>NC_137454.1:359684939-360390047 GCF_964235325.1 Thermobia domestica | reverse complement strand
TTGACTCTCCGCCGTTTTGTACAGCGTTGTCGTAGAGAGTAGAGACTTGCCCATTTTCTTTCATTTAACAATAGCTTTCAAATTATGTGCCACTTAACCTCCGTTGTCATTTGAAACTTTTGAGTTGGACCCCGTCTGGGACCTATTGTTGACCCTAGGACAAACTTTTTTATCCGAGAAAATGCGTCTTTGAAGATGATGGGATATGCGTTGGCTGAGTTTTCCATTTACTCAACTGTTTCCGAACAAATGACTGGGTTCAAACTATTCTACCAGGTGATTTTTTGTAGCTTTTACATTACAAAATATATTGTAACTCACGATATTCTGTCCGGTGGCACGAATGACTTTGGGATTCATCTAGTTATAACATAAACGCAAACACGAATGTCTCGTTTAGATCTCAGCGGAGCCACTTCGTGACCCTCCGTTGTAAGAAAATCACAATTCTGAAGGGCGAAATGTTCTGCAGTTCGTTCCTGCTGAATGCAGACACGAACAATGAGTTCCTTTCCCTGCAAACTGGGTATTAAACACGTGTGTAACATATGTGAATAACAATGCTCATTGACATGTTTTCTGAGATTCTCAAACTTATTGCTAAGGCGAATTCATGGACACCCTACAAAATTTAATATAGTATTAGTCTTATACTGAAACATAATTCGGAAAGATGAGGTGGAAGATATTATTAATCTAGTTAATGTTACTGAGTTGACTGATTTCATACGTTTCCTCTTTATTATTGTTGTCAGGTAAGCGTTTGAATATAGTATAAGTCTTTATATACGTATATATAGGGTAACTAAGGGAAAGTGGAAAATTTTGAAGTAAGAAATAAACACAGTAGTTAAAACTTTTAATTCCGCATGTACCTGCGCTATCTTTTCATACCTTACACTACGCTCTTTTCTTTCTATTTTTATGTTTGGTTTTCTATCTTATTTAATATCTTGAAAGGCCCGCACACATTAAGTTCCTTGCGCAGTCCAACTTTACTAGAAACTGGGCGTAAGGATTTAAAATAAAATAAAACCTGAACGATGATCTTAATTAGGGTGACCAAATCGTCAACTAGAAAAAACGGGACACTTTTTATTTCTAGATAGATTGCTCCCCTAAATATATATTTTTAGCCTCTCTGTTCTCTCTCTCTCTCTCTCTCTCTCTCTCTCTCTCTCTCTCTCTCTGTCACTCTTTGTATCTCTGCCAAAAAGGGCAAATTGACGCTTTTTCGTTTTAAAACCTATTGAAAAGGTCGTGGAAAGGTCGTGGAATGAATTAGATAAGTAACTATCAGCAGCTAACAAAAAAAAAAAAAAAAAAAAAAATGAAATATTTGAAAACATTACTAAAAAGATATGAGCGCTCAAATCTGTCACCGACAGGATTTATAATTACTCTCAGCATCGGATTCCAACTCCTTTTATCTGCATTTTCTTACTTTTAAACATTGTTTCACTTACAACTGATTTTCTTTTTACTTTTACTTTTATAGTTCTATATCTTTGTTCTTCTTTCGTAGTGTTACATCTTACAGGGGTGTTAGTCAAATCACGGAAACACTGTACTGTACTGATGACAGCGCCTCAATGCGCCCAAACAGAAAGTAAAAACAGGTTACATTGTTCTCCATAAGACTTCCAGCCCCTTAGACTGTCGTCAACTGAGTGGGAAGGCCTAGGAGGGAAAACAATGCAGCTACTACATCCAATATCGCAAACGTCGTAATGACGTTGCTCAGTAATTAGACATATTCCAATATAATCACATAGCTTAGAAAAAATAATATAAATTAGGAAATTTTAGCGATTCGAAAGGTTTTTTGTACCGAATGTACGTAAATACGGGACATTTTGGAGTCCCGGGAGAATTTTTCGGGACACCGGGAATAGTAGAGAAAATACGGGACAATCCCGTTTTTACGGGACGGTTGGTCACCCTAATCTTAATTGATAATGTATATGGTACGCTCAGGTTGTCGAGCAGCTGCTGCGTGCTTACTTTTTTCTCAGCTGATTGCAGAGTTTGCTATTGGAAACACAAACCTACTGTTTAGTTCAAATAGGTGCGTATAAACTTGTCTAAACTCCCAATTCGCATACTTTATTGTTTAGTTATTACGTCACACAGCATAAACTATAATAAAAATGAAACTGTATGGTTCATTTATGGTATTAGGTAGAATAACGATGTTACGTAGGACAAAAAATGTTAGGTAGGTTAAGTCTAATTAGCTAAGTGTAAAACTAACCTCTTCTTTCTTATTTTCTTTTTTCTGTTCTTTTTTCTTTCTTTTTCTTGCTTAAAAATATTCCACTTTTTAGCTGAATCTTGAGCTTCCTTTGTTCGTGTTCTGAAAGGAAAGAAAATAAATATTAGTTCGTCTATTTACGATTAGTAAAAATAAAATCGTTTCTAAAATGCAACAAGCTAAATCTTAAAAATATGGTGAGGACCTAAGTATCATTTAACGTCACAAGACTTCCAGTACATTAATCATTGAAAACTCTTGTTACTATAGTGTCATACCCATATTTGTAATACGAAAGATACAAATATTAACGTGAATTTAATCATATCCTGTAGTCTGTACCATATCAATTTTATATATGCCGAAAGAGGGTGTTTACAATTAATTAATTGTAAAGGTTTTTGAAACTAGACACACCGTGATAGACAGAATATTATCCTAACTGAGACGTATTTAAGTAATATTCAATGTTAACATTTTCTTTGGCACAGTTCAGGTGAAGGCAAAAATTCTATCTTTCTGATATTGGGAAAGGTAGAATTTCAGATTTAGATCTGAACAGAGTTTTAAAATATATCGCAACATTCCCCAACTGAAAACGTAAATATCTCTCAGGAGGTTTAGCAGCTGCGCGTCACATAGACATGTACTCGTTCGTAAAGTCATTTGGCTGCCATGTATTATAATTAAAAGTTTCTTGATTTGCTATTGATATTGTAGAAAAATGCATATTTGTTGCTTTTATATATTTTTCAACAAACAAAATCCGTATTCTATAATAAAAACTAATAAAAACGTAAAATCAGGTCACAATATATTTTGTATTTTTCAAATCAAATAACTTATTTTGATTGTCTCTGGCCAATATGTATGTAACGATGCTTGTCCCCCAACTGCTATTAGACCGCTGGACGGAAATTTGATTATTTTTACTATCTGGCTTAGGTTTTGCCTACCTTACATTTTTATCATGTTACTTTGATTCAAAGATTACCCTATAAGGCTGAAAAATTAGTTTTCAAAACTTACGTAAGATTCATGATTCTCTGAATTTAGAAAAACAAAACTTGGTAACGTTACATTAATTGGTCATTTATAGTAAGCGGAACGTTTCTCAACGCTTTTTAAAATTCTCATTTCAACGTGGACAAGGGACATCTTCTATATAACGTGTATAACAAGAACCATCTCGTACTAAACGATGTTTGTTGTCACACTACTTCTTAACCGCTCGACCGATTTTGATGGTTTTTGGTACACACCTGGACCATAGCCTGTACTACCATCTTGTCATATTACTCTGGTTATAGTGTATATACTAAGGTTCTAGCTGGCGTTCAAAATTTGTCAAAGAATTGAGTATTTTAAAGTCCCAATAACTTAGGAAGATGACTCTTGGCACATATAAATTCTTCATATTAAATAATAACTAGTTCGTATTTTTTTGACTTTCCGTTTTGCGTGGCGCAATGGGACATTTTGGTACATATGAATTAGTGTAAAAATATTTTCCGCAATATCCTTTAGATGTTGACAGCTTCGATTTAGATTAGTTTAGTATTGGCGCCATTATGATGTTACCTAGGTTTCTGTCATCTTATTTGATTAAAAGTGTACCCGAAGGGTAGAGCGGAGATTGGAAATTTATTCGAAAAATTCAGTATCTCATTATCCTTTGAATTCAGCAACGTGAAACTTCTAGTCTCAGGCTATCAGCTAGAAAAAAGGATGTCTATAACTTCACATGGCTAGTAACCTGACACATCCTTTATCGGGCTGATTTCCCAGAACATTTATTAAAAATACGCCGTAAGGAAAAATTCATTTTTTTCTTCATACATTTATATATACAGTATATTTGTCCGCTAATTTCTCCCAGCTTCGTCGATTTTGATTACTTTTGATACTTGAGCGTATCTTGGCCTACATTATGTTTGTAGCCTTTTTGGCATGAGGCGTATTGCGAGTTGTATAACACATATGAATATGTTTGATGGCTAACTCCTCCTAGTCCGTCGTATCAATTTTTATGTCGATTGGAGACATGTGATGTGGTTATTCCTCATGATGAGTTGTCTGGTGTTGTAAGTCATTTCAATGGGGATAGAGATGTTGGAGAAACACTACCAATCAAGAGGCCTGACAGTTCTTCAAGGAAATCACAATCCTGAAGGGCGAAATGTTCTAGAGTTCGTTCCTGCTGTATATATACATGCACCGTGGATAAAGCTAAGACATTAGCCATGTTTCGAATATATGTACTTAACAATGCTCATTAACACGATTTCTGTAATACTCAAGCTTAGGGCTGCGGTAATTTTTTGGACAGTGTATAAAATGTAAGATACTATCAAACATATACTGAAACTTTTCGGAAAGGTTATGGACAATATATTATTTAATCTAGTTATGGTTTCTGAGTTTATTGATTTCATAAATATTTGCCCATTTAAAACGTACTTCATTGGCGATAATGCATATATAAAAGTCTGCCATTTATGTTTCTATAGCGAAATATTATAAACTGTGCGTTTACTTCTGAAAGGCGATATCAGAAGGATGTGCTATTTTTCGAAGTTAACATTCTAATAGCCAGTTATGGAAGGTAAGGGTGAATCTCAATAGAAATTCGAACAGCTTCAACGTTTTCTAGGGTACGTACCGTTCAAACACCAGCTGGAGGCTTCTTTTCCAAGGCAGAATCAGTTTCTTTATGAACACGCACAAGTGCTGTAATCGCAAGAGCATATGCCAATGCTGTCGAAATGCCCTTTGCGCAGCAGTCACACTATGACCCTGTTTCTAAAACGTTCTCGCAGGAATAACATGTTGCGTATCACTCCGATGCTTCTTAAATACAAATGGCAACGCGTTCACAACAACTATACATCCGAACCAGGGCCGCCCACAGGGGGGATGTATGGCGCAAGCTGCGCCATTGAGAAAAATTTTGGGGGGGGATTTTACTCTACTTTCGAACTAGCAATTTTACTGTCGGAATAGCATTAAAGCACGATTTTGAGAAGCTAATTTTCAAAAATTTTCCGGGCTGAACCCCCGTACCCCCTGCTTTGATACTCGATGAATGAAGTACCGCGCAAGTAGCCGTATGAAAGGAAAGGTTGGTTCGTTTTAAGAGAAAAGGGCCGCCCACAGGAGGGATGAATGGCGCAAGTTGTGCGTGCCATCGAGAAAAAAATTGGTGGGAATAAAAATTGGGGAAGAATTTTACTCTAATGTCGAATAAGTAATTTTGCTGTCGTCAGAATAACATTGGAACACGATGCGATTTTTTTTTTAATCTCGAGAATGAATCCCCCGACCCCCTGCTTAGAAACTCTATGAATGAAGTACCGCGGAAGTTGCTATATGAAAGGATGGCGCCAAGTTCTGGTGAACAACAGTTACAAACACTCAAGGAATCACTTTCAAATTTAGATTTGAAACTTTCCTATGTTGTCTGTTGAAAATTATAAAGTAGTTTGACATAATTGTGAGCTAGTGGTAACCATACAGACAACAGCCAAGTTTCAAATCTATATTTGAAGTGAGCCAGTGAGTGTTTGTAACTGTTGTCCACCAGAACTTGGCGCCTATTTTTGTGATTTCAATTCTTTTTAAGGCCACTCGTACTTGGCTCTTTTACAGGAATGTTTTTTGTTGGATATCACTTCTTTTTGTAGGCTAATTACGAGGATAACAATTTTTTTTGGTATCAAACTCAATAACTTGTAACTTGCGTCTTACTTTTCATGTACAAGGGAATTATATCAATATTTTGTAAAGAAAAGAATAATACTACTAATTGTAAAAAAAAAGAATACCTGTGCCATACACAGTGTGTAGAAGTTTTTATACCCTTCAATATCCTTATAGACCATATTTAGTATTGTACACTACCAAGACTACTAATAAAAGTAATGCCATTTTTATAATTACTACTGCCCCTACTACTACTACAAGCATTCTATAATACTACTACAGGAAATAAAAACATCAAGAAAAATAACAATTACCAGTACTATAAAAACTACTGCTACACTGGGCAATTGATTTTAGAGGACTTGAGCTTTGAGGAGGGAAGAGATTAGTTTTGGGGGGGAGTGCGCCATCAGCTTTGGGGGGATGGGCACCCCTGATCCGAACAACTGCCGGAACTAGAGTGCTGCCAACTCTAAAACACTCGAAATTTTTCATTTTCCTGCGCACTTTACATATATAAAACATATATGTTTGTGTTAGAAAGAGAGTGTAATTGTGTCATTTTGAATTACTACACCTTTATACTGCTGTGTTATATTTTCTCTTTATCCCTCAACCCCGTATGAGTAACCTAATTTGCGCACTCTATTTATTATAAGATAGGTGTTGCTAGCGAGATGAGGATTTCTTGTATCGTCTCACTGTAGAGACAGGAAGTACATTTTAAAAAGTCGAGACGAAACGAGAAATTTGTCGAATATCGTTGGCAACACTAGTTTTCTCAAGCCTCACATCTCATACTTCTCATTGCAAACTTTCCTTTAGTCTTTCGTGGTTTACAGAATAAAAAAATAACTTGATAAAGTTATTGTACGATCATAATAAAGAGCATTTATGAATGTTTAAAGAAACACAAGTCACTACATAATATACTCCAGTAACAAATATAGTTCAAATATTGTTATATCATGTTATTCGTGAATATGGGATGGTCCTAATAATTTCTAAATAATATTCTCAAATGTAATTCCAATTGTTGTTATTGCACAGTATAAAATGCACTTTAACCTATTTGAGTACCACGAAATAGGGGCAAAGGAAACATTGTGAAATACATAAACTCAGATTAATATTAATTGCATTTTTTCTGTAGTTTGGGTAAAAATTCTTGAAATAGCGGTTGAATTGTACCGTGTGTTCGGTTGAACAGAAAAAGAAAGTTGGCAACAGTCCACAATTTCCAGGAGAAAAGAAGGAGGTCAGTGGAATGTGCTTCTGCCCTTGACAGTGAGCCCCCTGTTGTGGAGAAACTGCCACTTACAATTAAATACTTTTCTTTAAGGAAGTAAATGCATAAAGTTAACTTACCTTATCTTGTTCTGTCGCTTTATCTCTAAGATTCTGCCGGTGTTTTTTATACTTGAAAGAAGAAAAATAAAAATCAGAATTAATATGGAAGAACTGTACTTGCAACACAAAAACATAACATTTATTCTGTATTCTCTAGTTTTGCACAAAATGTATTACTTTCATTATTTCGTTAAATTTAAAATGAATTTCAACGGTTATGGTTGTTACTGCACAAATATTGTTCTGATGCCTCCGTTTGTCATCTCGTTTCAACATGATTGACTAGGTCAGTAGATTCACATTCTATTCCTTCTTATTGAAACTGACAAAAGTACATGTGACATAATCTACTGATCATTTGTCGCACGGACAGAGACGTAATGCGATGGCGACAAGACGAGCAAATTAATTAGAGGGAGGAGTGAACCAGGGCGACCAAAAGAAATAAAAGGACAGCCTTCTTCGGATAATATCCTAAACGCATCAATAATTGTATATATATTTCTCCCCTTCTCAATCTTCTCTTATGCATGCCACCTAGGCTAAAGGAGGCTATGATGATAAATGAAAGAAATGGTCGAATGGAAAAAGGGAGAATCTCAAGAAAACTCACGAACACGGTGTTTTTCAACCACAAAGCTCAGTTGGTGCGAGCTGGGATCGAAACAAGGAACTTATGCAGTCTACCGCTGAGCCACCGCGGCCGGTCTTAAATAATATATGTATATTCAATCCTACGTTATTACTAGTAAACCAAAAGAAAGGTATTCAGCTTTAAGTGGTTTAAAATGTTTATTAAAATATGTTGCGTTTCCTTGCATCTAAATGCTATCCTCGCGTAACAAGTGTAGTAACCTTGGATTCAATTGTCCGAAGAAGCGCTTTTCTTGCAAATTCCATCTTAAGCTGTAGGTCGAGATTTTACAATGTCTATGTGTTACAAGGAAACATTAAACTTCCAGTAACTATTTATAAGTAAGTTAGGTGATAACGTAAGAGATAATGTCCGGATTTGTATGTAATTACACATTTTTTCCTTCATATGTAGGTTCGTCAAATCCTTATATGTTTTTGATTCACACCTGTATGGTGCTTCAACTCAAGTTTCATATTACGTATTTTTAAATATTTTGACCAATATTACATATTTGTATGGTTTATATATATATATATATATATATATATATATATATATATATATATATATATATATATATATATATATATTTACATAAAACTGTCTTTAAATTTTGCGTTTACTGAAATTTTAATTTAAAATAAAAATAATAAACTCTCCAACTATGCAAGGCTTGATACTAGTTTCAATTTTGTCATGTTTATCTTTTTGTTTCTTTACCGAAAGGGAAATCTCTCTCTCTCTCTCTCTCTCTCTCTCTCTCTCTTTTATTTGTCAAACCATGTTTCCCAGAATTTTCGCCGGTAATAAAAGAAATATAAGAGGAAACAAGTAAAAATCCTCCCACCGGGGTACATTAGCAGCGCCCTTTATTCTCAACTTTGGAATAAGAAAGATCACGTGCCTAAAGGCGACTGGCCATGAAATTCCTAAAATGAAATCTACTTGAGTGTTATCGGAGGTTGGTCGAGAAAAAAAAGATGAAAGCAAATCCTGCAATTCACGTTAAAACTGTAGGCTATGCTAGTATGCTTCCAGGAATTTGCTGCAAGAGTTCGTTCCAAGAAGCTCGCGACAATGCCAATATCATTGCAGGTAACCTAAGCTTTCAAAGGAGTTTGATTGTACAACTGAATGACAAGAGGGCAGTACTGTAGTATTGCAGTTGCAAAACCCACGTGTTTTGTATTGACCGTCGAAGTTAAGAAATGTCTCCGGTTGCCTCATACTTTATCCGCGAAATTGGGGTCGTGGGTAACTATCGATGATGCGTTTACTACGTGCTGAGTGTGTTGTGCTAAGTGTGTGATAAAAACATTGCATGTTCAATGAAATCTCAGTAAGAACAACATGTACGAAATGTATTCCATGCAAGAAATAAAAATTTGCGAACAGCAAAAAAAAAAAAAAAAAAAAAAAAAAAGTGCTCTTAACACAAATGCATCAACATCTTCAGTGAGTGAGTTCTTCAAAAACATGTGCCAAGCAATCATAGCAGCAAACATTCCTTGAAACAAAGTTCAAATGCCAAAATACCGTACTTTTCTGGAGAAGAACTGCGGGCGTCGAATTCCTGACGAATCCACTCTTCGAAAGTGTTATATCGAAAGCTATAGATACCATTAGGGCAGAAATAGGTAGTTCATATATATTTGGATTTCTGTGGAAGAAACAACAGACGTTTTGGGACGTTATGTAGCAAATTTAGTGATTGGAATATTAAGTAAAGATGCTTCATCTAAATCCTATTTTATTGCAAGTAATTTTCTGGAACGCACGAAACATTCCACGATTGCTCGCTTTGTAAACGATGGTCTTAAAGTGTTGTGGCCTGGAGGAGTTCAGAAAGAGAAGTCCTTTTTCTCTATACAGACAGTGCAGCGTACATGTTGAAAGCGGCTAGAGCACTTACCGTTTTTTTTTTTTTTTTTTTTTTTTACCTTCACTTAATTCATTTCACCTGTATGGCCCATGTTCTTCAGTGTGTTGCTGAAGAGGTGAGAGACAACTTTTGCGAAGTAAATCAACTAGTTTCTTCCACGAAAAAAAAATGTTTGTTTAGGCGCCACAACGTATTCAAGTTTACAGAGATCAACTGCCAAACATGCCACTTCCTCCGGAGACTGTGCTAACGCGATGGGGCACTTGGCACAGGCAATACATTTCTACAATGAACAGTTTCAAAGAATTAAGCCTCTTGTTCATTCATTTTCATCAGAGTCTGCTGTGTCAGTTGGCATTGCTCATAAACTGTTTAATGACTCAAAAGTATCGTGTGATATCGCATACGTAGACAGCAATTTTGGTTAACTACCTACAAGCATTAAAAAGCTAGGGACTGTTTGGCTGCCTCTTCCGGAATCCATGGAAATCATAGAGGATGCAAAGAGACTGCTGCAAGGTGTGTGTGGAGATGTAGAAGAAAAAGTTTGAAAGAAACTAAATGCACTGCTGGAAAGAAACCAGGCTTACGACAGCCTGTTGGCAGTGTGTGAGATTCTCAGTGGTGAAACAAGTACCCCCTGAAGATATTTCCCTGTTGAAATATTTATGTTACCTCATGTGATGTTGAGAGATCATTCTCTGCATACAAGAATATTTTATTCGATCGCCGACAAAATTTTACTTCTGATGATTTGGAAATGTACCTTGTAACCCATTGTGCGACAACACGCAGTTTAACTGCAGGCACATCTTTTGTAAGTACTTTATTTCAAATTAAAAATGTTCATTAGCGGAAATATTCTTCAGTCTTTGTTCAGCTGGTATTGTTTAAAAGATATAGGACTTCTTTTCCCTCCATGGAATAAATATATATAAAACAATACATTTCCTCTTAAGTTTTTTTTAGTATTTAAATATGTATACTGCGTATAATTCATTTAAGATTGGGCCGTGGTGACGGATGCGCATTTAGTGTAAAAGGTTCTAGATTTGAAACGGGACCACAGCACAGCACATGAGATTTCTGACGTACAAATGCCGTATGCATTGCTTTTCTCGGGGCTTTCCTTTTTCTCTCTAGCCGATTCACATCTTCCTTCATTCGCGTCTGATTTTTATTATCCTGCAATCATTCACGTCAGTGACGTATGGCTGTCTCAGCTGTTCAAGCATTTCACTTCATTGGGAGACTTGCATTAAGCAGGATAAACTTTAATGGATTTTCCTGTTTATTTTCATAGTTTAAATATTGTATACTCATACGCGTGTTAATATTACGTTTTCATAAATATGTAATGTATGTAATATTACATATTCTTATATAATATTACATATTACTTACATGTTTAAGTGATTTTTGTTACATATTTAGGGGTTGATATTACATAAAAATCCGAACCCTAGTAAGAGTCTAAGGTAGGAAAAATAGGTGCTAATAATAGTCCACAAGCAGCATCTAGTTTTTGGGTTACATGAAGAAAAATCAGTTCACACACATTTAAATATGAAATAGAGGGAAAACATGGAATTGGGATTTTTGATTTTTACGTCCCACAGTTATGCCGGTTAGGCTAAAGGAGACAGTGATGATGAGAGATGAATAAAATGGTGGAATGAAGAAAGTAGGAGGAAACGGGAGAACCCCGTGAAAACCCAAGCACACTGTTTGTCCACCACAAAGTTCACTTGGCGGGAGCAGGGTTTGAACCCGGGACCCCAAACAGAGAGAAAACATGCTTCTGGGATATCTTTCCAGGTAAAATAATTATTATGACAATAGTGGCGTTCAAATCGCAACGGAATCAAATCACATTACGTAAGTTGTGAGAAGAAAAGGCATAACATTTATATGAAACATTTAACTGCACAAACAAAGTTTACACTGTTATTCTTTCACCTTATAAAATACCAAACTGCACTTGATTTCCTCGTGCACTAAGTGTAAAAATTCTCAGTATATAACACTTTCATCCGTTCCCAATCAAAATTGGAAATCGGAAGTTTGTCTGTAGTGAATGACACATGATAAATGCTACTTCTCCAAAGACATTCACCTATACTTGTTTTATGTGGTAGACATTATCTAGAAAGGACAAAGATTGATTAAGACTACAGCGGTAAACAATCTATATAACACAAACAACCTAGAACTGGGAAGAGGGTGCGACGTATTGTCCGTTTACTGTAGCTTGGCGCTATGTTTTGACACAAAACCTGGCCAGCGAATCTTAGCAGTCCTTCCCCTACTTTCCCCTTATAGCAGTGGTAACAGTGGCACTAACTCATCAATTTTAGCACGCGTAAATTTCGAAAGAGTTTACTTCTTCTCTAAAAAGGACATAACTTGTGTGGGTCAGGGGAGGGGCAATGGGCCCCACACGGAGGTTCCCCGCCGTTCGAAGGGGCCCATTTGGAGACAAAATTTTCTTAATCCATATACAATACGAACATGAAATTATAAATGAAGCATCAAACAGTTTCACTACATTGCATAAAGCAGCGCACAAAAGATAAATAAAACAAAAGTGAGCCGTGGGCCCACTTCAGTAAGAAACGTCTATTATTAGGGGCCCTAGAAATAACATTTATTCGTATGGCTTTGAGATTTGTCAATATTGTCCCCTTAATTAATTTGTCATGTATGGAACGGGCCCAGGGGCGTAAGTAACGGCCCCGCAGACCTTGCCGTGAGGGAGGACCACAGGCTCCGGGGGGGGCATAAATAGTAAGTAAAAGATAGAAAGAGGGGGGTCCAAGAATGAGAAAAACAACTTTTTCTATGAGGCCCAAATACACGTATTAATGCTTGCCCACCAGAAAAAATCTAAGTTACGGCGCTGTCTCTAATGTGAATTTATTGGTACAGTTCTGCTAATAGTTAACTATATCAGGTTGGTCTCTTTAAACCTTGGACCGTGGAGAGAAACAATCTTACAGAGGATAGTATTCATATTTTAAGAAGGTGGGGAAAGGAGAGCAAGGATGAGAAGAAAGAAAGAAAGAGAATGAAAGAAACACTTCTACATTTACTTCATAATGAATTTAAGCACATATAAACGAAAAAGGGATGTCGGAACCCACCACCATAATATTTGTGGAAGTGTTGGCAACATAATATTCTGAAGGAATATATTTCCCGCCGATTCTGGGGCCTCGGTGTTTGGCCCAATTCTGGCCTTGCGTCAGTGGCGGACCCAGGGGGCGATCGTGGCGATTGCCCCCCCCCCAGGAAAGAAAACTTTCTCATATTATATATTTAAATAAAACCCAATCCCAGAGTTTGGAGCTCTTAAAAGTAGCTCTAAGTAGCAGTATTAAAACCCACCGCCCCCAAGAAGTCCGTCCTGGATCCGCCCCTGCCTTACAGAAGCTACCATCTAGGCATTCACCTCGTGGGACTGAGGAAAACCTTAATAAGGAATACCGGCCAGAGCCGGGTTCATGCCCACGCTCGTTCTACCTATTTTAATGCCTTTTTTTGTGTTGCACAGTGTCTGGTAAGGGCACCCAAACAGGGCAAATGTGTACAGCTTTAAAATGTTTAAATGTTAAAATTCGCTTTATACTGTACTTTGAACACGTAATTCAATGTGTATTATATTCTTCTTACAGCAGCATGGTTTATTTCCTAATACTTTAAATCTATGGTTGTTAGTATTTATAATTATTGCATCATACTAATCCTTCTCAAAGCTCGTTCAATTAGTATGATATTCTACACTTAGAAGTTTGCAACATTGCATACCTTCACCAACAGGCAATATGTCGCGAGAATATTTCCACCTATACTCGCATCGAAATTCCCAGCCCTTGTTTACAATCAGTACAATATGTTTCTGTCGCCTTGTCATGAAAACAACGCTGTCCAGCGAACCTAACGGTCTTCGCACCCTCTGTTTATTGTTTACAACACAAACTGCCATCTTCCAATATTGCCAGGCGTACAAGGTTTTCGCAGACTTTCGAACAAGAACACTTGTACAAAATTGAGTGTGCATTATATGTAAGATTGTATTACATAATAACTAACTCGATTTGTCAGAACGTTAATAACTCAGTCATCTCAAAAGCAGCAATTTATGTAGTAATAGCACTTGGTCCATGAGTGTGCAGAAGTAGGTACATTCGGTTCGACGATTCATGTGCCTGGCAACCATGAATTAACCGTGTAGGGGTGAGAAGCAAGGTTTTGACGCTCGCACTACAATTGTTGTTTGTAAACAATCTTCCATCCTAGAGTGAACGGACAATAGATTATGTCTCAAGGGAGAAACGTCTTATCGTAGAAGAGTGCAGGCGTCGCATCTTTGAACAAGCCAGAGAAACAAACTATTTAAAACTGAAACATTAATAACAAAGGATCAAAGTTTTAATGAAAGTTCACAAAGGCTTACGTTTAAGGATATCCCTTATTCCCTTAGTGAAATTGAAAGATAACCATTCAGAATGCTTGGTACACCCATTTACAAGGTGCCTACCTTACCACTAACCTACGTTCGCTCCTTAAATGTTATTTAATTGTTTTTCTTCAATTATTTTTTGTAAAATGTTTACTACTTTCATAAAAGTAAAGGGTGAATCTCCTAATTGGCTTAAGAACTATCACTACTATACTTGTATTCGATAACCAATAGTTCATGTTCACTATTTCTATTCATTTTCTATTTACTACTCACAAAGTCTATTCGGAGTAAATATTATATATTAGTAATGGTTTATTAAAGTTTGGTCATATGTTAATTCTGATCATATGTTAATTTTCAGATATTTAATTTTTTCCTATTCTGGTTATGAAAAAAATAGAAATGAAATTTCCTCTTTTTATAAAATTCTTGATAATCTTCAGGATATGTTTCTGAATTACTTGCAAATATTTAAAAAAAATGGAAACGATAACACTAAGAAAACAACAATGTAACAAAAGATTGTTATTTAACAAATTAAGAGCAACGGACTTAAAAAAAAGAAAAAAAGAGTAGTTTATTGCAGGCTATGGGATTTGAGTTAAAGGTCATTGGAAATGTGAAACACCTAGACAGTCCACGCTATTAAACTACTCTACAAAATTGAGCTGATATTTGCTAACTTGGTAAATATCTTGTCCGTTCCCTTTGCATATTTTGTGGCTTATTTCTGCTTAGTAGTCTTTTAGGTGTAAAATGGTTAACACCTATTAATATTACGGCTCTGAAATATGGTTAGTAACTAACATTATGAGAGATTTACGTTGCATTTGTAATGAAGCGTCAAATTCCCTCTGTGTGTAAATTTTGCTGCGCGTTTGCCACGTGTGTGAAAAAGGGACCTACAATTTGGGATAATAATTTCAGAGATTTCTATATTTAATTATGCATGGCTTATTTTTATTGTCTTTATATGTCTCTTTGGAATTTTGTGGTTTCTTCGTTTGCATAATTCCAAGAATACATGAAATTTTCTCCCGTATGAAACAGTTATGTATATTTATGTAACTTCTAAACACTGGCGAAACATTTTTTGGACAAAAGTGTACCTAATGTATTGATAAGCTGGAAGTTAATTTTACCAGTATTTGTAAATTTTAAATAGTAAGGCCTAATCCTGATTCTTAAATACTGAAAAGTTTTAAAATTTTCATTGAAAATATGACTTGAAACCAATAAATCTACAGTACTAGTGACTTAAGTCACCTATTAAAATATTTTTAAAGGATAAAATAACTATTTATCATAAAATTATTATAAAAAATTGAGGAAAGAAAAAATCATATATACGTACGTGGGCCGACATGGATACCACTGGCATTATTTAGGTAATTGTTGCTGCTTCTAGCTCATTATTGTTTATTTGTATAATGCATTTCACTAATACAATGCATTTCTAAATCTAAGATGATTCCCATTTTTATCAAATTATTACAAAATACATTAGAACTCACTTAAAACAACACTAAAAAATAACCATATACACTCGGTTAGTCCGTTCACTTGAAGCACGATTGAATCTGCGAATATTAAGGACTAAAATAGTATGGGAAAAGAGGAAAGTTAAAAATTATGGAAGCTGGTGATTCTTTCAGTAAAGATTAATTTCACTCTATATGTTACAGGTCGGAAATCATAACTGTCGAAGTGGGAGGAGGCAGAATCCGAAAGGGGATCCTACTAAAAATTTTCAAATGACAAATGTGGTCAAGTAGCATATCGTTTGAAAGCTGTTGTTAAATAAAAGTAGATGAAAGAAGTGTGGACCCTCTACGATAACACTGTGCAACATCTTGCCCTTTAGTTCTTTCTGTAGTCGGGTTTTAGTTTTTTTTTTTTTTTTTTTTTTTTACTTTAATTCTTGTTCTGAACGGAAAGAAAGGAAATGCTCTTACTGTGAGATTCTTCACTTTACATCCAGATATAAATAAATAAATACAATATAATAAAAGAAAATTAAGGAATAAAGAAATGAAAAGAACATTTGACATCTTTAAGTATAGAACTGACTAGTCAACATATAATATACAATAGTGGTACTTGTGCTCGTTGTCTGGATTATAACTATAGAAGGATTGAAACAGTAAATAAATAAATTAATTAATTAAATTTTCTTGCACTAGGAAAGCGAATACGTGCAAGTATCTCACAATGGCAACAAGTGCCGACTGCAAAATGGAAAGCGAATGCGCTAGGAGAATCGAAGTGAGAATGAACATTTTGATCGACTGCCATTTTGCACAGGGTACTTTTAGAGTCGAGACTTGTTCCGTCTTTCACTTCCCAACAGCCCTCCACAATATTCTACTGACCTCATTTTCTATTTGAAAATTTAGAGTGGTAACCCGTCTGGAGCCCTAGGGAAGACGCTGAGCAAATATTTTTACTTTCAATCATTGTACTTTTGAAATGATAACATACCTATTATCCTGTGACATCTGTGTCACCATTTAAGTTTTTTTGGGGGGTGGGGGGTGGCGATAGACTTTACATTTACGTTTTTGCAGACATTTTTATCGGCCACTATTTTGCAGAGGGCAAATTTAGATAGTCAAGACTTGTTCCATCTTCTTTCGTTTCCCAACAGCTTTCCAACGATATGCTGCTTGATCCCTTTACCATATGCAATTTTTGAGTTGGATCCTGAAGGGGCCGTGATGGTGGCTCTGAGACAACACTTTTTGCTTTGATGAGTTGTACTTTTAAAATGATCAAACAAGTGTTTTCCTGTTTTGACATCTAACTCACCGTTTGCGATTTCTAGGGGTGGAAACGGATTTTCTGGATACCTTGTATATCATGTAACTCGCACAGTATATGCATTCAGAAAATTTTACTACATTTACTTAATAGGCGGTACTAGTGCTTTCGATTGGCGCATAAACCATATTCCACTTCGATATATAATCTTCCCCTCTTACCTTTTAAGATCTTAATGAAAAGGCTTTCTCTTCCAAATATATAGAGTGGTAGGAATTCCTCCTCATCTTCCACTGGATTTCGCATCCTGTAAGTGTTGGAAAAGCAAAACAATCCTATACTTTTGGATACGAAATTGCAGGCAGAAGCCTCATCTCAGATTCAGAACTATACGGTAACACTTGAGATATTGTATTTTTTTTTTAATGTATCAAATGTATTAAGTATGTTAGATAGGATTATGCTAATGTGAAGTGCTTAGTATGGATAAGGGCGAAGATATAGGCCTTTTCCTGCCTTTTTCGCCTTTTGAAATAATTTTAGTGTGAATTCCAATCTAGAAAAGAAAAAAGAAATCTAGAAAAGCAGGATTCAAAGGATATGTAGATTAGTATGGAAGGGGATTTTCGAGAAGAGAAAAAATTGTATTGGAGAAAAAGAACTCTATAGGATCAATTGAAAAGATTCAGATATGAAAGACAGGCGAAACATGAAATAGATTATAAGAAAGACTAAGACGACGTCTGATTAAGAAGAAGGAGCAATGCAGTATATAATAAATATTTTAAAATAACATAACTTGCTATACTTTGGGGAGAATAGAAGGACTAGAGAAAGAAAAGGAAAGCGTGATACAGAAATAGAAAGAAGTTGAATGGATTAACAAGACACGCTATTAAATTATACAATAACGCTTATTGTTCATGATTTATGGAATTCAATGTTGGACAACATAGAACTGAAAGAATTAAAAGGAAATAATTAAAAATGTAGTCAACATTGTAAGATGAGCAGGCGCCCAAAATTTCAGGACAGGTGTACGCTCAGTAAATGTATGTCACAAGTACTTATTTTAAGAAGTATGCTTTGTACTTGTAGATTGAATTGTAAAAGGAAAAAATTGAACTGAAATCATTGAGTTTTTCGTCCCAATATTATGCTGGCATAAATTTGCTGGCATATGCTGGCTAGGCTAAAGGAGATGATGATGAGAAATGACTGAAATGGTGGAACGAACAAAGTGGAAGGAAACGGGAGAACCCCGAGAAAACCCATTCACACGGTGTTTGTCGATCAAAACGTTCACTTAGCGCGAGGTGGGATCGAATCAGGGACCTCATTCAGAATAGGTGAATGCTCTACCACTGAGCCACCGTGGCCCCAAAACGTGAAAGGAAAAACTATTGGCTCTAGGAAAAGTAGACGTGTCCTCTCTCTATCCTTTCTAGTTATATTCGAGATGTTATTCTTGGATTAATCTTCCATAACATATCTGATGAAGGTGATTTTACATTCCCGAAACCTTTACACAGTGTTATTAATATATGTGCCATTATTGTTTTCGTGAGTTTTGTTTTATTATAACACAAAACGTCAATTCTAAAGTAAGCAAAAAAAGTTTTTTTCTGAAAGCTCAGTCTAAATTGGGTGCGTCCAGTTCCCCTTTTGTGCCCTTTAGTATCAATATAATGGAGCTTACTTCTTGTAATATTAAGTTTTCTCAGTCGGTGGTGGGCAGAGGTAATATGCAAGGAAAATAATGTTCTTTATTGCGAAAATAGGGAACAACGATTAGTTTATTTCTCCGCATAAAAATCGCTGACGCTAAAGCACTTGTCACGCCACTTTACTATGTTAAAAAACAAGAAAAATCTCATTTACTTATTAAGGGAATGCTTTACGTGGCAAAGAAAACCACTTTTATACATTTCTTTTGGAGTAGATTATTGCATTAATATTTAAGCACTTAATGAAAAGAATGTAACCCACTTGAAAAGGAATTTAAAACGAGATTAAGAAAACAAAAGAACAGCAATAAAACCTATGAAGAAGAAATGGCATCTAAAAAGGAAAATGTAAGAAAAAACGAGAAATGAATTAATTATTGCACATAGCGGTTGTATAAGTACTGGTCTTCAGTTAGATTCTGGCCTCGTTCCCACACTTCTGCATTGTGGGAGTATCATTTCAGATTTTGCTTGGTGGGGACAAGACCCTCAGATATAAGTAAAATTTCGCATTTTTACTGATTTACTTCTATTCTATTGATAAAATCTATATAAATCTCAAACTCACGGTCGAGGATGAGGGTGCCCCTATTAAATGACGCCTCTGCTGCATTCACTCAGTCTGCGGCCTTGCACCTTATATTTCAGTCTTTGCTTCCCTTCTTCTCAGAAGAGGCGTATAGAACATGTTTTAGGCGTTATTCTTTGCGAAAAATTTAAACTCCTTTCCGCCTTACGCGTTTTAATCAAAGGGAAATAATAAAAACCAATTTAGGCACAAGTGCTAGCCCCTTTGTAAATGGCGGGTTTTCCGGTTACCCTGTGGCACATGTTCACTTGTTTTAAATAACGAGTTTATGTATCAATTTTCGTATCCATAATACGTCCTTAATCCTAACGGTTTTCGAGATGTACCCATCTTATTATATCCCGGGTTCGATTCCAGGTGGGGGCACTGGTAGAAAAGGTGTAAACGCTCTTTTCAGCTGAGACAACCTGAATGAGGTTTTTCTGGGATTTCTTCCTTCACACCAGGCAAATGCCGGGGTAGTACCTAACTTACAGGTTCCAGGCCGGTTCCTTCCTTAGCCAATCGTTCCTTTCTTCCCTTTCCCCTGATTGTGTGCTAGACGAGGGACGTCATCCCTCAAAATGTGAAGGGCTAAATCTTAGATGCGAAAGCCCTGAAATCTACATCCTAAATCACTAATCCCATCTTATTATATTAACTGTTTCTCACACAAGTTCTTCCGTTCTAAATTAAAGATAAAAATTTAAAAAAAATGTCTTTAATTATTTTGAAGAAAATGAAATAAAATCTTTAAGTTTTACATTCCACAGTTATGCTGGCTAGGCTAAATGTGACGATGATGAGAAATGAATGAAATATTGGAATGAAGAAAGTGGAAGGAAACGGGAGAACTCCGTGAAAACCCTCCCACGCTGTCATTGTCCACCACAAGCCTGGATCTAACCAAGGACCCCATGAACCAGATGTGAACGCTCTACTACTTAGCCACCGCGAACCTCTTTAAAATGATTTTAAATAAAAAGTTTAAATACCGAACTTCGTGCCTCTAACATTAATATGTTCCGAGATCTCCTAACGCTGTACCGGTATTATCAATTGTAACTCCATCTTGTTTTCTTTTCTTGTATAATGTTTGTTTTCTTATAGTGTTTCATTATATATATATAGTGTTTCCTCTAAAGCCCTATGTATAATGAAACATGATGTCTTACTATTTTAAATGTGAAGTTCATTTGACATATTTAATGTTACTACTATTCAGAGAATCACAGATATGAACATTTTACTATAGTAACTACAAATCCGATCTCCCTTTTTTCTTCAAGTTAAAAGAAAATATTGTCTACAGATTCTTATAATTTCAAGTTTGTAGCTTCAACGGTTTGACATTGTCGTCAGTGACTCGCTCAGTGTGTGCGAATCTCGTATATATATATCAGAGGCGGATCCAAGTGGCGATCGGGGCCATCGCCCCCCCCCCCCCCGTTCAGAAAAGGAAACTTTCTTGTTTTATATATATAAATAAAATCCGTCCCAGAGTTTGGAACCCTTAAAAGTACCGTAGTATTATGTCGGTCCTGGATCCGCCCCTGATATATATATATATATATATGTATATGTGTGTGTGTGTGTGTGTGTGTGTTTGTGTGTTTGTGTATGTATGTGTAGTTCACACCAAAATATATCCCTTTTAGTTCTAAAGTCTCCATTTTTTATAATTTCGGAAAATCAACTGCGTCGTTGAAGACCTCCATCCTTCATTTCAAAACAGTGCAAGTTTTGTTTACGAGGTGGCAGCAGTTGAATCATAATTCGTGGACGAGTAGTTGTGATACTGACACGGAACATGGAATTTTTCGTTGATGACCAAAGGTTAATTGTGAAATTCCTTATCGCAACTGAAATTTATTCAATATTCACTGATAATTGAACAGTATGTGTCCTTACATAAATCACTGTTAGAAATTGGATGCGTGGGTTCAATGCAAGGCGACATAGTATGAACGATGAACAGAGGTTTGGACGTCCAAACACAGCATCAACTGGCATTCGCATTGCCGTGTTGCAAATTCCATCATGGATGATAAGCATGTCATCATCCTGGGTATTTACGATTCACTCGAGCTAACAATGGGAACCGTAAAATGAATAATTACAAACAAAGTGGGCCTGAGACGAGTTAGTTTTGCTGGGTTTCACGAATGTTAAATGCCAACAAAAAGAGGCAATGATTCGATGAAGGTTACAAATTTACACACTTTAGAAGAAAGAAAGGCAATTTGTTGGCAACTTTACACGCAATTGTGACAACATATGAATCATCGATTCCATTATTCAGCACAGAAACAGAAAGGCAGTTGATCCAGTGGAAACACACAGATTCACTCCTGCTCCAATTTCGTGAGGTTGGATCTAATCTTCTATCTTAGAAGTGATATTGTTCCACACTGTTCCCAAAATCATACTATTAAAGGGTGTGTTTTTTCACATATTTTTTTTTCAAAATTGAGAAAGGACCAGATATCAAATGACAATTTCTTCTTCCACATAGACAATGCACGGCCACACCCAGCTAATGTTGTGACTTCGTTCTGTATATAAACTGAAAAAAAAAATAATTAATATTCCTTTATTGGTGTGTTCATAGATAGGTATCATAGTTCAAAGGTACTTATAAAGTGAAAATGTGTTCCACCATTGTCTAAGAGAAAGAAATTCAGTTTTTTTTTTTTTTTTTTTTTTTTACTGGCAACTGTTGAAACATTATATATTAATTGTGGGTGAACTGTTACAGAGACGTGTAATAGTTACTGTCAAAGATTTGAAACATGAATTCCAGTTATGACCATGGTTGGGTAATTACGCGTAAAAAAGGGTTTCTACGTGACGCTTAAAATACGCATAAAAACGTGTAATTTACGTAAAATGCGTAAAGTACGTAAAAAATTAGAAACAGGTCTACAAATTTAAAAGAACGTTCTACGCGCTGAGCTTTAAAAAGTTCTTCCTAAAATTGTATGGAATCTAGCTGGATTTTGCACAACTTAATCCGTAAGCATAAACTGGGAATTTTGTATTGGCTTTGTAAAGTAGCATTGTATAATACGGTTTATACGCGTGACTGTTCAAAACCCATTTCATCATGTTTTATGTTTTAAACTCTCTGTAATCGAGAAAAATTTTATGCCAGAGAAGCCGTGGGAGAAACTATTGTGCAATACAACAACAATTGTAAGTCTTCGTGGTCTCCATTTGTGACGACTTCCTGCAATGTCTGAGAATAGCATCACGAACAAATAGAGGAGTTTCTGTTGGAAAACCTCGTCCCTTCAGGAATAACTTGCTACCAGCAATATCGGGGAAATTGTGGAAAATTTGAGGATCTTATGAAGAAGAGAATTACAACACCACGCACATTCTGGTATTTCGCTACTCGGCAACATAAGGAGTTGTCGGAATTTGCTATGAAGATACTGAACATCCTAGCATCTTCAGCGCAAATTGAAAGAGTTTTTTCAAATTGGTCCTTTGTCTATAACGTCACAAGGAACCGGCTCAGCTTCGAACGTTCGAAGAAAATACTTCAAATATACTTACACCCTCAAATTACAAGACCACTCAAGTTATGAATATTAGTGTGATTAAGAGTATTGTGTTCGAATTGTACTAAACTATAATGGAAATGGCATGTAACATTTTTTTAGAACTAAAATAATGGCTAAGTTTTAAATGAAATGATATACTCAGTGTTATTGAAACCAAGTGAAATATATTCAGTATTTGAACTAGGAAGAAAGACAAATTGTTTCTTTCCAAAAACAACGAAGAAACAAGTGGTTCAATATGCTGTTGAGTAATTTCTTCAGTTCTGTCTATTTATTATGAGCATGAAAAATTTCTACGTTCAAAGTTCAAATGATAGTCAAGTGCTAAGGAAAGTAATATATTTAGTGTTGTTGTTGGACTTGGAAGAAAAGAGCAAAATAAATGAGTTCATTCCAAAAATTTTGTATAATGTTCTGTTGGGTGCTTTTATATTTTTTTTTTCAGTTGTGTATGTTTAAAATGAGAATCTAATAACTCTCACATCGAAAATTCATTATGTCCCAGTGCTAAGTAAAGTGGTATATATAGTATCGTTGGGACGTGGAAGAAAAACAAATCAGTTTATTCTAAAATTTCATTATCTCAATATTCTGTTCAGTATATTTTCGTGTCAGTTATGTGTGTGTGTTAGTGTGTAATATGAAGGTGAAATGAGCCTAACAACCAATCTCTTTTTCTTTTCTAATAGACGTTTCAAAATATACTGAAATGTTTGTGTTTTACTTTAAAAGCTGCAAAGGTATATCAATAAATTGTTATAATCAAAAGATAACTTGATACTTTCAAACATATCTGAACCAACACATATTTTCAATGTGTGTGCTTATATGTTGGGTTGTTGTGCTTGTGTGTGCGCTAATAGGTGGAAAGTAGTAGTGGGCCGGCGAGGGGCTATCCAAAATTATCTTTTAGTACTATGATTTGGCATCAAATCATTACTTTTAATATAATGTTTAGAAGATAATGATGTTTTAATGCTTAAATAAGAAAACTAAGCTTACAATATAACCGACTATTCAAAATTATCTTCGTTTTAATGAAAGAAATATAGTTTTCTACGTCTGCGTAAAAAACTGGTTTTCTACATGACGTATATTACTAGTAAATTACGCGTAATTTATGTAAAATACGTAACAAGTAAATTACCTTGCCAACCCTGGTTATGACTGGGTGCTGAAAATAAGAAATTATCCCATGATCCTGTGATTCTATTGTGAAAGTGAAATAAATCTTAGAATCTACTTGCTAGAAATGATGGCTCTGACATTGCAAGTATTTTGTACAAAAGAATAAGATTTTGTAAATGTCTTCAATTTTCTGGTGGGAGACGTAGTGGCTCAGTGGTAGAGGGCTTACTCTGGTCCATGGGGTCTCTTGTTCGATCCCCAGCCAATTAAGTTTATGGTGTACAATATTGTGTCCATGAGTTTTCTCTGGGTATTTCCCTTTCCTCCCGCTTTCTCATTCCATCAATTCTTCCATTACCATTCACTTGCTTTATTCATTGCGGGCCTCTGTGGCTCAGTGGCAAAGCGTTAATCTCTGGTACATGAGATTCTTGATTCGAACCAAGATCGTGCCAAGTGAGCCTTGTAATGGACAGACATTAACGCTTTGCCACAGAGCGTTTTCTTTGCGTTCTTTCGTTTCCTCCTACATTTTCATTCCGTCATTTTGTTCATTTGTCACCATCACTGTCTCCTTTATCCTAGCTTGGATAAGCGTGCGACGTAAAACAAATATTTCATTTCTTTGCTTTAATCATCGTCTCCCTTACCCTAATGGGCAAAGACATAAGACGTTTAACTAATATTTTTCTTCTTTCTGGTAAAGTTAGCCATGACTTTTTTAAATCTTAACTGTAATTTAAATTCAATATAAATTTTATGCTAGCATTTGACTCTTTGAAAGCGTTTTGATTGAAGTTTAGAATAGGTTAATGCAATAATCATATTGTAAACACAAGTACTTTACAAATTTGATCCTTAGATACTTCTTACAGATATCTGTGAGAATTACCTAAAAGATGGCGTAACCCTCTAACAGGGTTTTAGCATTTGGCTAGCAAATTATAAAAAAATATGTTAAGAAATTTATTAGCCGACTTAATATATACAAGGCAACCAAGTACTCTTTACAAAATCCATTTATTTAATCTGACCAGAAGAGGCATTAGTTTAGTATGACTTTCATGTTTTTGACAGTTGTGGAGAACGGAATAACAGTGTTGGAAAATTGTATGTTCGAGAATTGGAAGGTAGTACTAGAAGAAAGAGTTCTTGAAGAACCAATTAAGATGCACTCCGATTCTATTGCATTTATCTTCTTCTTTCTCGTGAGCCATAGACCTATCGCTGATTTTGTTTAAATCTCTATTTAATTATTTTCTCAATTTCGTTATTAACACCTTCCTGGGCAAAAGAAGCTTGTAACTGTAAATGTTCTTCGTAAATATGTTATTTACAATACGTCATGATTTGTAAGAGATCATTAGTGTAAAGGGCAGGGAGAATACCTCCAGTGTAGATCTAATTTCATGTTTATTTATGATCCTAATTGACCACTATTCATTGTTTATATTGGTGTAACTAAAAGCGAAACCAATTAGCTACTAGTCTAGCAATCATGATAAATTTTGAAGCAATTGTTTGAAATACCCCCATGCCATAAACGTGTCCAACACCTAGTGGCCCACTTGCCGGGAAACGTCGATCGTCGATATAGCGACTTGTCGAATGATTGCCGCTAATGTGCTATTAGTGGCAGGGTTTCGTCGAGTCGAAAAAGATATCTAGAGTCGGGATGTCGAAGTTACAACTGCGTAGCAGTGAGGACTTCATTGCGGTCAGCGCTCCTTCGATTTGTCGCGTAGAATCGCGAAAATACCAACACGAACTATCGCCAGTCATGTATATGCAGCTATTATTATATATTAATTCTCCTGATGAATTGTTCCTCAAGTGAGTTCCGGAGGTTAGGAGTAACCGCTTCCTTTATATCATGAAGTGAAAAATCTTGAGATGAGTGCGTATAATTGTATGAATTTAGGTGGCAACTGCTCACCGATCATTAGAAATTGAAGATGGGAGAACTATGAAATATAGTAAATAGACTGGTGTCATTTTGTTATAAAATTACATGGCCAATGAATTTTAACTCATTCCAAAAGTTATCGTCGAATATACACAGTTAGAGGAGCATTATTATTAGCCAAACTAAAACGACTTTAAAAATTTATCCCCCAAAATGCGATGTTTGCCTCAGCGCTTCCGTGGTGAAGTCGGAAGCTCAAGCGGCTAGTAATTATAAGGTTTTCTGTTCGTACCCACCGCGGGGTAATTTACTTTTTCAAAGTGTTTTCAGACTCACCTTCATGTAAACAAATAATGCATATATTCGATTTAACGTATTTTGGGGGAGTAATTTTGTGGTTTATTGTCGTTCCGTCACTTCTCTGCTATTGTGGTATAATTTTCAAAGCGGAAGTGAGGCCACCGCGGATTGTCGCTGCGTGGCTGCTGCCAACTTTCGCGAGATGTCGCTAGTTGCCCATCGGTGATCCACCGACGATTACGGCATGGGGACTATAGTCAATTAGTGAAAGAACTACCAATAGCCGATGTTCTGTCATCTGTTACGTTCAATAGCGTAGTGTATGTGCTATGATTACTTCGAAAACCTGATTAGTATATACCCAACATATAATTTCTTGTTAAACAATTTCCAATTTGAAGATTAACATTACATTCAATAAACTTTAAACACGGTAAGGACACAGATTGGACTATATTATGCAATATTGTCAGCGTTTATTTTTTCTTGGTGAGGGAGTGGGCGGTCCATAGCGAGTTTCCATACTTTAAGGAAAGTGCGTATATAAAAGAGATAAATTAAATACGTTAGTGGAAGGATAATAGTGTAGGCATCGACTTGACAAAAGTGCTCTCCTTTTCGAGTTTAAGAGCAAATCATGTAACAATTTTGTATCCGATCATTTTTGAATATATACCCATCACTGATCACAAAAGTACCTAATGACAGAAAAAAAGACCTCACGGGAGGGGATGGGAGAAAGCCGAAATTTTAGCCGATTCATTTGTTCACTATAGCTCCGTAACCAACCGAACGTTTTTTATTTTTTTGTCTAATTGTTTTCTACAATTTAATTCTAGTGTATTTTTCAGCTAATTATAATGGTTCTCTTGTTATTTTTATTTTTACTCAATATTGGTTGCATGTGGCGTCACTTTTTAGTCAGAGATTCTTCGTAAGATCGAATTCGGAAAAATGTTTCCTCTAAACGTTTTTCGTCATTTTATGCTTATATTAGTGTAGGACTAATAGTGCCTAAGTTATAAGCGACTTTATTCTGTTATGTGTGAAACTGATCACGGCGCGGCCCAAGAGTTACCTTCCCACAAACGGTAGATATTAGCAGCTGATGATGATGATGATTAATATATATAAAAAATTTCTGCTGCAAGTATATAATCCTGATTATTAAGTTTGCCTATAATATAATTAAAAATATCCATTTTTAATATCAATTGAATGGTTTTACCTCATGAAAATCCCTCGACAAAACAAAATTTCTCTGAAGAGTGAAATGAGAGTTTTCTGTAATACACACTATAAGAAAATCTACAAATCTGTTTCTTTATACGTTTCTCTGAAACCTTCTAAAGCATGCATAAACATACAACTTTCTATTTATTTTTCTTAAAAAAAAAAAAGTCTTCTTTCAACAAGGGTTGCTACAAGTCCTTCGATTATGCACTGCAATGGTATTGAACGAAATAGAGAGGGAACCAGATTATAAAATTGCCTTCAAGAGAGAATCATGAAGAATTTGCTGTCCATTTTTTACACCTTTTCCTCTTAATACTTACTGTAACGGTAATAAAACAAGCAAAAAATAGAATATGATTAACACATTTTATAAATGATCAGCTTTCAGTCTGCTAAATCTTATTTGCAGAGGAAGCACTTGCCTATTATTAAGATTGGGTACAGTTGATATAATATAATAAATCTATAATAAGAAACGTAGAAGGAAACCATACGCTAAAGAAATCTCTTCACAAGAGAACACCACTAATATGCTTTGGAATGAAATGAGTATCTAGTTTAACGTCCCACGTTTATGAACCAAGGGTAAGGGAGACGGTGATGATGAGAAATGACTGAAATGGTGGAATAAAGAAAGTAGGACGAAACGGAAAAACCCCCAGAAAAACCACTCATACGGTGTTTGTCCACCAAAAAAGCCCACATGATGCAAGATGACACCTGTGTGGCTTGAAAACGAGTAATATCTACAGAACACGCGAACAACCAATTCAGAAAGCGATATAGTGTTGCTATATGCTACAGGAGCAGATCGATTCACACGGATTGCATAAACTAATGGAAACACATTCACTCCAGTGGCATTTTTACTGAAACCAAGAAATTCAAGAAGGAAGTGTAATGATTTTTTCCTTCTTTTTTACATTCTATAAAAAAATCAAGCAGTACCAGTACTTGTGCAAGACTCTTGCGCAAGTCTTGGTCTTGGTCTTGCAGGTATGGTCTTGGTTTTGGTCTCTGTCTTGCACCCCTTGGTCTTGGTCCACTGAATGACCCATTCAAGACACCACAAACGTCATTATCTTTTTCGAGTTATAAAGGTAATCAGAAAGTTCTGTCGTTTTATTCTGGAGGTCTGTGTTGAAGTGGCTCTCACGCTTTGAATTGAATGCGAATAGAGATAAGGCGAAGGTCAGTTGTTGGTGTGGGTATATCCAACGTACTATTTTTTTTTGTGGCAGTTCAGTTACACCGTGAACTTGGAAAAGGACAGAGCGAACATGGGACCTCCACAGAGCGTAATATGAGCATGTATGCTGTACAAGTTGAAACTTCGATCAAACACCTCTGCAGCGGCGCGGAAGATTTGTGAAGCCTTTGATGAGGGTGCGGTGAGTACACGGACAGTGTAGTGGTAGTATAATAAATTTAACGACAGTGATGAAACACTCGAAGACGCTCTACATGTCGGAAGACCAAAACATGTACAAAATGAAGATCTTCAGGCAGCAATTGAGGTGAACAGTGAGCAGACATGTGAGGAACTGGGACTACGATTCAGTGTGAATGGCGAAATCATTCGGCAGCACCTCCATAAACTTCGGAAGAATTACAAGTTGGGTCGATGTGTCCTACATGATTGATTCTATGCCAGAAGGCAATCCTAGCAAACCTCTATTCTTTTGCTATCTCGTCTGAGGAAGAAGATATTTGTGGACAGGTCGCTGATATGTAATGAGAAGGGGGACCAGTTCGAATATCCATGGCGCCATCTTAATTCGTTAGCATCCCATGAACCGGTTCCAAAACAGCCGAAACCAGCACTTCACCAGAAGAATGTCCTTCTGTGTCTTGGTGGACTGTTCGCCACATCGTGCATCGTGAACTGCTACTAGCTGGTCAGAGCATCAATGCAACTGTGTACTCTCAGCAGTCGAGCCGTGTTCAAGAAAAAACTCAAAACTCTGGAGCCAGGACTTCTCAATCGTGAAGGGGTCCTTCTGTTACAGGACTACGTTAAGCCCCACTTGGCAAGGATGACCCGGGACACCATTCTACGTCATGGATGGGAAACACTATTGCATCCGCCATACTTCTCAGGTATTGCACCGTCCGATTATCACCTGTTCCATTCCTTATATAATCTAGTTAGATGACACCAATTCAAATTCCTTGTAGAGGTGAGAGGTGCACTCGCTATTTTCTTTGCTTCACAGCAAACCAAGTTCTACCGCGATGGAACCCATGACTTTCCAGAACGTTGGCAGAGTGTCGTCGATGTTGATGGGGATTATTTTTGATCTCCCAGGTAAGTTTTACATGACATATCGATGTTCGAAAGTGGTTGGTGAAAAACCGATAGAACTTTCTTGGCTACTTTTATATAAAAGTGGCATAACATTATTGAGAACTAATTCTAGAAATCAAATAATTTGTTTCCTTGGGTAGAGATCTTTTAAGCATATGCTTTCCTTTATTACTTTTCTTATTATAGATTTATTGTATTATAGCAACTGTACTGAATCTTAATAATAGGCAAGTACTTCTTCTATAAATAAGATTTAGGAGTCTAAAAACTAATAAACTAATCATTTATAAAATGTGTTAGGCGTATCATACTTTTTGCTTTTTTTCTTACCGTTACAGTAAGCATAAAGAGGAAAAGGTGGTAATATATATATATATATATATATATATATATATATATATATATATATATATATATATATATATATATATATATATATATATATATAAGTGGATGGCAAATTGTTCATGAATCTCTCTTAAAGACAATTTTGAAACCTGGTTCCTGCTCTATTTCCCTCTGTGCCATAAATCGAGGGGTTTGTAGCAAAAACAGCTCTTGTCGAAACAAGATTTTTATTTTTCTCAGAAAAGTGAGTAGAAAGCTGTATGTTTGTGCATGTTTCAGAAGGTATCAGAGACACAAATAAAGAAAGAGATTTGCACAGTTTCTCATAGTGTGTACTAAAGAAATCCCTCTTTTCATTCTTCAGAGAAATTTTGTGTTTTGATAAGGGTTATTTTCCGAAAAGCCCGTCGATTTATATTAAAAATGGACATTTCAAATTACATTATAGACAGACTTAATCATTAGGATTATATACTTGTAAGCAGACAAGATTGTATATACATTAATCATCATTAGCTGCTAATATCTACCGTTTGTGGGAAAGTTACTCTTGGGCCGCGCTTGATCAATTTCGCACACAACAGAATAAATTCGCTTATAAGTCAGGCACTATTACTCCTACACTAATATAAGTATACATTTTTTTCGAAAGAGCATAAAATGACGAAAAAGATTTAGAGGAAACATTTTCCCGAATTCGATCTTATAAAGAATCTGTGACAAAGACTGACGTCACGTGCAACCAATACTGAGTAAAAATGAAAAGGACAAGAAAACCATTATATCTAGCTTTAAAATGCACTAGAATTAAATTGTAGAAGACAATTAGACAAACAAAATAAAAAAAAAGTGATGCTATAGCTTGAATGTCTACGGAGATACAGTGAATAATAAAAACGGCTAAAATTTCAGCATTCTCCCCCTCCCCTCTCGTGAGTTTTATTTCTGGCATCCGGCATTTTTGTGATCAGTGATGGGTATATATTCAAAAAATAACGTATGCCAAATTGGTACATGATTTGCCCTTACAACTCAATTTTTAAGCCCCGACGCCTACACTATTAAGTACATGTAGTTGATTTTTTCTGACCTCAAGTCTCTTGGAAAAATGAGTGTTTTAGATACGGAAAAACTTCTTCACGGATGTTTCTACATCATCTGTGGTTCTAAAGTGCCTTCGCTGAGATCTTTCTTCAATGCCAGAAAGAGATGCAAGTAGCTGGGCGTGAAGTCGGGACTGTACGACGGATGGATAAAGGTTTCTTAACCGAGAATGACAACACAATTTTTCGTTGCCTCCACTAATTGTAGACTGAAAGAAGCACACCGCAGATCAGAAGAACATGCCGCTTTCTGCAAATTGCACATTTCAGTCCTGTCAGCTGAGCGATGGTTGTTCGAAGATCCATATTGTCGGGCACAGAACGGACTGCTCATCGAAAGTATCTGCTAGCACTACTAAAGCGGCATCTAAAAGATATTTCACGTCACACAAATGACGTATGAATGTATCTCACATTAAATAGTCTTCTTTGCCCCATTCTATATGCGAAATCGGTCCTAATATTTTAAGTGAAGTCTGTATCCTCTATTAAATAACCTTACCTTGAATAAATTCCAACAGAGAGAACTGTCATAGCCTCTCTGACATAAAGGAACACCAAAAATCAGTTGAACATATCTGAAGCTATTATCATTGACTCCTTAATTATCTTTAGCGTTAATATCGTTTAAAGAAAAAATAAACTGCCCAACGATTAGACATATTAGAATAAGTAGAACTAACTTCGCTTAACAGAATGCGTGAGTGTGAACTTCTGGCATGGTTTTCTAGGAGGTATCATCGTAAATCTTAAAATTAATGCTGCACAATTTCATACCTCTTATTGAAGTACTGCTGGTACTGAAATAAGCTCTTTAATATGTTCCTTGTTAATTGCAGTGCTGAATTCAATTCATTATTTGTGTTCTACGTGAGTACCAAATGCAGATGCATATAGGTGCTATTCTACGACTGAAGAGACGACACAAGTACTGAACATATTCTGAATAAGAAAAATAGCACTGGACTGTTCATGTTTCTAAATCAGCCATTTCTCTGGCAAACAAAAATAAATTTATTAAGAAAGTGTACTAATGTATTTTGAAATACAAAGTTTTGAGGAGTGCACACCCCTGCATGTGGATGTACTCCTCATGTGACTGCTACTGGATCACGAAATTTGTGAGTCGTCCCATCAGTAGTATGAATATAAATCTAGCGATGAGTTAATCTTTAGAAGCTCTATTTCACTTTCATTAGGTTATCTCTAGTTCATTCCATCCATTAAGAACACTCGGTTCATCCGTGTTGTTTCTTCTTCTTTCACGTATCCTGCATAATGTTATGGAGCAAGGTACATTCATTTTCTGAAACAAAAAGACATATAATTAAAACATATATACGAGGTAAAAAAAATATATTTTTTATTTTTTATTTATTTTTATTTTATTTTATTTTATTATTATTATTTTTTTTTTGTTAATTGATATTAACTGCAATGACTTATAATGAATCACAGACACATGAATGCTTACAACAAAAATCAATTATTTGGAATTTTGAAAATGATTTATACAAGGATATATGTCTTGGAACTGGACGTAAGAATGCTGTTGTTTATATGTGCTGCTCTGAAATCTCTTCGTTGATCTCCGTTAATAAACGCGGTAGTTTCTGTTTAATGAAAATATTCTCCAAATACCTGAACAGAATATAATGCTAGAGGCTGAGCTTCATTTTGGTATAACCATTATTTGTGTATCGCTTCAGGTTCAAAAGTTATCCTATCCCAAACTCCGGGTTGCATTGTATATTGGACACCCTATATTATACATATAATACACAATATTATACATACACACTGCACCGAGTGACTATCACTACGATGATTAGGAATACACAAATAGTGAGAGTACGAATTTTCATACACATCTAGCTGTTACGATTCGCATACGTCCCTTCTTAGTAGAGTTCAATTACCTACTGATTTTATTTAATAACATAGGATTTTATGACGGCTTAATATACGCTACTTATTACGGTATGTTATTATATATTGGTGGTCCTATGTTTTTAGCTCACTAAAGAGTAGGTCGGGCCCAGGCCCCCTACATTTTTGGGCTACAAAAATAATTTAAGGTATAATTTACATTTTTTTTTAAAAAGTATACTAAATACATGATATACCTTTCACAGCCTACCTGCTTCCCCCTCCCACAGTTTTTACCTTTTAGATCCGACACGGGATGAAAGCAAATGCCTAGGAGCTTCTGTTTCTTTGTACAGATCTCAAGTAATTTTAAAGTTGTTACGATATTATTAGACCCTATTAATATATTTCAACAATAGAGTGAGGAGCAATGCTAAAGTGACATTATTGCTGCTACTTCCTGCCCACTCTTATAGTAACGTCGTGTAGACTGTAGTACGATTCCCTGGAATCACATTAATTAAAGGTTTTCCCAATCTGGGGATTGCTACGCAAGTAATAGAAAAAGTAATTATTACTGCTGTAAGAAATATAGCAAAATAAAACACGAATCTTTTGTTGTTTTGACCCAAACGGCTAGAGAATAGGCACTCTAGGCAAGTCCCTTTTTGTGCTAGAATCTCAGTCCTAACTAGATTTTTGTTTTAATTCTCTCAAAATATATCGGCGTCTTCTAAAATTCTGATTAAAAATAGCCATTAAATATTTGTTTTAGATACATCCTTAAGGAAAATGAGATCTTCCTCGTCCAATACAGAAACCATCCCATAGTTTGTGTCAACCAAAGTTGCATTATAGGCTGTAGTTTATTCCTCTTTCGTTAAAGCTCGAAAATAACTTCGAAAGATGATTGTATAAAACCAAACGCACTAAATAAGTTTGTTTTAGTGTGCAGGGTGTGAATCTATAACGATAAAACATGATTTTCTTTGTGATTTCTCAGGCGTAAGCAAGATCTAACGCAGTTGATTGATTTTACGGGAGGTTAAAAAATTGAGGAATCTCGGCCTTAGATTCCGACCAGGGCAACTGAGTTTCCTGACTTTTACCGGTGTAATACTACTCTGGTACCTTTAATGTATAGACAATAACTGCATGGGCGTGCCCAGTAAATTTTTGGGGTGGCAATATTTTTTTTTTTCATTTTCAGCGGACTTCCACATATTAAACCGAACTGAAAGTCCTATTTCAATATGTGAAAGCATTAATAACTGCTTTTCAAGCATAAGATATTCTTTGTGGTGTTTTAGGGCAAATGCGTGATGCCATATTATTAGGTTATTAATAAAACTTCTATTAGTAAAATATGACAAAATCGTCTTATGCGGTTTTGAAAAAACCGTCCGGGAAAACTTAGCCTCAAAAATATCATTTTTGTATTTTTCGACACAAATGAGTTATACCATATTGTTAGGTTATTAATGAAATATTTATTTACGAAATATGAACATAATTGCCTGTGTTGTTTACAAAAAATAGCCCGGAAAACTGACTCAAAAGGATAAACTACCTCTTCTGGGTTTTTCCTAGAAAAACGACTTATGCCATATTTTGTAGTGGAACGCTAGGGGCCATATTATAAAATTTATAGTGGACCGCTAGGGAATCTTACAAGAAATTTTAAGTTCTAAATTTGGTTTCAATACGTTGCACGGTGTGGTCTCTGGTCGAGTGAATATCGTTACATCAACATGAACGGACGTATATCCGAAAGTCAATTTTTCTGCACGATGAGACCATGAAATGTGTAAATCCACTGAAATCTCGAATTCCATGTTTTCATGATCACATACTTTTTTCTCCTATCGTCGCTCTAAAGTAAAAATGTTAGAAATAGAGAAAAATCGAACTAAAAATTAAATCACTCTCAAGACACTTATGCAGTAGCTAGTAGGCTAATAAAATAGCAATTGTGTGTATCCAAGTAGGTAAATGAGACTAAAAAAAACTGATGATTAATCAGTTTCAATGGCGTAAGAAAGGAGCCGACTCGATTCAAGCGTTTCAACCTTTAGTACAATGATACCGAAGTAGATTGTGTTCGCATTTAGTATGTTTCATTTGTGACACTTATATAGATACTTTGTCACGAAAACAAGTTTTACACAGACATGTTTAAAGAAAAATTTATTTCTAATAAGTTATATTGTTAAATCTACAAAATATTTTATGAGGTTAGTTATATACTGCATTTTTGATCTTTTCCAACTTATTTCGGCACCACAGACATCAAAATGTACCAACTGTGGGTGTGAATAGAGAATATTAAAAAGACAGCGAAAACTTAACTTTATCATTAATATTATTATTCAGCTTAGGTTTTGCAGTATTGTTTTGCCTTGGTGTGTATGGTCTTTAGTTCCATTCTTGCTGGGAGTACTAAAATTTTCTGACATTAACCCAACATTATGAGGCAAATGGGAAGCTATATGAATTAAGAGGCAGTGAAATTCGATTCAAAAAGCCAGAGGTAATGACGCCTGGAAATCGATGCACTAGTACTTATCACCCTTTTCAACGTGAACCATCTGGGGTAGTAATAGCCTTACATGGCTGTAACATAAGGAAGTTTAATTTAGTACTTAGAAAAATTAATCGGTATTTCAATACCGTGCAACTAAAGGAAACTAAAATGTATATTACGTGTTTCTAGTGACTCTCCTGTAATTCGCCTCACCTCTGTGTACTAAAATAAAATACTAAACTTGATGTCGCAATACAACATGAAGCACTCTTGCCGCTCATATAGCCCATATTTCAGCCGGTGACACCGTACATTGCATGAGGTATGTGTACGTTTGTGTGTGTGTGCTCACTCTTTTGTATTATCAGTGCCCTTTAAGATATGTTCCTAGCTATGCCACTGATTAGTGTTGCAACAATTATTGTCCGGTAGGGAATAGTATTGTCCTGGAGTGGTGGCGTTGGAAGTCTCCTGAACATAAGAATAATTTCAGAAATCTTGCCCTCACCCAGAGGCCCAGAAGTTGTCTTGAAATTTTGTGCTTCTGTTTCTTCGCAAATAAAACGTAGAGTTCTTGGATGCGGGTAGTGAAGTTGAAAAAGTCTGTATCTCGTTAAGACATGGATGAAGTCAGAAATGGAATCCGTGACTCGAGGCCCTACAAATTAGGTACGGAAATTTTGAGCCCTGATCTCTTCTATTTTCTTGTTAAATAGAGTTGTAGGACGAGGGTGGTGGCGTTGGAAAGGCCCAGGTTGTCTTAGCATAGCGATAAATTCAGAAACTGGGACCTCCTCTCGAAGCCCCAAAAAAGGGGTCCCTAAAGTTCTTGCTCGGATCCGTTCTGTTTCTCCTTTATATGTCAAATCTGAGCTCCTTCCTGCCTAAACGTTTATCCTACGTGCCTCTGGCGTGCGAGACCAAATATTTTGTATTTGGTCTAGGAATTAATTCGTGCAGTTGGTACGCACACATTGAAGCTGTAGTACAAACACAAAATACATAAATACCTTAAGAAAAATATTGTCCATCGCTAGCCACCACTTTCGCCCATCTGTCAGGCAATGTACGGATTCCGTGGCGAAAGAAGTCCTCATCCTTGGAAGCGATCCAGTCAAGAGACCCATGTTTCGATATCTTCTGAAGAAGTAAACCGCTGTCCAATCAAATCGTTGTTCATGCAATCGAACAAGTAGTAGTCCGAAGGAGTAACGTCTGGTGAATACGGCGGGTGGGGTAAAACTTCCCATCCGACATTTTCTAAATAGGTTTTGACCGGTTTTGCGACATGTGGGCGAGCGTTATCATGTTGAACAATAAGTTTATCATGTCTGTTCTCCCATTCTGGTCGTGTTCTGGCCAGAGCTTGCTTCAAACGCATTAATTGTCGTCGATAACGTTCTCCGTTCATAGTTTCACCCAGTTGCAGCAGCTCATAGTACACCACACCTTTCATATCCCACCATATGCACAGCATAACCTTTGCACAGTGAATATCTCGTTTTGGTTGTGATGGACCTGGTTCACCTGGTTTCACCCAGGCCTTTTTTCGTTTAGGGTTCTCGTAATGGATCCACTTCTCATCACCCGTAATAATTCGATGCAGAAACCCCTTTCTGCTCTGTCGTTGAAGCAGCAATTCGCAAATGTTTTTTCGTCTTTCAACGTCTCTGTCTTTCAATTAGTGCTCTCAAACGGGTCGGGTTGACCCGACCCGACCCGAGTCGGGTCGGGCAACTCGGGTCGGGTCAGTCGGGTCAGCTCGGGTCGGGTTGTCGGGTCAGGCTAATCGGGTCGGGTTGTCGGGTCGGGTCAGCTCGGGTCGGGTTGTCGGGTCGGGTCATTCGGGTCGGGTTGTCGGGTCGGGTTATTCGGGTCGGGTTGTCGGGTCGGGTCAATCGGGTCAACTCGGGTCGGGTTATCGGGTCGGGTCACTCGGGTCGGGTTATCGGGTCGGGTTGTCGGGTCGGGTCAGTCGGGTTATCGGGTCGGGTTGTCGGGTCGGGTCAGTCGGGTCAGTTCATTTTGGTCAACTGAGTTTAGGTTGAGTTTAAACTCGGCTGGAGTCGAAAGCTGCTGTTTTTCACTAGCTGCCTAATTAAAAATAGCAATTTTCAATTGATTTTATAGAAACCATAAATCTATTTTGAACACTTGCAGCTAGTGTTTTTATGATAAATGCTTATTTTTCTACTTGTGTGTACTTTAATTTTTAAATGTGGAAGATTGATTTTACCAATCGACTGTAATATTAATATCTACGCCAATATGGAGTCTGGATTTAGAACAAAACTAGAAGTAGTTTAAGCAACACCAAAAGAGAGATTGGATATGGACGACCAAGCCCAAGCAGGGCCGCGGTGGCTCAGTGGTAGAGAATTCGTCTCTGGTGCATGGTGTCCAGTAGCGTAGCTAGAGTTTTTTCGGGGGGGGGACAATGAAGGGCCCAAGAGGATTTTGAGGGGGACATCTCCAATATATATATATATATATATATATATATATATATATATAATATATATGTGTGTGTGTGTGTGTGTGTGTGTGTGGGTATTCAAGGTGAGTGTTTCCATCTTTATTGTTCATGATTTTACTCTTTGGAAAACAGTGAAAATATAAGAATTTAGTACCACAAACAACGAGGATTCATTAATGCAATTGATTTCTAATATAAGTAAATAGTTATTTAATCATCGCGTTTAAAATATGTGTAGCAGGTTGACTTAAGTGGAAGCAAATACACTTTTACAGGTAAAGAAAATAACTTATAGGTTCATGCCTCTACTTGAAGAGGATCTTTCTATTCGTGTGGGCAGCAGCAAACATATCCACAACTTGTTAAAGATCTAACGATTTAGCAATTATCTTCTCAATATAAAGTAACACTAAGTTTTTCAACCTATCATGAGTCATTGACTTGCGTATACAAGTCTTTAATCTTTTCAAAGAAGAGAATGACCTTTCACATGTAGCACTAGAAACTTATATAATCACGGAGATGATACCTAGCTTGTAGGTTTCTAGGAATGCGTTTTTGTAGACACAAAGATGATCAACGAAATTCATTAAGGAATCAGCTTTCGTTTTCTTCTCGTCTTCATACAACTTAATTGTTAGAGCAACCCACATTATGCTTTATTTCTTGTTTAATTATGCTTTTTTTTTAAATTATGCTTTATTGTTAATTTCAATGATTATTTTACATTAATCGTGTATAATGTATATTTATTATACATCAAATATTCTAAATATCTTGATCTATTTATTGATATTTTTTTGCAACTAGTTTCTCTCATATTTAATGAACTTTCTACTTAATTCATTGTAAAGAGATGTGCTTTGCTCGAATAATTTTTTTCTATCATTTGTCTGCGCCTTACAGGTACATATATACAGAAAGGGAAAGTAAAAGATGCCACCAAAAAGTACAGAAAGTGCTTAAGTTCAAAAAGTAAACATAACAATACAGTGATGACGCCAGAGGGGGGCAAGGGGGCGAGCGCCCCCCTAGTAGCTACTTCTGCCCCCCTGACTGCCACCTAGACTGCCCCCCCAGACTCGTACAATCTTTAAACATTCTTCATGTAGTATTATATATCAGTATCATAACCAATCTCATTGACAAATTGTAGTCTACTTTCCATGAATTTACTATGTGGCAGATTAATCCTCAAGCTTTCTTCTTTGAGCGTCTGGGTATGCACGCATATTTCTGTTTTCTAATTTAGCCCCTTTTGAGGTAAATTTTAGTTATACTTCTTTCTTATGATTTTTAATAATTGTGCCTAGCGAACAATAGTAGATTTGGTCGACTTGTTTTCTTCTCATTGAATCAACTTCGATTGGAAACAAAAGAAAGGTAAAACCAGTTACGTAACTTGTTTGTATTTGTCCAGGTTTGAAGTTTTCAGTTTCATATTTTGTTTTATTTAAAACTTCTTTTTTCTGAAACATTATTCTCGGCTTCCAATATTCAGAGGATATGCTTATAACAGCTTAGTTTGCAACTACCAGGGCTTAATTTTTTGAAGGGGATAAAAAGAGTTGTGTTTTCCCTTCCTGCAAATGATAATAATAAAATTGTGGAATGAAATTTATTCCCAATAAAATGTATTGTCAGAGTGCTGATCTTTAGTTAGTAATTGGTTTATACTAGTGCTCCTTTACTTATTTTTTTCAAAGTACTGACGTGACGTCTACCATATTGACTAGGAACTGCTGAAAAATTCGTAGCCCAACCCAGAAGGAGTGCACGTGGATTGGTGAAGTTTTACTTCTTCTTCTCTTCCCCCGCGAGTCAATATACTACCTTGTACAGTGCTCCAGCTTTTGCAGAAAAGTTAAAAAAATCTAGATTTCCTCGCACCACTGTTCGTAGCACTACCCCTATCAGATCTAAAATGGCGTCTTTCAAGTGTTATTTAAGTTTGGGAAATAAGTACACGTAATAGTTAGACGGAGCTAAATCTGCGGAATAAGAATGATTATCTAGACATTGAAATCCTAGATTATGCAATGTCAGTTATGTTCGCAGGGGCTTGATGGACAGGTGTGTTCTCCTGAAGGAACATAATTCCTTTCTTTTCATTTTCCGCAGCGTTGAACTTTGAATTTTTCTTTCAGTTTTGTAAGTAATGTAGAGATTCTGGATTAAATATCTGACCATTGCGGAGGTAGTCTACCACTCCATACTTATACCAGAAGAATGTTCCAAACAGTTTCTCAACCTACTTCTGTGTCTTGAACTTCTTGGGGCGATGGAGAAATGAGTGCTACTACTCCATTGACTGTTGTTCCGATTCAGGATCATAGTGGTACAACCATATTTCATCTATGGTTACTATTCGTCAGCGAAATTGATCAGCATTACGGTCAAATTGGAAGAATACTTCTCTTAATGCCGTTACCCTTTTATTCTCCTGACATATATTTTGGGAACCCATTATGCCGAGAACTTGCGCATACCCAAGCCATTCTGAATTATGCTACCGACGAGTTCCAAAGAAATGCCCAGAATCCCTGACACAAGTTTTACTGAGAAGGTAAAAACTGAGAAAGCGGGGTGCAGACCTCAGACTATAATAAATATAAATAGCTTAAATTATTTTTGTCACACAAAAACTGGGGTGGCCTAGGCCCTCCGGCCCCGGGCTATATCCACCACTGGCTGAAATGCTGCAATTTTCAAGAATAATGTCACAAATTGCATCCATGATTCCAGGAAGAGTCATTGCTTTTAATCATCCTGGATGTAAAGCATAATTTGTTGAGAAATTGCTACGTTTATACTAAGCCACTTACTTCTTCACCACTATATATAACGGAGGAGAGTCCCGTGGTGTTTCACTGATTTCCTAATTAATTTACTTCGGTGACTTTCCTTGGTGGAACAAAAATGTTATAACAGTAAGGATCTGGATGTTCGTGAAATTATCTGTTTGGGCACACATAATCACTTCAGAGGCCTGAGAAACAATAAGAATTTCATTATTAATATGAAAATTTATATTTGTACATACAGAGATATGTTTTTCTAAACTACGGTTTCATTTTTCTACCTAGTACCTACACTCCTTCTGGATTGGACTACGACATTTTCAGCAGCTCCTCGTAAATTCTCTCTCTCTCTCTCTCTCTTTCTCTCTCTCTCTCTCTCTCTCTCTCTCTATATATATATATATATATATATATATATATATATATATATATATATATATATATATAGAGAGAGAGAGAGAGAGAGAGAGAGGGAGAGAGCGAGTGATACGTAGCATATAGACGAATGTGTTACTTGTAGCATACGCGAAAGTAATTCAATTTATGTTTAGGCTTCAAAAGTTTCATTGAAAAATATTTCATGTGCAGACGTTACTTATTTGTTAGTTACAAATTTTATTTGAAATAAGTTTAATTTATAATCATATAGATCTAACATAAAAACAGCAACGAAATACACAATGTAATGTAAAATAAGTCAAACGTAATAAATATGTTATTTTTGGTATGGCAAATAGCCGGCCCCGAAAATGTATCTGCTCCCCCTTTGTCCCCCTAACAACTTAAAGCTGGCGTTGTCACTGTAACAATATAGTATGGAGTTCTTGCATACTATTCATTGTTGGCGGAAAAATTTCTTCTTTTACTTTCTTTTCTCCACATCAAAGGATTACACCGAAAAGTTTACAGAAATGAAAATAAGCTTTTCATTGTTGCATTGTTATGTTCTCAATGATTTTGCATTGTAAATATTGGCTTTAAAAAATATTAACACAGTATGTTAAACTTTCAGTTAAAGAGAATTTTCCAAGAATTGTGCTATATATTTAAATTATGCTTTATGCTTTATTTTCTAAAATTATACTTTTAAAACTAGTTTTCCAATGTGAGTGCATTTTGGCGTTCACCCAGTGTCGTGACCATACTGCTCTCAAACGGGTCGGGTTGACCCGACCCGACCCGACTCGGATCGGGTCAGTTCGGGTCGGGTTACGGGTCGGGTCGGGTCGGGTCAACTCGAGTCGGGTTGTCGGGTCGGGTCAGTCCGGGTCGGGTTGTCGGGTCAGGCTACTCGGGTCGGGTCAGCTCGGGTCGGGTTGTCGGGTCGGGTCAATCGGGTCAGCTCGGGTCGGGTTGTCGGGTCGGGTCAACCGGGTCAGCTCGGGTCGGGTTATCGGGTCAGGTCAATCAGATCGGATCACGGTTCGGGTCAGTCGGGTCGGGTCGGTCTTCAACCCGACCCGACCCGTTGAGAGCACTACTTTCAATTCATGTGGAACCCAATGTGACATCTTTTGAATCATTCCCATGGCTTTCAAGCGTTTGGAGACTGTTGTTTGATCAACGCCTAATGCTGCTGCAAGTTGTTCCTGCGTTTGACACGAATCCTGCTCGAGCAATGCTGTCAATTCTTCGTCTTGAAATTTTTTTGGCTGTCCAGCTCGCTCTTGGTCTGCCAAGTCGAAATCACCACCTTTAAACCGTGCAAACCACTTCTGACACGTTCGCTCAGCTAGAGCATGGTCACCATACACTTCCACCAAAATACGATGACTTTCAGTCGCACTTTTCTGCATGTTAAAGTAATGCAGCAGGACACCCCGCAAAGCACTTTATCAGGCACAAATTGCGCCATGTTCACTTAACTACAAACTGGTGTTGTTGACGCTTTAATCCACTGCCCTATACTACGAACGATACGCGATGACAGGGGTTTGCAACACATGTGTGGATACACGGAACTGTGGGACGCTCCGTTCGTTGCGCCATCTCTTGTCCACCCGCACGAATTAATTCCTAGACCAAATATGAAGAAATGGTGATTCGCTTGGATTACATGCTTGTAACTAAAATTCAAAGAAAGGAAACTGAAGTACTAGAAAGAAAATTGCCATATTTTCCTGTCTGCAACTACAGTACCCAGTCCACTTTTTGACCAGCTATTTATATTTCATTTTCTATATAGGTTGTCAACTATTTGGTATATATTACAGCTGTTGTGGTAAAAGAATATAGTACCTAAACCAATTAAAATCTAGTAAAAGAGGGAATGTCGTCACATCTAATATCCAGGATTACTTTTGGCATTCAAAACAGTCTATATCCAACTATGAATTGAAGTACAGAGACCCTGCGTCGTGTTCAACGGAATTTTGAACCATTAGTCATGCAAAACCTGCTGCAGCTCCTTGAGATATTACAATGACAATACAGTTGGGATCCGGCCTTGGTACAAGTCAGGATTGGTGGTACTTTGCACAAATTGAATAGATTGTGGCCACTTCTTCTGAAGAAAACAAAGTCAGTTGAAAATCCTATTTTGATGATGCTGTTAATTAAAAAATGCATCACATCTTAGGATTTTTTGCTGCACTTTGTTATTGTCATCGTAGTAGATGCAAGAATTATTAAATTACACATAGAAATGTTTATTCATCATTGCCTGCCTTACGAAATGTAAGGAGAGGATTATTTTTAATAAGGGTTAGGTTATAGCGAAATTTTGCAATCTCATTCTTTTCTTTTCCTTTCTCGAATCATCCTTCACGTTTCATAGAACATCGTGTTTATACCGAGTTCAACGATCAAGTTTCCTCATTCAAAGACTAATCAGGGTTGGCAGCACAAATGAAGTATTTAAAATTAGATACAAACATTAATGAGATACTAATTGCTTCTAAAATGAAATCTAAAAGGTTAGCACACACTGCAGAAAAATCTTTGATACACCACTCTCTTTACGTTCTGAGATTTCCAGGTTCCCATTTTGTCCACTCTTTTGTCATATATTTGCGTGCAGATTGAGAATAGATCGCCATGTCAAAAGTAATTTTCATTTCACTTTTATGGTTTTCAATTAGGTTAATAGAATAGGGTGTTGTTTGTATGATAGGATAGCTTAAATTGTGTTAGCAGAGTACCGTACTAGTACGATATGGTATGTTAGGTTAGTAGCTTAGATAACTTAAGGTTAGTAGAAATTAGATTAATAGGGTAGTTTAAATAAGTATTATATGATAGATTAGGGTGGATTAGTAGAGCATACTAGGTGAGGTTACTAGTTTAGATCCTACTATACAGTAGCATAGGTTATGTTATATAAGTAGGGTAGGTTAGGTTAGTAGAATAGGATAGGTTACGTTGGTTTATTAGAGTACATTAGGGTAGGGTAGGTTAGGTTTGTAGAATAAATTATTTGGTTCTGGTAAGTTATTTGGTAATAGTCTATCACCAATTTTAATTGTAATTGAAGGAGGATTGCCTAGGATATTAAAGTCCATTATCAGATGATTTTTTATAAAATAGGAAATCAGTATTCCATTCATTTTTACAAGCGTGGATTCTACATAAGTGTTATATTAGGGTTAAAATAACTGAGTGAATATCGAAAACGATTGTATAACATAATAATTTACACCAGCGAAGTATTTCTGCTTGATGTAGGAAAACTATATTTTATGTTTACAACTACAGAATTACAAGTGAAACCATTTCATGTTATCCAATCTATGTGATTGTATGCAATATCAAATGTTTTTCACAATTCCCGTCCATGCTCAAAACCTCTGTCGCCGAAGCGCCTGCTCTTTTGTCCTGACTTGCCTAGATGGCATTCTCGCTTTTTGTGGCCACCCATCTAGTTGGTTTGTGCTTTCGGCCAAGTTATTTTTATGGTATACGTCCGAATGCGTATTTTATATGCATAAGAAGGAAAATCCTCCTAAAGTCAATTTGCACACATGAATGCGTCTTCCACCCTAAGAAATATCTTCTAAGATACTGGCAGTAAACTTCCTTATGAAATTATTGCATATAATAGGATGGTATGTACCGTTTAGCCATTTCCAGAACAATTCCATTTTCACGCATATTATCAATCTGTATAAAATTATTTGGGCATGTCCCAGAGTAATAACAGTCTAGAACGAGTTAGGGAATCATTTAAAGCAGCAAATGTGAAACAAAATTGTTTTTTTAGTTTGACGGATTTCTCTTAGTCTACACTGATTATTTTAGGTTAAAAGATTATATTAGATAAAGTTAGTAGGGCAGGCTATGTTAAGCTAGTAAGGTAGATTTTGTTAGGTCAGTAGATTAGGAGAGCATGCTAGGGTGAGTAACTAATGATGTACCTTCATTTATAAGTACCTTAATATGGGTTGCGTACTGATATGAGTTTCTATTTCACTTGTAATTTAATGCACTCATAATCCTTCACTTGTACAAAAACTACAGACACATCACATTGTGCACAAGTAAATCTCCGTGGGAAAGAATAAATAGCAGTCTATTCTATCATATAGACTCATTTTAATTGTGCCACATCAGTTGTCATAGTCTAAGATTAGTAACCCTACAATTACAAACATAATACATAGCTTTACTAGATTCTACAGAAATAGTTTACTAGCGGAAATTAATATCTAATACAGTTCTCTTTAGTATGAAGTTATTCCTTTTAACCGTTAATTTACTATTTGTATAACGACCTATTCTCAATCTGCACATATATTCGTTTCAAATACAGATACGTATATTTGAACTTGCTCAATTCCTACTTTCTTCCATGCGTTTTTTAACATCACCCCATGACAGTCACCTTTATGTTGTTTGTTCCATATAATGTAATAATTATTGACCAAAAATGTGTTTTTTTTATGTAATCAATTTTCAGACCACAACCATTGCAATTAATTCACAATTGAAATCACAGTAGCAAATTACCTTAAGTAACTTGCAGTAGTAATCACTTGCAACCTTGTTTTCTTAAACGTCACTGAGTAAGCAGGTATGTGTGAGAGTAGCCAATCAGCAAATTGTCCACTAGCGAAAACAAATATGTTTGCTTCTTAAAAAGAGAGAAGATATGCAGCTATATGCAGCATGCGACATAATCAGTGTCCATATGCAGCTGTTTTTTTTTTTTTTTTTTTTTTTAGTTTCTTCCCATCCTGTTTAAGGAAGAAAGGGAAAATATGAAATAAGAAAATTTCCCTATAACCAAACTCTAATGTTTCATTGCTCGTTCCATACTGATGTATAAATTAGAGACTATGTTTATATGCTTATTGGGATAGTGCAGCCCATTGTAGAGAGTTCAGTCCTAATGTTGGGACATGTATAAATGTACAAGGACTTTGTTTTTTTTTTTTAATTTAGTCATTTATATTTTTCATTTTAGTATTCATAAATAAATAATATCATTTTACTTCCAAATATTATATTGTTAAATTATTTGTATTCAATTTTGTTATTTACTCTCTGTTGCTATGTTAGTAATTTAGAAATTTCGTCACTATTGTTATATTTGATGTTTCCAAACTATAAATTTATTATTGTAACTGTACGAGTGATTTTGATATGATAGCTTGCTGACTCTGATTTGAATTTTTTGTAAGTTTAGTTTTATTTTTGCTATTTATACATTTATATACAATTAGCTCTCATTGCTTTTAAAATTTTACAATGTGTTTCGATTATTCGCTTGTACTTGTATGTGAGAAACTTCAAGGTTTTTTTTTTTTTTTTAATTTTACGTTAAGTTTATTTCATTTAAAATGTGTCAAATTATTTTCTTTGAAACTCTTTAACTGCTACAATTCATTAAGCTAGAGATTATTACTACATAATTTTTCCATTGGATGACAGGGATGAGTACATTCCTTTAACCGTTGGAAATTTCTGAACGGTAGATAGTAATCAGTGGCTACTTTTATCTAAAGAACATATATACTATTCATTTGAGCAATTTGAATGCAAAAACGGAATTCCTGGTTGATACAAATTTAATCTAATTAGATGATTCATTATTTGTTTGACAGCTTAATATTCTTGTAATGGTATTTAAAATTAAACGTTCCAATTCTTCTACAGCTATTATGAACCATTATGCCTATATCTTAAATATTGTTTCGAGTCGCATGAGCAGGTCCATCAGAAGAAGAGTTTTTTTTTTTTTTTTGTAATTGAAAAATTTTTAAATTTAAATTATTTTGAAGTCTTTGCTTATGGAATATATAAGAGTATTATTAAATAATTTTCTTTACAAGTTGCGAACAAGATAAACCTTGAACATAATGTCCCGCAGCTGGCAAAAGTCTCTACATATTTGTAGAGTCTCGATAGCAAATTTTCCATTACTCTGCATGACATTTGAGCTCGATTTTCGTTTTATTTCATTCCATTGTTTATTTGGTTAGTTGGTATATCCCTTGGTAGTAGAGCTCTAAACTCTTAACTTTATAAATATATATAAAGGAAATAACCAGTTCACACGCGAATTATCCAGTAATTGCAAAGACCAAGACAAGTTTCCATATTTTAAGATGACGTGTTTGGGAACGCTCCTGACAAATCCATGAATGTTCAACTTCATCATGTTAAAACCATGTTTGTCAGTTAATTTTAGGAAAAGTTACCTACTGTGTCTTCAACAATGTTTAGCATTACCACATATTGGTCGGAATCTATAGTCATTTATTTCTCGTTATTTTCAAAAGAGTATATACCAATAATCCACGAGGTAAGAAATAGAACACCAGAGTCTCACCTTTTTACTACATAGGGTCCCTTGATAAAAGCTTCTGGGTTTAACCTTGCCCCAGTACATAATATTCTGCTTATTATTCGCGTATAACGATAATTGGATATGAGCATCATTGCTCATTAATGTGTTATGAATGGGTTCTAAATTTTCCCCTTAAACTTCGAGTAACATTTGATAAAGTCTGACTATATTCACGTCATTTTTTGTCAATTCAGGCATGTGTATTCCATTTCTACATTGTGTAATTATGGGATTCCGTAATTTCGAATGATGATTCTTTTACTTGGGGCGGGTAATCCAGTCTTGCACAGCATTGCGGACTGTCCTCATTAGGTTTTCTCATTTCCGTAATGTTTTCCAGTGTAAATGATGTTCTTACGCGTCCTGAGTCATTTAGAATGTGGATACTGCTTTTTAGGTATTGAGCTGAACTCTCATCATTCTTGTTTTATAATTACATTAATAAGAAAGCACATCTTTTGCCTATTCTTGTCCGCATTCAGACTTATTGGTTTTACATTGTATTGCAAAGTGAATGATCTGATCCGGGGCGAAAGTCTTCGATATGTGGGTGTCGAGACGAATGGAAAAATTAGTTGGGTTGAATAAAACGAATGAGGGGGTGTTAGAAATGGTGGGAGAAAACAACTCCAGAACCAACTATTAATAAATATTTTGAAATTCTGATTGAGAAATTATTAAATATATACCTTTATTAACTGCTTTGGTATCCTGATTGTGATTTTTTTTAATGCATTGAAGTTACTTTCGTACGAAATGTATCGTACGTACCGATAACTAATTTGAGATAACATTTCATGGATATATAGGTAATGGTAGTTTACTAGTAGAACCCTCAACTCTGCGCTAGAGTTCCAAGCTTTGATCTTAGGCCATATATGTTTGTGGTGGACAACATGTGTCAATGTTTTCTTTTGGTTTCCTTGTTTTTCCCACATTTTTGTTCCGCCAAATTCTTTCACAATCATCCATGTTTATTAGGGTGTCAATTATATTCGATAATTTCGTATTGTGATACGCACACCCCCAAATATATTCTATGTGACCGTAAACACGCATTAATGAAATAGCAGCTCCCTACGAGAACCTTAACCCGTGCCGACTTGAAGACAAAGTCATGAAATCACGTTTCCACATTGTAATATAATTTAGAATTTCCAACCGTGATAACGGAGAAACTAGAGACAGAGAAACGGTTTTACACGAAGCAATTAGAGAAAGGACGACATCTGCCCATGTATTGATGCAAATGGTGGTATGAACAGTGTTGCCAACCCAAGAGAAACATTTGTTTCTGCTAATTGAATGACCTAAGTTGGATATTATTATTGGAAACAACAATGAAAATAAAGACAAAAGATATTGTAAACGCAGATCAGCGTTGCAAACTTTTCGAGAAATAAAGTGAAGTATGTGGTTAATGCAAGCACCATTGGCGTACACAGGGAGAGAAGTATCAACGTTTTGCACATTTTAAATTAAATATTGACAAGAACTGTTTACGTTGACTCTAAGTCTAGAATTGTACGCTGAAGAGTGCTGCCATCAACAGAAGAGAAAGTTGAGCTAGGAAAAGGTCACTAGTGTTGTATAGTTCAAAACCTATAATGCAAACCGGTAGATTATGAGGAGTAGTATCGTGGTTATGTGAAATCGATAAGTCAACTACTGGCAAAAATATTCGCTGTCATATTAAAGCTGGGAAGTAAGGTTTGTAAAAGGTGGCAACGCTACACAGCCGGTTGGAATCTTAACAACCTGGTTAAACTATTAAAGCAGCGCACAATTTGAATGGGTTTATGTACTCATGGGATTTTGAGGTACTCATGGCGATAAGGATGATGATGTTAATAGTAAGAAACAGTCGATGTTCAGCGTTGCCATCCTTTTCAAACATTACTTCTCAGCTTTAATATGATATCGAATAGCTCTGTTAGTACGTTACTTCTCGATCTCACATAACCACGATGCTACTCCTCATGCTCTTCCGGCTGCATGCTGCATAGGTTTTAAACCATACAGCACTAGTGACCTTTTCCGAGTTATTAGACACTCATATCCAAAATTGCTGTCTCATGTCTATAAATATGTTGTTGTAGAAATGTAATTTGAAAACGAAATTGCCGGATATTTCTTATAATGGTAGTATGTGTATAATCGGCAAAGACATGTATGTGTCAAATTTCATGTTAAAAGAACAGTAAATAAGAAAATAAAACGAAATTAAAATTTTCTTGTCCATTTAGCAACATTTTGTTTTACTTATTCTAATTCTCGTATTTGTACTTTTTTTCCTATGACATTTATCATAAATATACATTTTCCTATTATACACATAGTAACAGTATTAAAAGTACTCTGCAAAATCATTATCAAATTACACGAAGACAGTTATAGACATGCGACAATCATTTTGGACATGAGTGTAAATTTTCCTAACTCAACTTTTCTCTTCTGTTGATGGCAGAGTTGTTCAGAGGACCATTATAGACTTAGAGTCAGCATAAACAGTTCTTGTCAATATTTAATTTAAGATATATAGAACGTTAGTACCTCACTCCCTATGTGCGCTAACGGTGCTTGCATTAACCACATACTTCACTTTATTTCTCGAAAAAAGTTGTTGTTCATTGTTGTTTCCAATGATGATATCTAATTTAGGTCATTCGATTTACCAAAACATAAACTTTCTCTTGGGTTGGCAACACTGTTCATCCGATGATATTCGCCCATACATGGGCAGATGCCACGCTTTCTCTAATTGCTTCGTGGAAAGTTTCGTATCTCTGTCTCTTTTAGTTTCTCCGTTATCACGGTTAGAAATTCTAAATTATATTATAATGTGAAAACGTCATTTTATGACTTTGTCGTCAAGTCAGCACGGGTTAAGGTCAGTGTTGGGTAAGTTACTTGTAAAAATGTAACGCGTTACAAGTTACTTTACTTTCTCTTAAAATATAACGCGTTACTAACGCGTTACTTGCCTCAAAAAAGTAACTGTTACTTTACTTCGAAAGTAACGCGTTACTTTTCGGTCCGAAACTTTGAATATGTGAAAAATCTTATTACTTCAGTTTTCCGTACTACTATTACTACCGTTATTATTATTATTATTGTTATTATTATTATTATTAACTTATTATTATTATTATTATTATTATTATTATTATTATTATTATTATTATTATTATTGCAGATTCTGAATCGATTTATGTAAATGCAAGGACAAATTTTTACTTGACAGCTATATGAACATTTTAATGTAATGCAACATTGACTAAAATGCCATACTTCGTTACTCGCAGGGATGGGCACGAACAGACATTTTTGAGCTCGACTCGAGAACTCGGCTTGAAAAATTTCCTCCAACTCGACTCGAATTCGAGTCGAGTCGAGCCAAATCTGGTGTATAGTTTCGAGTACTCTCTTCAAGTATCTTACATAGACAATATAATTATTATGAATGGTACTACTACTACAACTTATTATTATTATTATTATTATTATTATTATTATTATTATTATTATTATTATTATTATTATTATTATTATTATTATTATTATTATTATCAACAACACTGTGTATAAACATGAAAGATAGGCGGTTTATATCTGAATACTAAAAACGTAGTTGATTGCCAACCTCGGTAGTCGTGAAGTCTAGGAGTCAAGAACATTGTTCACGAGCTTCTGATTTTCGGTTGAGGGTCTAGGTTTAGTATGTGGGCTCGAGCCAAACATTGTTAAAAGTTATAGGGCACTGGCCAAATATCTTCAAAACTGCTCAGCCCGGGTTTAGAATTGTCAACGAGTCGAGCAGATCAGCTCACAGCTCATTCACTATCGACCCGAACCGAGTTGGCTAGAGCCCTTCGCTCAGTTGAGTCGAACCGAGCAGATGGCTCATTCCAACCAAGCCAGCTCGAGCCGATGGTTCACCCCCAAGCGAGCCGGCTCGAGCCAGGGCTCAGTTAAGCCGAGCCGAGCTAAGCTTGTTATAAAAAGCTATCGAGACGAGACGAGATGCAAGCAGTGTCTCCTCTCGTGAGCAACACTAAAAGCATTCCATATTACTGCTTAGCTTACATTACTCATGGCTTTCGCTTTCCAGTGTAATCAGGTCATGCTTTCAAAACGAGTTAAAACGAGCGAGCCATTTATCAAACCCGACTCGACTCGAAACTCGACGCCAAAAACAGTGAATCGGCTCGGAACTCGACTCGAGAATATTACTTTTGACTCGACTCGAAACTCCACTTGGATTCGAGTCGAGTTTTAGCTTGACTCGTGCCCATCCCTGTGCGTTAGAAAAAATGGTTGCTTATTTTTCTGCTAAACTAATTATATAATATTAACAATGTTGCTATGTAAAATTAAAAATACAGAATATAGAGAAACATTACACTACAATAGACAAAGTGAGAACACATGAACTGGGAGTGAATCAAAACTTGCCAGTAACTCTAAAATCGATACATGCTTTTTAAAGCTAGTTTCAAACTCTATAATCAACGGGACTCTAGGATAAGCAAACTGATGTGAAAGAACTCCAATATTACATACCATCGGCAAACTATTTTCTAGTAATAAAGTAGGCCTGCTCATCAGAACACAGTTTATTCATATTAACCCCTTACTATAAATCGTTAATTATGGCACCCTAGTTGTTGATAAATATTTCCCGCCGGGGCACTACTTTACTTTTAAATTCTGTTCACCATCATCTTCAGCTTTTAAGAAAAATATTAGGAAGACCTAGGCGCAGATGGGAGGATAATATTAAGATGGATCTCGAAGAGATAGGAATACAAAGTAGAAACTGGATCCAATTAGCTAAGGATAGAAGTCAGTGGAGAGCTTTTGTGAACGCGGCACTGAACCTCCGGGTTCCATAGGCCATAGAGTTAGTTAGTTAGTTAGTTCTTTCAAATGTTCGAACGACAAAATATTTTCGTTCCCCATCTTTATAAAAACAACACCAATCAAAGTAAAATAGACAACCAGTACCATTGCACTCGTAGTTCACTCACTGAATGTATTGATTTGGAGCTGTCAAAATCTAAGACATAATCTTCCAGTTGTTTCCAATCAGCACACGTGATTTTCCTGAGGCTGCCCTCATCTTACAAAAACAGCAAATGGCATTATATTTTGTTATATAAATAAACAAATCAAATTTTATCTATGAATGTATTTGCAAGCCTATCAACATAAAGTTCGTAAGGCGAAACGGGAAAATGCACATCGAGATTTCCCATTCCGCCTTACATTAAGATGAAAAGTGATAACAGGTTTTACATGCAAAGTTCATTTCTAGAGGTCATAAGGCGAAACGGGAAAAAACGAACAGTGCAGGAGTCGTCGGCCGCTCACATCGTTTATGCTCCATTGTTTCATTCTGAGAAATTCACTTACAGGAAGGAAAAATTTGTTTTCGAAAAAAAATACATATATTGTAGTTACTCATCCGAAATGTAACGCGAAAAAAGTAACGCAAACTAGGTACGTTACTTAAAAATTTGTAACGCGTTACCGTTACCGTTACAGTTACTTTGGAAAAAATGTAACGCGTTACTAGGAAACGTTACTTAAAAAGTAACGTGTTACAAGTAACGCGCTACTTGCGTTACGTTACTTCCCAAGACTGGTTAAGGTTCTCGTAGGGATCTGCTATTTCACTAATTCGTGTTTACAGTTACAAAGAATTCATCTGGGGGTGTGCGTATCGCAACACGAAATTATTGGAAATAAGAGACACCCTAATGTTCATTAATCATCTGTCTGCTTTAGGCTATAGGGCGTAAACGTTGGACGTAAAACTAAAGAGATGTGTTGTTTTTAAATGCTGCTTAAGAAGTTAAGATTAATTTATAAAATGCATTACATTTTGTGAGTAATGCAATCATATTACACCTCATTATAACGTTTTACTAAATTTGTACAGGTGGTAAATATTACTAAAATATAATGTTAGAATTCCTCACGAGAACGAAGTAAATGCAAATATAATATAGAGTCTATATAGTTCACCTTCCTTCAACTGTAATAATTCAGTTACCATATGGTGCTCGTGCTGGTGGAACTGCCTAGTGGCTAGCATGCGTGCCTTTGGCGTGGAAGATATGAGTTTGATTCCCGGCTGGAGCTCATGTGTTCGGGTTCAACGTTAAGCTGTAGGTTCAAGTCTCATATAGCCTCGCTGCTGAAAGGAACGCTAAACTTCAAACCAAAGTCCAAAGTGCCGCTGCTGATTTTCGATGATGTCTACAGTCACTTTCTTCTGAGCTAAGTAGCTAGAAGTGTTGAAGAGTTTTTGGATAGCTTGGAAGTATAATTAGTCTTAAAATGTGTATACCTATAAGTATATCCGTACTTTTATCCAAGCTCTACAATCTTGATGCCAGATTAGGGTAGGTATGCATTAATATTGACATTGGTGGAATTTAGAAATGTCATGTATGGTTCTTAGATCCTTCCGGTGCCAAATAATCGGTAGTTAAGCTTAATGGGGTGTAATCGACATAAATTATTTTTAAGGAATTATATATAGGGTGTTTCAAACAACACCGACAACGTTTGAGAAGTGATTTCTGTCAGCAAGATAAGACGAAAAGTATAGACCAACCTGTGTGCACAAATCCTTCTTTTCGGAGTTATAGGCTGCCGAAAACATGAAGAAGTAAATTTTAAAGGTCCATAGCTCCAAAACAATGGAACCTATCGTAGTCGGCTTTATTTAGGAACTAGTATGTGTCCTATCCAAATATTCATGTTTCAGAATCCTTCGGCACTTCTGCAAATAATTTTAAAGAGGTAGTTGGTGAGTGCTTCAAATTAAGTGTCCAAGCTGAATTGCCTCTATAAAAGTTGTTGCGTGAGTACCTTAGAATTCTGAAACTTGTATTTTTGGATAGCGCACGAGTTGGTTCCTAAGCGAAGTCTTGACCCGACTATGGTAGGGCCCATTGCTTTGGGGATATGGACCTTTAAAGTTCATTTTTCATGTTTTCGGCAGCCATTAACTCCGAAAGGATGTATCTGTGCACCCAGGTTGGCCTATACTTTTCGTCTTATCTTCGTGTCAGGAATCACCTACCAAACGTTGTCCTTGTTGTTTTGAAACAACGTGTAGAATTACTTACTGGCTTTGGAAGCTATGAACAATTTAATTTCGTAGAAGAGATTATAAAAAATAAAATTTATCAACTTTCATATAGTACAAAAATTGGCAAACTATTTATCTTTTGTTTAATTACTTATTCCCAATGAATATTTTTGATTGATTTTGATGAATAAGTACGGATTTTTATTCTCACAGTCCATTTCGCTTTCTGCTTTACCCGACTTTTTGGTACAGGGTATTTTATAAAATAGGTATTTATCTTTTGTTTAATTACTTATTCCCAATGAATATTTTTGATTGATTTTGATGAATAAGTACGGATTTTTATTCTCACAGTCCATTTCGCTTTCTGCTTTACCCGACTTTTTGGTACAGGGTATTTTATAAAATAGGTTAGTTTGTTTTGCGAAGCTTCTCTGTTTACATACATAGTATATATACGTCTGTTCATATAGTCGGTGAAGAACTCCCTGGTTTCGAAAATTGTAGTTGCTATGTACAGAACCGTAACTAGAGAATTCGGCGCCCGGGGCGAAGTATAATTCGGCACCCCCTACACTCACCACACCAAGGTTTATCTTTTCTTTTTTTCTACTTAGAAATAGCAGCTACTGTTATACTACACTGAATTTTTGTTAACCTGCTTAGCCAGACCATTGTAACAGCCAAAAACGATCATTATGTATTCTTTTACAAATAACAGCTTTTTTCAAAAGTCGTATTTTTGACTTTTTGTTAAACTTGAGAAAACTTTCTTTGGTGGTACACAAATCCACTTGAAGAACAGTTACGGAAATTTACAGTACAACTATTTGTAACGTTTCATACTATCGATAAGAAATGAAAGGTAAATACATTAGAAATCATATACTTTTAAAATGTTCAAAATTGGTGACTGCATTAATTTCCACTAATAATTGTAAATTTTTGAAATTTTATTCTGTATCTGACCACACAAATATCATTTCAATTTCGATTGTATTAATATCAGCAATTAAACTGGTTGAACGTGTTAATAATAGACTTTCTTTTATTATTCTTAGGGGTCGATGGTGTGATACTATTGTTTTGGTTGTATATTTCCCAACAGAAGATAATGATGACGATGTAAAATACACTTTTTAAGAAGAAGTATCACCGGTATTCGACCAAGTCCCGTGATACCATATGAACATTCTAATAGAAGATTGCAGTGCGAAGGTAGGGCGACAGGAAATTTTCAAACCGGTTGTATGGAAAGGAAGTCTGCATAAGAAAAGTAATGACAACGGGATTAGTTTCGTGAACTTTGGAACACCCTAAAACCTTATTTTGAAGAGTTCAAAATTCCCACACTGCGACCTTCACAAATACACATGGACCACTCCAGATGGAAGAACACACAATCAAATTGATCACGTTTTAGTAGATAGAAGAAGACAGCCTAGCATAATTGATGTTCGCTCGTTCAGAGGACCGAATGTGACACTGATCACTATCCAGTAACAGCAATAAGAGAGAGATATCGTTGAATAAAGAAAATACGGAAACATTTGAAAACGGAGAGATTTAGTTTAAAGAAATTAGAGAAAATCAGGGGAGAGGGGAATATCAGACTAAAATGTAATAAATTCTCCTTTTAGAAGGTTTTGGGAGCTCTAATAATTGGGATACTTGGATTCAAATTAGGGATAGCATTAAAATTTCAGTAATGATAAGGTAGCATATGTACGAAAAACATGTTCCGTGGCAGCTTTTGTGAAGATAAGATGAGAGGGTGATTTTTTGATTTAGAGAAGTCTTCTGATGAATGATTTCGATGGTGTCACTCACTGGTGCGTGGCGTATAGACATGATGACGTCATCAAAATGGCTGATAACTCGATTCAAAGAACAAGCATTATCTCCGTTGTTTATGGACCGATCTTCTTTCTTCATAGCTCATTTTAAAGGAAATTAAATTAAATTTACCATAAAAAAACTGTTATAAGTATTTTCTCTAAAACAAAAGGTTTAGAAGTTATTTAATAATTGGATAACTTATGGGCATTTACTTATGAAATAAACAAAAATAACTCCGAAACCGTTAATTTTAGAGAAAATACACACAGAACAGTTTAAATGAGAAATTTAATAATCTTTAAAATGAGCTATTAAAGAAGAAAAGCGATCCATAAATAACGGAAATATGACATATAATATGTTAATTACGTCATCAAAATGGCAGTCATGAATAACATTTTACTTCTAAATATGTCCTCCCGTGGCAGTTTTCGTGAAGATAAGATGAGGGGGTGATTTTCTCTTATTTAGAGAAGGCTTGTGGTGAATATTTTCGATGGTGTCACTCAGTGGTGCATTTTGTGCAACATGATAACGTCATCAAAATGGCGGACAACTCGATTCAAGAAATGTTCATTATCTTCGTTGTTTATGGCACGATTTTCTTTTTCCATGGCTCGTTTTAAAGGAACTTTTCAGTAGTATGTTATGTAGATATTTTCTCTAAAACTAAACATACAGGATTTATTGTTTAATTTGATGAATTAATGAACAATTAATTTTTCAAAAAAAAAAAAGCTATGATTTATAATAAAAGGAAATCGCGGATAAAATACCTGAGATATGATGTGTAATGTTTCTGTATTGTGGAATCATGTTCAATATCTCGGTTTATATGGAAAAAATAAAGAAATTAGATAGCATACAATAACAAAACCTTTAAATTGATATAGAAATACATTAGGAGGGTTGAACATTTAGTAGGACTAATAAGATCAATAAGAATTGGTAACTGAGAAGAGCACCTTAGATGTGTAGAAGCAATCATTGGTTACTTTTTGCCTTCGATTTGCATTGCTACTCTACTATGTTAGCTTATTATGTTAGAAATGCATGCATTTAGGCAATCCTATTCGGAAATATGGGCATAGTTTAAAAACGGAAATTGGGTAATGAAGAATACTAACATTCCATTGTGTGCTCTTGGTACTGATAAAGCACTTGAACAAGTAACTTGAGCATTGAAGGTTATAGGTGGTTTAGTAGAAATAACTCAAAAATCCCCAGCATTGGCACAGTATTTTCTAACAGTACCAGAACTTAAACGAATTTCTGAGGAGACTTAGCAATTAGCTGGATGTGTGGATGGGAAGAAGCCGAACTGGCCAAGCATAACGATGATTCTAAGCAAGCAATACGCAGGAGAGATATTACCTTAAACAAATTACGCATGTAGTTTAAACGAATATGAAATCCTTTCTCGTATGATAGTTCTGATTTTGTAAACATTCTAAGTAAGGCTGTTTTCTCAGAAAATATAAAAGCAGGTCTCATTAACATTCGTTCGCTTGGAAATACATTAGACAAAAATTTTAAAAGTCAAAGATTGATATCTGAAACTACATGAAACGATTGGAAAGTACGAGTTGTCAGCTGTCCGGAGATGACTTGTTAACCATGACTATGTTCCAGATAAATAATGCTGATTGAGATTTTGAAATCTATCACACCAAACAGTAGGAGTATCTTAGAGTAAGACCACCTCCAATCGGAAGCAGGTTTGACTGATAAAAGGTCGTTGTCAGTTGCAGTCGTAGATGGCATATGTCAGAACTTCAATCACCAGATATAAGTAAAAGGATCGATATCAAAAACTGCAAGGGTCTAGCAGGAGCATTCATGAAGAAAATAGAAACGAGATACTGGACCTATGATGAGATTCACCTTGTTTTAACAGTTATCAAGAAAACTCCATAAGGAATACTACAAGGCAAAAGAAGAAGAAGAAGAAGAAGAAGCAAGTGTCCCCGTGTAGCGTAGTCGCTAACGCTCTCGCTTTCGGTGCGAGCGGTCCCGGGTTCGATTCCCGGTAAGGACACTCGGTCAAAAAGTGTAAGAAACTCTTTCAGGCCAGCCATTCTCAATGAGGATTCCTCATTCACACCAGGCAAATGCCGGAGTGGTACCTAACTTATTGGTCCCAGACCACTTAATTCCTTCCCTTTCCCGGATAGTGTGCTTGCCGAGGGACGTCATCAATCATACGGCCATAGATGCCGAAAACCCAGTAATCTAAATTCTAAAAAATACAACTATACCTACTCAATACGAAATCACTGACAGCAAAAATATAGTAAATGACACGATGCAGCAACTGCTTTAGCATTTTGGTACAAAAAGATGATAACAGAATACTTGGCCCAGATAACGCTTTACTGTGCAAAGGCGAAGAAGAAAAAAATTGTGGTTTAATGGTATTCAGAAGTATCTTCTACACATTGCTCATCGGACCATCCACGTAGAGCTCAATCAAGAAGAGGCAGATACGAAGAATAATTAATTCTCCATTCTGTCGACGCGGAAAAAAGAAGGTAGACGAATATTTCTACTTTTGCACAAGATGCAGATATTTTGGTTTTCAACATATGAAGATTGCTGTCATGTTTTGTGTCCAATCAAAAGACATAATTTCGATTAGAACATTTCAATGCTCTATGTCCATTAAAAGCTTTTGCACATCTATCATTGCATTGGCTTTCTGGATGTGATAGCACAGGCATTTTGTCAGGGAAATGGAAGATTTCATATTGGAAAGTTTTCTGTTCTGCATCAAACGATATGCTATAAGCCCTTTGATCACTAGGCAATCACGATTTTATTCCTGATGAAATGCCGATAGCTAAAAAAAAAAAAAAAAAAATCATCTGCCAATTCTACCAACCAAAATCAAATATTTGCAATCTTCAAGATTTGTGATGGTAATGTGTTCTCGAAGAAATACACAAGCTGGGAAATTTTGCACCAACAAAGTGTTAATTTATACCTACCATGAAGAGAGTTAATTATCAACTTATGATTTAGAATTATGTCTGTAATTCCCAACCAACAATTCCATCTGCAATTGGACATGGATGGAGTGCAGAAAATGACATTTCCAGTTACATTGAAATGGCATGCGCTATAGATTACATTCTTCATTTCGTGAAATGTTTTTCTCAAGAAACAAATCCATCCCACCACGTAAATGCTCTTCACATAGATTGCTATGCACTGAAATGTGTGAGTGTGGAGCTAGTGAGGAATTTTATGAAAACTTGTCACATAATCTAATGGAACAAGAGTTTGACTCAGAAATCAGTAAAGATGAGATTCCTAGAGATAGCCTGCCAAGCCATAATCAATTATATTCATGCAACTGATTTCATATATACATTTGTACTGTTTATTACTGTAACTAATTTTAGAAATAATATTACGACCCGTTCAAAGTAACTATCCAATTTAAAAAAAAAATAGCGAAAGTAATGTATATTTGGCTATCAAGCAGAGGCGGATGTATAAGGTGAGAACTGGGGGAGCCAACCACAATCCGAACTATGGTAGGTATATCACGAGTTTGCTATTAACTTCCGAAACTATATAAATAAGAGCTTAAATTATTTTTGCCAATCGAAAAACTGGAGGAATCAGCCCGATGACCTGGGCTAGATGCGCTACTGCTATCAAGATTACTGCCATTGACCGAGACTCCATCACACAAAACCCTTACACGCCATATCTTATTTTTTCTGCGATTTCCTTTTATTTTCCCATGATATAATCCTATATTTAATAAATAGCTGTTCAGTAATTCATCAATTAATAAATAACTCCTGTACATTAAGTCTCAGAGGAAATACTCACATATCATGTTATTGAAAATTTATTTTCTTTTAAAATGAGCTATGGAAAAAATCGGTCAATAAACAACGGAGATAATGATTGTTTCTTCAATCGAGTTATCCGCCATTTTGGTGACGTCATCATGTCTACATACTATGCACCACTGAGTGATAGACTACTATTGAAATTATTTACCAGAAGGCTTCTGTAAATAAAAAAAAATCACACCCTCATCTTATCTTCACAAAAGCTGCCACGGGATGACATATGCACTCCTACTATAAAAGAAAACTTGGGGCACACGGAAATACGTAGGAACAAATCATTGTTCGACCAGTAATGCATCAAAGTAACTAAAAAGGGAAAATAGGTGAAACTGCATTCGCTACAAAATTCGAACGATATAACTACACTAAATTTCCTTAACATCAGATGGGAAACTTCCCAAATGTTTAGAAGAGAGAAAGCTTAAATTAATGATTTTTGAAAGCTTAAATTAATGAACTTGAAAATAATAGTAAAAGAAAAAATTCCGAGACTTGTTGAAGGGCATCAACGAATTTAAGAAAGGATATCAACCTCACGCTTATAATAATTCTTACTGATACAGATAGCATCTTGAATAGATGGAAAGATTTATTTGATGATTTGGTTAACACACAGCCAAAAACTAATGTTCCTCGGAAAAGGGGAACGCATAGCAGAACCATAAATATCAGTACCTTGCCGAACAGAAGTAGAAATTGCTATTAGAAAAAATTAAACAAACATAAATCTACGGGTGTGGACGAAATTCCGGCTGAGTTAATTTTACCTAGAGGAGAAAATTGTGGAACAAGATGCACAAACTCGTTTTTCCTATCTGAAATAAGGAAGAATAGCCACAAAAGTGGAAATAATCAATCATTGTTCCAGTTCACAAGAAAGGCGACAAAGAGGATTGTAATAATTTTCCAAGCATTTCTCTAGTGTCAACATCCTATGAAATCCGTTGAAACATTTCATTAACAAGATTGAAAACATACGGGGATGAAATTATTGGAGATTATCAGTGTGAAGTTTGACGAAATCAATCAAGTATGGATCAGGTATTTGAGATTCGACAAATACTGGGAAGAAAACGGGAATACAATACCCCGATACATCAATTATTTATTGATTTTAGAAAGACTTACAATGCTATTAGGAGATAAATATTATACAACATTCTTGCAGAATTTAGAATACCGAAAGAAACTAGTTTATGCTAATTAAGATATGTTTAAACGAATCCCATAGTAAAGTACGAGTAGGAAAATTCTTATCCACGACCTTCCACGTCGAGAATGGCCTGAAACAAGGAGACCCGTTATCGACATTATTATTCTACTTTATTCTGGAGTACGCTTTAGGGGATAAGGAAAATCAAAGATATCAGCAAGGCCTAGAATTGCATATTATTTACCAATTTATGTCATTTGCTGATGATGTAAATTTAATAGGAGAAAGAAAGCAAGAGCGCTTTCAAAGTTTTGACTGAAAATCCAATCAGAAAACGTGCATTAGGAAGACGTAGACGCAGATGAGAGGACCATATGAAGATGGATCTTCCAGAAATAGGAATAAGAAGTAGAAACCTAATTCAGTTGGGTAAGGAAGTTTTATGAACGCGGCTTTCAAAATCCGGGTTCTATACGCCATTAAGTTAGTTAGATCTTTTCCCTAATAGCATGTTGGTTTGCAGCAAGTCTTTCATTATATTTGATTTTAACTTGCTAGACTTTCCGTGCACTGTACACCTGCTGCAGGCTTTTTGAAAGAGTTACCCGCAAATGTCGTAATTTGATTTTCACTTGCTAGATTGTACTTGCCTCGGAGGCCTGCTGGAACTTTGTAGCAAGTGTATCAGTTCTAGTTTCTACCAATAGGTGGCACAAGAGTCTAATCTTAGAAATCTCCCCGCCAGGTCGCCATTTGTATAGCTGCTAAATATAGGTAGAAGTGGATAATTAAGATAATTACGTAAGTATCCAGATGTAGAGATAATTTATATTTTAAACGTGTATTGTTTGACTAAGTTGTTGAGAAAAATATACTGAGTGTATGTTCGTATACAGTAAATGTTCGGTTTGTAAATGGCATTCAAACTTAATCAGTTTCTACAGCAGAATATGTCTTTATATGCGTAAAAACACACACACATATCTTAATTATCTGATATGAGCCGTAATTCCTACTGTCTGTTTTCAGTTGTTACTATGAAGTGGACAATCAGGACAAAATAAAAAAAAAATCAAAATAACTTATCACTGGTCCATCTCTATCATTATTCGATGTTACTGTATATTGGTTAATAAAACCAATGTAAAAATATGATTTGTAACATTGGCTACAATGTGACTTGTGTATTTAATATGTACTCGAACTCATGTTTAAATACTGTACTACTGCAAGTGAAGATTTGCTGTGAAGTTTACTTGCATTATACCCTTATGTACGGGAAGGTTCTAGATTACTGGTCCCCCATGTAGATTAGTAGCTGGGTAGGTTTTAAAGTTTATACATTTAACTTATACAGTATTGCCGAGCGAGCGTTAGCGAGTGAAGGCGGGTTAGAGCCTCGCAGGGCACGTTGTTTTCTGTCTTTATTACTGCTCAATGGGAAGGGGGACCAGTAATCTAGAATCTTGCCCTTGTGTACATTGATAGTTAATTGAATACTTATGTAATTGTAGCTTTTTGATCCTGATTTCCACTCCATTAAAATCGAGAACGGGGGAAAGATACCGATGGTAATTGCAAATAATGGCTTAACTTTAATTATTCCCCTCCACTATCAAAAAATCGAAATACTTAATTCACAGAGTACTATTACCTTTTAGATGTATCCCTGCTCTATCAAACCTACGAAAAAGTTCAATAGCCTATTCAATTCACACAGTATTGCCGAGAGAACGAAGGTGGGTTAGTAGCCCCGCAACGCTCCTTGTGTTCTTGAAATTCATTACCGTGGTAGTAGTAGTAGTAGTAGTAAGAACTCGAAATTACCATTCCTTACCTCATTTCTCCTACTAATTTTGCAGATGTCTTGTCAAAATGGAGGGGAGTAACTAAAGTTAATCCAAAATAATGGAGAAGTCGAGGAACGCTCCTCCAGTTTCACTGTGCAAAAAGCGGCGTCATTACTCGAGCAGACGACTCTACCAAATTTTCACACATTTATTGCGTTTTCCGATTTCTTGTTGCAGAGCATGCACTAAATGAGGAGCTAATGCATAAACCATGAACTAATTTGTGCTAGGTGGCCATTAAAAACACGAATGCTATCTAACCGAGTCAGGGCAGGAACGCAGCAGGGGGTCCGAGCGGAGCGAAGGGTGCGTCTGTAGGGAGCAGGCGCGTGAGCGACGGGGGCATACGCATAAACAAGGAAAGGGGAAAAATACATAAGACATCCGCAATAATTTTCATCTTCAAAAACACTTAAATAATTGTAATAACTCTTACTTTCAAAGTGGCTTCACTGGTTTCCCGGGTACAAATGGCCCGCTGCGAGGAGAAATTCGTTTGTTTTGAATTTTTACTTTTCCACACGTCACATAGTTGATTTTACGTTTTAACACACCATGACGCTGCAAAAACTTTATAATATGACACTCCTTATCACCCAAACGACGTAAGTGTATTAACCGCCTGCCCGGAACACCGACATATATTGCCACAAAAGTGCCGAAGCCACCCTTCCCCATCCTGCTTGCTCTGGGACGAGGAGCAAGGTTCTAGAACTCCATTGAGTTGTAATAAACGTAGAAGCAACGTGCCATGCGGGGCTTCAAACGCGCTTTCACTCGCTCGGCAATAGTGCGTGTGGATTAAGTATTGATTTGTTGTACAGAAAGCAGCGAATCTGGCTCACGTGAGAGGACCAGTGTTCTAAAACCTTCCCTGAACTAAGTTAATTGAAACTCGTAATTTGTTTGGGAACCATGGATCCGCTTCCAAATTACCTGAGGGCAAACAGAGGCCAAAGATGAACGAGTCACCATAGGAAACCGGGAAAGGGGGCATGTGTTAATTTTAGTCAAAATTTTCAGAAAATTACCGTGCGAAATGGAGAATTTGTCGTTTGTATAATTGATAATATGTGAAAATGTATTTGTTTCATAAGTGATGATGGAATTACTTAGCGGAATGTTACAGATGTTACAGTATCGTTGGATTGTGGGAAGTTTCAGAGCGGTACGTGCTAACATTTAAGAACGACACCGCGTTTGTTAAATCGAACAGATATTGAACGAGGTCCAGCAAAAGGTGAACTATTTGAATTTTCCAAAATACAGGGTAAATAATCATAGTGAGTTTTTTTTTAGCTACAATAACTCTTATCACATCTGTTTACACAGCACATTTAAATAAATAAATAATATGCTATGTATTAGCAGGGTTTGAAAAAACCCGGGCTTTTTTGAAAAAGCCCAACCCACCTGGGCCCATATGGGTTTTTTCGGGTTTAATTGGGGTTTTTCAGGTTTTTTCGAAATATTTCAATGTCTTTGGGCTAAAAGTGTTAAAATGTGATTTATATTTCAAGATTGTCATTGTCACAACTTGCAACAATTTTCCACTCACTGCTGTTTTGAAAAAAATGCCGTCATTTTGAAATTTTACAATAGATTCCCGAGAAAATCTGTACAGCAAATTTAGCGTAACTCGTGCTTTTACTGTCAAAATTTCAACTTAAAAGACGGAAAATTGCGCTTCGTACCGTGGATATTCGCTGTTTTGAAAAAAATGGGCGCCATTTTGATATTTTACGTTGGTATACCGCCAAAATTTATGCAGTAAATTTAGTGTGTCTCGTGCTTGTACTCTGAAAATTTTAACTTAAAAGGCCGAAAGTTGTACCCTGTAGTGTGTGTGGTAGAGGCAGTCAAACGAGTTGAGTTGGTTTTGTGTTTAACGTCCCTTTCAGCAGCGAGGCTATATGGGACGGGACCTACTGATTAACATGGAATCCCGAACCACATGAGCTCCCTCCGGGAACCAAACCTGGGTCTCCCACGCCGAAAACGCGTACACTAACCGCTTAGTCATGGAGCTCGGCAGACAAACGAACAAATATAGATCAAGTCATCCAGAAGCCTGACTGACGTTTGCCAAATATGAATACCAAAAGGGGCCTATTAATTTAAAACAAAGATACAATTCATGTTATATGAAATAAATAAATGTTTCAAATTGTTTTATATGAAATTAACATCTTCCAGCGTAAATGAACTTCCCATATTTTCTCCATGAGAATACGGACACCTCAGATCCTCCCTCAACTTTCCAACACAGTGCAATGAACTGTAGTCTGGTTATGAACAAAAGTATAATAGGCCGCCGTGGCTCCGTGGTAGAGCATTCACCTCTGGTGCATGGGGTCCCTAGTTCGATCCCAGCTCGCGCCAAGTGAGCTTTGTGGTGGACAAACACCTTGTGCGTGTGTTTTCTGGGAATCTCACGTTTCCTCCCACTTTCTTCATTCCGTCATTTCCTTCATTTCTCATCATCACCGTCACCTTGAGCATAGCAGGCATAACCGTGAGACTAAAACTAAAATATTTAATTTTTTTTTTCAAGAATATAATAAGCGAAAGTTCACTAAGCACCAGCTGCTTTTCTCTCTTCGTACCCTGCAATTAATTGTACGGACTGAAGATGCCTAAAACATAAGATGTGCTATAAAAATGCTTTATAGGAAAACAATATGCAAATTATTTAAATCAATGGTACAATCTGCCTTCAATATTCTTCGCGCGTTTAGCAATATTTATTTACATGGCTGTATTTGCCACAATTACGTTCGTCAGTTTAATCTGATGGAAAGCTGATTTTTCTCCTTGTGTCGCGTGTAATTGTCAGGACCAGATTTACATTTTTCTAAGACCTGGATCAAAGCAGAATTCTGTACCCTAGCCTCTGAAAAAGATTATAATTCTTGTTAACTTATCCAATGTGTTGCTGGAGAAAAGGTAAGTCATCTTCCCTGTGTTTGTAAATGTAGAAACACTCAAAGCCATTTTTTTTTAAATGTTCCGGAAATTATCCGAGTTTCCATAAAATGCAATGGAAAAAGTAGCATTGCAAATTTCGCTCGCTATCAAGTCGGATTTCGCCCGCTATTAGGGTGGTGTAATAACTTGTTCGAAACTGTTACCTGCAACAGCCCACTGTTCATTCACTAATTACAGGATTTCCAGCCAGTCAGAATTTTTTTTTCACTTTTCGAATAAGCTAATATTGATAGCAGAAATGGAACGGAGTTAAAATACGGGACATTTCCCTGTCACGACTAAATTTACGGGGACGGGGGACACTCGGGCCCAAAAACGGGACTGTCCCGTTTTATACGGCATGTATGGCAGGCTTAAGCGTAAAATAAATAGTTTTATTGTTGAAATATTCATTTCCGATCCTTCTGCGTTTAATTTCCCGATCACTTCTTTCACGGCGTGTACATCAAAACTTCCATTAGTGCGGAAATTTGAACTCAGCACTTGAAATAGTAAGCGGTACATAGTCTTCGAAACCCCGAGCATTAAGCTTCTTAAATTTGACAAGAATTTTTACGCTATTGCTGGTGTTGATTCTACAGAATGCTTATTTAAAGAGTAGCAACAAATGACTGAAATAAACTGTTATTGTTGGAAAACCAAATTTTAGTTGGAGAAACTTGTGTTGTACATCAAAAGTAAGAAATAATACTAGTAGTTTTACTAATGCATTTACATGTGTACTAATAGTACCGGCACCTATGACATTAAACCCGTCAAACGTATGAGTGATAATGTCCCTCGGTGTCGCCAAGTCGACGAGCATACTATTCACGGAAAATATTTTCGAAAGTACAAAATCGCTTATTTTACTTCAAATAGGCTATAAACATAACCCATACATTAATTTATTGTATAACTATCTCAAGCTAAGGTAAGTTTTAAAAAAAATCCTTTAGTGCATTCAGAACTTTATAAAGGTCTTATGTTGAATGTTATTGTATACCTTAACGTGAAAGCCTCTAATTCGCCCAAGGAAAGTCTAAAATCTGATGAAAATCACTTACAATGTGATCACCTTAGTTGTACCAATAATATACTAACAAATAGGTCAAAAACCCAGGTGGGTTTTAAAGTCGGTTTTTTCAGGTGGGCACAACCCGAAAAAACCCACCGGGTTTTTTCGGGCTGCGCCCACTTGGGCAAACCCTGTGTATTAGTTACAAGTTTTCATCTATTTTGTCGCATAGGGTGACCCTGTCTTTCCGCCATCAATTCGATGGCATTCTTGATATGAACATACTGTTTGACAGTGACATAATCTGACGCGTTCAAGTAGTTCGGCAAGCATCGTATCGTTTGACACAGAATGGCATTCTAATATGCGCTTGTGGTTTTACATTTTATTAATATTTTATATTTTTTTTAAAAAGAAGCTTTATTTTCATTTGAAAAGAATTAAAGGAAGTCTGAAACAAATACCTTATAACCCTCTATACTAGCACCTATCCAGGACGCGGAGCCGCCTCCGCACAAACCCATCTTTTTTAAAGTTAATTTGTGGACTGTCTCAGCAGACCCTTACAGGCTAATGGGATATAATACTGCCATATTCTTCTCTGAGTACGGGGCCGCGGTGGCTCAGTGATAGTGTTCACCTCTTGTGCGTGGGGTCTGGTTCTATTCCAGCTTGCGTTAAGTGGGCTTTGTGGTGAACAAATACCGTGTGTAAGGGTTTTCTCTTGGTTCTCCCGTTTCCTCCCACTTTCTTCATTTCACCATTTCATTCTTATCATCACCGTCTCCCTTAGCCTCGGAGAAAAGTTTTGGGACGTTAAACTCAATATTTAATTTCATTCTCTGAGTACAGGAGTCTTTGCTTAAATACTTCGGGTACTGAAGTACAATTTTTTGTTGATATCTGAAAGTTAATAATCGAAACAACTTCCGCAACGTTATACGAGAATCGGTACTATTGAACTGTAGCATTTTCTTCACTACTAGTGTGGACAGCTTTTTTTTTTTTTTTTTTTTTTTTTTTTTAAGGAAAACTGAATAGTAGAATACATTATCTGCCATTAATCGATTTGTTACTTTCATTCTTATTAAAAGTTCGTTTCATTCGTATTTAAAGTTATATAGCCTGATCTCTTTCATTATTACTACTACTTAGCTGATGATGTAGGGATAGTGTGTCTGGTTCCCAAGCATCGTTCGGTAGGTTGAGCGTGGGCACCAAGCTTGCTCCGGGCAGCCGTCTTGACTGAAGTTTTCCTAGTTTCTCAGTGCCACCAGGCGAATGCCAAAATGTACCTTTTATAAGGTCATGGCTGCTGCATTTCAAGATCCTTGACCTTCCCCTTTCCCTAAGGATTGTATGCGTAAAGGACTAGAGAAATTTTATTCAATTTATTATTACTATCTCAATTATTTATATATTGGGACCAGAGGGGATGTGGGAAAAAAATTTTCGGAGCTGATCTTTGATTTGTAATCTTTAGTTGGGCCGAATGACTTCTTGATATGTCTTCAAGTTCCCAGGTGTGGCAAAACCAAGATGTCAACTAAATCTAATATGGCCGTCACTCTGTCACTCAGGTTTAGTGTTTCTCTCTGTAACTTCTAGATTTAAAGCACATACAGTGGCTAAATCTCAACACAACACGTTACATATTATGCTGGGTCAACCAAAGAATGTTTGTTTGTTTTTCGTATAGTGTAAAAATTGAACTGTTACATTGTGTTGGGGAATTCTGCTGGACTTCAGTTGGTCGAATTCGACCCTTAATTGGTAATCTCTAACGGGCAAGTTTGGCTGACATATTTCTGAAGGGCCCTATTGTGTTTGCCTGGCTACAGTATCTTTATTAGCTGTTGTCACTCGGATGGTTAAGCCATTTTCCTGTCAGCTCCATTAAAATAGGCGTGGTAAAAATCTGGGTGAATAAGAGCCATAATGTTTTTTTCTCGTAATAACGGTTAACCTTCCGATTTTGATATGCCAAATCCCTGTAGGTGCAAATTATTTTTTTAAGGAGTGTAAGTAACGTGATGAACCGGGGATCAAACCTGGGACCTTCGAGCATACGTCCGATGTGCTACCAACTGCGCAGCCAATCGATCCACTTCTCAACCACATAACTTCCACTCTATAAAAAGTTGTATACATTCTCTTTATTGTTAGTTCCCTTTTTTCTCTACGTAATTACATTCACCAAGCTTTTTGTTGCTGGTGTAACTTTTATTGTAAACTAAGATTATTCTATATATACAGTATATATATACCTTAGAAATCTAAAAAGGAACAGGGTAGTGGTAGCTCATATAATTTCACGGAATGTATACGCTTGGTGAACGTTACAATTTATTCAACTTTACACTGACGTAAATGAAATTACCTGTTGCAGGACATGAATCGTTTTCGAATCGACAGTGGAGTATTCTACAACAGTGGATGATAGATTTATCAAACAGTGTAAACAATCTGGATAAAAAGGTGAATAATATTCTAGGCAGTAAGGCTGTATCAGAAGAAGACGAGAATGACGACCATTTTGCTTCTTTGGGCGTGCTACCGTTGAAAACATTGGAAGACTTCCATAAGTTTGAACAACAGTTGAAGGACAACTCTAAACTCAGATTGAAATTGGTAAGCAACATTTTTCTTTGAATGTAGCTGTGTGTATATTATATTGTAGTTGGAGTTTATTCTGAGATGCTAATTCTACAGGCATTCACTTATTCATCGATATATCAAGCGTTGCTTTTTATTTTATATTTATAGGTTATACCTTTCTAGCTTGTAGTGAATGCTACTTTCTTTGATCTGTTTTTTTATTCACTGATAGAAGTCATGGGGAACCTTCCCGATATTTCGTTCTCTCATACAGTCTGAAACTACTTGGCACATACATTATGTGCTTCCCATCTAATGCTGTATGGTAAACCGTATTCCTCAAAGTACTGTTTACGTGGGCCTGTTCGAACCAGTTGCCCATGGTGGCTCAGTAGTAGAGTGCTCACTTCTAGTTTCAAGGATCCGTGTTCGATCGCAGCCCCTGCCAACATCGTGCTCGTGGGATTTATCGGGGCTTTCCCATTTCCTTCTACTTTCTCATTCCACCATTTCTTTCATCCATCCTTTGTCGTCTCCTTCACCCTAAGCTGGCACAACCATGGGGAGCTAAACTAAATATTTCGTTTCATTTCGCTTAATTTCTTTTTGAAGCAATGTTAGCCTTAAACAGTCGACGGAATCGATTGAAAGTTAATTTTAAAAGGTGTGGAGCGTTGGGTAATCATTCGCTAGGTTGTGAGTTCTAATTACGTTTATAGTCATCCTGATTTTTTAAAAAGTTTTTTATAGTTCCACGTAGACATTTCCGAAGTGCATCACTGAGAAGAGAAAGGGGCTTAGTAAACCCAAGATTTTTTTGAGTTCGACAGTTTCCACTATAGCTTGAAAAACAGAAGGGCAAAGATTGGCACGTGGAAATTGTCCAATCAAATTTATTAGTGCCTAATACATTATGGAATACTTCTATCTTTCTTTTGTAGATGCTAGTGATAACATGAGCAACAAGCACCATATTGTTGACATAAGTATTGTATATTATTATTATGATGATGATTGTTTGAAAGTTTGCTCATATCATGTAAGCTGCGTACTACATTTTTACGAATAGAAATGGATCATGCTTATTTTTAGGCAAATACGATATTTTATTTCTGTAGATATTTTTAGTTTACTAGAAAAGTGAAAAGATAACTAATAGTTGAAACCTCTGTATAGTCTTTCTTAAACAGGTTAATGATCTAGCTTCTTCTGTTGCATGCCTGCAAAACCTGAAGAAGCTTATTCGGAAATAATTTCTCTATTGAAAATTTTTATTACATTACCGAGCTCCAGTTCCTTTACTGTTGCTTGAAAAGGGCAAGGAACTATCTCCGATTTTCAGTTTCTGCTGATGGCCTTCACTCGTAATGATTTTATTTGTGCACCGAAAAAGAGAGAGCGTATATACCAGATGGCTCTACGAATAGATGGCAGAAACCTCTCTGTATTTTTTTAAACTTGGTTCAAAATTTCAGAGAAGGAAGCTCATAACCATGTAAAGGCCTCTATTTATTTTCCATATTCTCCATTGTTAAAATCAGTTGACTGATTCGTGATTAGCAAATAATTCAACAGTGAAATTGTTGCAGGAATGAACAAAATAGAAAATCACAATACGCCACGCCTTAAATCCTTTATGTGGATAGGAACAGCCTTCTCTGCAAGCTTATACTCTCTAGGTTTATATTTGTAATAGCCACTTTTGTTTAATGTGAGTGGGAAAAACACATTTTAGAGGAAAAAATAGTTCTTAATATGACGACTTTAGTCTCTTACATGTAATATGTAAGCTTGTAGTTGCTTATTGTGAAAAATAGAAGCATTAAATATCTGCATTTTTTCAGGTTCAAATGTTAATCAGTACTGGTGGTCGTGATGAGAAGACGCTCATCAATAATATGCTCCGACGCCTCTTACATGATGAATTGGCCCAGATGTTCACGTTAAGTGGGAGATCGACGAAGAAATTGGATAAGAAAGCGTTCATTGGGACACAAATTGGGAATATTGTATTACGTAAGTACTTTATATAAAATTTTCTTTATACTGATACCAATAAATCTCACTGCTCCGATCGGACTACCTGATGAGGTTTCCCCTTATGTCTTTAGTTCCAGCAGACGAATGATGGGATGGTAGATTCTAAGACTCTGCCTGTCCACATCCTTCCCTTCCCTTATCCCGGCCTGAGCCTTAGATACCCATATTTAGATTAAGGTGTAAATACATTCTTTCAAGTTTAGTTTGTGAATATGTCTAAGATTTTAAAAGGTGAGGGCAGTAAGCTATAAATAATATGCATTTTAAAATTTTTGAATGATTTTGCAACTTTGTTATGCTATCACCCACATCGTATATTGCACCAAGACACCAACATGGCAATTCTTCATTAAGATGTCAGGTAGGTGTTGCTGAAAGAAACTGAAATAATTGCTGGGAGTAAATTAACTTTGGAACATCGGTGATTCTTGACGCTACATTCGAATTATTGAATTAGGCAGCTGTTTAGCGTGATTTTATTTTAAATAAATATTGAAATAGTTGTCATGACTTATGACTTAACCCTCGTATTAAAAGAGGTTCCATAAAAATATTAAATGTAGTTTTAAAGTATTTATATAGGATTGCGCTTTACTCACCAGAAGGAAGACATTTTTCAGTTTTACCTATATATTGTCTGTTTACCAGAAATGTGGAAATATCTGCAAATTTGTGTAGCTATCAATATCGGGCCTGATTTTTTAGTCGTAATTTTTAACAAATGACAAACCTGTAAGACGAGTCCGAGTTTCTTTCAACAAAATGTGTCGTTGGAAGTTTAAATTTGTCCTATTCTTTTTTGTTACTTTATACGTAGGACGACCTTTGGCTCTTAGAAGTTGTCTGTTGCCGTTTAAATAAGTTTTCGGGGCCAAATTACTGCTGAAATATTCGCTTGTCGCCTGCGGTGACGTTAGGGTTGGGAAGTGCTTTCTCCCATGTACAACAATGATCCGGTAACTTACCTTGATTCGAGGCTTTGTTTGCCTTTAGAGGCGCGTCAATATTGTCACTAACGAAGTCGTAAACACATCCGCTTCTAACTCGAAAATACGAATTTGAGAGAAAAATCTATATATATATATATATATATGAAGGTCCGATTATCGAAATTCGAGAAAAAACTTGCGAGTTTTTCTCGCTTTTAGAATTTCAAATTAGATCTTTCTTTGAAAAATAGAATCGTGGGAAGCGCTCTCATATAAATCAAATAATAAATCTTTATATACTAATGATAGTGCTCTCCACGCTTTTCTCTTCGAAAGTTTTTTCTTTAATTTTTATTTTATTTTTAAACTTGTTTTGCATAGTTGTTTGTAAGAATTTATATTTTAATTTTCACAGCCAATAGAACTACATATTGTATGAATAAATTTTATATTTTTTTTTTTCGAGCTATAGTTTACAGTTTGTAAACTCTGCAGCAATGTCCGTGGTGTTTACCTTGTATTTTTCATTTAAAATGAGAAAAACAAAGGGATGGAATTAACTCCATGTCCAAGCTGCTTTGTACAATATGAATAAATAATTCCAGATCTTTCTGTCCTTACGAAAAAATGTGAATATATTGATGTAGTCTTGTTCATAAAACTTCGTCCTTACCAGTGTCTTGCATTGCTGTGTATACTCAATTAATTTTTTTTTAAATTAATTATTTCTGTTTTGAGATGCGTGTAAGAAAGTGTACATTAGTACTACTGATGAGAAAGTGAAAGAAAACATAGGCGATTGGCTGCACCAAGCTAAAACTAGGTTGACTAGGCTGTAAGTAGTATGCAATTTTATAATTGATGGGTTTGTAAATGAAAACTAAATTTTGGGTTTCGTAAAAGGAAACTAGACTGGATATTTAATAGATTTCTTAATCGCGTCAGCGAATGATAGATCCCTGTATTATAACGCAAATGCCACCTATAATGCAGCCCTTTATTACACACTTAAAGAAATCTTTAATAATTGTCAAATATCATATAAGGGTAATACGTACTTCTGCTTTGTAGTAAAAGTTATGCGTTTCGCTTCTCTAAGCTGATTCGTTGAATGGCTCGAGGGCTGATTAGATACGCAGTAAATCTGTTTAAAATATAGTCGAGGACCCAAGTTTTGTCCTCGAGTGTACCAGCTAGATTCAGAAGGATGATGAAGTCGGAGTGTAGTACTGAAGTACAAGATGGTCATACAGATGTGTTATTTAGAATTGAATTTAGAAACAAAAGTAACAAACAGGACCTCTTTTATCAATTTGTAAGAATGAAAGGGAAACACACTTGAAAATAGGTGATGGTTTGAAGACAAAGAATATAGTAAGCTGACTAGACATTCATGAAGTCACGTTTAGGTTTCTTAAACTGAACATTTCAAGAATACAAGACTCGGAGAAGAAACAATAGGTGACGAAGATAACACGCGACAGTGTTGTCCACCACAAAGAAATTATTAAAATCCCTGAAAAGGACACACAGGGGCTCATTCTGGTTCATTTTGCTCACTCTGACTCATTCTGTTCATTCGCGCTTATTTCCCTCAGTCGGATTCGGATTCTTAAGATTTCAGTTTCTACACCAAACTTCAGTCTCTCCATATCCATTTATAACCTGTAGCAGTACAGTAAACAACTCTATTGATCCGAGTACCTCAAGGAGCGGATTCAACGTCTTTACCGCCGATGCAATGGGACAGCAGACGTATAAGATACAAAAGATGCCAGTGTTTATTAACCCTCAAGAAACCTAAACTGTGTACTGAATGTCTCATTCCTTTAAACAATTACACGTTCTAAGTCTCAGTTATTAGAAACAATCACAGTCTTTAATCATTCACTTCTCAAACAAATCATCAGAATTTAGAGAAAAAATATCTAGCCAGAGAAAGAAAAAAGGTTTAGTTTGTATATAATATATTAGATTCGGGATAGCGTTGATAGATACTACTTATATAAGATTTAAGATATAAGGTAAAATGGTGAGATAGTGATGAAGATATTGCACAAGCTGCGTGGGTGGACATTATATCGTAGTAGGCAGTATTTCTAGTAGAACACTCGAAATATAAAAGTAAACTCCAGTAGACACCTTGATTACAGACATTATGGAATTAATAAGGCGAAAACTACTTTAAAATTAATTTAATGAAATATGTAATGAATTTATAATATAAGAAATTGACGGTTTGCATTTCCTTTTATATTTCAGTAAGGAGAAGCAGCAAAAAGAGGAAGCAGCTGCAGTTGGTGGGAAACAAGTGGAAGAATTAACATAGTACTTTGAAAAGCAAATTTTGTATTACATATTTAGCCCATGGACGAAAAAAAGTTAACTAACAAGGGCCAAATATAATTAATGAAACTAAATTAAGTGTTGTTCATTTATATTATTTAGAATACTTTCCTTATAATATTGAAGTATTAATTTCTTTTATGTTTTTATTTAATTTCCTTTAGAATATGAACACGAGCCTATAAAAGTCGAAATATTTTTAAATAGACATGAAAAGAGCTAAAATCACCGGAAAGCATTCCAGTTTTCACCCTCCGACGTGTGCTGTCCCAGATAGCAAAAATTACTTGCAACAGACTTACAGCAGATTTGCAATTCAAGTCTGGCAAACTTGCAGCAGACTTGTGATGCAAGACTGCAAGTTTGATGCAAGTTTAATGCAAACTTCCTAGTTGACGCTCTTCGAACTTGCAGCATGCCTGCAGTGTAAGTGTATGGCAAGTTTGAAAAGCAAGTTTCTGCAAGGGTTTACTTGCACTGCAAGCCTACTGCAAGTTTCCACTTGCATTGCAAGTTTAGAGCAGGTCTTCAGCAAGCGAGTGTAGTAAGTCTTCTGCAGGTATATACTTGCATTGCATTGCATGCCTTTTACTAACCGAACATTTACTCTATACGAATAATCACACAGTATATTTTTCTCAACAACTTTGTCAAACAATACACGTTTAAAATATAAATTATCCTACATACTCTACATACTGGATACTTACGTAATTATCTTAATTGTTCACTTGTTTTAATGCTTCACACACTTTTCTCCTACTACAAATGGCGGCCTGGCAAGGAGATTTCTAAGATTAGACTTTTCTGCCACCTGTTGGTAGAAGCTAGAACTGACACACTTGCTACAAAGTTGCAGTAAGCCTCCGAGGCAAGTAAAATGTAGCAAGTGAAAATCAAATTACGACATTTGCAGGTAACTCTTTCAAAACACCTGCAGCAGGTGTACAGTGCACGGAAAATCTAGCAAGTTAAAATCAAATATAGTGAACGACTTGCTGCAAACCAACATACTATTAGGGGTTAAGTTAAAAAAGTATTTCTTGCTGTAACGTAAGTCTAGGGTGAGCTTTTTCAACATCAAAGGTATAAAAAAAGTGGGGGGGGTATTCTAGAGTCTTATTGATGCATCCATTCTCAGAAGATCAAGGTTTGTGCACTAGCGTTTAGTTATAATTTTGTCGAGGAATTCCATGTGGTTGGATTATATAACTGCTATAATCAGGAAGGTTACACACATGTTAAAACTGTTTTAACGAACCACAATGCAGATACAAATAATAACTTGATTTTTCACGGTTACAGCAAAATAATTTTTAGATTATTTTGTCACATTTTGCTGTTGCAGAATTTTAAGCCATATTGTCATTTTCTTTGATATCAATTGGATTCTTGTATGAGTGTAAGTTTGCATGCAGTACCTTCTGCAAGTGTTTCACTTCCATAAGTCATGTGTAAGTCAGCAGGCAGTGGCAAAATGAGCATTAACCTTCGCGGCCTAGACTTTCCATTGTAAAAGAAAAATGCATGTTTTATTATTTCTTTTACAACTACATCACTTGGTCTCGCCAAGTGGTATATTTGTATTATAGCAAAATAATGCACTTTTCTTCTGCAATGAAAGTGCAAGCTGTACTCGCTAATGCATCCTTCAATGTGCTATCACTAGCAGAAGACTTGCAGAGGAAGTAAAGTGCTTGCTGCAGGCTTGCTATGCTAAGTTCCACATACTTGTAGTAGACTTGCAATACAATTATATACCTGCAGAAGACTTACTACAATCACTTGATGAAAACCTGCTGTAGCCTTGCAATGCAAGTATATATTTGCAGAAGACTTACTACAAACTTGCTGTAGACTTGTTAGGGACTTGCAGTGCAAGTCGTATCCTTGCAGAGACTTGCTTTTAACCTACACAAACTTGCTGCCAACTTGTTGTGCACTTGCAGTGAACGTGATATACTTGCTGAGACTTGCGTCAAATCTGGACTAGCTTGCTGCCAACTTGCTGTGCACTTGCAGTGCAAGTAGAAACTTGCTTTGCAAACTTACCATACATTTGCACTGCAGGCGTGCTGCAAGTTCGAAGAGCGTCAACTAGGAAGTTTGCATTAAACTTGCATCAAACTTGCAGACTTGCATCACAAGTCTGCTGCAAGTTTGTTGCAAGTCATTTTTGCTATCTGGGTTGCGGCAAACAATATTTTGTGAAATATAACGGAAATTGTTTATGTTTTGTTTGTATGCAGATGGATAAAACAGAGCACAACTGATACGTATGCACAGAAAACATATCCTGGCGATTCTAGTAGTTCATGATGAAATGGTCCCAACAAATTCCTTCGAATTGAAAGCATTTCATATGTCAATGGAATAAAAAATAATCACTGGTAGTGATTAGTCTTGGAAAAAGGCGAATATGATTGGGCTAAGTTCTGACCCTTTTAGCCCCTATTCTAGGATTTCGAATATATTATTACTCCCCTTGTTTACCTTCATTTTTAATATTCCCACACAAACAACAGCTTGCATGTGTCTCTGCACTTCTCTCATCTTTATAACTTCGTTCTCGCCATCGTGATTAATCCAATTGGGTAAGAAAAACGTAATTAACTAAGAAAGCTCATCACCATCACAACGCTGAACACATATTTCAGACTTTGACCATTTCCGATTTCCAAAACGCTCCTGCGTACACTGTAAGTCATTCCCCGACACCTTGTATATCACATCGTCATTAACAAATCGTATTATAATAACTTTCTTCAGGTAATAAGTAAAAACTTATTGTACATCTTACTGAAAATTTTGCGTTGCGAGCCAAGCGGACAAGAAAATTTGTAACAATTGTATTTCCTTGCAAACCGGCAACAATATTGATTTAATTCTTTCAAGGGGCGCCGCGTTGTTTACTCTTTTCCGACACCTTTCTTTCTTCTAGCTCGTTCGGCGCCCCCTTGCTATCAGCACCCGGGGCAACCGCCCAGGTCGCCCCCTTTAACTACGGCCCTGGCTATGTACTGTGTATAGTTTGAGCAGTTCTGCGAAACAATTTATTCTATAAAATATCTCCTGGAAAAAGCCTAGTGCTATAGACTTGGGCCGTGACCTTTAGAAGCCAGGAAATGAGTGCTGGCCAAACAAGTTGGAGCTCTCTCTTATGAGAACAGGAGATACAATAGAGCCTTACTCGAACGGGTGTGGAGGAAAATTTCCCTACATTTAACCTAGGTTTTGAAGTTAAAATTGAATACTACTATGAACATTATATTTGTAACAACATTACTACACAATATTGCTCCCCAAGCCTCATATGAAGACTGGAGAAGACTGGATTTTGCGGGAATACCTTAGGAACAAACGTATTTAATCTTGGCTTCAGGTAGTAACTGGGTGTTGCTGGTGTCAGTCTAATGGTGAGAGGTGAAGTTCTAGAAGCATAGAAAATATGTTTGGCTTTTAATCAGTTCTTTTTCATAATTGGCAAACATGGAAAAGATCGATGGTTCGTTTCAGTAAAATTGAAAGTTTTCTTCCATGTATTTTCCAGGGGGGCGCGGTGGCTCAGTGGTAGAGCGTTCACCTGTTGTGCTTCTGGTCCCGGGTTCGATACCAGCCCCCGCCAAGTGAAGTTTGTGGTGGACAAACACCGTGCTCGTGGGTTTTCTCGGGGTTCTCCCGTTTCCTCCCATTTTCTTCATTCCACCATTTCACTCATCTCTCATAATCACCGTCTCCTTTAGCCTAACCGGCATAACCGTGGGACGTAAAACTTAAAAATTTCATTTCATTTTTTCCATGTATTTTCCCACTTTTCATGTAATGGTTGAATAAAATTTCCATTATCCGATTTTTTTTTCGTATTGATGTAGTAGGTAAGGCTTTCACTTTAGCATTAGGAGTAACATTTTCATATTCATTTGTAAGATTACTGTACTAGATTAAGGATATAGCTTCGTTGTCGTGGCTTCACTGGAATATAATCAAAGAATTTTGCGATTTTAAAATGAAATTTAACTCTTCTTATAGCAAAAATCATACATACAACTCACCGGCATATTTTCTGTACACTAAAACAAACCAGGTCGAAATAGAACACTAAATGACAATAGAAAATGTCGCAGGTACCACGAAAGAAAAAAATGTTAATATCTAATTGGCGACGTTCAAGTTTCAATATTATTTTCTTTATTCATAAAAAGCGTATATTTCCCCTGCTTATTACACAATAACTCTATGACCTCTCTTCCCACCCAGTAGCCTACTCGGATACTGCACATGTAAGCACGTAAGGAAATCGTATACTAGGGACACATGGTTGTAGTAAAAACAAATGTCTCGCAAGGAATAAGAATCATGTTGAATAAGGCTAGAGTACGTTCAAAAACATATTATTCCTTTTTTTAAAAACAACACTTTTTGTCATTATTTCAGTGTCCATTGTCATTAATTCTTTAACGATATCATTAGTCTAAGTGCAGAGCCGTAGCTAAAGGGGGGCCAGCGGGGCGCCCGCCCCGGGCGCTGACAGCAAGGGGGCGCCGCACGAGCAAGGAAAAAGAGAAAGTGGTGTTGAACATGAGTAAAAGACGAGTCGCCCCCAGAAAGTATTGGCGCCCTATTAAATAAATATTGCTATAGGTTATCAATGAAATACATAGATTTCTTAAAAATTTTCTTGCTCGCTTCGCTCGCAATTCAAGAGTTTAAATAAGTCACAACAAGTTTTTACTTATTACTTGAAGATTTATTATACATGATTTCTTAATGACGTGGTATACAAGGTGCCGAGTAATGACTTATAGTGTACGCATGAGCATTTTCAAAATCAGAAACGAGCAAAGTCGTGTTCGGCGTTTTGACAGTGATGAATTTGCTGACTTCAAAACGTTTTTCTACCCAATCGGATTAATCACGACGCACAGTGGGGCCAAAGCACTGAATTCTTGGCAAAAATAAGAATTCGCAATATGAAGCGGAAAATTGAAATCAATTAGTTCGGCGTATGCAGTGGCTACAATAATGTTATTTCGACATTATTTAATCAAAAACATAGAAAAAATGAAATGAAATCTTTAAGTTTTACGTCCCACAGTTATGCCGGTTAGGCTAAAGGAGACGGTGATGATGAGAGATGAGTGAAATGGTGGAATGAAGAAAGTGGGAGGAAACGGGAGAACCCCGAGAAAACCCACGAGCACGGTGTTTGTCCACCACAAAGTTCACTTGGCGGGGGCTGGGATCGAACCCGGGACCCCAAGCACCAGAGGTGAACGCTCTACCACTGAGCCACCGCGCCACCTTGTACAGTTTTACCTTTAAGTTTCTTAACGTTCTTTGTAGTGTAGAGTCTTCGCTACACTTCGGTGAACAAGGGATTATTTATCCTAAACTTCGGCGAACAAGGGATTTCCACGGTGAACTAGTAACAGATAACCTATCCTTTTGTTTCTTCTGTAAATAAGCTTGGAGATATCCCTGCACTTTTTCTAGATGCAAGATGGATACTGTAAAAACAATAAATTGTTGCGAAGCTGTTTGTACGAATGGTGAATTTGCACATCGCGCACTATTATTTCGAGTTCTTACACTGTACAAGATCTTGTTGCTTTTGCCGATTTCTCTGATAAAATGTAATGCTAATAATATTAGTACGCTGATCCTTAGTTAAGGACTGCATGATCAAAGAACACCGCAGTATAAACTTATTCTAGTAATGTAGTGGAAACGACAAGCATTAAGAAAATAATCAAGCCAGTCTACTCAGTAGATTCACGTGCTATGTAATGTGCATTTCCGAAGAAGTCGATCGGATGTTGATTACAGACATAATCTCCTATTGAACTGTCACTGTAGGTCGTAAATCGTTGGTGTATTGCGATAAGGAAAGGTCTGAAACTATTTCCAGTGCAGACAAACAAGAAGTTGAGTCAACAATTATAAGGTGGTTTTGAAACAAAGGATTGTTAGCATTCCTCGAAATCAATTTACACGGAGAACGGACGTTTAACATGTGGTTCGGACATGGAAGATGAGTGTTCCAATCCTTCTTAAAAAGATATCTCTTAGTTGCATTCCTAATGAACCAAAAGGAGCATGAAAGAAAATATAAAAAGGTGGTGTGGATTTTTACTGTTTTTTTTAAAGTGATTTTGGGACGGAGAAAGGGAAGCTGTAGCCCTAGAATGACCACTGGTACATGCTTTCACTGACCAGTAGCTTCTGAGCATTAATTCCGTGATTTTGGGATTATTTTTACGCTCACACCAGTAACACAAGTAATGAAAATTTCGAATTTTTGTTGTTGCTATTGTTGCCCTATAAGGAGGAATAGACGTAATAAAATTACAGAAGCATGTACCATTATAGGTACACTTCACATTGGCACTCCCATTAAGAAAAAGAAATTATGGATCCACGCTCCTTAAAGAAATCCACATATGGGTATTATCATCTTGTCACTTCAGATTTTTTTAAGCAAATATTTGTTCTCTCAAATAATGACAAATTTCACATTAATTATAGAAAATATTTAGCCTTTGCCAGTAGGTCCTTGCGTAAGAACAATCATATTGAATTTAAGATGCTTTTCAAAGAGATCTGTAGTCCCATATTAGTCACTGGTACATAAAAGTAGTATGGAGTAATTATTCCGTGTATCTTGCATCTAATTTGACACTCAATTAATTTGACACTCACGAGCATTCCAAGAAATTCAAAGTAAAATTTGGAATTTTCATCTCTCCCCTCTATGTGACTTCGCAAGGTACCAAATTACCCTCCATGCCCTGTGCCTCATGTTACCAAAATCATATCTCAGATTTTTACTATCATAACGCCAAATTACACATTTGGCCTAACTGACAAAGAATAGGCTTTTCCGTATGTCCCTGCTAAGGATATTTATCGTGTATTTTTAATGTGGCTTTTGAATGGGGGCTTTAGCCCAATATCATTCACTGGCGCATGGTAAGAGCATAGTGATATTGTATTATTTGTGATCAATTTGACACTCACTGGATTTTCCAAATCAAAATTTGGAATTTTTATAAAGATCCAACTCCCGCCTAAAGCGATGCGTTACCAAAATGACATTCAAGATTTGAGAAACGCATATATTTTACCTACAATATCTTTCGACGCCGAATTTCGCGTTAATTGACAAAAAAATACCTTCTTCTCTTATGCCCGTTCTAAGGATATTTATTGTGATTTCTTTATTTTAAAGGTTACTGTAGCCCCACTGTCAGTCACTATCACATGTAAGATGGATCGGAGCATTAATTCTGTGACATTTGTGATTATTCTGATGCATTTTGTAACAAATACAACTCGTATGGCCGAAAACCTTTATCATTATTGGAGAAGACGGTTTATTTAACATTAAATCTACCATAAGAAAAACAAACCTTTGTGTCTACGTGCCGAAAAGTGAAGCTAACAAGCGATTTTCTCTTACTTGCTTTATAACTTTGAGAAATTCAGATATTTCTTAATAAGAATACCAAATTTTATATTAGTAATGTGAGAACTTCATCTTCTCTCAGTGCTGTAGAAAACAATTCGAATTATGGAAGAGTCTGTATAAACAAATATCGTGTAAATTTAAAGTATCTCCGTATGTATAAATATATTCTGGTTATCGAAATTGCGTACGCGAAGATTATATATGATACGTAGACGACACAACTGACTTTATCTGACACCACGTCTTCTGTAGGTGAATATATAATTGTTTAAAAGGATTAAAAAATGCGTGACTGAACTGAGACACTGTTCATGTGCTCTGACCACTGACTTCAAATGATGGAGTATACCGTAATATTTACTCAGGTTGTATAGTGGTTAGCGCATCAACATGCTAAGTCTGGTACTGTGGTTTGATTCTGCCCAGTCGTGCATTGTTTTACTTTCTGTTTAATTTACACTTATAAGGGTTAGATATTGTCGATTGTTTCGTCTATTTATATCACGTAAAATGAACTCAACCGTCAGAGGTGTTTGGAAGCATGTTGTTGAAGGGCATCCATTTTTGTACAATTCTAATTACGAAAAGTGTGTCTGCCTTCCAGAGACTAATTCAAACAGTTCAACCTAGATCCTTCAATCGTTAAAGTGTCCTTACAAGGGAAATGTATTTTCTGTCTGTTCCAGGGCAATGTCCACGTTCTCTCATAGAAATAGTCCGCCACGACCCTGCCTGGAAGTAAATATTCAAGTGACATGTAGAACACTAGAGTAAAATATGACAAAAAGAAGATAAAAGTGAACACTGGCATAATACATGATACTAGATTACAGTATGTTGAAAGTGCATCATCTACTGAACAGTAAGCCCTCTTTCATACGCAGCCATTGAGTTGCAGCACTGCTTGTGAAGGGTTGCTTTAAATTACAAATGAAAATGAAATATTTTAGTTTTATGCCGGTTAGGCTAAAGGAGACGGTGATGATGAGTAATGAATGAAATGGTGGAATGAAGAAAGTGGGAGGAAACGGGAGAACCCCGAGGAAACCCATGCACGCGGTGTTTGTCCACCACAAAGTTCACTTGGCGGGAGCTTTCAATTAGAGCTTTCATACGTAGCAACTGCAGTTAATACTACCGTCTGCTCTAATGCAAGTCTCGAACAACTGTATCGCAGTATATCATTTAAGAAAAAAAAATCAACTTTCTTCGAATACTGATTAAAGACGAAAAATGCACAATTGTTTATCACTTCAACGTTATCTAATTTTACACCATATACTAGAACTCTCGACTGTTTTAAAATAACTACAGACTATTTCTCTATTTTGTGACAAAATGCTGTATCATCCCGGTTATTAACGCAAAAGATACCATGAACAGATGGTTGCCTGCTTCTTTATGTTACTACCATCTTCCAATTTACCTAAATAATCCTGCTCTTTCTGTAACGTGCAACGTGCCCATACGAACTAACTAGTCGTTTATTATGTTTTGTTGTTAGAATATTTATAATCCCATTTCGTAAGGAAACGGAGTAACGCGACAAAACCCACGACGTTGTCTACTACAAACTTACTCGGTCGGAGATCGAACTAAGGAAACCTTGCTCCAAAGGTGAACGTTCTACCACTGAGCCACCATATGCCACTTCTCTGGTTGGAATTAAAGCCACGGATCTACATCTAATGTAGCCTAGTAACTTAGGTGTTATATATTTCTATATGTTTCTTGTGTCCTGGCAACTCCGTCCCACTACACAAAAAATACGTGGATGCTGAAAGATAGAAAAAAAAAATGTCGTGTCTGCTCTCCATGGCACAACTCAGATGCTGTATATGAAAGAGCTGTAAGAGATACAAACGTGAAAAAAAATAATAACCATGGGCTTTTGAGCTAATGGATAACGTAATGGTTTTACATGCTAGTGTTTATTTTCAACATGGGATAGATAGGGGAGCATTTATTATTATTATTATTATTATTATTATTATTATTATTATTATTATTATTATTATTATTATTATTATTATTATTATTATTATTATTTTGTAAATAAGGATCATTCTTCTTTAAATATAATCACAGCTATGTACTATAATGCACTAAAACATATATTTCAAACAAGATCGCAACTCCTTCCCCTGTTGTCTCTAACGTTAACTCCGTCATGGGAGATCCATATTCGATTTCCAGCGGGAGCTCATATGGTTCGGATTCTACGTTAAACAATATGTCCAAGTTATACATGATATCGCGTTGGTAGGGATCCTAACCCCAATACAGCACAGCCTATATTGTTCACTCTTGTGCAGAAAACAACATAGAAAGTTGTTCAGCCTATAAACTAATTCTTTTGTAAATCAGGCAAGCAAAGGCATTAATTTCGGAGGGCAGGAGGAGAATCCCTCACTATATAGGACGGAGACCTACTGATTAACGTGGAATCCGAATCACATGAGCTCCCGCCAGGAATCGAACCCGGATCTCCCGCGCCGAAGGCCCTATGCTAACCACTTAGCCACGGAGGAGTTCATTGATATGGATTTGAGTGTTTCGATATGATGAAGATACATTTGAGTCAATAGTGAAACTAAAAATATTGGTGAGTGTTGCCTCAGCCACCAACAAGCAAAACTCGAAATTAATAGTGGAAGCAAAGGGAATGATTAAGTAAGGAAATATATAGTCAGCAGTAATTTTTTTTAGTTCTAACAAAAGTGGCCTTTCTGCGTACAGAAAGATATGTAATAAATATTAAACTTGAAAGTTGAATATTGTAGAAATTCTCCTCCTTTCTTATTCAAAAATAAGTTATATATATTTTTTAAATACTGAAACAGTGCTTTTAAGGAATGGATGGTGTACTGCAGAGCGCACTTTCAGCTTACGTATATCTCAACATTGAACACTTTCAGAATACAGAAATCCATATTTCAATATTTTATGAATTTTCGCCATTTCTATCATACAGAGGGTTTTCCAAAAAGCTATTCCATACTTCTAGTTTATATATCGAATTTTATGTCTCTAAGTTGAGTAGGGCTATGTCCGAATTGATCATTTTCTGAACAAAAAAAGGAAATTTTGAGATTGCTGACATGAATTACTATCCGTTCTTAGAAGCGGATTTTTTTTTAAAAAACTGAAACATATATTTCCTTGTTTATATTTTAAAATTCATTATTAAATTTTATACTTTAATGTTAAATGAATCCTTTCATTAACCACTTTCTAAATAAAGGAAAGAAAGGGAAATTTGCATATCGCAAAGACCCTCTTGTGAGGGGATTTGTTTTGAAACACTGAAATTCATTTCATTACATTTAATTAAAACTCTTTAAGCCAAATTTAACAATTCCAACTTAAGGCAATCTTTGAGTTTGGTATTTTTTGAATAAAAAAAAGATATATGAACACTATAGAAAAGAAAACTCTTTGCTTGTCACGAGCGAAGTTTCGATAACTCTGAATCAGGTGTTTCCTTGTTTTAATGGAAGATCTGTCGTTTGGCAGACGTTGGATGGCCTTCACGCTCCATTGACTTATCATTATGGGATTATTTTTAACCTATGGACTATTTGAAGGATATGATCTACTTCCAGCGCCATATAATGGAGTGACGGCGTTTTTATTATTATTATTATTATTATTATTATTATTATTATTATTATTATTATTATTATTATTATTATTATTATTATTATTATTATTATTATTATTATTAAGGAATTACCATTAAAATCCAGTCCGTTAATACAAATAACCAGGAAAGGGTCATTGGTCTATTTCAATTTTAAAGAAACGGACGTTAAATAGTCGTAAGATGCGTCGAACCTTTCTATACGTGTAAGGTGGTTGGTTGGCGGCGAGCAGAACCGATGAGGATTATGCTGAACAGCTGATCGCATTCCGCGTATACATCGAACCAGGATTTCTCTCGTGTCACTTTGATTATATTGCTTATCCTATGGAAAAGAACGGGGTTCAAAATCTGTCATCTGTTTCTCACGAGCTCTCATGTTAGACATTTTATACTTGTAATTTGAAATATAAAGTGCTCAAATAAATGGAGACACCCAGCATTTCAGAAAATTCCGGTTCCAACGGAGAGAGAGAGAAAAAGAGGCAATTTCCATAATATTTTTCTCTTCGATATGAAATAATATTGACATTGTGTCTCTTGATTAATAAGGGAAGGGTTTTCAATTCCGGGCGGAGAAAAGTTTCATAAACGGTCGGGCTAGGTCTGAGATACCCAAGAAAATAAAACGGCATAATTAATTTGTAACCAATATTTTTTTTAAAATAAAAACATACTTTTATGCAATTACAAATATTTCTAAGTCAGGAAAAAAACATGTCAACTGAAACCTGGTGTTTTCGCTTATTTTTGAAAACATATTTGTCATTGTTTGCATAGGCTATTTTTGTTAGTAAATTATGTAATATTGTAAAGGAAACTTATAAGTTTATTTAACATAACCTAATGTACCACTTATGTTGAAATATACTGAATGTCAGGGAGTACAGTTCTTTTTCCATTGTTGGTAAAATTGTTATCTAATGGTGGAGTGGGTGGAGCTTTCTCCGGCAGCGGCAGCAGATAATAATTCTTCACTCTTATCATCTTCTTCACCATACTCATTGTTACTATCATGGTCACTAAATAATTTAAAATGACGATCTGCATCGGAACAATCCAATTCACTTTCATTATCATATAAAATTCTATGAATTTCTGTCACAGAAAGTATTTCACGTTCGATTATGTTCTAAAGTTAATCAATATACCAACTGAAATGATGTTCGTGTATACACACTCAAAAAATATCGAATAGGTAGTCATAATAAAAATTTAAACTTCTTACAAGATTCTTGACACTGGCAAAAATAAAAGTTACGTGAACGGTCGGCCTGGGTCTGACCGTCCCACGGTTGAGGTTTAGAGCTCTACATAAAGTAAACTAAAAGTAAATTAAATTGATTTGCAACAGTAGCGTCTCTTATTGGTCATTTTAGGAAGGTATAGGAAGTTACAACTCAAACCGCTAACTTTAAGTTGAACATTTTTATTTAAAATATAAGTAGATGGGTCACACAGACCCAGCCCGGCCGTTCTAGGGTTAATGGGATAAAAAGGAGCTCAACTGTCTGTTTCAAATGTTTAGCATGAAAATAGCTTCCTTGTGCAAAGAAGAGAGATTTCAACTAGTCTTTCAGCGTTGCTTTCTGGTTAAGAATATACATTTTAGAGAGTTGAAATTTGTTTAGAAAATATGTATCTACACTGTTGGCTTTTTACAGCAAGGAGATATTTTGTAATTTATAATGACTTTTCTAATGCCTAAGAAAGATTTTTCTACACAAAACATTCTTTCAGGCGAATGGAGAGTGTGGCAGTAAAAATAATGTTTATTGCAAACTTGTTTGTTCTAATTATATCGTGTGAACAGATGGTTACTCTCCTTAATCGTTATTTTCTTGTCATTCCACACAGTAACATAATGATTTTTGAAACAAATGTTGCTCGTTACTAAAAACAAAAGGACTAGGTTGAACATGAAAAAATTGTCAACCATGATAGATGTTTCATACTCACACATATGTAGTTACATTAACTCATTCACCTGCAAGGAGAATTTTCCCAGGAAATGTCGAATGTAACAACTTTTGAATGATGCAGCTAAAATTACTCATAAGATCGAGTTGAAATTTAGTGCACAAATGAAGGCTACCAGGTCTGAAATAACACAACTGAATGTATGTTTAACGAGGGGTTAATATATCACAAGCAACTATACCTCATACATACGTGAGGGTCTACATGTGTCTAAATATTCCAATTTATTTACTGAGTTGAAGGATATCTGGTTTAGTATGGTTGACACCTATATTGGCCAATAGGGCTATAATAAAGAAAATATTAATTTATCCTCTCCTATTATCCTAAAATAATTATCCTAAAATATTAATTTTTAAGAGTGTTCTCTTTTTGGGCGATGTTCTAAAAAGTATTCAGCCGATTTTGTTCAGATTTCTTATGTAAATATCTTATTAATATCCTGACAATATATCATTACTAATATGTCTTGAGAAATCTACAACTATTATTTAAATACTGGGGAGAGGTGTTTCGAACGATTTTTAAAAATCACTCGTGTGGTTTTATTCACAGTTCATACATAAATGTCTTCATTAATAACTATATTATATGACGTAAGTCATTTCATAAGAAAAGTTTAAAATGAAGTAGTATAATTTCGGGGCCGAGTTTTGTTAGAGAAAATTTTCCCATATAATTTAGTTCGAATTCAGAAGAAAACATTTCATTAATAACTAAATTACAACATTCTTGAATCAATTGTAATGATAATTTTCTTAGGAGATGCAGAATGCATTCGGAAAGCTTATGTTGCGTCTTTTAAATGTATAATATATTAAAAGAGCTATATTTTTTTACTGTATATAGGTTACTGTGGTTCAGGTTTATATTGATGTGGTTAACAGAGAAACATGTATATTTGAGGAAACAACAATTAATACCGATATTAATGAAGACCGTAATTAGTTTTATTAATTGAGAACTGTGTAAGTGAACAGTAGAAGTGGTTTGATTTATGACAACTGTACCTAGTCTAACCATAAATTCTGTCACTCACTTGTTTGTGAATATCTGAAATACGGTATGAGATTTTTCAATTTTCTATTAGTATGTTATAACCACATACATTCTTTACAATCTGCACCTATCAAACTTCAAAATGTCAACCATTGTCACGCTCAAAGGCATTGAGTCTTTTGGGTCAGTCATCTATTGCAGTACGGAGAGTATCAATCGCAAAATCCGCCACTGCTGCCACCAAGGAACGCTTCAAACTTTCACGTGAAGGGTGTCTTTTCTTGCAGACCATATCTTCTAACACTGCTCACAATTTGTAGTCCAGAGGGTTTAAATCGGGGCTACCAGAAGGCTACTCAGCACTGGGGATGAAATCTGGTAAATTGGCCTCCAATCACTGTTGTGTCATCCTTGCCTTATGAGCTAGCGCAGAATCCTTCTGGAAGGTCCAGTGATTATTGTTAAACGTGGTGTCACTCAAGTCCTACACAATAGGCTCCAGAACAGTTTCCATATATACCCTGGCACTTGATGTTACACCTTGCTCTCAAAAGTGAAGTCTGGTGTGGCCTTCATAGCTCACCCTCACCAAACCATGACTGAAGAGGGGTGGTGACCTCTCTGAAAATTAGGAACTCTCCCACGAGCTTCTCGAGATCTTGCCGCATATATCTTATCATTTTGGTGGTTAAAGCTCTCTTCAATGGTAAATATTTTCTCCTTGGTAAAGAGACTTTGCCGATGTCCATTGCTGGCGTATTGCTGTAGGAAATGTCTTGCTTTCCGTTCCCTCTGCTGCTTCAGCTGTGGTGTCAAGAAATGTCCCGTGCTCCGCCGATAAGCTCTGAGCTTCAGGTCTTCAGAAAGTAACCTGGACATTGATCTTGGGGCCATGTTGAGCTTTCGTGCCATGATCTTCTGTTTCCGGAGTGGATTTCGCCGCACACGAGCCGCCACTGTTCTCACACTGTAAGGACGACCATCCATTGGCCGGTCACGTACACTGTCCCTCTCAGTAAACCGTTGAACTGTCCTGTAAACCAATCTTTTGCTGATTTTCAGACGTTTCAGCAGTTTGAATATCTCACTTGGTGAATTTCCATCCTTATGCAAGGCAATCACTGCAACTCTATTTTTGTACTCACCCCACTCGATGCTTAAGCGTAGCAGATCTATCCGTTCTCTTTCCCTGTTCGACACACACTAGCCAGGGCTGACCTTGAGCTAAATTGTACCTTGCCACCTGCACAACAGGTTCTACAGTCAAAGCCAAAAGTTTGTGACAGTATTTATGGCTAGACTAGGTATATTACTTTAACTAATAATGCTATATTCATTTTTACTTGCACCTTCATCATTTATTGTATCTCGTCTCCCTAATAACCTCATACCGATTACACGAATAACTTTAACGTGGAGTAAACATCGTAAAGCCTATCGTTGACTCCTGATGTCATTAATGTTCTTTCTGGTATAATTACTCTTTCAAATCCCAAGGCAAGATGTTGCCTAAAGTTGTTAATGATCTCGGAGAGAAACACTGGGAGCTTGATGATCGTAAGTGCGGGCTACGATAAGCTAAATAGCGCAAAATTATATACATGCAAAATAAAAATCGATTACACATTGTGACACCATATGTTTCATATTGCAACAGTTTTATAAAACAACGAGGATAATGTACAATGTACTGAAAAAAATCAAGTGTAAAAGCAAACTAATATGTGTATAAGTTCGTAACCTATTTTGGTGCAAATTAATTTCAATAATATTAAAATTTACTTTTCTACATTGATCCATTGGTGAATTTCTATGATCAAATGTGAATGTACTGAGCTATTGTTAATCTCATTAATAAAATATCATTTGATTAAATGATAATAAATCAAATGAAGTATCATAAATATTTTCTGCTATGTGGTCACGCCCGAGTTCTGGAAACAGTTGAGGATACATTTGTACCATCATAACTCATTTAAAGATACCAGTGTTGACAAAAAACTACTCTGCGAATATCATATGTTGCTTTGTTTCGATCCGAAATATTGAAGACATTTTATTGCAAGAAACGTTGCTTTAAAAAAGGATCATATTTGTCGAATCAAAAGTATTCAGATGTCACTAAATGCTTCACGGTACATTAGAAAATAATATTGCTGACTTGAGCGATTCCCTCTCCAGCTTCGAAGTATCAAAAAGTGAATCTTATTATTCTTAGAATGGAATAAGCAAACCACGAAGTCAGTTTCCATGAAGCGATGGAGGTGGGAGTATTTGCAATTTGGACTCACCTGTTGAAAGTTCCTTGATACTTAGTGAACTGTGACGAAACAACGAATATAATGGGAGGCTTTCATTCAGGGCAAAGTCAATATCATTCTAAAAAAAAAAACTATAAATGATTTCTGAGATTTCCTAACGAATTTTTATCGAAAGAGAAAGGGAACATATGCCTGTATTTAAGGTCATTCTTGATGATCATAACAAACCTTCAAAAATTAAAATTCTTATTGTGGTCTTTCGTTATATCGTTCTGTAAAGTAATATATTAAAGCCTGCCTATTTACAAAAATGCTATCATGCTTGAATAATTCTTGAACTTCGTGATTTCTATCTTACGAAATAATATATGTAAATAACGTCCTTGTTTCTGAGCTGAAGGGGTTGGTTCGCATTGGACAACATTAATTTACTATACAGATGAAAAATAACTCTTTATAACATCTAGAAAATTATAATGTACATAAAAATTAATGTCGTTCCTTAATTGTTCACAATTCTTTTTTCCTGTATTACCCAATTTCAGTATCATAATATTCGCAAACTGTATATTTAAATAATTGCATTATGAGCATACTGTCAACGATATGTGCCACTGAAACTACGTTGTATTATTATTCATTGAAAGTAGAGAAGAGTGCAAACATACGACATAACTAATGATACTTATCATTTAAATATATGTTATTGCGGTTATATACTTTGTTTTCATGGATGCGCATATGAACACAACAATTGAAATACCAAAGCACATAACTTCAGAATTTTTCGGTAGGTTTTACTCCTGTACGAAATAGATATAAGGAATACAAAATAAAAGAATATTTAGGAATATCTTGATTTATTTGAGTTTGACTTAGTGTGTATCAAAACTGAATATATTAGCACATATTGATTTACATTTATTACATGAATTACACTAGGAAAGACAGAAAAGTTGAGTATCACAAACAATGTGATGAGCGAGCGACTTAGCTAATTATAAATTTCACAATATTAGCTAACTCTGATCTTCTTGATATTAAACAAAAACACATGCAATGAGTACATAATGTTTCTAACGTCAAAACAATAGATCGAAAATTAACTAACAAGAACACTGCTGACAATTTGTAACAAAAATACTATTTTACCATTTTTATAAACGCAACATCAAAGCCTTTAGACGAGGGTCATTTCAGAAGTCTTGCAAGCAGCTCAAGCGCGACCAAGTGTTCGAGTAGTCTGATCAAGTTCAATTTTATGTCAGTTGTGAGTCAGAGTTTAAGCATGACGGTTCTGTCTGTGTTTCCTGATTCGCGTGGCTGTCCTGTGAGAAATGAAGTGTTACTGAGATCGGATTCCACATTGTGACCAGTGCTCCTATATCAAAATCGAAACTTTACTTGGGAAGAATATAACTGAAATTTACAAAACTTTCAGAAAGGTTTGTGGAAACAGTATAGTAGATCGTAGCACTGTGTTATAATGATCAGCTCATTTCCGTGAAGTTTCTAGTGAGGTGTCCAGAGTGATCAAGCAACTCAACTATTAAAGTGCCCTATCCGGAATTCAGAATTTACTAAAACGTTGGGAAGCTGCCAAAGGGAAGAAAGGCAAGAATGAAGATTATATTGAAGGCTTGTAAAGGTATTTTTACAATAAATTATTTACTTTCTAATATCTTTCAATGCGAAATACTTTTGAAATTACTGTCGTATCTAACTAGTAAATTCATAAATTACGAAATAGGCGTAATATTCCGAGAACCCTTAAATTTTTGGTTCTTGATCATCTTGTTACCATCATAACTAAAATAAATGGAACCCTTAATAGTAGCTCTGATAAACTCTCTAGATCATTTTCATTAAACCATTTACTATATTGTAGGAATAGCTAATATTTCCTCACGAAAAATATAGTTTTTATTCTTACAAAAAAGTAAAAAATTATTGACAAATATACACATAATCATCACATGTATTTTCTTTTGTGATATTTATGTACTTTCGTTATTTAATAATATATTTAATATAAGAGGAGTACTGTATGTGGTCTAACTTTTCTTTTTTACTGCTTCTATTCTCGATGTTCTAATGCGATTTAGAGATAAAATATTATCATATGTAAGTGGTTAAGTTCGGGGACATTAGTATGAAGCTTTCACTGTACTACATAATATAAAGACACAACTATACTACGAATAATAACTGATTTTTTTTTCTTTTTGTTATTTTAAAAGACTTTTCGCACCTCTGTTGAAAACACAATGTTGGATAGTAAAAGGCAAGTCTATCCTGGTGCTCTCACAAGTTATCACGTAAGCTTATTCCGTGACATTAATGACAATCACTACCTAATGAATTAACACTCACTTGCAATAACTTAGTTAAGCCTGGAAACACCAAGGGGCGGGGGTGGGGATTCGGAATTAATAACTCGCAAATTATTTTGTAATATTTTATAATATATCTAATTGCATTAAAAATCTGAAAAAAAAATGTCAAACTTGAGCTCATTCATCATAAAACGTACTTGTTTAGTTCTTAGTGTTTTGTTTTTTTCTATTTATAAATAAATAAAATGCTGTGGGCCTCATGCCCCCCTACTTTGTAGAACTAAGGAGGTATTCACCCCATACGCTTTTATATTCCAGTATTTTGGCTATTTATTTTATTTTCCTTTGAAACAATTTTGTTATTACAACATGCAGGGGCACTCTGAGTGAATATTCTGGTGCAATGTTGCCAACTGCAAATTATAAAAAATTTAGTATATACATTTTTTCTGATTTTTTTTTTGCACCTAATAATTTTACTTTCTATTAATATATTCCTTCAAACCTGCTAACCCTTAAATATGTGACTTCATATTATAAGCACACAAACTCACACACATAAACATATATATATATTAGATAGATAGATAGATTGATTGATTGATTGATAGGTAGATAGATAAAGAAAGAGTGAGAATCAAGTTTAAATAGTTATTAGAAAGAACTATGCTGCTGCACCTCTGGTGTTATCAAGTATTTTTAATCATAGGATCTACAAGCAGCAGCCTGCAACACTGACTGAAGATGCATACTTCACAGCAAATTGTCAGTTCGTTATTCTGTGACTGTGACTGTATGTGGAAATCTGCAGCAACATTGGAACAATGGCAAATCGTGCTCTTCGCAGAAGTTTAATTGAAAAACAACTTGAATTTTGAATCTGACATAGAAGGTAGTGAACTCGAATGCAGTAAGGTGGAACTAATCCTGTCAGATTTTGATGCAAAAGACATTTCCTTTGATAATGCAAATGGGACAAATGGAAGCAGTGGCATTTGCAATGAATCCTTTGTAATATTCATGATGCTGTAGTGTTGTTGGTTCCCTGTCCAAAGCTGACAGAGAAGTCGTAGCTTGTTTCCTTACGTTTTACATGTTCATTCCATAGGTGCAAAAACCTGACGATGTGCTACTAGAGAAATTGTAACTTATGTTTGTTGGCAACACTACTTATCTGATGACATCCCCTATAGTGTCCCACGAAAGTCTCTTACACTCATTATATTTTTGCGGAAACAAAATTTGCAAGAATTTCGCCATAACAAAGATAACCGGGATGGAACTGTATAATATTAATCCTGAATTTTATGGAATACTGAAGTATACCCCACTCTTCCCCATTCTACTCCACTTTATTGCAACACCACCAAAATGCTCTTAGAAGCCGCCTTTGTACATATACTACACTGTACTAAGTTGCTATTGACCAGTTTGGTAGTTTTTCTACACAAACAAATAAAATAAATAGGTCATAGTTGCTGACATAAATAAAAATGATGAGTTAAACAATTATACACATAGTTGGCAACAGTGTACATAGAAACCTAGTAATAATAGAGAATAAAACTATATGATATCTTAGACATCCCAAGTTCATATTAGACAAGATAAATTGTTTACCGTTAGAAATAATGACTTTTATGCTGTGGGCCTCAGAGACTTTTATGCTGTGGGCCCCGTTGGTATTCCATGCAACCCAAAATATCTTGGTGTTCCTAGGGTTAATTTAACGTGAATGAATGGAAATATGAAATTAAACATTTTATTGTTACACTGTTGTTTGAAGAAACAGAAACTAGTGGTGTTAATATCTTAACCAACACATACAATTTAATGTAGTATATGTCCATACGTGTTGAAAGTTACACCAAAATAGATGTGCTACATATTTAATCAAACACAAGTAACAGTGTGATGCTTCAATTTTCATAAAAAAAAAAAGTTGTATAATATGTGAGACACAGTTCACTGACACAAAACTAATATCTAAATTCCACACACTAATTAGTAAATGTAACCATGACGTGGCGAGATAAAACATGTGACTTCCTTTCCAGCAGTTAACAAAAAATCATGAAATATTCTATATGGCGATTTTTCGTCTTAAATAAATGTGTATTTCTCAATTTATGTCATGAACACCGGCAAGATATTATTTCCGATTCACAAAATGAAATATTGAATAGTTTGCATGTTTTCGTAGAAATCTTGGAAGGAGAATAATTAATCAAATTAGTGTTTAGTTTTAAACTAGTTATATGAAACAGGAAATAAACTTCATATCTTATATTTCATCCTGCTAAGCCTTTATTTTCTTCAATTACGTTGCTACGCCTAACAACCTAGTGGTTTGTGTTGGGTATAACATGGTTGCTTTCCATTTTTAAGTATGTATGATTACGGACATCCCATTATAAATTACATGGGGAAAACGTTTATATATACTTACTCCTTGTGTCACCTTGAGTGCATTTACTTTCTGTAGTTGTTGTCTATATGATTTTGATATGAGTTAATCATTGACGAACCTACTGTACAGATTGTTTGCAGTGAGTATGTTCCTGTTTGGTCTCGATGATAAAAGTCATGAATGAAGCACCTCAATATCCCTAGGCATTTCCCAGCTTACAGCAGACAAAAATTGGTCTGACAATGAAAAAGTAAAATATTTCTACAACACTCATCAAACTGACTCCTATGAAGAAACTGAAAACTCCTCCAATCGAAACTGTAATTATAAAGTGGAAAACAAATTAATGAAACAGAACAATGTATTCTATCTTATGTATCTTCGTTAATTCTGCTGTACCTTGGTTCCGTAATTTCCAAAAGCAATTAAAATAATGCACTAGTAATAGTGGTAATCGTAAGGAAGGAGAATAAATCAGAAAATTAACTACCAGATATTTTCAGCTATTGATAATATAATTGGGTCATGTTAAAGACAGCAAAATAAAAATATATTAAAATTACTTACACCTTAAATAAAATAGAATAACATTATTTTCGTTGGTTTAAACAAGATCAAAATACCTTTCTGCAATGTATGTAGTTGTTTACTTGATTTGGGGATGTAAGAAACAATATTATATTTCAAATCTAATCTTAACAAATAGCTGTTGCTCTTTTCAATCTCATATTTTGTGTAGAAAATTCAGAAAAGACTGATGCCTGGAAAGGATATTAAAATAAACTATCGAACATTCCTATTGGAAGTTTGTAGTATACGGTGGTAAATTTCGATTAACTTATTTTAAATGTTTATTTAATGTCTACCAGGCGTATATTTAATTTGCTTAGAGTTGTTTTGCACGTCAAAATAAGTAGGAACAGTTTTTAATGTGTTCTTTTTAAGACCGGTCAAAAATATATACATTTAAATCAACATTGCTAGAAATTTGTAAGGAAACAAAAGTAAGTAACAAAATTATGAGGACTAATTAACGTTTTCTTGTAATATATGCATCATGTAAAAATATCGACACTGTAAAGAATATTGTTTATGAAATATTATTTTCTCTAAATTAGTACTAAAAGGTCTAAATATATTTCCCACGTTTTGATAATTAGTAACAAATTGTTCAGTCAATTTTGGAAGTCTTAAATCCTCAAAGCAGTGTAGTTCATTTCTGTGCGGTAAATCTTTGTATTCGTCAAATAATTCAGCTGGTTCTCTATCGCAATGTAAAGTATTAAACATCTGATTTTCACATTCACTTAAGTCGAGTCTGTTTATATCAATATCAGGAGTAACTGACCTTGCGCACCTGTCCACTTCTGGTTCACGTTGTCTCCCTGATAACAAGTTAGGTTCGTTGAAGCAAACAGCGCCCCTAGGCATAATAAATGAATCACCTACCTCGTAAGCTGGCCCATGTCCTTGACTTTCCGAGTAGCTGTCTACTGATCTTCCGAAGATTCCTGTGTCTCAATTCGAAAAATGATTTAACACTAACTGTGGAATACGTTCCACATATTCTTAATTAGAAGCCATATTCACTAAACTAATTATTATTATTAACCCAAACTTTAAATTTATCACTTTTCTTTTCTTCCACACAATTCAACCAGGTAATCACAGCCATGCACACACCGAACACTGTCGTAATAGCTCTCCTCTTCTCCCCACTCCAACAGCCACACAAGACGAACCAATGACCAACATTTACTTCTTTTCCAAGGTGTAGCAAACTCCGACTGAAAGTTTTATGCCTAGTATTTTTTGCCTCTTTTTTTCTCCAACGAAAATACTTGTTCACTATTCTTCCACCAAGCACAGTTTAGACACTCCCAATTAAATTCCATTTATATTTATGATTGGAAAATTGAACTTTTGTGCCGACGTCTTGTAATAATTTAGACGCCGTGGTGCAGGGTATAAAACCCACACAAATTATTAAAAAAGAGTCATTATAATGGAATTTGGGTGAGTGCGTTAGAAATACAAAAAACGTGGTGACGATAGTGATTTCAAAATTTTAATGTAATTTTGCACAAATATCACTAAATCCATTAGTACACTAATACGTAGAATGATTATATTCAAAAACCACACTAGGATATAGATAATTGTAGTAACTCATACAGCAAATTCTGGTTATATAATCCATCGATGAATTATGGCAAGTACTGTTAAATGTTCCCTTGAATCACTCGTAGTAATATCTTTTGCCACATAATAAAAGTTCATTCAGACAATACTTTTGGAATTTAGTAAAAAATCTTCACTATCACTAGTATTATTACATAGTCAATCAAAACTGGGATTGAAATTGCAAACTTCATACGTAGATATTATAACACATAAATACCTCGTAAGAGTATTCAGATTTGACTCCTATTCAACTTCAAGAGATTTTACTAGTCACTTTCAAGAAAATAGTATTCATCTTATCCAGGTTATGTCGAATATATATATCACAATTCTCGACATTATAAAACGTGTATGACAAAGTTAAGAACTTTCTATGAAATTGCACCATTTCCGACGATTAACAGGAGCATGTGCTCTCCGTCGTTAACTCAATTTTCCAATGACCACAACGTGGTCAGTTAACTACCTCCAGAATAATAGTAGTTCCTATTTTTGCCACCCATTAGAAGTGGCGCTAGTTTTAAATAATCTTTTATATATATATATATATATATATAATCTTACAACATGCTACATAATTTAGAAACGCTTTAAAGGAATGCGAAAATACCCTGAATAATGGGACTAGAGGAAGAGACACACCTAATTTTGTATAGTATTGGCATGGAAGCCATCTTAAAGTCCGCCATCTTGGATTCAGGTCAATTTTTCTTTAAATAGGAAGATCTTCATGTGACATATCGTTTTGAGGCAGCGTTTCACCAGAAGCACAACTCTGGCACTATTGTAAAGATAGCTTTAGTCGTGTAAGAATTATTACCTTTGAAAGATTTTTTTTTCATAGGTAATAATTCTTACACGATTAGAAGTATATTTCAATTAATGCCAGATTTGTGCTTCTGTCACTATTATTTAATCATATTTTAACCTTAGTAATTACCGTAACGATGATAAGTGTATTAGTTCATTTAATTATTCTACTAGCATATTTATTCCTGTCATATTCAATACAATGTAATTGCTTCCTAGTTAATTTGGTTTGTTGGTTGGTCAATATATGGCAATAGAGAATGCTCTGTTTATACTTTGTAAGTTATTTTTTAATTGTTTAAAATGTAAATGCATAAATATAAAAAGTAATTTGATTATAATTTTGTTGGCAAAAGGTTTTGTTTGCTTGCAGTATTTTTCCTGCCTGACATTAGATTTTTAATATTAAATTGAATCTCACCAAAATATTCTATATCTATTTGAGTATTTGTAAGCTACAGAGGAAAGGGTTAAACCCTTGCCACAGAGAAGGTATTGCCGTCTACTTCCCTCCCATCCTAGGATGGGAATGAAACTCTTGTTTAAAACAAAAAATGTTATTTTAGTTCAAATGTCAGGGATAACATTTGAATATTTTAATTTTCTAGTTATTTTTAATGGAAAAATGCAAGCTGCATATACAACCATGTGTTGAAAAGGGATTTATTTAATTGGCAGTGCCAATGAACAGATTTTGGGAAATAAATTACCATCAAACAATCTAGTGTTGAGTGTCTTTTTCTACAACTTGATAACGGTAAATCTGACAGTGAGGGAAAGTGCACGATTAACTGTTAAAGAAACTGAGGTATTTTGGAAAAAGGAAAGGATCCCGGTAAAGGATACCCAACGCAGTGTTGACAAGATGATTGTATTGTATGATAAATGGTGAGCATTACAGAAGAACAATGAAACGTCGAGTGAAGTGCAAAGGCAAAAAGAAGTAGTCTTTTCAAATATCTTGCCGGATTTATTTGATATGGCACATGTTAATGCTCTAGGTATAATTGAAATCAAGAAAGGTAGAGAGTTTCTCTTGTCTGAAAGAGTTGAGTTGAGTTTGAGTTTAACGTCCCGTTCAGCAGCGAGGCTATATAAGACGTGGACCTACTGATTAACGTGGAATCCGAACCACATGAGCTCCCGCCGGGAATCGAACCCGGGTCTCCCACGCCAAAGGCGCGTACGCTAACCGCGTAGCCACGGAGCTCTCTTGTCTGAAAGACAAAAGGGACGAGTTGAACGCTAGAGCAGAAACTCCAAAAACAAATGTTCTATACCTTGCTTGTAGACATCACATTTATGAATTGGTTTCAAAATATGTATTTGATAAGTGTTGTGTTTGGTTTTCAGCTGGACGGGACGTTCCTCTATTTAAGCGTTTTCAGAACGGGTGGTCTAAAATAAGTTGCACTAACTTTATTCCAGGAATTGGTGATGATGATGGAAGGAACAATATTTCCGATGTAAAAAATAAAGTGTTAAATTTTGCTGTCAAACTTGTAGAAGCACGACACTGCAGGAAGATTACAGGGAATTTTTAGGATTGGTCATCATATTCTTGGGTGGCATACCTCCTTCTCGAGGCATTTTCTTTCGTTTACCTGGAGGAACTCACCATGCAGGGTGGATGGGAAAAGCAATCTACTGTTTAAAACCATTTCTCTTTCGCCAACAATTTCGTTTAACGAAGCAAATAGAAACGAATCATCGGAGAGTATGCATTTTTCTGATATGACTATATGTACAAGCTTGGTTTAAATGTGATTGAGCATCGAATTCATCATCACAAGACCTGCAGTTTTTGAAAGGTTTGTACAGTTATAGACAAATAGATACTGAATTCTCTTTCTAAATGTTCTCGCCGTCTCTGGTACTTGGCGAAGGAACACGTATTGTTTTATAAAGTTAGTATTATGGAAAAACAAAAACAAAAACAAAAAATAAATAAAAGAATTAAAACTATATGGGAAAACCATGAAACAGCAAAGAGGCTTGATTCAATAGGTGATACGATAAAAATTCTTGTGAAAAGAGAAATCAGTCGTTTTGTTACAATAAACACACAAATTTGCCTCAAGAGATTTAAAATACCTGAATGGTTTCTTGAGTGTGATAAGATTTCATGGTCAAATAATAATGACTATTAAATCCATTCACGTAACAAACGATGCATCAGAAAGAGGAGTGAAACTAATAGAAGATTACAACGAAACAGTTTCTTTTGCGGATAGTGAAGGTCCACATACAATCTTTTCCTAGATGTGACAAAAGTGAACTATGTAGCAAATAAGATTGAAAACTTAACATAAAGCTACTACACAAGTAAGGAATATTTTAATTTCTTCCAAGTTATAATTTTTCTCTTTCCTCAAAATGGTCTATGAATCATCTTGATGAAAACTTATTTTTAGTTCATAGCGAAACAAAGATTTAGGTTTCTCTAGCAGTTTGTTTCACTTTATGAAAAAAAAAAACTTCTAAAATTGAATACAATAAGAAGCATTTCGTTTTTCACGTGTAATAACTCTTACATGATTATAGATAACTTAAAAAACAATGCCAGATTTGTGCTTCTGGTAAAACGGTAACTCAAAACGATATATCACAAGACCCTATTCCTACCTGAAACTTTTAACCTGAATTCAAGATGGCGGATTTTATGATGGCCGCCATGATAATGCTATACAGGATTAGATTGGTCTGTTTTTCTAGTTCTATTACTCAAAATATCTTCCCATTTCCTTAAGCCGTTTCTAAATTACAAAGGTTTCTTGCATTTTCCCCATACACTATGTATTGTGTTCGGATTCAAAACTTTAGGTCGCTTGAGGCACCATTTAAAATTATTCAATGGATCTAATTTTTCTCCTGGCTTACTTTAGTCCCATATGAAACCATTTTAGGGGGCTTGTCCAATTAAATTGCTAAATTTATTTTCCCCATATAAATAAGGACCACCCATATATATCTATATATATAAAAGAGAACGTACAAATCCTTTGTCCGCTCATCACGCTAATACGGCTGAACCAATTTCTTTTATTTTTGGGGGGTTATTAGGATTTGGACCCTAGATGGTTTTTATCATATCACTTTAATTTTCAATTACCAGTGTCTTGAGATAATTGACCATTCAGGTGTCCATTACGTACAAATCCTTTGTAAGTTCATCATAGGTATAAAAATAAACGTATGTATATGCAACCCGCATGACCGTGTCACTCGGCGGGTTAACATAAATGACAGGCGTTATAATGGTTTTTATCATATCACTTGAAAGCGAAAAAGTAAAAATTATCTAAGTAACAAAGTTTATTGCGTTCGGGGGTGACCGCAGCGAAGCGGGGCGGGTTAACATAAATGACAGGCGATATAATGTTAACATTTACTGCAATCTTCTATGGTTTTTATCATATCACTTGAAAGCGAAAAAGTAAAAATTATCTAAGTAACAAAGTTTATTGCGTTCCGGGGTGACCGCAGCGAAGCGGGGTGAACGCTGCTATATATATATATATATATATATATATATATATATATATATATATATATATATATATATATATATGTGTTGTTGTGTGTGTGTGTGTGTGTGTGTAACGCAGCAGCTGAAATGTGTGGAGCAGGAGGTTAGTATGAGTAAATCGATGATCGCAGAAGAACAACTAAAAGCACTTATCTATAATGTGATGTTTCACAGGATTCACGGATACCCTTCACGGGTTCTTTATCAACAGTGACAGTATGTAGTTATTGTACATAACCGTGCTATACAGAAGAATTAATAAAACCGTTAACTTTGATGTGGTTTCGCAAGAGTACCTTATGTAAAGAACCAATATGTTTATCATGGATTCTTTACCAATAACAACTGTAAGAATTTATTACAGATAAAACTTGTACCTTTATTTATAATGTCATGTTTCGGAGGGCGCACCGGTACATGTCCAGGCGGTCCAGCAGGGACCTGATTATTATACGTGAATAAATTTACTCTTATGTGGAAGTTTTAATCCTAAGGCTCTGTAGGTGGAACCCTCAATTTTCACATTATATTTTTTCCACGTCACATACTGACAATGACATAGTGACATAATTGGTGACAGACTGCATGATCGTCCGGCTAAAACAGTGTGTGGTCATCGAATTCCTGATTGTAGAAAGTATGATATCCATCAACATCAACCGTGGCATAAATGTTATTCATAGGATAGCATTTGAGATCTGTCATACCAAGAATCCAGAAACATCATTTCTGGATGATCAGGACCGCAGTAGACGGCCAACAACTGTATGCATTCCGCAGAACGTAGGACAAGTTGATTCACATATCCAGGTGATTGGCACCGTAAAAGATCGTGATTGGAGACATATTGTCATGACATGTAGAATAGTAATCCATTATATACGACGAGATGGTGTTAACAAGAAAGTGTGTTCAAGTTGGATCCCATGTTAATTAACAGGGAAATTAAGGAACAAGAACGGCAAAATCGAGTGTGAGAAAAATGTCGCCCGTTTCGACATCGAAAAAGTCGCCTTTCACTCGTAACTGAGAGTGAGACATAAACTCGTAATTTGCAGTCCAAAACAAACCGCCAGTCTTTGGAGTACATACACACATTCTCTTCTCTCTTAGAATGTTAAAAGCACAAGTCATCAACAGGAATAGTCATGATCACATGAATTGTTAAGGTGTAGTGCTGATTGATTTTGTTTCGAACGTGGCGATATTGCCAACACCAACATATAATAACATAGCTTTGTGCACATCTGCATACATTATATTCTTTCAAAATGTTTCCTTTAAAAAGAGCAAAGGAAGTCCGAGCAAAAGAGAGAGATCAAGCTTGAATTTCGAGATGATTTTCGAAAACTGAATGTTTCAACTTTACTGAGAACAACTTATTAAGAAAAAGAATCACAATGCGCTATAGTCAACATCAAAATTCCTAAAGTCATTTGGCAGTATAAAAGTTAAACATTTTTACACATGAAAAGTATAACACATGTAAATGTAGTTCCATTATTGGTAATTTATGAAATTATTTTAAGGATTTGGTAGATTGATATCATTCTAGAAAGATTTAGAAATGTAACTTTTTGGTTCTAGAAAATAAGTGGTGGAAATTACAATTGGTTTATTACCTATTTTTTACATTAGCATTGTTATAGTTTTTAACTTTAGAATTTTGTTTCTAATTCATCATTTCAATTATATGTGTCTGATCTCATTCTGCTATTGACCTGCTAAATACAAATCATAATGCGTATTGTAGCTCAGTGGTAGAGTGCTTACTTCTGGTGAGAGGGGCTCCTGGTTCGATCCACGGTCAAGTAAGCTTGTGGTGAGGAACATCATGTCCGTTAGCTTTCTCGGGGTACTTCACAATCTCATTCAACCGAGTTACTTACGTTAATCATTTTCTCCTTAGCTGGTAATTCATTGTTTCCCTTAGCATAACGGGCATAATCGTAAGATATTAAACTGAACTATTTTATCTCATTGATTATTAATATTAAAACGAACAAACCAATATCACGTAACGTGTTTCAGATGGTAGTAGACGATCAAATTTCTGAAGTGAACCAGTACAGAGAATTGAAGACATTGGGGCAGAAACCCGTCAATTCCAAAAAGTGAAAGTGTAAAGAAGATAGTTCCGCAAGAGATTCTCTTCAAATTCGGCAGCTATATACTAGATCAAAAAAATCGACACTTATTTTTTTGTTTCTTTCGAAAAATAGGTTAAGCGGGGCAAAGAATCCCTTTTTGGAAAAACGGTCCCCTTGATTAAGAGGGTCACATTAAAGAACCGAAACTCTGCCCATCCAAAGATGACTTCAAAATAGGAAATACGGGTTTTGCCGTTTTTGCGAGAAAAGGGTTGCAGGGGGAATGACCCCTTCGAAATTACTAAACTCTAAACTTTTGTTCGGATCCAATCTTTATGAAAATTGGATTTCGGTGGAATTGCTTGAATCCGTAATATGTTGTAGATATTGTGCTCCTAAGAAACGTTTCCAAGGGCTACAACCTAAATACACTTACCGTTTGGCCACTGTAGGGAAATGTTTTTGAAAACAGTCCCAGGTAGTGACTTTCTGGATTTCTGTAAAAATAACTAAAACCGTGATATGTTGTGGATGTTGTGATCCTGAGAAACAGTCTTAATAGACAAAACCACCAATCACTGATCATTTGGCCATTACAGGGCCACTTTTGAGGAAGCAGCCAAAGCTAGTGATTTTCTGTATTTCGACGAAAATGTCTAAAAGTGTGATAAGTTGTAGATATTGTGTTCCGAAGAAAAAGTCTCAATGGGCACAACCACAAATCACTGACCGTTTGGGCACTACGAGGCCACTTTTTTGAAAGCCGCCGAGCCGAATATACTGATATTCTGGATTTCGGTCAAAATGACAGAAACCGTGATATGTTATAGATATTGTCATCCTGAGAAAAAGTCTCAATGGGCACAACCACAAATCACTAATCGTTTGCTCAATACTGGGCTACTTTCTTGAAAACAGTCGAGTATAACGATGTTCTGGATCTCAGTAAGATTGAGTAAAACTTTGATTTGTTCAAGATCTTCTCATCATGAGAGAAAGTCTTAATAGACACAACCATCGAATTATGACAGTTTAACCACTAGAAGTCCAGATTTTTTTAAAAAAACAGATGGGTATAACGATATTTTTGATTTCGGTGTAAATGAATAAAACTTTGATATGTTGTAGATGTCACGATCCGGGGAAAAATGTCTAGGGCTTTTAATTGTTTTCCTTTGCCCTGCAAGATAAACATCTGAATGCTGTCTGTGCTTAAATGATGTTGGCCGCTATTCTCTCCATCTCTTTTCCGGGTTGTGGGATAGGACTTTTCAGGGTTCCATACAATTCTACCAAAATTCCAGAGTATTCTTACCTTCTGCTGTTTTAAAAATAGTGGCCCTGTTGTTGCCAAATGGTTACTGATTAGTGATTATGTCCATTGAGATATTTTCCCAGGATCACTTTGTATCTACAACATATCACGGTTTCAAGCTATTCAATCGAAATCCGGAATAACGTTACCTTCTGCTGTTTTCAAAAATGTAAGTCTGCAGTGGCCAAATGATCAGTGATTGATGGCTGTGCTTATCAAGACTTTTTCTCAAGTTCAAAACATCTACAACATATCCAAGTTTCAGGCATTTTCATCGAAATCCAGAAAATCACTACCTTCGGCTACTTTCACAAAAGTGGCCTCGTAGTGGCCAAATGATCAGTGATTGGTTGTTATGCCCATTAAAAATGTTTCTTAGGATCGAAATATCTAAGACATATCACGGTTTCAGTTATTTTTACAGAAATCCAGAAGGTCGTTATCTCCTGCTACTTTAACAAATGTGCTCCTGTAGCGCCCAAAGGGTCAGTGAATTGTGGTTGCGCCCATTGAGAATTTTCCCAGGAACACCACATCTACAACATATCTCAGTTTCAAGCAATTTTACCGAAATCCAACTTCCGTAGGGATTGTGCGGGGTCCTTTGTCATTTCGGAGGGGGGATTGCTTTTTGCAAAAACAATGAAACCCATATTTACTACTTTGAAGTCATCTTTGAACCGACAGAGTTTCGTTTCGTTCCTAAAGCCCTTTTAGTTAAGGGGGCCCCTTTTTGGAAATGGGCTCTTTATTCTCCTTAACCTATTTTCCGAAAGAAACAAAAAATACGTGTGGATTTATTTTCGATCTAGTATAAGGTGCCAAGTTTGAGAAAATCTTATGAAAAGAAACCCTTGTGGATGAATCTTCTTTACACTTTCATTTTTGGACTTCACGGGTTTTTGTCCCAAAGTCTTCAATTAAACAATAATGTATAAGATAGCACCAACAATTCAATAATAAAATATTTAGTATAAACCTTGTAATTTAGAAAAGAAAAGCATACAAACATCCTTTTCTTCCTATATTCAAGTACGATGACTATTAAGTTAACTGATATAGTGAAATACGAACTGACACGTGATACATATAAAATCAAGAAGAAAGTACAAATAATTGAGAATTTTCGGTCAACAACTACTTTTGAATGTTGGCAAATGTTGGAATAACTTGTGCATAATACATTCCTATAGAGTGTGTTTCGCTCAGTTTGCATTTTATAGGTTACATCTGGAGCATCCTCAGCAATAATCCAACAATGGGCAGCCCACTTGATAGGCCACAACTTTACCTTTTATCCTTTCTCTATGGCTCAATATCTTAATGAGAATGTTAGCTGTGCTCATCAATTATTGCTCAGCAATACTCAGGAACGGGACTAGATGTGAATGAAGAATGTGGAGTACCGGTATATTGTACACTTCTCCAAAATATATTTGCATGTCCGAATTTTTCTAAGTCCTATAAAATTCTAAGTTTGGCAACAACGCATTCTTAGTGAGAGGAGGGGAATGTTACGTATCGTAACTTTATATATATAAAAATAAAAAAAGTAACTAGAATAGTATTAGAGTTTCGTCTTAGTTTACTTTTGTTAAAGGATTAATCAGCGCCGCCAAGTGTTTGGTAGACGAACTATACCAACAGGTATGTGAAATATGTGTAAGGCCGCTTCATACTGAAGTTGGTGATAGCAAGGGTAAAATATATCTAGTGTAGAATTGGATACTAAACGAAATCCACATTATTACGACGAGTTTGAGCAGATTTTGTAATGAGTTGTGATATTTCGCTCTTCTTATTAATAGAAATTTGATAACAACATTGATATAAGGTTGTTATACGAATTAATACTAAATAGGAGGATAGAAAAAAAATGGATTTCTGTGACTCTGTGGACGTTTAAATGGAAGGTGTAAGTCTCATTAGAAGCATATGTTTGTGGTGGATAAAGACTCCAATGTTCAAGATTTGTTAAGTTTGTACATTCGTTGGTTTATTTAATTACTATAAAGATATATTCGTTCATAAGTGCTTATCATTTAACCCAAATGGAGAACTTAGTGATATATTTCTTAATGATCAGTTTTTTCAATCTGCTATTTCGTGACAAGTAAGTAATTTTCCAAGTAAAAGAAAGCTTTATGTTATATGGTCTCTGCAATATTCTGATGAATTTAGTGAACTATTGTTTGTTTCTCTCTGCTTCAGTTTCACAATTTAATCAAACAAAACGTGGGGTGATTTCTCGACTGGGATCGCCTTACCCTATGCGACTGTCCGTGCTTACTTCGGTAAGGTCACATGAGCACAGCGTAACAGGAAGGAATGAAAAAAGAAGCGAGACTTATGAACACAGCTCACAGTTTGCTGTTTGAAATTCTCAGTTATTCCTTCGTTACTTCTAATAACGATACTTCTAGTACAAAACAGTACTATAGCATTAATGCAGCAAACCTTTTTCTTTTCTTAAAAAAACAAAACACACACACTTCTCAACGAAGAACAAAGATCGTCATAAAAACAAGGGTAGTGAAAGATTCGTTATGTATCAATGCAACTGAAGGAGCGTTCTCTAGTTGTTCTGATAGCCATGCGCGTTTTGTAGTGTAGTTCGTGTTGACGCAATAGTTTTTAACCTGCTTCGAATCCCATTCGATGCATTTATTTTTTTATATTGCAATATTTCAGTCATTCTTGCCGTACATTTTTACAGTATATGTATTACACGGTGGTGGTGGACAAGTTACTAATTTATCCAAAAATAAATGTACAGTCGTAGTACCTTTCCTATATATCCCAATGTGAGTCCCCCTAAGTACAACTACATTCTTGCAACGATCCATACAATTTTCGAAAACATGCAAATAAATCCGGAGATCTAGTGTTCAGGAAATCAGTATCATATGTAATAACTCCTTCATCACTACCAAAGCGCAATCCGTTTTATTATTATTATTATTATTATTATTATTATTATTATTATTATTATTATTATTATTATACATGTGTTTGGCGCGGGAGATCCGGCTTCGATTCCTGGCTTCAGTTCATGTGGTTCGGGGTCTACGTTAAGCTGTACGTTCACTTCTCAAATAGCCCCGCTGCTGAAAGAGGCGCTAAACTCAAAATCAAATGTAGTATTATTATTATTATACGATCTTTGGCATAGAAGACCTGGGTTCGACTGCCGGCGGGTGCTAATGTGGTTCGGGACATACGTTAAACTGGAGGTTCACTTCTTTTATAATCTCACTGCTGAAAAGGGTGCTAAACTCAAAATCTATTATTATTATTATTATTATTATTATTATTATTATTATTATTATTATTATTATTAGTAGTAGTAGTAGTAGTAGTAGTAGTAGTAGTAGTAGTAGCATCTTTGTTGTGGGAGACCCGGGTTCGATTCCCGGTGGGAGTTAATGTGGTTTGGGGCCTACGTTAAGCTGTAGGTTTACTTCTCATATAGCCTCACTGCTGAAAAGGGTGCTAAACTCAAAATCTATTATTATTATTATTATTATTATTATTATTATTATTATTATTATTATTATTATTATTATTATTATTATTATACGCATCTTTCTTGTGGGAGCCCGGGTTCGATTCCCGGTGGGAGTTATTGATGTTCGGGGCCTACGTTAAGTTGTAGGTTTACTTCTCATATAGCCTCACTGCTCAAAAGGGCTAAACTCAAAATCTATTATTATTATTATTATTATTATTATTATTATTATTATTATTATTATTATTATTATTATTATTATTATTATTATTATTAGGGCATATTGTTATTATTATAAGTAGGAAATAGAATAAAGGTTTTAGGGTACAAAATTTGGTGAGACATTTTATTTCCTCCAGTTTGTTGTTACACCCATGGTCGTAACTTGTGGGGGGCATCGGGCAACTGCCTCTTCCAGAGAAACTTCCCGCCGTTCGATGGGGGTCCATGTTAAGGCAAAAATTTTTTACTCCATATACGATACGAAGATGAAATTATAAATGAAGCATCAAACAGATTCACTACATTATATAAACAAAACAACACACAAAAGGTAAATAAAACAAAAATGAGTCTGGGGCCCATTTCAGTAAAAAGTGTTTACAGCTAGGTGCCCTAGAAATAATAAATAGTATGGCTTTGAGATTTGTCAATATTGTCCCCTTAATTAATTTGTCATGTATGAAACGGGCTCAGGGGCGCAACTAATGGAACCGCAGACCTCGCCGTGCGGGAGGGCCCACAAGCTCTGGGGGTCAATAAAGAGTACGAGAAAGATTGAAAGAGGGGCCCAAGAATTAGAAAAAAACAACTTTTCTATGGGACCGTAATACGTATGGATACCAGTGCACTCTCTGGAGAGTAGTAGACTTTTCAACACCGTTTCTCTAAGGTATTTTTCATTTTAAAAAAATATCAACATTAAATTATACATTACAATAAGATATCGTGGTTCAGTGTTTTTTCTAAGTAAATTTGTATGACTGTTAAGGAACATGTTCCACTTCAATTAGTTGATTCTCCAGTTGGAACAAATAAGGACAACTATTACATTGCATGGTATTCTCATACAATGGTGTACTTCCTCCAGTAAAATACGTGATATAGCATGCGTATACAGCAATTATAATTTTTCAATAATAAATAAATAACTACTTTGTAATTTTTCAACTTTCTCCTTCTTCTTCTTCTATCCTGTGAGTCAAATAGGGATCAATGCTATATAGTTGAAATCTTTGTTCTATAAGCTTTACAATTATGTATACGTCTCATGTGACTGTGGTGGTTAGGGTGGCCTTAGGGTGTTCTTATATACTCGTCTACTAGAGTTTCCTCGATTGAAATCGGTGATACAGTCCATATTAAGACACCTTCCTCAGTCTAAATTTCAGTGACTCTTGTGAATCATAGACACAAATGTGTAAGGTATGTAATAACGAGTTTTTTGTTATGCTGCAGTATACGCAGTGTTGCCAGTGATAAACTATTGGGCTGGCATTTGGACTTGTAATCCATGGCTGCCATGTTGGAAAATTCTCCATAGCGGTCTTATCCTTCCTCGGAGACTGGTAGACTTTTCGCCATTGTTTTCCTCAGGTGTTTTTCCATAAGAATCCGTTAATAGAAATTGCATTGCAATTTGTTCCCGGTTCAATCTTTTTTGACCTAACTCTCCTAGTCTAGTTACAAATATGTACAGTTCCATAACGTTATTAAAAGACACAAGTACACAACAAAGAAGAAGAGATTATTCCTGATTTTCTTTTTCAAATTCGTTTTCTGCACCACAAAGTAAATAAGTTAACTTTTGTTCAATTTGCATTTCATTGTTGAAAAGCGCAATTAGTTAGTGTCAACTTTGAGAGAGACTACCACTCAGCTCTTCCAGTGTTAGTGTTAATATTAACTATTTTAACTATTTTAATTTCTTAACTTTTTTAAAAAAAACAAACAAATGTGCTTATAAGTAAATCTGTACATAACTTGATGTTCGTTAGCATTTAAAATGTAAAAAATGATTAGCCCCAAAAGTGGAAATTTGGATGCAGAAAAAAAGTTCTTCTTAGAATTAATACGATATGCAAATTTTTTATTTCCACAGAAAATAATGGAACTAAGCAATGTGTTCTTTACATTACTGATACCTACATACAGACACATAACTTCAATTCAGTAAATTACAAATAACAACGTAAAATGAATATGCGTTTACCTATTATATCCACGAGCCCGCGGACAACCCTTATTCTTCTTAGCATTTTTCCAAGTTTTATTTTATACATTTGATGAGAGTATGAACCTATAGCGGTGTCCTCTGAGCCACTTGAAACAAAAAGAAAATCACTAATTAAACACTTGATGACAAATTTCGTTATTAATTTTATGTAGCTGGATACAAAAGGAGAAAGCTACTTTGTATTGGACAAACACCGTGTTCGTGGGTTTTCTCGGGGTTTTCCCGTTTCCTCCCACTTACTTCATTCCACCATTTCATTCGTTTCTCATTATCACCGTCTTCTTTAGCCTAACCGGCGTAACCGTGGGACTTAAAGATTTCATTTCAAAAGAAGAAAGCTAGGCATTAAGCATTAGATGAATTTTAGATGGCTGAACACTATCTGGACGAAGTAATTCATCGACAATTTTTTTATTGGTTTCTCTTCGAGCTCATGTTCATTACTTAAGTGAAGCGATGATAATACCTGTTATATCCTAAACTGTTGGGTTAGTTGCAGTTTATTTAGATCGTTATATTTGACCATTGCCAATTTTCATGATATACCCTGGAGTATCAATGCAAACATTTAAATATTTTATACATTTTCACAGGTATGAGTAAAGAGCATATATCAACTGCACATTTTTACTATTTTCCCGATGTGTTCTTTGAAAATAATGTATATTATATATTTCACTTCTAAACATGTTTAATACCTAAAAATACAAAATGGAAATGTAAACATTGCATAAATAATTTCATTTTATTGTCTGGAAATTCATTAGTAAGTAATAATAATTACATACATAACAAAATAAAGGGTAATTTATATCAGAGTTCTTAAATCATACTTTCCTTCTACTGGGCTTCTAATAACCTAATTCAATCTGTATGATCCACGTTTCCAAATTTTTGATAAGCAATTGAGTAGTAGATATTGCCAGCGGAGGTATTTGGTCTTATTCCACATTTAAACTATTCATTGGTTTAATAATTTTTATTTAATTACGTCGTAGGCACTTATACTATATAGAATTTAGTTTTGTGAATTCAGTGCTCCTGCTCCAGTAATTGAAATAAGGTTCTTGCTCAACTAAGGTATCTTCATTAGAAAATTTCATTATCTAAAAAGGTAAAACGCAATATTCTATTTGTTTATTTTATTCTACTTCATTTTGATCTTAATGGTTCTCATATTGTATTTACATTGATCGATTATTTTCATTTTATGTAAATCACAGAGAGCCAGAGCCAGAGAAAAGAGTCAAAATAAATATATGCTTGTCATATATATCGTGTGCTAACATACGCTCGTCAGCAGAAGTCGAACTAAGAATAAGTTGTGCTTCATAATATGCAGCCAAGCAGCACTAAGCACTAAATTATACACTCTTTTTACTATTGAAAGAGAAAGGTTTTGGGATGTAAAATAGCATTTATTGGAATGTATATTCCACGACTAGAGCACCTCTGAAAGTATTCTTACTTCAGGGTCTTTAACTGTGCCGTCGTCACACAGTCAATATTGCATGTAGCACAAAAGACTTCATTTTATCACATTTGTACCTTTGGAAAGAGATACAAGTTGCATGGTCTCTTATCCAGAGGGAATAGTGGATGATGATAGATATGAACACTTTTTGTCCAAAACACACAGTCTTTGTGTAAGAAGAGAGGAACCAATTTCACACTCACTCTTTTCATTTGATAGACGGTGGTTAAAATTGTTTGCACAAGATGTTTACTTCTTCGAAATCATTTGAATAGTCTTTCACCTTTTTGAATCATTTGTGCCAATTTCTGCACATATACTTTAGTTTTTGGCATAGAAGAAGTACTGATCTTTTTTCGTCTTCAAACCATCCATTACTGCTACTGAATCACTCATACCTCTTATAAATAGTCATCACCGTCACCGATACAACACCTTACAATGACGAGGGAACCGATTCAAATGTGACATGAAGTTGTGCACGAGTTTATGCGCAAACGTTAAACCCATTAGAGAGAAACACCCTCGATCTCACCTGTTCCGGAGATATAGAGGAATAAGGGGAAGTTTGGTGCTCTGATATTTTCCGAATTTTTGAATATGTACCGTTAATACAACTTAAAGAGTCGTTTAAAAATGAATAATCCCTTCCTCCAGGAAACTGTAGTAATACGTCACTTCAGACATGAGGGTTACAAAACTGAAGATTCAATAAAAATTCTAGGATAAGAATGTTTTGGACTGAGAAGGTGAAAATACCAGAGTTCCATTGTGGCCTGAAATAGACGTGTCAAGTATCTATATTCAGTTTTCTTGGGATGCTGAATCGAATAAAAGTATCATCAGTCGAATAGGATGAAAAATGTAAAAAATTGTAGACGCCCGAACTTTCAAAACTTTTATAATTTCTTCGGTCGGAATTGTATGTGATATACAGTATATAAGGCATACTGGTTTTCGTTTTCTAAGTTGAAAATACTATTTTTGCTTATTGATCCATACATTGCGTTATAATATATGTCACACAACTACACACTATCGTACTTACGTTTGCAAGAATATAAGTTTACGATTCATATTATTTAATTGCCTTTCTCTTGCACATTTGCACAGGATATAACATTGTATTTTTGTTCACACAATAACGTCTCTGTTTGTTTTTGGCAATGTAATTAATACATTTTGATATCACGTTGTCTCATGTTCTATGAACTAGCGACATGATATATTAGCAGATAATATAATACAATTTTCTTCTTCGTTTCAATTGCGTTTGTTATTCCTTAAGCTTCATCTTTTTTTGGCCCCGGGTAAAAGCTACGCCACTCACCTCAACATTCAACCCCACTTTTATTTTACCCTGGTAACGTTCCAATACAATTTTTAAATATATTCACTCGCAACATAGCCGAAAATTCGCAAAATATCTTAGCACCACCTCTTATTCCTCTATATCTCCGGAATGGTTGATATCGAGAATTTTCCCTCTAATTTGTTTAATTGTATACAAAAACACTTCGTTTGCGCATACACTCGTCCACAATTTCGTGTCACACTTGAATCGGTTTTGTCCTGATTATTATATTTTGTGAGTTTCAGCAGCACTTGTTTGCACCTTGAAGCATTTTTTTATTTGCTCTAAATCCGTGAAGCTTTTTAAACGTCCTCTCTGTTCTGCAAACGGACATGCCACAATTCGTTCAAAACCAACACTGACTGTCTCAAACGTTCACGCTACCTGTCTTACTAATTGCAGTGAACAAAATGTCAGTAGATGTTGTGATCACTTACTTTGTGATCGTATCTCATAATAATTCTTTGCATAAAAATACCTAATTTTTACTTATAGAATAGCAAGTATTTAGTATGAAATCAGTTATAAACTAAAAGAGAAATATTTGTATTTTTTACAGGTTTAAAACTGTACATGCTGTTCAAAAAAAATATGTATTTTGAGTTAAATAATTTTTCAAATATAGAATTAGAAATATCTTACGAAAAATTCAAACCCATTTTAAACTAATTTTATAAGAGCGTAACGAATAACTACGTTTACTTAAATTCGAAAGCCAATACTTTATCTACTCTTAGAGTATGACTGATAATCCTAGGTGATGGGACGGTTTCACTATAAAACTCTAAGGAAGTTCTAATGCAGTGATTTATCACTTTTATTTTATTTCTCTACCAAATGAACCCAAATTTACATTTTCTTATTCCATTATTTCATATCTAAGAGATACTGATTACTAATATGGTTCAAAATGGTTTTCCATTTGGTTTCTTCTAATGCGGAAGGACATTAATAATTATATAATCGGATGTTTGCCTACTGTCATTCAGTCGCAGTCAGATCTGATTAAAATCAATCGGCATATATCACAAATCCACTAAAATCACGTAAAGGATTATGGCAAGATTTAATTTATATTTTCTTCACAGCATTGGCCATATCTCTACGGGCTAGGTATAAAATTTTTATAGAACGAAATTTGATTGACACGCCCCGCAATTTCCAGAATATATCTTACTACAATTTTTCGTTAAATAAAGCCCAGATTTGGGTGTAGTCCGTCGTAATTTTCTTTGATGATCCGCTCTGTAGGGAGTGGAACTCAGTAAAGATTAAGGTAGTTTATTTACTCTTGTTTCCATCTCCTGATTTATTTATATTTCTTCGATAAATTTTCTACAATTCATTATGCTATACAACATAATATCCATACTCCTTGGTTCCTTTCTGTAATCCCCTGTATTAAGGATTAAAGTTTTTGAAGAATTCGGCCACCTCTGTGGAATGGATTACTCAATCCCAATTGCTTTTTCTAAGAAAAGTATATCTATCTAACGATAATGTACAATTGTTCAATTTTGTTGTAATAAGTACTACTACATTTTCGTTATGAATTTTACAGTCATAAAATTTACATTGAGCTGAAATCTGTATTGAAAAAAAAGTATTTCAATTTTTTTTTAGTAAATTTGACGACATCTTACATTCAGTTTCAGATTTTCTTTGATTCTTTTCCGTATATATTTTTTTGTTTGGAATGAAAATCTGTAAAGAATGGTAGATGAATTTCTCAGTCCTGATGTAGCATGAATTTTTCCCCTGTTCCGATAAAAATATATGTTTTAGGAATATTTTTTTTAAATATTAGATTTCATTGAATATATTTATAAACTTTGGTGCTTAGAAACATTCCCATTATCAGGGTTTAATATCAACCTAGATTGTAATAGTAAAGCTTATCCCAAATACGAAAATCATTCTAAGATAGCATATGGAATAATTGTTCAAGTTTAACACACTAAATTGCATATGTTTACTGAGATTATTACCTAATCCAGCACTCTTGGAGTTGAATTGAATCAAAGGTCACTGCTCACTTAACTTTCTCTCCAAACATTAATAGACCTATATGATAATTTCCAGAAAAATACAATTTTCCGAATACGACATACTTTTTTGTGAAAATTTCTGATTGTTTCAATTGACTAAAACAAAATATTTCCTTGAATTTTAGAAATGCCGTATCTAAGTATCTTGACCTTAAATAATAACATTGAGAACTAGTAAGACTTACAATAGGAACGAGAAAATGATCGTTTCAGCTTACTATACGCGTCGTAAGTTAAGAACTTTGAGAACTAATGTCTTCAGTTGTTGGAATGTTGTAGGGCATTCTTAGTACTAACTAATAAGAAAATTATCTCAGGCAGAATGTGTTTGGCACTTCTATCTTTTAAAATAAGTAAACGTTAACATACCTCTTCAAATGCACAAATAATAAGTCATTTCGGAGGCATGACAGATGGCACTTGCAGTTCAGACCTTTTTCTTTTGATTCAAATGTATTCACCGGTTCGAGTTGATCTGCGAAAACATTTAGATTATAATTGAAAACAAGTTTTTACATACGTTATACAATAATAATATCAAGTAAAAATATACTGATTCTACTTCAGTTTAATTTGATAAATATATAGAAGACTAAGGAAAGAAAACAGCTTTAAAAAATATAACATATTCTGAACATTGTTATTTCCGAAGCTAGACTACATACATATATAAAATTAAATAATCTGCAGTAGATAGATATTGATTGTGCCCCATCAAGCATTTCCAACAAATCGTTAAAAAGGATTTAAAATTAAAGCTGCAAGTGAAAATTTAGTATTGTTGAGGGATATAGTATAGTATCCTTTTCTTTAATAGTAAATTGTATACAAAGCAAAAAGTGTTGTTTATGTTTTCTTGTTATAACATTCCAGAAAAATTATCACACCAATGTTATTAGGCACAATACTGCTCAATCATATTCAACACTCTGAATTAAAGTAAACACCTGCTGTAGACCTGATATTTCGTCAGGAGAACTCTATCGGAACATGTCAGAAATACTCTTGTCTAAAGAAGAAAATATAACCACAATTTGATCGGTATATTACAAATAATTTAGATGATATGTGTAACCACAATTGACAACATATATCCCAAAGAAAACTTAGAGCAAATATTGTCGTATAATGAAAAGTATGGAAAGTGAGCAATATGTTAGTTTTCCTTAAACACAAGAACTTATAGTGCTAAATGTGTCTCAAGAAATAGGAGCTGTAATGTGCATTAGAGTCTGGAATAATATGGAGTGCTCGTCTCAATTTTAAGAATTTCGATGATTTATTATTTATATTATTAGTATTATTGCATTTTCACTAAATACTAATTAAATACTTTCTTTTACTTATTATCATTCTTAAATAAAGCATTACATACCTTTAATGTCTTCAATACATTTTCTTCCGTCTTCATCACATAAAAGTTGGTGTTCTGTTAAGGAAACAATACTTCAGTAGATTTAATGCAATAAATTTGAGTAGATATATTATTGGCTACCACAATGGACAATGTCGTTTAAAATTGAATTGACTGAAATAAATATTTCACTACACACTTAGACAAAAGATGAATTTGAAGAACGCAACCTAGATGTAGACTTCAACATGTTCTAAAATGTATTGGAATTCACTTAGAATTTACAGCAGATCATTTCCTTATACTTGAATCCTAACAGTAACACAACCTTTTAGGATAAAATTGTGGAAGTGTGAAATGCCCTAGATTTTGAAGAAAATTTAATATAGGGGTTCTGTAAGAAGAGATTTTTATAATGTCTTTGCAAACAAGTATAGGGTGAAAGACTATGATACACATTTTCTCATTAAACTAAATTTTACTAGTTTTTATCTTCAAAATTATTATAGTTGGGTTTGACCACAGTGTTGATAAGAAACAAAAGTGTAACAGTTTGATAAGAAATTTTACACTGTTCAAACTTATCCTAAATGATTCAACCAGTATTGTTCCTCAGCCTCGGTAGAAAGTTTCCATCTTATTGGCTATTATAGCCAGAAATACTTTTGACGAAGTTATAAATTTGATTTCCTCACGTCCTCCGGAAAAGAAATCTTTCAACGAATTTGAAGCCGATATTGTCGAACCATTACGGCGATTAAATCAGTCATGTTGCTGAAAGGTGCAAGTTGCACAGACTACCATTCAATTTGTTCTTTCTTTAAGAGAAAACAAGTGATATGTATATTGTGACTATAGTGTGAATTCTGGCGAGATGTTCAAAGGTCAATTGGTAGCATGAGTAAGGAGTGAAACAGCGCGTAGCCAACTACCCACACTAAAAGGTTATCACTGCAAGAAACAATAGAAATTGCTTCCGCAATGAAAACAGATTACCAATTGAAAATATTCAAAGTTTCTCAAGATTATCCACTAGATATTAACAAATTTACACAAGCCAGGAAATATTTGCTAATAATGAGACCAATACCGCATAAGTACTTCAGAAATCTGAGACACCTTCGACAGACAAAATTCATTGTGACACTTGAGCGTCAATTTACAAAAAGGATCAATGTTCATTTGGTAACGTTTGTTTTGCCTGTGATTTGGAAAGCCGCCATCTTAAATTTCCTTTTTTTTTAAATTTCAAACGATAAGTAGGTCATGTTATACATGATCTTAGGCTAGAATTTCTTCAGAATCTGAAATTTGAAATCAGATTTCATGTATCATTATTGGTAAGAGCTTACGGATAATGACAATTGATGTTTACTTGTTACACAATGTGTTCCACGAGTACTCCGTTCCGGACAATGCACGTGTGCAGACTCCTCTTCCAATTACTATGAACACGGAGTAGGCTACTAAGGAAATTTGCTCACAGCCTGCTCACGTGACACGTTGCTCAAGATGACAAAGATCACGAATTTTCACACCATACATTATAGACTTAATATGACCCAAAGCCAGAAATACATTGCAGTGAGGTCTAGTGATCGTGCAGGCGAATCAAATGGCCTACTGTGACCTAGGATGCCAAGTACCTAGGCGCACCGTCTTATTGAAAAAAAAAACTAAAAAATTTATTATCTTCCCAAAGCAGACCTACGAATACCTTTACCTGTAACATCTCCAGGTATCGTTCTGCAGTTAAAGTTCCATGAATAGAAAAAAGACCAGTAATTCGTGTTCTCCATATACATGCCCATATCATAACCTTCTACACAAATCATTTTGTAGGGATCTGTCCATGCGAGGTTGTCAGGTGACCAATAGCGCATGTTTTTCCTATTCACCTCCCCATTTACGAAGAAGGAGGCTTAATCGGAATGGAGTATCTCCACGAAATTTCGATTTACCCGTAATTGCTCGATTACCCACTTGCAAAACCACGCGGCGATCTGGATCGTCCTCTGATAGATGTTGCTGTTTTCTCACCTTGTACAGATGACATTTGTACCTCTGTAGCACTCTGTATATTAAACTGGAAATAACATTACATTGCATAGAAGGATGATGTGTGCTGCTGTGTTGTGATATCGGAAAGAAGGCTAGGACTGCCGTAGTTGTTGCGTCGTTCGTTTCTGTCCGTGACCACGCCTGTCTCCTCAAATTTGTTTAATAACTGTGCCACTGCAACATGTATCACACGGTGATTTTAAGGATGACGCTGATTGAAATCGCATACTACCTCACGGGGCACTTCTCCCGCCCCCCAGTTCGACGATCTGGATGCGTTTCTCAGTTATTAAGGCATCACTCACCACTCGCAATCACATTGGGTTGTCCATTACTCCTCACCAAATCAAGATACATGAAATCTTTTTTCAGATTTCAGATCCTGAGCAAATTCTAGCTTTGCTCAGGACCATGACATGATCCATGACATGATCCATGACCCGCGACATGATCCATCTTTCGTTTGAAGCAAAAAAAAAAAAGAAAAGAAAAGAAAAGAAAGGAAAAGAAAAGAAAATAGAATTTCAAGATGGCGGTAATCCACGAATCATCATCCAAGAGCTTTGGCCATACCAATATTATATATTTCCTTCATCAAGTTCATAAATAAATAAATATTTTAAGTAAATCCGTATGGATGTTAAAAGGGTGGTAAGGGACTTTTGAAACACCATGTATATATATAAAGTTAAAGCAGAAGTAAGAGTGATAGAATTGAGTTGCCTGAGCAATGTGTTGAGAAAGTAATTTCTGTTGGAAGCAATCATTAATTAAGATGCGAGTAGTTTTGTGGTAACTTGCAGAAAATTGAAATGCTGTTTTCTTACATTTCTGCACATGGTACAAAATAACTCGTAATTAGTTTAAAGGATATATGCACAATTACAGATAGTTTTTAAATTAACAACAACTACTCTTGGTGGTTCCTCATAGCAAGGAAAGACTATATATATACTAACGTAATAGTAAAAAGGAACCCCTCTTACCACTATAATAAGCACACAAGTACTCGGAATAATGCATAGGTTTCACTAACGCAGCAAATAGCTAAAATCACGTAAAGAGTTTGGTTTTAATTTTAAATCGTAAATACTAGTTATACAAAATTTGATATGATGCGTGAATAATGGAAGGTTAACCTTGAAATTAAGTAGCTCATGGCATCTTTTGTAGAATGTTAAAGAGGGCAACAGTTATCAGGTGTAATTTTAAATTACTGAAAGTCTTATGACCATGTAAGGTTAAAGTTATTGATTGAGTAGCTCTTCAAGGGGAAGACAAAAATATACTTTAGAAAGTTCGGGGAAATCATCCAAAAGTGCTGTGTTAATTCTCCGCTTGCTGTTGTTTTTGAACAGAATTTGTCTTGGGACACAGATGTAGAAATATATGCTGATGCATCTCCAGTAATGTTAGGTTCGAGGTCTATAAAGCTGGGAAAGGATAGGAATCCTAGATTATTGATTCGCACTGCTTAATTCACATTCAAGCCTTAGGCGCAAACACTTTAGCAGCAAACGTGAAATAGCCATTATCATTCGCTATTATATTTGTTAATTTTGTAAGGTCAAGTACTTTCAATACTCGTTTTTCTGATGCTTTTTGTGACATCCTCAGTGCTTAATATAAACTAAGTTTTCATACCGAAGTTCGTTAGTTGTCGAAACGCAACATGCTAAATTGACTGTATCATTTTAAGTGGGATGCCGAAATATTTCATAAATGTAGGAAAAATGAACTTGACTTCTTTTACTGGAGGCATATTTGTAGTTTCTCTTTCATATCGTGCTGACTTTTTTTCTGAAATATTAAATGAACTAAATATCAAACTCCAAGATAGAAAACAAACATACTAACTTCTTACAACGCGATAAGTCCTTTCAAGGGAAAAAAATATATATAAAAAAAGCCGTCTGATAACTGTACGAGTGTCTTTTATTTTCCCCCGATTACATGAAATTGACAATAAAGAGTATGATATAACCGTGTACAGAGGCAATATTAGCACACACCTTGACTTAGTCTATGATTAAATCAAGTGGCACTTTCTCATTTGTGTGAAGAAAACTGGCAGTGAAAATTAGCAAGAACATCTTCCACCACTGGCGATGATTTATTTTAAAATAAAATTCAGGAGGAAACAATTGAATTAAAATGCGATTTGCAAAGGAAATGCTTCAATCAACGTCCTCAAAATATTTTGATTTTGTTTCGTACAAGTTTACCCAAGAATAGCAAAAGAAGCCTTAAAACTTCTTGTCCAACTAGCAACAACTTACCTGTGTAAATCAGAATTTTAGACGCTTATTACAATAAAATCAAACTATCGCAACCATTTCGAAATGGGAAGTGATTCCATGTGAGCTCTGTAGAACCTACCATCGTAAATCGGGAAACTGGTGAAGGAAAAGGAATGACTCCGTCACATTTTTCCCCCTTGCCCCTAATGGAGAATTTTCTATATTCCATATTTCACACTGAAATAGCATTCTGTACTTATTTTTGATAATTTTTGTTAACCAAATGAATAAAAATTTAGCTTTGAATAAAGTAGAAATACTGAACATCAGTAGGAAAGACAAAATGTCAACGATATAGTGTTTTAAGTTATCTAAAGCTAAAGTACAAATGGTTATTACAAGTTGTGTTTTATTCGTAAGTTTACATTTTATTTTTGTGTCCTCTGCTCGCTTCTGACGCGCTCCTAAATTGGAAACCACTGTTCTATAGAGGCAATGTTGTCACCCTACATGGTGATAGGGTACTTTATAGTGATATTTTAATAAATAAAACAATTAATCCAACAACGCGCACGTAGTCCTTCTTAGAAAATCTAAACGAACAATTTACTTGTTGCCATAAGTTCTATTTTTACAATTGTCTAGAAATCGAATCAAGTTTGGTTTATATTTCCAAAATAAATATTTCTTTAATAGTCTTATATCACAATGTGTGTCATTTATTCTGAATTTAGTTTTGGGAAAACAATTTTATTTCAGGAAAAGTCTTCTTTTCAGAAATATTTGAGGTAATTTGTTTATTTTCATAAATGCATATTTAAGTAATATTTAGACAATTTACAATCTAGCGTAAGTCGTTCTTTATTAAAAAAAGATTTTCGATGTAGAAGGCAGGGTTTTAATTCTCTGCTGGAGGCAATGGTTTTTGTATACTGTAATACCACATTCCATAAAGCATCGATGCTGATAGTGACACTAAACTCTAATTCACAAAATCAAAGCATACATCTGAATATCCCTAAGAATATAATTAAGTAATTTTTGGGGATTTTTTTTTTAAATGTCACAAGTAAATTATACTAATCTCCTTTAATGTAACGTAAAGAGTTTCCGCTGAAAGATTCACAGGAACTCATGTAAAGTTGGCCCACCAACTTTCAAATTTCGATTCGAAACTGAAGCCAATCGATTGTGTTTCGTTTGTTACTGATTGTATCTAAGAAAAAATCGTTTGTTTCGAAGAAAGTACAGAAATATTCAAAAAATAAAGTTGGGGGCCCAAGTTCACCTAGCCCCCTCACTTTAAAAGTTCGATACGAAAACGAAGACAATCGTTTGTTTTTCGTTTGTTATTGATTGTTTTTGAAGAAAAATCGATTGTTTCGAAAAACGTACGGATATATTCACAAAATAAAGTTGGGAGGGACAACTTCACGCTGCCCCCCACTTTCAAATTTCGATTCCAAACTAATGCAAATCGTTTGTTTTTTGGTTTGTTATTGATTGGTTTGAAGAAAACATCGTTTGTTTCAAAAAAGTTACGGAGAGTTTCACTAAATAAAATTTGGGGGTTAGCAATTTCCCGCTGGGCTCTCTAATATGAAATGTTGACTCAGAACTGAAGCCAATCGTTAGTTTCTCGTTTGTTATTGGTTGTTTTGAAGAAAAAATCGTTTGTTTCGGAAAACGTACAGTAATATTAAGAAAACATGGGGGACAACTTCACACTAGCCCCCACTTTCAAATTTCGATTCGAAACAGAAGCCAATCGTATCTTTTTCGTTTGTTATTGATTGTTTTGAAGAAATGATCGCTTGTTTCGAAAAACATACCAACATATTCACAAAATAAAGTTTGGGGCCAACCTCACACTAGCCCCCACTTTCACATTTCGACTCCAAACTGATTCCAATCGTTTGTTTTTCGTTTGATATTGATTGTTTTGAAGAAAAAATCGTTTGTTTATTAAATCGTAAAGAAATATTCAAGAATGAAGTTGGGGGGACCAATTTCTCGCTGTCCCACACTTTCAAATTTCGATTCCAAACTAATGCAATCGTTTGTTTTTCGTTTGTTATTGATTGCTTTGAAGAAAAAATCGTTTGTTTCTTAAAACGTACAGTAACACTCAAAAGAACATGGGAGGGGGGCAACTTCACTTTGCCCACCCCTTTCAAATTTCGATTCCAAACTGATGCCAATCGTTTGTTTTTAGTTTGTTATTGATTGTTTTGAAAATAAAATCGTTTGTTTATTAAATCGTACAGAAATATTCAAAAAATGAAGTTGGGGGGACCAATTTCACGCTGTCCCACACTTTCAAATTTCGATTCCAAACTAATGCCAATCGTTTGTTTTTCGTTTGTTATTGATTATTTTGAAAAAAAAAATCGTTTGTTTCGAAAAACGTACAGAAATATTCCAAAAATAAAGCTAGGGGTGCCATTGAGCCGTTTCATGCTGTAGAATACATTCTGGTCGCTCCTTGATGTGATTCAATTTAAAGTTCTATAACTTACTCTCTAATTAAAGTGGGAAGATAATTTTGGTATCAATGTAATTATGAAGGATGAAGCATCCCGCCAATGTGTATTTCATGTATCTGATAGTACTTCAACGGACGGGGTGGGAACCTCCCTTTTTTCACCATGATTTTGGAGATGGGGGAAGGACAGGGTGTCTTTTAAGGGGGGGGCAATTGCCTTTCCAAGAGTTTGAGGAATACATTTACTTTAATCAATTGTCTACTAATATACCAGTACAAAACGTGAAAGACTTATGCCGGTGGTGCTGTTGACTCCTCAAGCGAAATCTGAGATCACGCCCCTGGGGAAGGAATGCCTTACCCAAAATCCTGATGCAAGAAACAAATAAACAAAAGAAAACACGTAGTTACCCTCCAGTGTCCACCGCGGTACCCTTCCCATACATGAAATATATATCAGTCAAAAACTTCATCCTTCAGAAACACATTCCGCCTTATGCAGAGTCGTTTTGAGGAATGATTAGCGTCATACTAAAGGCCTGACTACTGCAGGAACCTTATGTTAGTCGAACTCTTTAGTATGGCACTAATTACGTGTCAAAATGACTCTGCATACGGCCCTATGATATTAAAATTCCCTTCCTAGCTTACTTAGTGGGTGAACTATTGAGGTTTAAATTGAGTCATGTTAAGAGGCGACCAGAATCTGACTGTTAACAGCATCGGACGGCTCAATGGCCGTAACTCTGTAACGATGCATTTCCTGATATATAGTCATATAACATTTTTTCCTTGTCTACCCATAAGGAGTCCACCAGTGAAATTTTGCCTTACCTTTTTGTTACAGCTTATATATATATATATGTGTGTGTGTATGTGTGTGTGTGTGTGTGCGTGTGTGATAAATGCTTGCTTTTGCATAGTACCTTGCTCCAGAGAGGTTTTGAATCGCGAAATCTAATAAAGATTAGATAACACTGGTATACAAATTTTGATCAAGGTCGTGCTTATGTTGGTTTTTCGACGGTTTCTTAATGATTTGCACCCGCTGAACACGAGTATGGCAGTCATTTCCCAGTAATGTCAAAATTTGTGATAATATAAGCATATCAAATTTTATTGAAACAGTAACATATTATACAATTGTATCTTATTAGAACATTGAACTACAATCATAATACAAACACTGTAGTCATGCTTCTGTTGATTTTTCATTGGTTTCTTAATGATTTCCACCCGCTGGACACGAATATGGCAGTTATTTTTCCGTAATGTCAAAATTTGTAATGATATAAGCATATTAGATTTTACTGAAACAGTAACGTGTATTGTATAGGAACATTGAACTACAAACATAATACATACATTTTGGACATTAACTTTCTGGGTAACAAAATTCTACATAACAATACATAAATACCAAAATATATGAATATTACATTTTTTATAAAAAAATATAGAAAAGTATTTGAGATTGGAGGAAAGTGTTCATCAAGTACTGGAATTTCGTAATCAAAAGTGAAGTTTAGTGGTTCTTTTTCTTTTGTGGGAAACGTTCACTTCTTCACGGACTAACCCCCAAATATAATTAACCATCACTGCACAGTCCCACCTTTCTTGGTATTTGCTTTCCATTACCTGAATGTCCTTATGGAAACGTTCCCCGTGCTCTTCGCTAACATCTCCTAAATTTTCCCTAAAGCAATCCAAGTGTGAATGAAGCATTTGTAATTTTCAAGACATTCTACATCCGAATGCTCGATATTGACCAATAAGTGTCTTAACTTAGTGATGAAATGCTTCACTTCGGTTATGCACAAGAAATCCCGTCACTTACTTATGAAAGGCCTCCCAAGCGTTCCTTTCCAACTCCGTCATTTTTTAAGTGTTGCACTATTAAGCATGACACGAAGCTGAGGCCCTGTGAAAATCCCAGCCAGAACTTTTGCCTCTGATAAATCTGGAAACATTTGTTTGGTACATTGTAGGGCAGGTGAATTGCGATCCAGAGCTTTCACAAATTGTTTTGCCAATCCCAGCTTAATATGTAATGTTGGCATGTAAATCTTCTCCCTAGACACTAATGCTTCATTTATCACATTATGTGTTCCTGAAATAAGCACCGTTCTTTCAGGCCACAAGGTCTGATCATAATGTTGGTTAGTTGCCCGACTGTCCCACAGACATAGAAAGCAGGAATATTTAGTATAACCACTTTGCAACCCAAGAAGAAAACCAATAATTTTGAAATCCACACACACGTCGTATTGATGTTCCTCATATTTAATTTTCTCCAACATCAGCTTCACAATTGAATAACTTTCCTTCATGTGAATGGAATAAGTAACAGAGATTGAAGGATTCTGGTTTCCGTTGTGCAAAATAACAGCCTTCAGACTAGTACCGGTACTCGAATTGTCCATCAACAGTCGCCATTTCTTTGGTTCGTATTGAAAGCCAATTGCCCTAAAAAGAATAGAGATATCTGTACAATAGCACAATGAATCCTCAACAGCAAAATAAACGGAAAAACGTTGGTACCTGCTTCTGTACTTAGATATTTTGCAGGAAGGAAGTAGAAAGTTCCACTCTGTGAGTCGTGATGCTAACAATTCGGACTTATTTTTCGGTAATTGTAGATCTGTAATCAGATCATCTCGTACTTTTTGGTTCAGTAAAGAGGTTTCTCACTATCTACTAAAACGAACGAACTATCTGAAATATCGGAATGAGCTGATTTTTCACTGAAAATCGTTTGGGGCGGAGGTGAGGGAATAGGGAGTTCTTCACTATGCGGAACAGGTGCTCGGGAGGGTAGTATGCTTGGGTATTGTAGCTGACGTCTGTTCTTGCCTTTCTTGTAGTGTGTCAAGTCGATCATGCAAAAATGACAGTCATCATGATGGTTAGTAGGTTGGTTCTCTCCACACTCGCGGAATGGCAAAGGGCATGCTTTCCCTATTCCTACGCAACCAATGTTCCAGTGTCGACCAACAATTACCACAAGACTCATGTGGAGCTCATGGCTTGTCAAGATCCCCAACCGCCATTCCGAAGTAATCTTTATAGCTGCACAAAATTTTGTTCCAGGCACAATCCTATGCTTCACCTGCTTCGGACCAATATAGTATCCACACATAACAAAATGAATCCGCACGTAACTTGCACTTCCGGCCCGACGACATGTTGCTCAAATACAAAGAACAAATACACTGACATTTAACTTCACGGTCACGGTCACGGTAAAGTTGTAGTTTTGTATAGAGTATCGGGCCGAAGCCCCTGACTCCATGAGTATGACTGTATAAAAATATATAAAGATATGTTCGTAGTTAGTTGGAAATTACTATTGTTTTGTTATGGATGGAAGTCTACGTCTGCAACTGTCGCAGAGTAGCTGATTATGAGTGCATTACGAGTTCTGGAAAGATATTAAAGACGTGGCGTACGATGGACGTTCCGGAGAGTGCATTCAGTGCCGATGTTAGCTATGGCGGGATTAATATGTCTGGGTAAAGTACGCCAGAACTTACTGTGCAAATGCCGTAGAACTTCTCTAACAGTGGGTAGCTCTAAATCTTCCAGAATCTGACTGTTTCGTGTGTATTTGTCGTGACCAGTGATTATACGACCAGCCCGAGTTTGTACACTTTCGAGTGTTTGTATATGACTTGATGAAGCATGTTGCCAGGCAAGGCATGCATAAGAGATTGTAGATAGGACTATCATCTTGAAGAGGTGAACTCGAACCTCATGGGAAAGGGAACTGCAGCGAAAGATCGGGTATAACGCTGAAATTTTTCGTAAGGCCCTTTGTTTGATGTCCCTGATGTGAGCGGCGAACGTTAAACCACGGTCTAAGGTTACACCCAAATATTTGGCTTGCAGAGCGTGAGGAATACGAGCATTCTCATAGATTAAAATTCGTGGAACACGGATGCGTCTCTTACTGTGAATGACAGCACAGCTTTTGCCTGCATTGATGTTAATCCTCCAACGTCTTGCCCATTCCTGAAAACTGTTTAGTTGTCGTTGCATGTAGATGTAACATTGCGCAAGTGAGCTGCTGGTCGTGAAAAAGGCAGTATCATCAGCATATGTTGCGAAAAAGCAATGCGGTAAGGTCGGGAGATCTGCCGTGTATAGATTATATAAGAGCGGTGAAAGTACAGCGCCCTGTGGAACACCTGCTTTGATAGATCTAGACGTGGATTTGACACCGTCAACAGACACATGAAATTTTCTGCCAATGAGATATGAATGAAGTAAGAGTAGAAGACGATCCGGAAAACCTTGAGTGTATATCTTATATAATAGTCCTGATAACCAGACTTTATCAAAGGCTTTTGAAACATCTAGGTAGACTCCAAGAGTGTGTTGTTTCCTGTTAAAAGCCGCTGTTAAGTGGTCCACCACTCGTACGAGTTGGGTAGTAGTGCTATGTAGGGCACGAAACCCAAACTGATGGAAAGGTAGGAGGTCTCTATTAAGTACATGTTCTTTCAGCCTCGAGAGTAACACACGTTCAAAGAGTTTACTCAAGTGCGACAGAAGACTTATCGGTCTATAGTTTTCCGGGAGCAGTGGATTCTTTCCAGGTTTGGGGATGGTGATAACACGAGCTTCCTTCCAAGTCTTGGGGTAGTAGCATAATTGAAATATGGCGTTAAATAAATAGGTTAAAAAGACCAGTAGTTTTCTAGTTGGATGTTTAAGGATCATCGATCGAATCCCATCGGGCCCAGATGCTGTCTTTCCTGGCAGACATTTGATATGTTTTTCTATTTCCCGAGGTGTTACTATGGTGATGTCATGTGTTGGGTTTTGTGTCCTTATGCTATATAATGTGGTTCGGATGTGCTGTTTGAGGTAGGGATCGAGGCGTGCTCTGTTAGGCTGGAACTGTTCTTCTAGAGAGTCAGCGAAAATGTTCGCTTGCGTCTGAGGATCTTGTGTCAGACCTTGAGGTCCTTGTATGACTCTAGCTTTGGAAGCATTTGTAGCTCGTTGGAATGATTTGGAGTATGCCCAAATTTTACGGTCATTTACTGTGACATTTTGAAAAGTGTCTTCCCAGTATTGTTGATTTTGTCGCGTTGTCAGCAACTTGAGCTTTGCACACAGTTTGTTCCACAGCGTTTTATATGCTGGATGTAGTGTGTGCTGCCATCGACGTCTAGCCCAACGTTTTAGATGAATATAGAGTTGTAGGTGGAAACTGTCACATTGCCCGGTTTGCGTTGGAGAGATTATGGAGATGGAGCTCGCTGCCTCTGCTGTGCGAAGTGCCAACGTGATGTGAGAGACCGCTTGGTCGATGTCCTCAATGGTGGCGGGTCGATCTCGTAGATCGATCATAGTGTTCAGTTCTTGTTTGAAAAGATGCCAGTCAGTTTCTATTTGCTTGAAGATAGGGGCAGAATGAGCGATGCTGCGGTGCGAGACGTGAAAAATGACTGGATCGTGGTCAGAAGCTAAATCCGAAATGACATAAGGATGAACACTAAATGATACATCTTTGCAAAGAGCGACGTCAAGAACATCGGGTTGTCCGCCGAATTTTGGATAATGAGTTGGGTCAGGTGGAGCACTGATGATGAAGTTGGAGGTAAGTAGATATTCATGTAAATCATCTCCAGCAGTGTTTGGAGTAATCGAGTTCCATTCTCCATGTTTAGCATTGAGATCTCCAGCTAAGATAACTTTTGGCCCTAGGTTAGCAATGACATCGAAGTCTGTGGGCTCTAGTTGTGTGGCCGGGGACCTGTACCCGGTAACCAATATTAATGGAACACCTGGAGTTATTAATTGAACAGCAAGTGCCTCCAAAGTAAGTAGGGCTGGTATTGGAATCAACTTGACTGGGAATGCCTTTTTGATGATAAGTAGTAATCCTCCTTTCTGTCTGCCCACTCTATCCTGTCGGTACACAATGTAATTTGGTAGTCTCGAAGTAGTGATCCGAGCTGTAAAGTGTGTTTCTTGTATAAACATGACATCAACTTTGTGTTGTGTGAGAAATCTAATCAGCATTTGTTTCTGCCCCTCTAGACCATCTGCATTCCACGTAGCGAGGACAAGTGTGTGTTGTAGGACGCTGGATTTAGAAACAGCCATCGTCAATCATTTCCGCTATTGTTTCGATGACTGCTGCAGCCTTGGAAACTGAGTCTGCAGCTTGGCGGAAACGTGTAATACCACGTTTTATGTGTGTTATTATTTTGCGGAAATGCAAGCCCTTGAGGAATGAAAGAACGGACTTTATATCCAGGTCTTCGTTAGGGCTCTCGTGTTGTTGAGTAGAAGCTGAGTCGGTGTGGGATGAAGTGGAAGCTTTAGCATCAGCACCATCTGTAGCCACAGGTTGGACATTGACAATAGTGGGAATTTCCTGATCTGATGGATCGTGGGAACTTTTCTTGGTTTTATCTGGATGTTTCTTCGGCTGCTCTGCCGGCAATTTTAGAGCCTCAGAGTAAGATTTAAATACCGGGCAACCGCGGTAATTTGCCGGGTGATCTCCCTGACAGTTTGCACAAGTGGCGGGTGTGGATAACTTCACGCACGTACACTCAGATAGACTTATACGATAATATAAAATAAAAGTGGAAAATGTGGAAGCAGCACTTTGCGACCATTTCATCACTACCAGAATTAGCTACAGCTTAATTATTTCTTAGACCCTATTTAATCAATTTACAATTCTGCTATGAATCTTTAGAATCTATATTTTCTGTTTGCTGCTCCGAACAATTATATTTAATAACAAATGCGCTACCACCTAGCGAGTATCGAAATAAATGCACGCAAATTGTCCATAAACCAGTATTGGTAGAAATATAAAACATGCTTATATCATTGAAAATACTGACACTACATAAAAATAAGTGCCGGATTCGTGTTCAGGGGGTCAAAATACATAAAAATTCTTCAAGAAATAATAATAAGCAAAATTTTGTATACCCAGTGGCGTATTTAGGGGGGGGCTTCCGGGCTTAAGCCCCCCCCCGAAATCTTACTTACTATAGTAAAGTATATGAAATATCTTGCAGAATTTTCACATTTTCAGGCAAAGCCCTCCCCGAAAGTTAGCAAAGCCCCCCCCCCGAAAGAAAATCGTAAATACGCCACTGTGTATACCAGTGTAATAAACTAAGATTTCATTCTTTTATTTTAAACGATTGGCATCAGTTTGGAGCCGAAATTTGAAAGTGGGGGTTAGTAAGAGGTTGGCACCCTAAACTTTATTTTGTGAATATGTTGGTATGTTTTTCGAAACAAGCGATCATTTCTTCAAAACAATTAATAACAAATGAAAAAGACACGATTGGCTTCTGTTTCAAATCGAAATTTGAAAGTGGGGGCTAGTGTGAAGTTGCCCCCATGTTTTTTTTTTAAATATTACTGTACATTTTTCGAAACAAACGATTTTTTCTTCAAAAGAACCAATAACAAACGAGAAACTAACGATTGGCTTCAGTTCTGAGTCGACATTTCATACTAGAGAGCCCACCGGGAAATTGCCAACCCAAAATTTTATTTAGTGGAAATCTCCGTAACTTTTTCGAAATAAACGATTTTTTCTTGAAAACAATCAATAAAAAACGAAAAACAAACGATTGGCTTCGGTTTCAAATCGAAATTTTAAAGTGGGGGTAGTGTGAAGTTGCCCTCCAACTTCATTTTTGGAATATTTCTGTACGTTTTCCGAAACAAACGATTTTTTCTTCAAAACAATCAATAACAAACGAAAAGCAATCGATTGGCTTCAGTTTCGAATCGAAATTTGTAAGCGGGGGGGGGGGGGGGGGGCAACTTCACATACGTTTCACAAGAGATACTTTTATATTAGAGGATTGTTCTATTGACATAATTTTATCAAAAGCTGATCAGTCGACATTGTTAATATTAGGTAAAGATATATATTTGTCACTTTAAGCATTTATTTTTCTGGAAACCTTACAAGATAGATCAACCTCACTTGCATTTCTAAAATCGTTTTATCAAAATAATGCACATCTCATTTTGTTTATATTTCGTTATTAATAATTATTACATTTATCATCATTATATTTCATCATTGTGGTATAAGCCGTTTCTTCTAAAACTATCCACAGAAATAATTTACTCTTGGCCGTTGGATATTTTTGGTCTATTTCTACAAAACATGGTTAGGCAGTGTAGTTTATACTCCACAAATAATTCTACATAAATCCACTTGTTCTGAAAATATCCGCATGACATATTTTATTCTGAAGGTGAGGATTTCAGACATTTTTCTATAAAAACTAATTAGGCAACTAAGTTTATATTGAATAAGCAAAGAAATAACAGCCATTCAACTTGGCAGAATTATTTTGAAGTGAAAAATGAACAAGAACTACGTAGGTCTCTGTTATAGCTTCATTGATATTATATAAGTAAGTGATTTACGAATAACTGAAGAATAACTTGATTTCATGTAATGAATGAGACCAACAAAGCTTACTGCAGCAGTTTGTACATTTCATTTTATTTCTTTTCAAATATGCATTTCAACAAATATCTCGAAATTTGTTATTTAATCATAAATGGTACTCTAGTTGAAATATGTTAATAGTAAATAAGAAAATAATAAGATTACACAATCGAATCTAATACCTATTATCACGAAAATCGATAAATTAATAACAATAATATTAAGTACCAGCACACTTACCTCGCGTAGTTGAAGGAATTAAAAATAAACTTTTAATAATATTTCGTGAGAAAGAAATTTTGATAGAAGAAATACTTTTAAAATGTTGATTTTGAAACTCAATACTTGTATTACACAATTTACACTACTTGTAACGTACATGAACAAACATAATATAATTTTTAAAGCCCTTCAAGCATAAAATAAGACTGTTATTATGCGTTATTGTATGTGTATGTATATAGTGTGTATCAAAATTTTTTAAAACTCTTATTGATTTATTCATTTATCTGACAAATATATCTTTATTTTCCTTTTGTAGCAAAGTACATAAACTTTCACCTTACACTAAAGATGTTCCATGTGACTTCCATTGCGGATGCGGCACACACCCTATCTAAAGTCAATTTCTTGCCAAACATGATTTCCAAGCTTTCTGTGATTGTCCTTCAATTCTTGAAGCATTTGTAATGTGTAAGGTTTGAGATGCAACTGTTTTCTAAACACACACCAATTGTCATATTTGGGACGCCCAGCTGCCGAGAAGTACGCTGGGTTTATTTTGTAGGAATGTTCACAAAGCTTTGCTTCACTTGCTGTACATCATCTTCAGACGTACAGAGACAACCTCAAAATTTGTTGTCTTACTTAACATCCGATTTCAATAAACCACTTATACCATTGATAAACAGTAGGCCTACTTTGAAGATCTTTATCAGACTTTGTGCACAAATTACGTTGCAAAGTTGTCGCAGACTTGGATTCTTTAAACCAAAACACAGTTAGCACGCTCAGGACCAGCAAATCAACCCTCTTTGCTGGAACTGCCACTAGCGCCTACGGTGGCTTGTTTCTGGTGCAATTAGTGTGATACATCAGTCAATACATGATGTTTTTTGCTACAAAATGACACCAAACAAATTTCTACAAGATAAAAGGGTAAACCAATACGAGTTTACAAAGTTGTAAAGTTCTTTCTTATACACCTTGTATAATGATATTATTATTATTATTATTATTATTATTATTATTATTATTATTATTATTATTGTTATTGTGGAGAAATGACATCATGAGAATTATGATTTTCATACATACCAAATTTACCTAATCTTCGATGTAAGACGGTTTAGAGTTTTTTTTACTATTCTGGAACATCTAACATGGTATTGGAATCTCCAAACTTCTGTTGCTGGCTACGAGCCGCATGTGAAATATGCTATTATGAGGGCTTTCCATCAACCATGCTAGCAGATTAAAGATGTTTTCATATAAATTTAAATTAGATGTACTATTTCTCGGGGTAGTGTCCTATCACTCCAACACCATTTTGCAACTTGTCAATTAGCTTTCCTATTTTGGTATCTGTTTTCCGTTCTAAATTGAATATATTTGAATATATTTGAAATCTGAATATATTTGAATCAATTATTGTTTATTACTTCGTGTCATGGTTTAAAATTCACATTATTTATTTACGTACTATATATGCAATCGTTTATTTAAGGCTATTAATGTAGAAGAAATTCTTAATTTATTAGTAGGAAGAAAACGAATTGGAATGTTTTGTATAAATTTTCTAGTGCAAAGTATTTACTAGATTTATACACATCATAATCATTGCTTGAAGGTATGGGTACGTCAGCTTTGGAGTAGAATAACCATCTACAGCAATAAAGTATACTAGTCAATTGTATTATCACATTTCGTATGGTGTTAAATGTGATTTCAATGCGTAGTTCTTCCAGATGCTGCTGAGAACTGTGCGTGTGTTAGAACTTCACTCTTCTTCTAATGGCATGTACTCCATTGGATGTTTCACAGGACTGAAACCTTGTTAACATCATAATTTATTGCAAACCATGTACTGCAGAAGCCTATTTACAACCCTCCGATGATTATACCATATTACAATTATGAACCCACTTCTCAGCACCGTTTCATTATTGTCAATTGACGGTAATGAAAGTGAAATGCTCATATATTAACCTCTGGCCAAAATGTCTCACTTAACCTTCACCATCTTTCTTCTAGAGATAGCGTTCTTCCATTAAAATGTGTTTTCACTAAATTGGGAACATCACATCAGTTGAGCAAAATCAACCCTGATGACCTAAAAGTAACTGTAGTGAATTCCAGTATTCCATTTTCTCCCTTTGTAAAAGATCTAGGCTTAATAATAGACCAAGGGCTTAGCTGAAATAAACACATTTCTGAACAGTGTATTAAAGCTAAGCGCATCTTACGACAGCTTTATAAATTGAAAGGCTATTTATCGCAAGAAACAAGACTAAGGAGTGCGATTTAAGTTAAGGGAACTTTGAATTTTTGTAATAACTTTTTCATTTTTTGAAAAATCAAAACACATTTTAATATAATAAACAAATGATAACTGAAAAAAACAACTAGTTTGCTATTTGACGCTGTAGAAATCCTTGCGAATGATTTCTCGAAGCTTGATCCGGAACTTCCTGAAAAGCGCTTGTCCACTGCTTTTTGCCACTTCTTTTGCAATTTTCGACCACGGTTTTTTTTTGCATCTTTCGCATCTTTGATGAAGGTATTCTTTTTAGCCATTTCGTGTTTAACTAGAGCCCAAAAACGCTCAATGGATCTAGACTCATGAACTTTTGGCGCGTTCTCGTTTTTGCCGATACCAGCGTCAGTAAGCGCGTCGCGCAATTTTTTCACATAATGCGAGGACGCCATATCGGGCCAAAACACAATGTCATGTCTGGTGAATTCTTTTTGTATCCATGGAATCAAAACCTTTTCAATACACTCTAAATAGCGGTCAGAGTTGTTTGTCCCACTTTGAACAACAGTAGGCGAAACTTTGCCGTTTGCTGCGATCGCTTGCCAGATCAGAAACTTTTTCGCATACCTGTCTTTAGGTTTTACGAACTTGCTACGACTAACTTGACATTTATCAATGTATGATACATACTTGGAAACAGGCGCAAACGCTAAATTTTGGTAACAGTAAGTTTCATCATCCATGATCACAATCTTGTTCGCGAACTTCTTGTCGGAGAGTTTGCGGCAGTTGATCTTAGCGCACTTCTTCTGTTCTTCAGTATAAAAGGGTGCACTTTTACATGATTCAACCTTGAGTCCGTTTTCTTTCTTGATCTTCCTTACACTGAATTCAGAAATTTGATATTTTTGTCCTGAAACACGTTCTGACAAGTTAGGGTTCTTCAAAAGTTCTCTTCTAATCGCACTTTTCACTTTTTGTGTACATTTTGAAATTGGGCGAACAGATTTCTTCTTTCTTGATGCTGCACAAGTCTCCACATAATTTTTCAACTTTCTATGCACAGCTCTATAAGGGTATTCACACTTAATGTGGTTTAAAGCAGCCGTGAAGTCACGCGAGCACTGGTTCTAGTAGAATTGGATAAGCCGCTCGCGGACAGATTTAGACTTTTCGGCTGCCATTCGCTTCCCGTTCATGATTACGCACTCAGACTTAGCGTACGTTCGAGAAATACTATGACGAGCAAAGGGTGAAACTTTCATTGACATCGAACGAGTTGTTTTCGTTTTATGCATTTTTTTGCCAGTAACCTTAACTTAAATCGCACTCCTTATATCTTGTTAACACTGATTTTGCCTCTGTTCGATTACTGCGATTCAATATATGGTAGCTCTCTCTCCACTCAAAATACTAGAGCAATTCAGAAAATACAGAATTACTCTATACGCTTCTCTCTCAATTACAGGAAGGGTCATCATATTCTGCCGGTACTTAATGAAAACAATATCCTAACCATGTCCCGAAGACGATATCTCCGATACTGTTGTTTACTATAGAAAATAATTTCACATAAAGCACCACCTTACTTGCATCATAAATTAACATGCAGATCAGAGATTCACCGTTTCAATATCCGAGGAAGTAATAAGCTGAATATGCCCCGGCATTCTTTAAAAATAACAGAGAAGGCATTTTCAATCTCGGCAGTAAGAATCTGTAACTCCCAACCAAAGTCAATTACTGACAAACCGTATAATTTATTTAAATCATCACTCCAAACATTATTATTTATAGATCAGAGACAAAGCATTGGCACACATCACAGGTTAACTACAGTTTGAAATTGGACTGAAATTGGTATGAAATTGGACTAGCAGTATGAGTATAGTTTTTTTTCATTTACATTTACTGAGTGTTTTATTTATCATTAGTATTATTGAATGTATCATGTTATGTTGTTATTTGTATCTTGTATCTTATTTGTGTCTTTATTTTTTTCTTTCTTTTCTTTGTAATGATGACAAGGGTTAGGTGGCAGAGCAGCCTCCGGCTGAATCTCGCCCGCTGAAATAAAGAGAAATTCAATTCAATTCAATTCAATTCTTTTGACTATTTAACAAAGTACAGGCTCCGGATGATACTAACAACGTTAGATTATTAACACTGGTTAAATTTTCATTTGCGAAGGCCAATGAAATTGGCCTACTTATATGATTTCCAATCTTCTGTAACCGCAATGTTGGGAATAATTAATATCATTTAGATATTGTTTTAAAGTCAAAAGAAAACAAACAGAAATTAAACCTTTCTCTAAAAACATTTTACTAGTTGCTCACCTACTTGCGTAGTTACTTCCATATTGATTTGGACATTATTCAAGCATAATGTAACTATATTATAGCTATCTTTTATATGAGTAATACCTGGATCATTTTGTGGGTCACTTCCGATCAATCGGTCAGTGCATCTACATAGTTTCATCTTCCGTTCAACCTGACATTGCGATATACAAGCTGAAAAGCTGTAGTATGGAAATGCCCACATGGTTTCATTCTCATCTGGAAATCTACATTTCCTTGAATCTACAGGCAAGTTCTTTACATGTTCTTCAGCAGTCTCTTTCACTAAAATAGACTCCATCGTGTATTCCTTGCCTACTGACGGATATACACTTCCAAACGAGGATCCAAATGTTCGTTTCAGTGGAACTTCATAATTTCCCAGAAAAATGAACTGAAACGAATTATTGAGAAATAAACAGTCTTGTTGTGGAAACGAAACTTGAATATAAATTTACCATATATAAAGTTGAGAATGAAGATGCAATAAAACATACAAACAGTAAAGTAAATAGAGCCTTATGTTAATATCACAATAAATGAAAGAGAGGGAGATATCTGATCCATCCACGAACTTTGTGAATATAAAGGTTCATGCACTTTATAAATTATGACATCATCCTTCTATGGCCGACTTTATTTTCCAAGCTTGTTCAAATTACTTAATCAAAGAATTCTGAGTTAACTTTAGGGTTGCCTTGAACGAGGGTAAAATGATAATAGATCTCGCCTCTCCATGTTATATGCTACAAGGTTGGCAGGAGACAAGTTACTCCATTTATTAATATTAAGTTCGACGAAAGTAAGCCTATGTTTATATTATGGTGAAACAAATATTATGAAGTGTACTAGTAAGATTCTGTAAACTGGGTTGCCGAGTTTTCGTAGCTCTGGAGAATATGTCTTGTGCTACTAATTCACTGGTATCCTGAAGAGAAAATCAGATTTTGCAATATTAATAGACGTTTGTATTATACAATTTATGGAGACGTAGTATTTGAACTGCAAGCAATTTATCCGAGGTTTTGTGAGTTCATAATTTGCTATAAAGAGAGTGCGTGAAATTAGTTATGTTATTATAAAGACATAAAGAAACATAACAAACGTTACTCACATTTTTTACATTATGTTCTACGGTTCTCACTCAATACCTTCTTTCTAGATTCCTGTTGAAATCTTTGAATCGCATATAACATAAAGAGAATTATCATTACTTTAACCAACTGTCACCACCAATACTAGTACAAGCATCGCTTTAGTATTTAATATTACTCATACTATACTTTAAGAGATGTTCAGTTTGATTTTTCTATCTTCACAAAAGTATGTAAGTAGTAAAAAGTTAATTAAAAACTACAGTCTGTCATGATGATTTTTTTCTTTTTACGTCAGACAAATTGTTAGAAGTTACTATTACTAACTATTATTATTTCATATTATGCTTTAGAAAATCGCACTGGCTTGGAAATGTTTATTCCGTATACTTTTGAAACATAACTGGCAACCACCATATCTGGCAGTCTGCATTAAGATAAAATATTCATGTAAAATTGTATTAATTGTTTCAAACATCCGATCTCTCCTTTTATGTAACACGAAACCATGAAGGGGAGCAACTTATCTCAGGACGTTTAACTTCTCCCAAATTATTCGTTTCTTAAAATTATTGTCTTGTCAGAATAAATCTAAAACAGTATTAATTATTATTGTTCTTCCTGGTTTTGTGCTTGAAGATACCACAAACCGAAAAAAATACAACCTTACCAGGAAGTTGTCAATTCATTGACTTTCTGATAAGAACTTAGTGAGCAAAATATTGAGTATTCCACGAATAAACATTAAAACTCATTTTTAATATTGTTTCATTCGACTTGTTCTTTAAAAAATGCGAAAACCATTAAAAGATTTAATTATTTTCTTAGATCTTCTTGACCATAAAATAATAAGGTAGTAGCAAAAGGACACTCGTATTTTGTTTCTGCATTCCAGAAATATACCTGGCCTGAGACTAATGGAGTTTCAACGCAAAGTTAAATCGCTGAATCTAACATTTATAAACACTAATTCTACTCATGTACACTGCTATTTGTAATAATACCAGGACAAGAAAAATAATAAAATTAAAAGGAAACCTGAACGTGGTGTCTAAGATAAATATTACAGTATGACATGAAGATCAGACGCAGTGCTATTATATAAAATAGCTTCGCAGAATTTAACTGAAGACGTTCCACATACGTTCCGAGGCCATTTTCTTTCATGTGTTTTATATAATTGTTTAAAAGGCATCAATAGAGTTTAATGGTGGACTGTGAAGCCAAACTGCGGGACAAACATATTATAGTTATGTTAGATGAGTGACATGCAAGGAGTACATCCAGTGACATGCAGAGGAGTAGGGCAAGGTAACAGTGTTGCCCGCCCTTCGTCGAAGAAGTATCGCAGAGTGTTCACAATATCGACCGAGTATTATGCTTGTGAAATATAATATACCGTTTCGACTATTTGAAGGGAAGTGTCTCGTTTCCTAAAACCTGTGAACATACAGTTGTTGTTCAGAAAGTGCACAATGCCTACGAGTGAACAGCATGTTATCATCAATGGCCGCGCAAACTATATCACTTCATTCTTATGCCGTTCAAGCTTCTATCTAGTACAAAAGTGGCCACAAGTGCAGGAAGAATAAAACCAGGTTTATCAGAAAGACTACTCCTTGCAGCAGAAATGGAGGCATGAAAGTCAACATTCAGCTAACGAAAGACGGTGACGAACCGTCGACACAAACAAGTCTTATATTGCATTCCTCCATTTCGATATCGCTTCGTAAATGTACAGAAGATAATATTCAACAGCTAAGGAGTTCGAAATTTGAAATCAAGGAAGTGCTAGCGGTTGCATGTATCTCCTTCTATACAATCGTACACCAGTTTCATAGAAACATGCCCTATATGAACCTTATCTCTGACAGCATCTATCAACTCCGTTCCAACTCACTGGTATGATGCTATTGTGACTTTTGACATTCTTTATTTTCTTTGTAGTAATTCCGTTCCAATTCAACTCCGTCTTATTGTGGCCTCATATTGCGTAGCATTTATTTCTAGTTTCACATACCGTTATACGGCTCATAATTGTTTAAGTGTAGAGATGTGCAAGACAGATATAAGGAAAAGAAATTCTGGGAGTAATCGTACGTTATTCTTCGACATTTAGAGTTACTTATTCCTTGAATGATGCTTTAATAATTTGAATTTATTGTTATTCTGTCCATTAATTCTGTGTATGGTTAAGTTTCAGAAAAATTAGTGTGTATATAACTAAACCACTAATTGGAAAAACAAAACAAGGAAATAATAAACTACAATAATATAAATGATATAATAGGTGGTAAAAGCAGAACGTAGTACATTTCATACAAGTAATATGAACAGACATAAAAAAATTCAGTAACGTTACATAATGATACCTATAAGTGAACAGAAGCAGTATTCAGTTCATCTTCACAGTCAAGAGAACATAATAGTTTTGAATATAAGCTTACGAAGATAATTAATTCCATATGTTAAGCTCAATCAATGAAACCTGGGCAACTGAAAAACAACAACAGGGAATATTTTGCTTTAACATTACTCTATAACTGTGATATCGACGATTTCAATATGCTTAGTAAGAAATACGAAAAATGAGATATCTTTATTAGCAGAATTAATTATATCGTCCCCTGTAATCCAATATCTAGATTTCATTATGTTACATTTAACAATGACATTTTAAACTCCAACGAACAACCATGCATATCACATGATGTGATTTATTATAACTGTGATTTGCTCAATGTGCTTCCAATTGTTTTGAATGTTCTTATAATGATATTATGAATTTTAAAATAGCTTGAGAAATCTTTACTAAGATCTATAATCCTGCATTTATACAATATCAAATGTCGGTAGGTTACTTACATCGAGATAACCAAGCAGTGTCCTATTAACATGTACTTTATTCGTCATATTGACAGGGTTAGCGAGGGCCGATAGCGTGGGAATAATATGTGCGAAAGATAGATACCGAAAACCAAAAAGGTTAGAGAAGTTTAAATGGGACGTGGTGTTGTATACGTAGTTGTTCGGTATACACACACAATTTGTACTTGTGTTTAAGACATCGTAGTGTGTCATTCAAACCGCGGTCAGATTGACATGTTTTCTATGCAAGGTCGTGCAGATGACAATGGGTGTGAAGCAGAGTGGCTCTAACAGACCTCTATATCCATACAGTACGTTCGCGGCAATTTATCAGCTCGTGTATAACACATGGACCGCGTTACTTGATCATTTGCTTGTTACTTTACCTCATCGTGTATGAATATTTGGTATGGACGAACGTGTTAGAAGTGCGAAGAAGTAGCCGTGAAATATGATAGCTGTCTCGAGTAACGTTAAATCAAAATGCCTTCTATCCATATCACCTTAAAAGTACAAGGACTGACGTAAGTGGATTGCCAACACACACTAATTGAGGTTCGTTCAACATGCCACTACCATCGTGATATTTCAAGCATCATCACTGTACACTTAAAAGGCCATATTTGGAAGGAATGGGGTCGTCAGCTTACGTAGAAAACACAAGCGGGCAGGTGCATATCTCCGTGGTAAAGTGTTCATCAACACCAATTTGACCTCAACGTATGATGTGCCATTGTCCGTTACCAAATACTCGGCTCATATAACCTGAAGAATGAATCTAGCACAGTATGTGACCATCTAGCATGATACACTGCCTACGTTAGTGGTAAATGCTTCCCTTGCGATTCACACACCATGTGTTACAGGTATGATGTGGCTCCATGAACTTCAGTGTGAATATCTGTCAGTAGTTGAACAATAACTTATCATGACGTTAGGCCGAGTATAGCGGTCCAGGGCATTAGCATGCTCGATCTCCAGACCTGAATCTAATGCAGTTTTTGCTGTGCGAGCACAATAAACGTGTGATGTATGCTACTTGTTTCAACGATGTCAACCTCTTAACCCTCCAATACGCGCGCGGGCTACTATTGTAGCCCAGCGTTTTTATTTTCCTTGCCGCAAAGTAATTCGAGATGATAACTCAAAGGGTGTCTGTGTACCTTTCTATCAACTATCATTCTGCGTGTTTAGTGTGTGGTCGAACGTAAAATCGAAAGGAGCTCATTGTTATTCTGCTTGAAAGTTTCATGGGCTACGTCTGTAGCCTGCGCGACTATTGATGTCACGGGTGTTCCAAAGCGTGAAAGTTTTTTCATTATAGTTTGAGTGTTGATCAGATGGTCAATGAGTTAGCAAAATGCCAATTCTGATGTGAAATGTTTTCCAGATGGCGATTAACATTTTGAGACCGCAAAAATGCATTTTTCGGACACAGAAATAGTGAAAATTCAGAAGATGTGACTGAGAATTCCGAGCGGCAGGAATCACTGATAAGTGTTGATAATAGTAGTAAAGACAGTTCTGAAGTAAATTATTATGTAGTAAAAGACAGTCTCAAATGGAATAAAGTCACTCGTACTCGTAATATTTGCGCTCGTTCTCATAATATTGTGCTTCGTTTTCCAGGACCTAAAGGTGGAGGTAGGTCTGCGTTGTTGGAGCTTGAATATCTAGAAGTACTTTTAGATGCAAACATTTTGAGACTTAAGGTTGATTTTACCAATATTTACATTGACAGTGTTAGATTGAGATTTTTACTTAACCGTCATGCAAAACTTACAAACGAGATTGTACGTGCCCGTGTTGCCTTTTGATGCTTTTGATGAGTGGTCAATGCTTGAAGGAAAGTGTGCATTGATTACTCACCACTTGTGTGCAGAACATGCTTAGAAGGATATGAATAAGGAAACATAAAAATTAAAATATATGAAAATAGCATATGTAAAATTATGCAAAAATTGTAATCAAACTTTGATACCAGAAATTCGTTATGCAGAAAAGGTATATGTTTTATGGATAATACGTTTATTTTGCAATATATGTAAAAAAAAAAAAATTAAAATTATACGTAATTTTTAAAGAATTCTAACACACATGTTAAAGATGAAAGAAAGTTTAAAATGCGCCAGATTAGTCCATTTATTGATAAATACAAATAACTTTTACAGTCTTTCTGTATCACTATTGTGAAAATGAATAGTGTTGGTCTTCTTTGTATATACACCGTACATAGCTTTCATAATAAACATAATTTTCAAATTGTGTATAAAACCCTTAAAACAGTTTATAAAAACAATTCTCTACAAGAAAGACAGAAATATTAACAAAGCTAAGCAACATAATAAAATAAAAACCAATGGGCTACAGTGGTAGCCCGCGCGACTATCCACGTCGCAAAAATCCGCGCGCGTATTGCAGGGTTAAAACAGTCTATCCGTAAGTCTGTGCAACTACTCGCAATGACGTAAGTATCTTCGAACTGCTTCGCTAATCCATTGTCCAGCTTCTCCTGCATGCATTGTTGTCCATGGCAGACTCTTTCAACATCTCCTTTTGAACATCTCCTGCAATGTATCTGGAGATATTTCCGATACTCGTTTCGAATTTACTGTTCCAACGATTTCGGCCTCGCTAACTCTGCCAATATGTCCAATATTCTATATATGCATTGGACGATTTTTGCTTATCTCAGTGTCAGGAATTATCTCACGACGTTTGTTATATTAATTACGCTGCATATAAAACAGCGTCCTGGGACAACAGAGGACTAATTTGCAGTTCAAAATAATCAGAAACTTTTATATCATAGTGTAGGAGCCGTTATAGTTAATTAAAAGTTTCACTATGTTTGAACATCGCATTTTGTAACATTAGCACTACCCTACGAATCCTGAAGCATTTACATTGACTGTGACATTACTATTTGGTGCTAGCGGCAAAATTTATTGACTTTAACTGCCATCTGGTAAGAATGGATCTGATCATTTGATGAATTGGTAGATGTACTCTAAGGTCCTTTATCAATATAACGCAATATATCGCAATTTGAGTCTGTAGACAAGGACCCGAGATGTATACAAATAAATGTGTATTTCGCTATATTTTGAGTTGTAGAATAATACTCTATAGTCCATGGTAGCAATTTTTAGAGCATCCAATATATATAGGGTGTAAAGAGAAGGTTGTTACAAACTTCGAGAGATGATTTCTGTGATCGGAACAACATAAAATGTCTTCTTGTAGGTTCTCAGTTTCAACTTCAGTTTCGAGTTACAGAGTTGACAACTTTGAATTCAAAGTCACCTGCAGAAAGGAGTGTACTGTGAAAAGGACAACAGTGATTCTCTGACTGCCTTTGATAAAGATTTCATGCCCAGGGGACTGAATGAAATCAACTTTGTCTTTTTCCTTAATGCAGACTTGCGCCTGGACCTATGTAGGTACAAAGAGACTGATTTTGGATGTGTAGCAACATCCTATTGCAATACTGAAGACGACAGGTTTTTTCCATTTCCTTAGCTTTCTTCTTTTGTAGACGCTATTGCCTTAATGAAAGCAGAAGGATCGAACTTACTTTCCAATTTAGAAGCAAAGACATAAATCGGTCGTTTCAGTTTGTTACTTCGATCCACCTAATAAATGTGAGTTACTATCATTATATACTGAATTATTTAGTAATCGTTTCCGCCTTAGCGGAAAATCAACCAATACATAAACTTATCAGCGGGTATAATCCAGAACAAGATGAAGTATGGAGAAGGGTTTGTTGTTTTGTGTGATAATTGGGCTAACTACGAGGCCTAATGCTATTACAAAAAATGAAAAGAAACCTCGTGAACGTCTGTAGCTGAAATTATTCGAGAGCACTGCTGGGGAGTGGTCTGCTATAACGTCGGGTGAGAGCTGCAGCATAGCTCATAAACAACAAAGCGTGTATAGTAAACAGTATGCACAGTTTGACTGTCTACTTCTATACTTTACACTACTTGACTGAAATGGTGTGTTCCGATAAGTTTTTGGGGAAAAAAAGTAGACTGTCAAACAGTTCGTATTGTGTTCCCGAGTAGTTGGTGTGAAATAAGTAGACAGTGGAACTCTGCATACTTTGTTCCCAAGAAGTATGTGTAGAAAACATAGTCAGTCAAGTAATGCATACTGTTTTCACAAGAATCATTTGGGATAACAAACAGATAGTCGAACAGTGCGTAGCGTGTTACAGAGAAGTCTGAGAAACAAGTAGAATGTGAAGAATGCATGCTGTGTTCCTGCGGAGGGAGTAGGAAACAAGTAGACAGATAAACACTGCATACCATGTTTCCGAGAAGTTTGTGGAAAACAAGTAGACAACCAAGCAGTATATACTGCGTTCCCGTGATGTGTGAGGGATACAAGTAGACAATCAAACAGTACATGCTGTGTTCTCGAGAAGTGTGTGTAAAACAAGTATACTATCACGCACTGTTTGATAGTTCCCAAGAAGTATGTGGCGAAGAAATATATAGTCTAATAGTGCATACTCTTATCCCGGGATGTGTGTGGGAAATGAGTGGATAGTCAAACAGTGTTCTCGGGAGTTGTGTAGGAAACAAATAGACAGTCAAACAGAGCCTACTATATTCTCAAGAAATGTGTGGGACACAGATGGACAGTAAAAGTGAGTGTGCCTTACAGTATGAATCGTTATTCACTTGGAGAACAAGGAGACATGATTTTCATATGCGGATGAGAAAAGTGGAAAGAAGACAAACAGAATGGATTTTCCGCGTGCAATTTCCTGGACGTTTGCCAACAAATCAGAGGATATTTGTGGCCGTGTATCTCTGCGAGACGGAAACACTGATATATTTGCTTTTCACTGTGGCCTATCCCGACATGTACGACTACGGAAATATAGAGCGAAGTATTATAGGTTTTGTTCCGAGTAATCCCCGGACCAGTACAAGAATATTGGCCAGTGTTATGCATCAGGCATGTGACTTGTGGGCAATTATTCACGAAAATGTATTTGACCATACCAATTGCAAAAAGTACACGGTCTGAAAGCTCTATGAGCAAGTATTTTGTCACGGGTTTACTACACACGCCACGTTAACTCCGAAGTTCTTGAGTTGTGTTATGTCCATAGAAGAGGGTATTTTCCGGAGGGATGGAACAATCCAGCTGTAAAGCATTCACGTATGGGCGGAGGCGAACTCCCAAAATAGGATTATCTCCGGTCATAAAAAATTCGGGATTAACGTTTGTTAGAATTATTGGAGATCGCCTTATCGGAATATATTTATTTTAACGCTGATTCTGGAGAAACCTATATTCAGTTCCTAGTGAACACTTTACCCCATTGCTCTAGAATGTACCCCTGGTGGTACTCCAGCGTATGTGGTCTGCATAATGGAACTCTAACCGACTTGAGTATTCCTGTACGCCGCTATCTAGATCGTACGCTCTTTGAACGATGGATCGGGTGTGGAGTATCTATTGTGTGGCCTGAATGACCAACCGATCTCAAAATTCTCGCTTTCTATCATTGGGTACATCTGAATACTGTGGTATATTTTGAACTGGACCTTGACGCGCAAGTCTAGGAGAAATGTCTGCATGATACATGTAGTGCTATTTGCAATAGTATTGGGACTTTGCGGGAGTTTGTCCATCCATAATTCGTCTTTGCAACTCCTGCATTGCGCTCATGGCGGTCACTTCAAGCACCAGCTATGAGCATGTTGACTTATTATTTGTACATATTCTCGTTGTCTCATAAGGTTCCAACATCCAGACTACGTATTCAAATGTTTGGACTATTTGTGGACACATAGTTTACTTAACTGTTTGCACCTTCATTTTTACGTATGGGGTATAAGGTATTACTGTATCCACATTTTTGGCACTGTAAGCTTCACAACTGAGATAGTACGTCTAGTAGATATTACGTGTAAGAGATATTTGAGTTTTCAACATTTCCTGATGTCTACTACCATTTATTCCTCCTGCAATATCTCGAAATCAATGAATTTCGGATCCTATTTTTACCCTTTTTAACTGTTTTACCCACGGTTTCGTCTCTGTATTTTTTCCGTCTCTGGACATTCCTTTCGTCAAGTTCTTTTTTATGTATGACCTGGTATATTTTCAGGATTCAAAGCTCTTTTTTCTGCTTCATATATTGCATTAACACACCTAATAATATGAGAGTGCAATATGCAATCCAAACTCAATATACAACGATGGCAGCACTGACAAACGGATGTCATTGTGACTATCCTAATTCCCAGCTTCGCGTGCACATTACCTTTATTTTTTGACAGGCAACCTCACTCATGTTTCGTTTGTGAAGTTTTCCGTGTATTCCCATTGAACGGAATTGGTTTTGTAGTCCAAGTAGGCAACCCTGTATGCCGAAAACGAAACTGAAATCGAGAAACTGCAAGAGGACTTCTCTCGTTTTGATCTCAGGAGTAAACTTCCGAGGTTTTATGTACATCGAAAATGTATACCTAGTATCATATATATATATATATATATATATATATATATATATATGTGTGTGTGTGTGTGTGTGTGTGTATGTATACATAGTATCCGGTCATGTCCAATACTTGCCTGTATTGGTTGGCCATCCCACCTGAAGTAATAACTTATTTCCATATCAGTATCATAGGAAATTGGATCATTTACAATGGATTTTCTGAAAAAATTAGCAAAATTATTTTATATTAAAACTTTAAAGAAGTAACAATTATAATAGTTATATTCGATCATAATCTATTACTTCAAACTGATATCTGAGTCCTAAGGCAAAGTGAAATATTTTGCAAATCATTACTTAATATTCTAATGAACATATCTGAATTTAACAAAAACATTTGTGAACGCATGGAATTTATTCTCATGTTTATCATTCTATAAATATATTCAAATATAGTATTCTACTCTAAAATACAGTATACATTGTATACACTATGTATGTGGAGAGATAGCTAGGCATTGTTCATCGTGAGAAAGAGAGTGAACTTTGTAACAGAAAATCAAAGGAAAGAGTTCAAAGTAATAAGTTAGAAAGACGAAGATCACCGATGTTCTGGCCATTATGAGAGAAAATCGGGTTATTAGCAATTCAATTTTTCTAGATAGGAGAAGCATGTTGAGTAGTATTTGTTAAAAGTTATTGCACGTGGTTATTGCAACTATATTTTCTTACAATTTCCTTTAAATAATACTTTCATAATTAGAGTATTGTCTAAAGAATGTACATGAATTTTATTGCAGTATTTTGATTCTATTATGCAGAATTTGTACAACTTCAGAATATTCCAGTGCTTCCAACTCTCAGGAATATAGTTCAAATCAATCTTTTGAACGTTCTGGGAGTCAAGTCAAGTGGGTCTTTACTCTTTCTTGATGGAATTCTCTCACGCTTGATCTGTTTGTTTGAGGAAAACATGACATTCTACAAGAACATTATGACGAAGATGTTATTGAACCACATCTGATACAATTTCGGTGTGTGATGTCTTAGGTAAACTTCCACTTGCTGGAGAGAGATTCCTGTTTCCCCACAATGAATACTTACATTTTGGGGAACAGTTTGAAGGAATATCGTGCTGAAATAGCGTCGTGAAGAATATTTAAAAATTGCGCAACATTGGTATTTAAGCAGGCCTGATATCATCAATGACTAAAAAACATCACCAAACAGTCACAAACAATTTGAAGAACGTTAGCATCTAAGCGATCTTTCTTTGGTTGCCTTAAAGCATGTTTCAAAAACATTTACTATGCCATATTTCTTTATCTGTGAATCTCTACTGGAATGTTAGAGCTACAGCCAGCTTTGAAGTGGTTGATCGCAAGATATGAGAAGTATGGGAAAAGTAGACAACAATGTGAAAGAAAAATCTTTTTCGAGTTTCGGAAACAAAATATTTCATGATAAGACCCATATTGATATCTGGAAATGTTATGCTGTGATTTCGTGGGATTCGAAGGTCATCGTGCATTACAAATTAGTACTATTAAGGGAAGCGATATACTAAGTCATCGAATGCACCCGGAAATTAAAACTGGCAACTGAAAGTATACACAAAGTTCTTTAATCACTATGACAACATCACAAATCACAAATTTAACGATTTGCTTTGAAGTATTTCGTCTTCTGTATATCGAAGATCTACCAATCAGAATCATTTGTTTCGATTTCAGCAGAACTTCCTATCTGGTGCTAAGTTGGTTTATAAAGGCACTTGAAGGCTACGTGTATCCATTTTTTAACCAGAATCCACAGATATTATATAGCTACCAGTGATGAATTATAATGATCAAATGTTGCACAATAACATTTAACAGAATGGTATAAGTGAGATAAAATTATATTTTTGACAAATCACCATAAAGTCATTCTCAAATTACGCTTTCAAAGCACAATAAATTTTTCGCAAGCTGATAGTGAGGTTAATGTTCAAGTTAAACCTATCCCTGTGATTGCTAACAACTTTTGTGAGTTTTTGGGAAATGGTTCTTTCTGATGATATCACAGGCAGCAAATAAGATTAATTTAACATAAGAGTACTAGAAACCATGATACATATGATAGCACTAATGTTTCTTCAAAATAGGTTATAGAAGAATTGGTATATGTGCAAATGAAGTTAAATCGTACATAGTGAGAGAAGGAGGAATTTTTTAGAAAAACGGAAAGCGTTCATATAAATGAGTCAGAATAATTATGAAGATCACTGATATTCGGAACATTATCACAAATGTGGGATATTAGCAGTTCCAAATTTTGTAGAGACGGGTGCATTTGGGCATAAAATGTTAAAAAATACTAAAAATGTACGTGATTCTGAGACAATATTAAAAAATAAATGACAACCAACTTTTCTTATATATTTTTATATCATATTTATGTATTTAGAGTATTGATAATTGTTCCATGTAGTTTATTGTAGTTTAAATGTATTTTAGACAATAAAGGAATAATTATTCCTTCTTAAAACTGCAATCTATTTGTATAAACTTATATGTAAATAATCAACTTAAGTAATAATACTTCCTTATTTAAATTAGGAACACGTACAAAATATTTATATAGTTTCCATATTCCTTCTTTCTTTGAAGTCCAACAGTATTACTGAATATTATTCTATTCTGAAGGATAAGAAATACGAGGGCTATCCAGAAAGTAGATTACGTTTTCGTCTGTGTCCGCTAGGGGCGGGGCTAGCGCGGCCATCTTGGGGTCAGAGCGTTGCGCAGCTCAGTCGGCATCTAGCCGTGCTAGTGAGAGGTTCGTGCTGTGCTCCGTTAAGATACTGTGACGGTTTGAAATGTCTGCGTTAATTGAAAATCCCGCGAGCTGCGAGGTGCGTGCAGTAATAAGGTTTCTGACAGCAAAAAACTGTAAACCGATAGAAATCTATCGGCAGCTGTGTGAAGTGTATGGGGACAACATTATCACTGAAGGTGGAGTGCGACAGTGGGTCATAAGATTTAAAAATGGCCGAACCAATGTTCACGACGAAGATCGAAGTGGGAGACCCAGCAAAGTGACTGCCGAACTTGTCGAAAAAGTCGATGTTAAAGTCCGTGAAAATCGAAAGTTCACAATAACGGAACTTTCTTTGAGTTTTCCACAAATTTCGCGAAGTTTGTTCACGAAATCATCAGCGAAAAGCTTGGTTACCACAAGTTTTGTGCAAGATGGATTCCAAAAATCTTGACAGAGGACCACAAAAATCAGCGAATGGCTGCAGCGTTGCACTTTTTGGACGCCTACAATAAGGATGGTGACTCTTTACTCGATCGCATCGTTACTGGTGACGAAACATGGGTGAAACACGTGAACTGTGAAACGAAATTGCAATCAATGCAATGGGGGCACACAGGTTCTCCCCAAAAACCCAAGAAATGCATGCAAACAATGTCGGCAAGGAAGATGATGGCGACTGTTTTTTGGGGACAGAAAAGGTGTGATTTTGGTGGACTTCCTGGAAAGAGGCACTACAATAAACGCTCAAAGGTATTGCCAAACTCTGCAAAACCTCAGAAGAGCAATTCAAAACAAGCGCAGAGGAATGTTGAGCTCTAAGATCTTGTTGATTCACGACAACGCCCGGCCCCACACGGCAAATGTCACGCGTGAAGTTCTTGAATCTTTTCAGTGGGAGTTGTTTCCTCATCCGCCGTACAGTCCCGACCTGGCACCGAGCGACTTCCACCTATTCCCAGCAATGAAGAAGTGGCCTGCTATGCAGCGTTTTGATGACGACGAACAGCTGCAGGAAGAGGTAACGAAGTGGTTGAAATCGCAGGCGGCCGAATTTTTCGACGAAGGAATTTGCAAGCTCGTACATCGCTACGATAAATGCCTTAATTTGAATGGTGACTATGTCGAAAAGTAGTATTTGTGTGTGGCTTTCATCTGTATATAATAAAATTTGTTTCCTATACTTTGTTGATTTTTTATTCCAAAACGTAATCTACTTTCTGGATAGCCCTGTCGGGAAATGGAAACTGTTAGTTATGGTGTGCATTTATTACAAATTGTATGTAATTAACTGGTCTAAGTATTCTATATATTATTAGAAATTACTGCAATAATTAATGTTAAATAACTAATAATTTTGAAAAGTGTAAGTACACTTATTTTATTAATGAGATGTATATAATTTACTAATCAACCTCTAGTTCCCTTGTGTTTGCGCACAAACATTGAATGATTTTTTTCTATTATATTGTTTCCGTGTAACTGCAATCATATTTTATTTTAAATAAAGTAAATTTATCTGAATTTCAGGTAAAGCTAAAGTACAGATTTCATATATTTGATTATTTCCTGTAAACTAGTTTATTACCTATTATCATTCGATAGTAAACTTCAATATAATTAGTTGACTTTTTGTGTTATTACCTTGTAATATTAAGTCTTTATTTAAAATAAATTGTCCAACATTAAAGTTCAAAATGCGTTATGGAAATACGATTCATGTAGAATATAAATTAGTAAATATAGTATACTCTCAATTTCTATTACCCTTCAATAACACTCAATATCATGTCAATTAGATATATATTCAAATAACTCAAATGCAGAAGCATATTTACTTACACTTGACGTGAATACATTATGAAGCAATTGGGAACATCTGTTGAGATAATCTTCGCAACGGAACAGCAATTGACGGGTTTCCCAAGAATCATGCAATCTTTAAGAACCTGGTCACAATCTCTAATTAACAGAAGTAAATGATTTACTTATGTTAAATACTGTCGAACATATAATCATATAAAAAATAAGTCACAGCATGACAATTCATCAGTACACATCACAACCTCTTATCTATTAACACACACACACAAAAGGAGAGAGAGAGAAAGAAAGAAAGAGAGAGCGAAATGGAACCCATCTGTTCAAATATTAATATTGATTCAGGGCACTAAAATTCACAAAGCATGACTTCTGGCTATGCCATCAAATTCGGTGGTGGTAAAGACACATGAAAAAGGTGAAAAAATTTATTCACTGCATCATCTTTTATATTTTGTTGTAATTTTATCGTAGATGCAAGAAAGGATCATACGGTCGTTGTTTTGATATTCTTAATTTTTATATTGTATAAATCCTTCGAGCCTCTAAGTCTGAAACATATAGTGACAATATTTTGTTCGTAGTTCATAGGATATTCTTCAGGTTTCCAACAAAGAAGAATCAGAACCTTGGATATCGAATGAATGGGATGTCTATAAAAGCTTGCCACTTTGACAATTCATATTTGAAATACTTAGTTAGTCTTGATATAAGTTTGCTTGATGCACATCTAACTAAAAACAGTTTCGTCCACGAAAAAGCTCAGGAATATGAGTCGAACGTTTCGGCGTGCTATGTTCAAACAGGATATCTTATACATACGTGTTTGAGCAAGAAAGCAGGGTTCAGAGGCATTAATTGAGTATCAGTAAATACTAAATATAATGAAAAGTTAGATAATTGTATGTTATATTTCTTACTCGTTTCCTATTAGTATTATCAGATAACATTTTTACCTGATTTCCGGATGAATATTTAATTGTAATATTTAAAACAATTATTTTTGGTACACTCTATCACTTCATTCAGTATGATCAAACAACTGTTTAGTACTCAATTTGCTGAATCAACACAAATGTTCTTATCCTATATAAATTATACTTGTATACGCAGCATAAATTAGGTTGAGTTTTAGGTTGAAATCAGCTGCGTAATTTCATACTTTTGCTTGATGGGGACATGATTTCTCATCAACATAATATATTCACATTTTTATTAGAATACAATTGATGGAAATATACTTATTTCTCAAATCCACTATGGCAATTGCTCCTCTCTGTCCGTGCTATATCCATTAAAGCAATCTCCACTAAGTGAATGTGTACATTATAAGGACGAGTCATATGATATTTACACACTCTTGAACATAAATTCAGTAAAATCGACGAAGAAAGTTATTGTAGGAATTTTAGCCACATCATTGACAAAACTCAAATTCTCAGAAACGCATGTAAGTAAGATTTAGGACGGCGTATTCAGTGAATTCAATTATTAGATCCAGAATAATCCCGTTTCGTTCAAAAGAACTATATTTAAATTTTAAAAGCGCTATTGGGTCGTTTCGTGATTAGGGGCAAGTTTCATGTCCCGTGTTAAAATGTCCCTTTCTAAATAAAAATAGATTTTGTGTTTGTGAACATAAGTAGCTAGTGTCACACTAATGTACTTTCTATACGTAACTTTGAATTATTTATTTTTATTTTTTTTAAATTACTTATTTTATTCGTAAGTGTCACTACCATAACGTGTCCCCAGCAACAGGTACGTGAACATTCATGGTATTTTCTGGTATATACAAGTGCGAAAATGTATTTGTTTATTTCGCCGCCTAGAGAACTTGAGCCCATTTATATAAATAAATAACAGTATTTTCCTTTTCTTTTGTTTTGAGGTTACATTTTGGCGATGAAAGCTGAGTCCCTAGCTTTTAGTGTCAGTACCGTCACTACTTACGTTTTTGTTCTTAAATACTATCGATTTGGCAATATTGCATCCGAAAAAAAAAATGCGCAGCGTAATTCGTATCCCTTGCATGTGCGGGAGGCACATGGGATCCAACGCACGGCGGTCTGAAGATTTTTATCGTTGCTTTTGTCTGCAAGTGAGTTGAGTTATGTTTTCTCATTGTCATAACCGTAACACAGTCTTATGCAATAAATATAATATATAATTGAGTGATGTAACGTCTGTTTTGTAATCCTTATGGATCAGGTTCATGGTGAATTCATTTCGACTTCCCACCTATGCAAGGTTTTCTAGAAATTTCTGTGATGTGAAGAACCGTCATTCCCACAACGGTCCTTACCGTTACGTCAAATTTTGTTACGGAAATGACTTGTTGTTTTGGTAGTGAGTATCAGAAGGCTATGCTATATTTAAAATATGAAAAACAATACAAAACGTGCTGTACTGTTATTTTGCATGTAAATTTAACAAATACAAATAATTCAGTTATCAGCTTGAATCATCAGTATTCATATTCGATTTTGTTGATAATGACGAAAAACGTTTTACAATCTTGATTTTGTATTCAATTTTGAACCAAGAAAATGATATGTCATGCATGCAATATTGTGAAAATCAAAATTCAATATCAATGACAACGCATATTTTTTTCAAATTAAATTGAGAAAACACGTAAATTGTTACGGTATGTGCTGTAGAACTTTCTTTTTAATTTTTAGTTAAAAGTGTTAAAGATTTTTCGTATGTATTTATCTTAAATATTTTTTTTTTATTTGTATCATTCCATTTGTATGTTTATTTATCCCACAGCAAAATGTGCTTGCCAAATGCATTCCAATTTACTGTTCAAAGCAGATAAATTGAAACTTTGTAGGGTGGTTCATACAAATAATCTACATGAATTTGCTTAAACTTTATGTTGTAATCCCAAAAACAATCCTGTTCATACTGAGAATGTTTGAAGTGCAAAAACAAGTCGCTAAATATGACAATTCCAAATCCACAGGAGCAGACGTTTTGGTATTGTTGAAACAATAAAAAAGAAAAAAGAACGAAGTACAATACGAACGGCACATTCGAAACAATTATAGTACGAGTTACAGAAAAAAAAGTAAGAGGTTTGGTGACAGACAGCACGTGCGTTTGAAGACGATATGCTGCCTTTTCTTAGACAAAATTGCAACATATATCATCAGTATTACTTAGTAAAGTCACTTAAACAGACACTTACACAGAAAGAATGTGTACTCTACGTTAATTTTTCTGAGAACTATCAGTGTGAATGCTCTCAAGAATACAGCAGATGCATTTCGGTGCTTCTCGCAAGACAAGCTGACATATTAGTTTTGCATGGACATGACTTAACTGATGCAAAAGCAACGTTCAATGTGTTAAATAGGTCTGAAACTTCAAATATTAAGTTCTTTTACATAGATGCTTCTGCAATTTCGGCTGTTGATTCCTTAGTACCTAACAACTTGCCAAAAATACCTGATTTGATGAAAGTGCACCAAGCAGTCTCAGAGACTGCTCAAAGACTGGAAGGGTTCTTTGAATGTAAGAATTATTTCCTGTTTCTATAACAGATCAACAGTGTGCAATTGTTTCAGGCCCAAAACCGTGGACATGACAAATCTGTAAAAGTTGTATTGCCAGAAAAAACGACATGAATATTTTATGAATATTGTTAGAAATGAAGGTTATTTGAATGCGGGAATACTTTCGTTTTTTTTTACAGATCAGCAGTACAAAAATAACATACACTAAGTACATAATTATTTCTTCTGTTGATCTGAAACAATTGCATAGTGTTCATCTGCTTTGTGAGCTTTAAATTATGTTTTTTTAGTCATTTATGCGAACTGTATTATTCTCAAACTGATCCCAATATTCACACACTGTATTATTGTGTATATTATTATTGTATTATCATTGTATTATATTGTGTCATTGCACTAGCAACAAGAACTTACTGTGTAGAGCATTAGTATTCATACGGGTTTTGTGAAGAAATGACATAAAACACAAATAAAATTTACTACAATATCTTTATATTTTGTTAGAAGAGTAAAAAATGTTTGGCTAGTGAACAAATATACAATATGAGCTCCAAATTGTATTAGTGGGGTTCACCAATTTTGAACCAAACCACTGATATAGGAGAATTATATTAATGTGTTAGTGTATTCTGTCAAATATATTCCAATAATTGCATCCTGTGTGTCATAAGTCATTTCCATTATATTTTTGTCGTTACCGTCACGATAATGTATTTTTGTTTCAATAAAGTACTAAAAATTAGTAATACTTTTATATTTTTATTGTAAAATATTTTTACACCTGGCGATTATTTGAAATATTTCCTCACTAAATACTAGATAGCCCGTTGTTCACTAAGCAGCGTTATTCACACAGACCACACCTTGACAGTACACCGAACTTCTTAATATTAGGCCTGGATTTTATTTTCAGCATGGATTTAGGATGGATTTTATTTTCAGTCTACATATATCAAAGCCAAATCCGTCACAATGTACATTCGCGAAGTGTCCCCTCGGACGTAATATAAAATTGATTCAAATGAAAAGCTCTCCGCGCCGCAACGTGTATTCTATAATTTTAGTGACACATATCGGAAATTTGCATATTTATGGGATTTTGCATGTCCGAATTCAATTATAGACTACGATAACGCTCGGACACATGTTTACTTTTAGTTTCCTTAGATATAACTGGACGTGAATTTGGGCAAATGCAAAACAAATTGGATCAACTTACCGCTTCTCCCACACATGCTATCCACCCAGCCGCCATATTAGATTCAACTTTCAGTTTTTCAAATGGGAATAGGTGCAGGTGATACATCAATTGTACACTTTTCTATAGAGCGTCCCACCATTAGGTTGCAGTACAGGAGTAAATGGCAATACTTTTCCTTATGGCCATTGTTGCCAAATTTAGCCTGAATTTTAGAAATAGTTTCTTTTACTAGGTATGAATAAATTATTGTAGAACATTGTATTTTCTATCAAATAATCTGTTTTTCTCACATCAGGAAGACTTTTCAAGTATTGAAATAAATTGAAAGAGTGAAATCTTGCTAATGGCAAATTCTAACGTCGCGTTGAATATATCACGTCATAAGTTCAGAACTCTAAGAGATACAACGATTAAACTTATACAGCTATTAACACCATATTTGGTGCCAATGTTGGGAAAGTTTGCATTTAAAAATCGTTTTGAATTTTAAAATAAAATATAAAATATAAGAGAAAGTGCATATACTATTCCAATGAAATATCTAAAAAGTTGACTAAGGAGAAACTTTTTCATTTTTCAGGTCAGATGGGGGTGCAAAGCGAGACAAATATTGAGAAAAGATTGAAATTATTTTTAAAACATATTTTTAAAACAATTCGAAGGTTAATATCTTTTATTTAGGTTTTATGACTTTTAGTGTTAAGTATCAATTTTCTAAAGTGCACGCATCTGACCAGTAGAAAAGCAGTGATAAATCTTGCCGATGATATTTTCCTTATAATGTTTGTTTTAAAGTTACTGATGTAGAGTATTGTTCTATACCGATGAGTGTTTACTGTTGACACTATGCGAGCACGAATCTACTGCTTAACGGAAGCTATTCGCAAAATCGAATCCTGGACTTCACCTACGATAAACATTGCGTCAACTCCACTCAATCTTACGTTCCACTACTTACTACGCTCGTTTTTCTTGAGTTGTACGCACACACACACACACACACACACACACACATATATATATATATATATATATATATATATATATATATATATATATAATGTGACCAATATCTATTAATAATAAGTCTCATCATTCCTGGCGATAAAAGTTATTACTTTTGTAATTGATTCATTTATAGTTCGCATGTTGTACATAATGCTGTTTCAGATGCTGACAATTTTGACAATAAAGGTTGGTTTCGCTTGCAATTCCACTTCTCTTATTTATTTTGAATACACAGATGAAAATGACAAAAGCGTTCATAACAAATAACTGTATGAGCTCACAAAGCAGAATGAAAGGCCTCTTTATTCTTTCCTCCCATGCTTCTTTAGGAAGCAGGGTTTAACAATTCTGTTTGTTTTCGTTTCCTCGCCCAACGATTTGTATTTTATTGGCTGCCACTATACGCAATTTAAAGTCATAACCTGCGCGTTTCTTTAGAACTGATATAATGGGGTTTCTTTTCATTCTTCTTCTGTTTCCAGACTGATATTGCGTTTCTGAGTTGTCAGAAGTGAGTATAGAAACTAGGGAGGTTCAGTTCCTATTCACCATTGCATTTGTCATCATCATCATATTTTATTGGCAGGCCACTTGCTGCAACTCAGAAGCTTCCATGATCCACGGTCTTCGGTTAACCTCTTCGTCTTTACGTATGATTTTTCTATTTCGATATCGTCCAGTAATTGTAGTTTCTTTTCGTCCTCTCTCTCTTTTTCCTGCCACCATACCCTCTAGCACGTCCTTCATGATACAATCTTAAATATCGGAAGTGGGGAGAAGCCGTCTTCACAAAATACTTTATGATGTAACTTGTTTGACAAACGGAATTGGATTAGCGGATATTTTGCTTACAGAGACGAATGAGTGGTCTCGTACATGACATTTCCTAGTCACTTATCACTATCACCCTACACCAGTTTTGACTCTTAGTCAAATTCAGTAGTAGCACCATACCCATTGCTATTCCTTAATTTGCCGCACAGTCGGTACAGAAAATTTGTTTGTGGAACTGTTTAGTCTGCCATTTATTTCAATCATATGTTTTCTATTCGTTTCATATGTTCTCTCGACTTCGTATTACTTCCATCAAAATTTTGTTACAACGATTTATAAACCATCATTAAAAAAACCTTCTAACACACAATTGTTAGCCTGTTATTTCGTACCCTCCAATTCGCCGTTCTAAATGAATTTGCGCGATTGGAAGGACAAAACAGTTGAAAATATATGATTTTAAGAAGGATTGATTTACAGACTCATCACTCTTTCTGTCTTTCTTGTTCTTTCTTCGAAAGAAAACATACGGCGGAAAAAATGTGGCTACAACGCGCTCTATTTACTCTATACCGCAATCTAAGAGTGGGACGCTCTATAGGAAATTCATTGGTATAGTGAGTTTTACCGTAGCGCATACCACTTGCAAGGTTTTGCATGTTAAATGTCAAGCACTTCGCGAATGTTGAACCAAATAGAATGTTGCGCGCGGCTCGTGTATATAAGTAATATTTTATGTGATTTATGATTGACGAAATGTTCTCTGAAAGTTCATTATTAAAAACAAGCAGACGTCAGAAATCGTAGCTCTTCACCAACATCTTTTCGTCTCCGGATTTACATTAGCCATTTCGACCGTAACACAATATTTCCTTGTTATAGTATAATATGCAGGTAATAACAATCACTCACAGAAATGTAATAAGATTATGACTCCAATGTTGTAAAGAGTTTGTTTAACACTTACGATAATAAGCTGGGGGGGGGGGGGTTCGTCGAACCCATAGACAATTATATTGTGAATTGTGCTTCTATGCGTGGACAAAAAAAATCCGAAAAAAATCACATTGTGTAATGGAAGGTTAAGAAAAGAATCCTACTTGATTTTGCTCTAAACGGGGAATTGTTTAATTTGTATAGGGCAATAAAGCGAACTAGGTTCAACAAGCCCCCTTTTGGTGGTGCATGTTACCTTTTTTCGTTCTGATTTAAGATATCGTTGCGGCTTAGTGTTTCTGTTTTCTGCCACAAATAAACACTCTCATGTCTGAGTCTGACAATACTAATGTTTTGCAATACTAATGGGCTTGGCAACACTGATAATAGTCACTTTGTTTGTTATTGTTCAATGTGGTCGGTGATTTTGCAGTGCTGAAAATAGAACTAATATTTTGAACATCCTGCGAGTTAAATGTTTTGATTAATAGCATTGCAGTGTTTTCGTAGCTTCAGTGCTAATATTCTGAATTCGAATATTGTTTCTTTTGTGTGTCGTATCGCGTAATAATATCAGTGAATGTAACCTATTTGTATAACCTACATGTATAATTTCATTTATAATGATGATGATTATTATGATGATGTGGTGTTCTACTCCAATGCTGGTCAAGTACCCGAATGTCTCTCGGCGAGACGAACCCATGGTAGTTTGTTATTTCGTTCCATTGGATAATTATCACTTCCAGAGGACGGGACCTACAGTGTAACGTGAGATCGAAACCACTTGTCTTCCTGCTTGTGGAATCGAACCCGGGATCCCTTGTTTGCAATTCTACGACCTTAATCTGTCATCCACCCGGGACACTATTTCATATACATATAACTGAATATTTAATAAAACATCTGAGAATTTAATTTGAAAAATTTTTTTTCTATGGGTTCAACGAGCCCCCCTTGGTATGCTACGTTATAGAAAACATCTTAGTGTCGTAAGGGTTAAACCTATAGTATTTTTTCAGTTAAAAATTGTTTTCATTTGCCAACGAAAAGCATACGCGTAACTGATATTACTCTGCTATGTCAATTAGCGAATTGCTTGGAGGGATTTAAAATGCAATACCTCTAACGGTGCAAACTACGATTGTTCTGTTTAAAAAGGTGAACTGCATCCCACTGGTAACGAACGAGATGGAATAAACATATTTCTTCGAAACTACATATGAAAATGAAAATCTAAATTCTCATCAACCAATCAGAGCAAAGTTATGACAACTCACACAATTACTATTTTGAAATGTATAATTTTAAATATGCAATTCGTATTTAAGATCCATGTATATCACAAATAGTAAACAATTAACGACTTAGATACTTATATATTTATTTCTATTACAAATGACTGCATGACGGTGTTAGGCGTAACTAACATCCATATATTTAACGTTTTTCCTGTATATTATACCTGACCTTTTTTGCACATGTGAAGGCAAAATAATTCAGTTGCTTAAATTATGAAACGTCAATTGAAAGTGTTATCACGAAACGAAGTAAAGGATATATAATAGAAATACGAAATGTTAATTTAAATATTCAGTCGACAGAATGAAGACGAAAATATCCAACTAATATAAAAATAATTCAGTTATAGAAACATATACATCAACTTACTCTGGTTTCCACTCAAACCCTACTGAACAAAGAGAAAATGCTGTAGGTGTCCAATTTTCCTCTTCGGCAACTTTGACATCATAAGATATGGAACTATAGTAATACTTGTCCCAAAGCAAAAGACCTGAGATCATAGCAATGATCACCATGCAAATCCAGAGTACTATCCATATAATCCTAGAAGAAATAGCTTATTTAGACTTTAAAATATAGTACATTATTAGATTAATTAAAAAATAATGGACGAAGTGTGTACTGTTAAAATTTTATCACGAGTTTAATGATGAATACTTCAATGTTTTGGAGAAACGGACTCATTGACTGTATCAGACTAAGCCCAATTCCACATCGTTTTTGCATGCATCCTAGGTAAAGTGGAGTTGTTCTCCAAAGTTTGGTTTATTATGATTTACAAGTTATGACGTAGGGAGACTATTAATTGCGAAAGAGAATTAACGAAAGTAGCAATGTGTTTAAACGGTAAATAAGATAAAGGAGTGTAGGGCAAGGAAAGTTAAATGGTATTGCGTTAAAGAGATGAATATAATGACACTGACAAATAAGAGGGATACTCGTTCACACGTTTACCCGTTCTAATGTACTTAGCATATGAGAAAACGAAAATAAACGAACACATAAGGACCGGACTGGCTTTTTGATAAATGTGACAAATATTCGTTTGTAGGTGTTATGGTACAATATAAGAAAGGAGGAAATTGTGAACTATTGCTCCAAAAAAAAACAGCAACTGATTGTCCTATGTTTAGCTGATTCAGTATCTTGCAATTATTATAATGCAATTAATATAATTGTTTTGCCTTCTGAATTATATTTTTTAAAAAACGTTTCCTAACTACTCCCACAATCCTTTACCAAACCACCCGTAACGTCCAAAAACCCGCAATTTTGCTTACTAATAGTTAGTAAACCCTTAAACCCATCGTTAAATAAAACCAAATACTTCCATTTGGGGCACTTGGACATTGGTTATAATTTTAAACTACGAGATAGTACTACAGAAAGGTATTTAATACCAAAGCACAGCAAGGTCTCTTGAAAGTAAATGGAGTCAAGATTTAAAAAGAACAAAACCCAATCTACAAATAAACACCTCAACACCTAAACGTCCTAATAAATGTATTTCAATTGTATTTATGTCCAAATGTATTTCAATTGTAATTATCCAGAACAGAAAACAATAAAGACAAATTCTGATATAGAAATGATATCCCATAGGGAGGGGTTTGTTTTTATGTTGGATTATATTTTATCACTGTTAACGGTGAGTTTATATTTCGAATTCTATATCTCCAACTTACTCATATTTCCTCCTTTGACACTTTCCGAATAAAGAAATATAAATTTGAGTCATAAAGGAATGATATTCCTTTTTTGTTTTAAGGGCAGAGTTTTCAAAATCACTGAAACACATCTACATTTTAAAAAAATAATGACGTAGGATTACATCTGGAATTTGCATCTCTAAGTTCTGGGATCTATGAGATATTCAAATGTTCGTAGGATTTTGTTTTACTTCACTAAAACCTGCTAACATATACATTTCAATAAATCTTATAAATAGTGATTAAACCTGCTGCATTACACGATTTTACCTATTGTGTAGCTTATATATAAGTCCGTAACTTCCACTCTTTTATAAAATAACATAGATTATGATCTCTAGTTACAATAAGGACGAAGCTAGTTGTTACATGCAATTCCATGCAAATATGGTAGAAACCCACACGTGTATATTGACAATATTGCAAAAAATGTTTGTTTTTAAACAGAAACTGCTTAAATAACGAAATTAAACTTTGGAAATATTAATTATACGTCACCTATTGAGTAAAGCCTTTACCCATGCAATTTATGAAATGAAATGAAATGAAATCTTTGAGTTTTAAATCCCACGGTTATGCCGGTTAGGCTAAAGGAGATGGTGATGGTGAGTAATGAAAGAAATGGTGGAATGAAGAAAGTGGGAGGAAACGGGAGAACCCCGAGAAAACCCACGCACACGGTGTTTGTCCACCACAAAGTTGTTCACTTGGCGGGGGCTGGGATCGAACTCGGGACCCCAAGCACCAGAGGTGAACGCTCTACCACTGAGCCACCGCGGCCCCTCCATGCAATTTAATCGACCACAATTATAGTATATCGAGGTAAGTTATTAGAAAAGATTGTCAAAGAGATTAGACGAGGGAAGTACTGAAATTATATAGCGTAATGTGAAGGATCTCATTATTTATAGGTAACCCAGTATCATGCGAATAAGATACCCTTAAGAAGGGTACACAGTGAAATATAACATAGTGCACATAGTCATACTACATTGTTGTAGGGGCACCTAAGTGAACGGATTTTTCGAGTAGAGCAAAACATTGTAAGGATAATATTGTATAAAACAATATTTTAGACAGATTAAAAATAAACGAAAACTATTTTGGCTTACAAGACGATAACATTACATAGAGATATTCACGCTCTATTGCGATAAATCTCCACGTTGCTTACTCCAGAAATTATGTTAGTTGTTACACAAAATAAAACACTGTAGCATAAGCAACTTCAGTAGTGCTACTATGATCTGAAATAATATACATACGACTAACCTCGTATAATCTTTTGTGTTCGTGGCATTTCTCAATTCGGAAAGGATTAAACTCGTCGAGGAATTTGAAGCTTAAAATATATAAAACTATAATCATATCTGATGTGCTGTATGGTTACGAAACATGATCGCTTATTTTAAGGGAAGGAATGTTAAGAGTATTTGACAGTAAAATCCTGAAGCGAATATTCGAACTCAAGAGGGTCGCGAATGGTGAATGGTGGAAACTTCATTACGAGCAACAGCATAATTTTTTCATTTGGCAAACTTTCCTATGGTCAAGTCTAGGAAGCTCATGTACTCAAGTCATGTAACCAGGAAGGTGGAAAGTAAGAACGATTTCAAAGTCTTAACTTGAAGACCAATCGGGAAACGACAATCAGGAAGACCTAGGCGCAGGCAACAGAATAATATTAAGGTGAGTCTCGCAGAAATAGGAATACAAAGTAGAAACATGATCCTGTTGGCTAAGGATAGAAGTCAGTGAAGAGCTTTTGTGAACGCGGCATTGAACTTCCGGGTTCCACACACCATATACTTAGTTAGTTAGTTATTTACAACCGCTAGAGATGTAATGAATACGAGCACTGGTTGGCCATATAAAAAGGTGTTTTGGTAAAAACCAGGTGGTCTTAAGTTAAAGGCAACCGCCTCAAGACTGAAAGAGTGTGGGGATGTTCTGGAAGCGACCTAGATAGTAAACGATTGAACACAAAAAGTTATTCTTGCTTAATTATCTGGTATCTGGGAAACTGTAAATCGAATGCCAAGTGTGATGCCATAGCGCTTGAACGTCAGTGTATAGTGTGTCCAGAATATTGCTTTTCTCCGATAACAGAAGATAATACGGTAATCTGGTTAGTTGATCAGAGTTAATTTTATAAGATGGATACGTATTGCTATGGGAATAGGTATGATTACATGGTCTGTCTCAAACATGCTTGTACACAATTTCTGCTTAGCTAGAAAACAAATACACTTCTCATTAGTTAACAATATTTGGGGGCGCGGTGGCTCAGTGTTAGAGCGTTTCGGGTCCCTGATTCGATAACAGCTCGCGCCGTGTGGACTTCTCGGTGGACAAACACCATGCTTGTAGATTTTCTCGGGGTTCTTCACTTTCCTCAATCCGCTATTTCATTCATTTATCATAATCACTGTCTCCTTTAGCCTAACCGACATAATCGCGGGACGTAGAACTTAAAGATTTCATTTCATTTCATTTACTTAATAATATTATATCACCATTATATTATATGAACTGAGATATTATAGTTTCCTGTATTGTAAATAAAAGACGTAAAAATAGTATTGTGTTTAACGCATCAGGACGGTACACTGAATATCAGGAGTACCCGTTCTGATCCAGTCATGCACTAGCTCGCTCTCAGTGTGTAATTATTACATTTCCTTCAGACAGTGAATCGATTGCAATACATTCTCTTTTCACTATATTATTATTCTAAAGCGCTAAACTTTGAAGTTTGAAATATTATCACATTTTCACCATTTCCATAATCGTTATTATAATTCAGGTGGAAGTAGTGCCTTTTGTTAAGACACTGAACCGAATAAATAAATAAATAAATAAATAAACTTGTCGCCACTTAATGTCGTGTTCGTCCAATGGAGATCAACAATACAACAGGAAACGATTGATTCGACCAATACCATTTTGATTAATAACGTATTACATCAGAATTATATTTTGATACAGAATCAATTACAAGAACAAAATTTTCGAAACATTCTACCAGTCTCGTACCATTTTTGTTCTGACCAGTGTTGATATACGTGTTCCAAAAGACTTCCAACTCTTATGTGTGCAATAGTATAGAAAGCGAAACCAAAGTTTCACAGGTTTGTTTCGTAATTTATGATTACAGGAATAGTTATCGAACACTGTAAAATTCTAGTATATATGCGTGTATGTTTATTGATAGCTTCCAGTAAGTTGACGCTTCCGATGCCATATTTGTTAACTTTATATTATCTTTTGAAACCGTAATATTTCATCATATAAAACAACTAATTTAATGAAAAACTAAGTATACGTAATAAATTAACTCGAAACTATTATTGTATTTAATAACAGTGTATTATATATAGTATATATTAACGTGCCTTAAGATCCAGTAGGATGAAGTCTTGATATACTTAATGCCATCTAAGGTGGACCAACTTAAACATTCCTCTACTGACAGACGAAATGATGCACATATGCCTTTCGTGATTTCTTTGAACCTGTAAAATCTTTTGTATAATTGAATATTAAATTCACATATTATATATAGGCCCATTTCATTTCAAATCGTACATATTATACCCAAATGTGTACCATGACCGTCTTCAAGTTGTATGAAAAATATATATTAAAGATGGACATGTCAAGAATAAAAGAACAAAATAGCTTTGGTCTATGATAATTCACAACAGTATTGTAAACTCTTTACAAAATCACCACAGATAGTTACTTTTGCAGCACGGGGAGGAATGTTCGTTTTGAAGCTATTAATTTGAAAAGCAACAAGTGCTAGAAACCTTTTTTATTGTTTATTTCAAACTATATCAAACAGAGATATTAGAGGTATAACATAAATTGTAACAAAATTGTTGAATTTGGGCAAACTTTTATTGTGCAGAAATTATTATGCCTAAATGAAAACACATAAGGTTTGTTTTATGGCAGGAATAAATACAGTCGGAAGGTGACATTTCAGTAAAAATATTATTTCTTACCTATCTGTAACCTACAAGTGAGAATTTAGCATGAAACAAGTGAGCATTTAGTATGAAAAAAGTGACAATTTCAAAATTGGCCTGTTTCCAAACTTAATATATCAAAATACCCATTTTCAATTTTCATAAAAGTTGCACAAAGCATGCATATGGCACTGCTCCCCAAACGTGTAAGGACAGGGTTGGCAGATACATTTTTCTGCGGAGAGAGATTTTTTCTGAATTTTCATACTGCATCGTACACAAATTATGAAACAATACTAAAATAATAAACAAAGTGTGGGGTTGGCAACACTGCTTTTGATTTAAATACCACACCGAAAATGTTATACTACCAATAGGAACAATGCAAGTAGATATATTGACCAAGAACATGGTCTGTAATTCCAAACTTATTTTATGTTATCAGTCACCAGAGTATCACGAAAGTGGAAGACCAAAGTAATACTTGTTGATGTACACCCATGTTCAATATTATTGTCGCATGTCTATAAGTACGTTGTTGTAGGTATATAATTTGATAACAAATTTTGTCAGGTATTTCTTATAATGTTAGTATGTGTATATTCGGCAACGACAGGTGAGTAGCAAATTTCATGTCAAAAGAGCAGTAAATGAGAACAATAAAACGAAAATAAAACTCTCTTGTGCATTTAGCAACATTTTGTCTAATTCATTCTAATTTTCGTATTTATAATTATTTTCCTATGAAAATGTACCACTGATCTACATTTCCCGATTATACGCATAGTATCGGTATTGAAAGTATCATGCAAAATCATTAACAAATTATATTTTTACAAGACAGTTATAGATATACGACAATTATTTTGGAAATGAATGTACTTGATCTTTTGTCAGCAGGAATGATCTTTCTTTGAATTGGGCAAATGTAAGCATGAAATACCCTTTTCACAATCCAATCGTTTGCCAGTCACATAGTTTTGACACTAGAAATTATTGAACGTGTTCTTGGTCAATATATTTACTTGCATTGTTCCTATGATGATATAATACCTTCGACGCTGAGATAAATCAAAACAGTGTTACCAATCTCACACTATTTTACTATTACTTCACAACTTGTGTAAAGTGCAGTATAAGATTCATATTTCTCTCCGCAGAAAAATGTATCTGTCAACTCTGCCTTTACAAAATTGGAGAACAGTGCCGTATGCATGCTTTGTGTAACCTTTATGAGAATTGAAGATAGGTATTTTGAGATATTAATTTTGAAAAACAGTACAATTTTGAAATTTTCACTTTTCTCATGCTAGATTCTCACTTGTAGGTTACAGATAGGTAAGAAATAATACTTTTGCTGTAATGTCCCGTCCCCGTAGTATTTAGTCCTAGCATCAAAAAACCTCACATATATTTTTGTTTAGGCACAGGAAATATCCGAAATATGTACACAAGAACGATTTTCCAAATTCAATCATTTTTTTACAATTTATGTTACTCCTCTATTGTCTCTGCTCCATATAGTTTGAAAGAGTTGAAAACGTGGTATAAAGTAAGAAACAAAAAAGGTTCCTAGCACTTATTGTTCTTTCTTAATAATACCTTCAAAACCCCTATTTCTTACTTTATTGCAAAAGTAACTATCTTGATGATTTTTAAAGAGGTTGCAACACTGTTACAAATCATCAGAGACCAAAACTAATTTGTTTCCGTATTCTGGCCATGTCTATCTTTAATATATATTTCTTTTCATAATAATTCAAAATGGTCGATGGGCACCCCTCGTATGATTTGCGATGAAACACCCCTATCTATCTATCTATCTATCTATCTATCTATCTATCTATCTATCTATCTATAGCACCAAGAGGTCTCTGTGTAACGTGCTGTAGGCAATAACTATTCGCATTTATATGACATTTTTCTTGGTCTCTAAAGTTACTACAATGGTTACCTACATCAGTTTAATGCGTTTCACAACTCCAAATAATATATTCAATGTATATAGTAATTTTTTGGCCAAATAGAAGATGCATCTTTTTTTACTTTGAATTGCATATATATTATTGTTTTGTCTTTTTATACTTAAATAAGTTCATTTTATATTGTTATAATTATAATGAGTCCTATCTACTACGTTATCAACCCACAGACAAAAAAGTTGGTTATTCTGAAGACAAAAAGTGGAGGTGTTTCATTATGTTCTATCTGGACTTCTTTTTCCCAAAACAGAAAAATGTATTTTATATTTTAAACCATTGTTGTGTCTAAAGTATTTAGAATTTTCCTGTGAAATTCCAGGGTTTCATAGCTCTTAGTGTGGGAAACCTTCACAATAATTGAATTTTCCCCTGCTCTAAAATTGTATGTTTTATATTTAAAAAACTACATTTTCGGCAATTATCAAGGGTTCTTTGTAACCAAAATAGCTATATTACATGTTAATTTCTTTTTGTGTGTATGGACTTTATGTATACATTTATATATGGGCTAAGCATTTCTTCTAATTACTTTGACAAAGTATGAAAAAGGAGAACTAACAATTTTCGAAGGTATTTGCATATCTACATTGTTTTTCCAAGTGGTTTCTAAGTAACGTTTTGAAGTTGCCAACCTTACGTGTTTTCGACCTACGATACTGACGAATCAGATAATTCACCCATATCACGTGACCACTAGTGCGTTGTTGTTTGACTGTGAACTTCTCATTCAAGACATGGAAACATTGAGTAGATAATATTTTTTGAAGCGCAGCCAACATTACGGATTTATCTTAACCAATCAAAAGCGGAATGTTCAGTGGGGAGAGGGAAACTAGTTTCAGTTGTATTTTGATGACTAAGATTAGCGGCTGCAGTGACTGGCGCGCGGGGAAGGGGAAAGGGGTGGCGGAGTGGGATGGATTTTTAAGAGCTTTTAGAAGGTAGGAATTAGACGCTTGAATGAATCTTTTGATTCTCATTAGTCATAAATTTTTCAGGTACAAGCTTTTTAAAAATACTGTCTTTATGCTGTTGAATATACAGTAGTACTGAAAGTGAATGTATTTGATAGTAACATAATAAAAGCGTTAACATAATGACATCAAAAATTCAACAATAGGATGCTTATGTAAAATCGGAAGATTGCATATTTATATACGTATATATCGTCTGTGTATTTCAGAATAACTGAAAAAAGAAATATTGAAGGTTAAATGGAGGAGAATGTAAGAAAACACACAGGCACCTCTATCTGAGAGCACCCGTACATCGCTTTTAAAGTGAATCGGGTAATCTCTATAGAATTGTGATACTTCCAAATTCTGGTATTAATTGGAAGTGGTACACCCAAACCGAATATTCATTTTTTCTGAACATTGTATATTTAGGTCAGATTAGGGTTGCACTTTAAAAATTTAAAACACACTTGTGTTGAACATTTTTGTAGAAAAATCTTCGATCTTCCTTAAAGGTATTTTAAACGCTTGTCGAACAGATTAATTATAACTAAAGATATTAACTACCAAAGATTAATCTTAGCTATCTCTGCTTTCATTTCAAGAAGAAGAGAGTTGGTTTCTAATAAAATTACGAAAATTAAATAAATAAATCTGGTAGTCCCAGTAACTTTGTGAATCAATGTAAACGATATTATTGATCCATGGGTCAATTTGACACACGACTAGTGTTCCAAGGTTCTTCGAATATAGCATAATATATGACTGAAAATTCGAAAGTTTCACGTATTCTTGTGGACCACCACACTTTGACAGACTTAATAGCTTGTTTGAACATAGTTGACAGTTGTTTTCATTGCTGACCTATTTTGCCTTTTCTGCCATGACATAATAGAACTGAACACGAAGAAAGACTCTATCTAGTTGTACTTCCGAGAGTAAACTGTTTGCCTCGTGTAGCAGAGTTCCTCTGACTCTCATTCTCTCTCTTTCTCTATCTGTATGTAAGTATGTGTGTCTGTATCTTGTTTGAATGCTTCCATCCATCATCATTTTTGTTTTTGTTATGGATTGTTTGACGCAAGTGTAATGAAAGCGATTAAAGATAATTTGAATGGTTAATAGTTTTAGTTAAACTATATCAGAAAAATTATATCCCGATAATTCATATGTGTTATTTCTCGGAATTTTTGGAACGGGAAATCCATTAATATACCTTAGGGGACAAGAAGAGGAAAATACATACGTAGCCTGGGGTCAGACTTCAGTTCATTCAAACGCTAGCTACGGAAACATATCAAACTTGGCACTAAAAAGATTAGTGTTTGCGAAAAATAAGTAGCATTGATTAAAGCAACAGAGAAATGAAAATGAAACCATGGAATGAAATTGGTGAAGGAATATAGTAATTGTGAACTGAATAAATTGATAACTGAAGAAAAATGAAATAAAAATTATCAACATAAGTAACATATATCCAGCAATAGCTAAAATAGACTATCCGAATTATTTCACAACTCACCATAAAATAAATTAAATTGATCAAGTGTCAATCTCTTATTGTTTTACTTGTAAACCCATTTCCTCTTTGATAGTCTCTTTTCTTATGACTAGAGTCCCGGATGTTTATTTGCTTACATTACCAAAAATCATGTATTTATTTATGTGCTTGAAATATTTAAATGTTAGGGATGGCATCGAGACGAGACTTTATACAGTCTCGGTCTCGTCTCGGTTGATAAATAGCGGTCTCGGTCTCCATCTCGTCTCGAGTCAAAAATCACAGTCTCGATCTCGATCTCCTTTTGGTCAACACAGGGATGGTATCGAGACGAGACGAGACGAGACTTCATACAGTCTCGGTCTCGTATTGGTTGATAAATAGTGGTCTCGGTCTCGTCTCGAATCAAAAATCGCCGTCTCGGTCAACAGATGCTTGTCTCGGTCTCGGTCTCGAAGACCAAGTCTCGGTCTCGTCTCGAAAGTCTCGAAATAAATAGTGTGAAATTAAAATTGTGAACGTATTATTATCGCACAGTCTGTCGTTTCCGCTTCTTATTTTTGCCTTCATTTTTATCAGAATTATGGTATGGTGTACATCTTCATACCTGATTTGCTAGCGCTAATGGTTTCCAGGCGTGTATTCCAGGTTCAATCGTCAGCGGGTATATCATTCCTGGGATAAAACCCTAATAGTAAGCCATATTTACTTTCAGCAATAGACTTAGTCTCATATAGCTTCAGAACTCCCTATACAATTAAATTCTATTAAATTAACTCCAGTAGTATACAGTAGTTTATTTACTTCGTTTGAATCAGAATTGTTCAATTCCTCCTAACGGATAACGCAACATATAGCAGCATGAATGTATTTAACCATACCGAAATTGAAATTTTACAATATCTCATTTATTATCAAATGCATTCTGCTTTGACTGTCATTTTAAAAATAGAATATTGTAGTATACCAGTATTGACAGAATGACAATATAACGTTCATTATCTGCACAAATAGGGTAAATTATTATATATTTTGTTTCAAATTGATCAAATGCTTTAATACCGTTTCACATCTCAATGTTTAATTGATACTTTATAACACGAACTTTCCGAACCTGTGGTAGGAGCTACGGCACTCATCTTTGCTATGTGTGTTCTTGGGTTGGATCACCAAACAAGTTAGATTCAAAGTCGCATAGTTCGCGTCTCACTTTAAGTACAATATTTCTTATACAAGTCCATAAGGTCGTTTTGCATTACATAAGCATATATCCAGTGCCGTAACTAGGCAAGAGCAACTGGGGCAGTGTCCCCTGGCCCTCACCCATAAGGGTCTAGAAAAAACCAGCCAGGCCTACAAAATTTCTACTCTGAGAATTGAATAAAGGATAATAATGTAATAATATAAGACTAAAAGCATCCTACTACTTTGTAACTACTTAGTATAGTTTGAAAAACAGTACAATAGGTCCTAGTTAAGGAACCGGTCTTTCGCTTCTTCTGTAAAATTACGAAATTATGACTTAGTTCAGTTTACCTCTGAGGTCCAGATATAATAAATAATCACCATCATCATAATCAACCATTCTCAATCCACTACTGGATTAAGGTCTTTCCAGGTTTACTCCACAACTATGTATCTTGGGCAATTCTTTTCCAGGTTACTTCCCAGTGGTTCTTGGACGTTTCCTAGGCAGTTTTTATCTCTTGGGATCCAGTCTAGAATTGTTTTCGTCCATCGATCATAATATCTTCTTGCAATACGTCCAGCACATTTTCCAGCTCATGTTAAAATTGTTTCATTAGTACCAGTCATTAGTTGCCAAATAATTTATTTCTATATATCTGGGCTACAAATAGTTCAAGTCCGTTACTTTCAAAGCAGAGACACGCTACTTTTTGATCTTCGGATCTGGCAAACACTGACTGAATTATTTAATCAACACAATGTGAGTACCACCATTTCGTCTAGCACCTAGTATGCTTGACTTCGGTTCGTGTGGTACCGAGATCGATTCGTAGTGGGGGTAAAGTTGAACGACCAAAGTGGTTCGGATTACAATATAATCAGTAGCTGCACGTCTCCTTTAGTTGCCCTGGCATAATCGTGGGGACGTTAAACTAAAACAAAACAAACCAAAAATGAACACAATGTGTATTACTAACCGTAAGCCCTTGAAGAATTGCATACAGTTATATGGTATGGGCAAGGCGACCAGACGTCCCGTTTTAGCCGGGACAGTCCCTTATTTTCAACCGTTATCCCGTTTTTTTTTCTGATTCTCAAACGGGACGCCTAAATGTCCCGTTTTTAAGCAAACATGACCCAGGTGTCTCGTAATTACTATTCAAAATACAAATGGTCAATGCAAATTCTGCACTCTTCCGTACCAACACTCATTGGGAAGGTTCAGCCGTGCCTAAAACTTCTGAATATTCAAATGAAAATTGAGTGTTCTGTGGTTCAAGTGGGGATTGAGTGAGAATTCTGAGTGTTCAAGTAGTTAAAAGTATTGTTGAGTAGTACTTAAGTTAGAAATGCTGTGTTATCATTCTTACTTGTGTATTTTGTAAATTGAAAACATTGCTGAGTCCCAAAATGCAATGTGGAAGTCACCCTCCCCCCTCGTCGCCGATTCGTATGCGTCCCGTCTTTGAAAGTAAAAGTTCTGGTCACCTTGGGTATGGATCGATTTTCAGGTGGCCGCTGGTCAAACTAAAGCAAGTGAAATGTAATTAGGGTGTAATTAGAACTTATATAATTAAGCACGATTTTAATCTAAAGTGTACACTAGGCCTAAGGCTTAGTGGGATCAACTAGTATTACTGAAAATTTATGACTTATATTTAATATCAGTTAGAATTTGCATTTACATGTATTGCTGGAACCCAAAGACTATGAAAACCGTCTTCTTTTGAAAGCACTATAGAATACACAATTGCACTATAAAACAAATAAAGAGTAATTTTAAAATATTTTGCAGCTTAGCTACGCTATTTGCACTATATTTAGAATAATATTTAGCAATTTATTTCTGTGGGCAACACTGCTTAAAATAATGTAACTGTGACTTGTAATTAAAACCACCAAAAACTATTCTTGTAATGTTATAGAAGCAAAGCAACAATCATTATAAAAATTTAACACAAATACGTCATTTTAAACGGTTTGAAGAATAAGTGTTTTAAATGGCATTATGATCATTTAAGTTTTTTGGAAGCATCTACATGATAAGACATGATATGCCAGCATGTTTTCGAAGTAAAGTCTAGATAAAATTAAATTTTCCATTTTTTGTAACTTTTTTCCTTCATTCATTCCAAATACATTACACCATAATAATAGTATTTGACGCTAAGATACAATATTGATGCGCATTGCACCGTCCATGCCATTTGAGTTATTAGAGATCTCCAAAATGTTGATGCTAGTGATACTGTATTGTCCTTTGTTACACTGAATAATGTATGCGGTATTGTGGTTGTATTTTAATATCTAAATTAGAAATATGTAATACCTTACGCAGTGAAATTTGAGAAAATACAACTTTATGCTGCGTTAACAACACTGCTAGGTTATCTACTGGTATTGCAGCGTATCTAGAAGAATTTCCCTTCAATATTTCACACAACTTATTATAACATTTCAGCATTATATATATATATATATATATATATATATATATATATATATATATATATATATATATATATATATATATATATATATATATCGCGGATCCAAAGGGGGGAGTATAGGGGCCATAGACCCTTTGACGCTCAGATATACACTCGATAAAATGGGCTTCAATCCTACTTTCTTTACACTGGATAAAGCGGCAAATTATGGTTTAGCCCCTCCCTTGAACATATCCTGGATCCGCAGCTATATATATATATATATATATATATATATATATATATATAAGGGCGGATCCAAGGGGGCTATAGGGGCTACAGCCCCCCTTGACCCTCAAATATACACTGGATAAAATGGGCTTCAATCATGGTTTACACTGGATAAAACGTCAAAATATGGTTTAGCCCCTCCCTTAATCATATCCTGGATCCGCCACTGTAAAATTTGGCACTCTTATTGAAAAATATCTGAATTTTTCAAATTGTCAAAGGAAATAAAAGAAAATTGCTGTTTAGCTCGCCTTTTGGGGTGTAAACACAGAAGTTCATTTTCCTTATGGGAGATTCAATGTTAAATTTTGGAAGCAGTTTTCTCCAATACTTATTCGTAAAGATTTTGGGGCAAATGAGTTGTATTTGCTACAAAATGCAAAAACACTCATTTACAAAGCTAATAAAGCCGTCTCAAACATTAATTTGGGAAGGCCACCCTTTTGGGGAGCAAGGGGCGTAAAAAGGTGGTGGGTAATATGTTAGCAAAATATCAAAATTTATTTTCGGAATTCCAGTAAGCGTCAGATTAATCACGAATGTCACAGTATTAATGCTCCAGTACTCCTTACATATAAGAATGACTTATAATGGAGCTACAGCCTTCTTTCAAAAATAAATAAAAAAAAATCACCATAAACATCCTTAGTAGGGACTACGAAAAGAAGGTATATTTTGTTAATTAATGTGAAATTTAGCGTGGTTGTAGCAAAAAGTTATGAGTTTTCACATCTGGAATGTTATTTTGGTAACGCATCGCCTTAGGAGGGCACAGGGGGCTGAATAAAAGTAAGTTCATTTTATCTGTCTTACACTTAGATTAATGAAATCTTTAAGCAATTTAGTTAATGACGACTGAGCCAAGAAAAGTGTTGTTCTCGAAAAAGAATAATATGTTTTCTTGGGTTTATAGTATAGCCTTACTCAACCTGATCCTTATTCCTCGCGAGACATGTGTTTTTACTACAACCATGTGTCCATAGTATACGATTTCCTGACGTGCTTACATGTGCTCTATACGAGTAAGCTACTGCGTGGAAAGTGGGATCATAAAGTTATTGTGTAAGAAGTAGGGAAAGGATATAACTTTTTCTGACTAAAGAAAATAATATTGAAGCTTAAAGGTCATCTATTAGAATCTTAATTTTTAAAATATTACTTCTGATTAAGATTGTTTTCGTTCGTGGTACGTGCGGCATTTTCCATTGTCATTTTGTGTTCTATTTCGACCTGGTTTGCTTAAGTGTGCAGAAATATGCTGGTGACTTGTATGTGTAATTTTATGCTATAAGAAGAGTCCTTTTTTTTTTTTAACACAAAAGTCTTTGATTATATTCCAGTGATGCCAAAAGAACGAAGCTATATCCTCAATCTGGTACACTGAAAGACGATATTCATTTACACTAGATTCGAGATTTTTTAAAAATCAAAACATTCTTCTACAATAATAACAAATTGCACATTAATTGTAAAGCATATTTATTTTCCTTCTTGCCGTACGTCCCTGCTAAGGATATTTATCATAAATTATATGATTTTTGGAAGGGTGGCTGTAGCCCTATATCAGACATTGGCACATGCAAGGAGCATCGTAATATTAATTTTATATCATTTGTGATTAATCTAATGCTCTCTGGAATTTCCAAAATAAAATTTGAAATTTTTATAAATATCCACCAAAAAATGCTTCTCCCCCTGTGCCCGAATAAGGCGGTGCGTTATAAAAATAACATTCGAGATTTCATAAATGCATATTGTTTGCTACAATGACGCCAAATTTCACATTAATTAACAAAAAAAAAACTTCTTCTTTTATGTCAGTAATAAGGACCTTTATGGTGATTTCATTTTCATTTTATGGAAGCGGGCTCTAGCCCCATATAAGTCATTGACCATGCAAGGAGCATTGGAATATCAATTCTGTGACATTTGTGAGTGCTCACTGGCATTTCCGCAACAAAATTTGGATTTTTTTATAAAGATCCATTATTTGTAGCTTCGTCCCCTGTGCCCCCCTAAGGCGGTGGTTACCAAAATAACATTCCAGATGTGAAAACTCATAACTTTTTGCTACAACCACGCTAAATTTCACATTAATTAACAAAATATACCTTCTTTTCGTAGTCCCTACTAAGGATATTTATGGTGATTTTTTTTTTATTTATTTTTGAAAGAAGGCTGTAGCTCCATTATAAGTCATTCTTATATTTAAGGAGTACTGGAGCATTAATACTGTGACATTCGTGATTAATCTGACGCTTACTGGAATTCCGAAAATAAATTTTGATATTTTGCTAACATATTACCCACCACCTTTTTACGCCCCTTGCTCCCCAAAAGGGTGGCCTTCCCAAATTAATGTTTGAGACGGCTTTATTAGCTTTGTAAATGAGTGTTTTTGCATTTTGTAGCAAATACAACTCATTTGCCCCAAAATCTTTACGAATAAGTATTGGAGAAAACTGCTTCCAAAATTTAACATTGAATCTCCCATAAGAAAAATGAACTTCTGTGTTTACACCCCCAAGAGGGGGCTAAACAGCAATTTTCTCTTATTTCCTTTGGAAATTCAAAAAAAAAAAAAAAAAAATCAGACATTTTTCAATAAGAGTGCCAAATTTTACATTAATATATACATACATACATGCACACACAAACACACACACACACACACACACACACGGCGATATATATACGGTGTCTCAAAAGTCACCTGACATAGGGTAACTCTGTTATTATCAAAGTTACAACAAAATGGAAGAAGGAAAACCGTCTCCAAATATGATGTTTTCAATCTAAAGTGAAGGATTTTTTTTTTTTTAATCGGACGAGACGTTTGGACTGTACACTCTTTATACTCCGAATGTTAAATTTAAAATGCAACGTTGCCATTTACTTGGACCCATAACATCAGAAAATAAAGTTACTGTCTTTTATGCTAATGTGTCGATACATACTAATATAATCCTAAGTTTGCTTAATTAATATAGACTGATATAGACGCATTTAAATTATCTTAAGCAATCTTATGAAGTTCAAGCTTTATGGCAGGGAAATGTTATAATAACGGGGCCAAAATCATTTTATTTAATACCGGTGTGTTAAAATCAAATATACCTATTTTATGGAGATATGTATCTTACTTGTGCTGATAAAATTTCCGGAAATTTTGAACCCATTAGAAATATTTCGGAAATATCGGCAAAAACCAGAAAATATAATTTAAAAAACTATTTCTTTGCCTGATGTTAATCTTATTTGCTGTAACGTGTCTGCAGCGTATATACAATGTATTTCGCTAGCAGGAAAAATACTTAAAGCAACATGTTTTAATTTTACCTTACAGTTTTCTGATTTCTGGTAAAAAAAAAAAAAAAAAACCTCTTTATTATTTGTATATTTTTTGAACAACTCAGAAAGACAGATGATTTTATTTACACATACATATACACCGCACAAGTGTAAATTTGATGAGCGAGAAATATATTAAAGAATTTAACATATGAGACTATTTTCAAATTATCAGACTCAACATTCAGTTTCTGAATATTTTACTGTTCTTACAATATTACGTGAGAAAATACGTTCGAACTTAGTCCAAATTTCTACTTTATAACTCTGTCCTAATGTCTAGTGCGTGTGGCATATGCTTTTCAATATCAATAAAACATGCGTACGTAACATTCAAATATAATAACTATAAAGTGTGTATATCCAAATTGGGAACAAAAAATAAAATGGGATACTTACAAGAAAATTATCTCTCACACAAAGATTAATATTTCTTATGAAGACTTATTCTTTATTAAGTCTTTTATCCTTTGTGGCATCCTATGTACGAGTTTAGCACATTTTGCCTTCAAGTCAGATAGCACAATTTTTTGATCTCCTTGATCACTTGAAGTTTGGTTCTAATGTGCTTCTTCTCTAGCTTTTCTTTCATGAAGCTCCAAAAGTTTTCAATCAGGTTCATATCAGGACTGGTGCCTGGCCACGGAAGAGCACTAATTTCGTTGTCCTCGAAGAATTTTGCCACAGCCTTGGCCCGGTGGCATGGGGCTCCACCATGCATAAAGATGAATTGTACGTCATCAAACCAGAGTGCAGTCTGGGAAAGCAGTTCTTCTTGAAGAACTTGTAGGTATTGGTCGTGCTTCATTGTCCCCTTTACTATATACAGTCTTCCAGGCCCGAAGACAGAGATCACGCCCCAGACCATGACTGAACTAGGATGCTTCACGGTTTATTAAAGACATTCTAACTTGAATTCTTCCCAGGTCAACGTCGCACATATTGTGAACGTGAACATTTATCAGACACAAAGATACATGATTCATCACTGAAACACACTATTCTCCAATCGTCTGCAGTCCAATATAAGTTAAATCAAAATCAAGCCAACTCAATCAACTCTTGGCCTCGTGCCCATTCGAGGCGCTCCTTTGCCATGATTGGAGTAGACTGTAACTTTTGTTTTCTTTCTTGACCGTGCGCTTTTATTCCCTCGGCACAAAGAATCGTTTGAACACTTTCAGGCAAAATGTCTGCGCCATTCTCAGCCATTTGTATGCTTAGGTCTATTAGAAGTTGCACTTCTGTTGCCCAGCGCCAATCTTTTTAGTTTTCTGATACCTCTTAGCGATAGCTTTGGTTTTCGCCCATACTTCCCAACCCTATTTTGGCTCTTGTTCATTTCAACAGAAATTCTACTCACATATTTTTGTTCTATCCCAACTCTTCTAGCAATATATTGCCGTGTATATATTATTTGCACCAGAAGTATTTTGGTAACTTCCATTTTACGCGGAGAAAGAGCTTTTGCTTTTCCCATTAAGCTGCAATTACTGGACTACACAGAATAAAAGATTGATACACGGAACACGTCACGATCAATTTAAATGGGCCCATTCGAACTGTTGAACGCTTTGAATGTTGCTAACTTCTTACGACAGCAACCACAACACTTCAGACTGTAACTTGTTGATAGGAACCACGAAAACTATCTACAACTGAAACGCCACTTTCAGAATTCCCCCTTCCCCCTCACTAATAACATCTGCTGTTCAACGGTGATATCACCACTTCAACTGTACAGTAAACAAATGAAAGATCCCATATTGGTTGTTTAACCATTAAATTAAATGTTCTAGAACTCTGAAATTAGGACTCCTACATCAATTTTCAATTTTTCGAGTGTGTATCTAATAATTTGAACACGTCTGTAAATACTGGTAAAATAAGCGTTCTTCGCACGGGGACAATACATTTCATTTTGGACATAAAGGGTACCAAAACTATCACCAATGAACTGGGACTCCAAAAACTATGAATTCGATATTACTATTAGTCATTTTTAATTACATGTCACCCTTCCCCTTCAGGAGTACTGATAATGGCTGAATTTAGATTTAAACGGCATCAGTAGCGTCAATGTTCATCTCAGCGACCCCAAAAACTATGGATTCGACACTAACTAATGTTTATCATTTTCCATCACTTTTTTATATATATATCTCCCTTTCCCCAATTTGCGGGGATGAATTTGAATTTAAACGGCATCGAAAGTGTTACTGTTTATCTCAGCAACCTCGAAAACTATGGATTCGACAATAATATTGGTCATTTTCAATATATATCCCCCTTCCTTCCTCCAAGTTGCACCTTCAAAGTGAAATGATAAAAACCATCTTAGGCCCGAACCCCATCTATGTTGAAAATTTTATCGAGATCGGTCTTGTGGTTCAAAAGTTAAGTTACAAATATAGTCACTTTCATTTTTATACAATTTGTCACATTAGAAAACAGGAAAATTTTGTGCATAAAGTTTATATAAAATTGTATATTGAAATATTAAATAATAATAATTGTATGTATTAGCACATGGGTAATAGTGAAATTTGCCTACTGCTGTGTCTTTTAAGAAGTATTTTGGTTAAAATTAATTACATTTCACCAGATCAAGAGCACATTAAGAACTCAGTTTCATTCAAGAACCCTATTTGTTGCAACAGAATCGCTTCATGATGGTAGTATGTATGCAGGTCTTACAGTCCAGCAATAAATGACTAAACAGCACAGCCACGAATAAACGACTAAAAAGCATATAAAGGAAATGAGTGCAGACTATTAATTTTCAAGAATAATTACGACAGTTTTATTTTCGATTACTTACTTTTTTAAATATTCACAATATTGAAGTTTCTCAACTTATACTTTCGCACATTTGACCCAAAAAAAAAAAAAAAAAAAACGGTTCCATTACTAGTAAAATTAACCTAATACAAAGATTTTTGTTATTTTCCCAATTTTTCCGGAAAGAAACCGAAAAAAACTGTTTTTTACCAACGGGTTCAAAATTTCTGGAAATTTTACAACACTAGTCAGGAGACGGCCTGATGAACGTTTGTTGTCAAACTGTAGTAGCCGTCATCATACCGGTCCGACTCCGGGCATTATGGTATGGGGAGGGATTTCGTATGATCACAGGCCCCCGCTAGTGATTATTCCTAACACCATAAGAGCGCACGTCTATATTACAATGGTGATCGAACCCGTTGTTCTCTCGTTCATGAACGACGTGGAAGGTGTGCTATTTTAACAAGACAACACTTGTCCCCATACCTCAGCTGCAACTCTACGTGCTCTCCAAGATGTTAATGTGTTACCTTGGCCGGCAAGATCTCCAGATTTATATTCAATAGAACATGTGTGGGGAGTATACTTCTCTTCTTAGTATCTTCAATACTATGCTTAAATATTAAGCTACCTAAATATACAAACATAAAGAAACAAAGAAATCGGACGACGCCTCCAGACCCATCTTCAACCAGCAACGACCATTGCCGATCTGACCTTGCAGGTGGAGCAAGTGTGGAACGCAATCCCACAGGATGACATCCCACACCTCTATGATCGATTTCCTGCTCGTGTGGACAAATGCATTCAACAAGGTGGTGACTACACTGAATACTAACAACAAATATCGTCCTCTTACGTCTTTCGGTGCAACTGCATGCTATAAGTTTTGTACTTCAAACTTGAAAAAAATGAAATGAAATCTTTAAGTTTTACGTCCCACGGTTACGCCGGTTAGGCTAAAGGAGACGGTGATGATGAGAGATGAATGAAATGAAGAAAGTGGGAGGAAACGGGAGAACCCCGAGAAAACCCACGAGCACGGTGTTTGTCCACCACAAGGTCCACACGGCGCGAGCTGGGATCGAACCAGGGACCCCAAGCACCGGAGGTGAACGCTCTACCACTGAGCCACCGCGCCCCCAGCTACTTCAAACTGGAATAAATGTAATAACACATATACATGATTATTCTATGCAAGTTTCATCCACCTATCATAACTCCTTCTTGGTGTTGGGATTTCCATTTCCGTCAGTGTACATTAGTTTGGTAATTTCAAATTTGTTTAATATAAAGAGTAGACCATAGCATTAACTTTCTGAAGCAATGGGCGAGATTATTCAACGATATCGGTTACCAGAAAAATACCCTTCCCCCCAAAAAAAAAAGCAAACAATAAACAGTTTTGATCGGAATTACCCCTATTTGCGGACAATTACACAAAGTAAACTTAGTGAGAAACTACACAAATTAATGGCGCGAGTTAATATTTAGAGGCAGTTTATTTGCTTTTACGTATTTTTGCACATGCTTGTACGACCCTACTTTTCAATAGTAGTTATGAATTAAAGTTTATTACCGACAACGTTAGTATTACAATAATAAACATTATAGATTGAACATTAAAAAAAATCAAGTATGTGAACTGCCTAATGAGAAAATACATTATACATACAATGATTTGGTTTGGTTTGATTGAGTTTAGCTTCCCACGCGTATGCCATGCCCGCTAAAGGAAACGTGGACCTACTGATTATAGTGGAATCCGAACCACTTTTTTGTTCGACAGTACCTCCATCGGGAATCGAACCCGGTACAATGCCCACCGAAGGCAAGCGTGCTAGCCACTAGACCAAGCTGTTTCTTTGCATTGTTTTATTTTCGTCCCAACTGAGACAATCGACCAGAAGACCACAACCCGCCTACATCGCGTAATCCAGATACGACAGGGACATGAACACAGAAAGAACTAACTAGGACACAGATGAATACTAGTGAATGGATTTGCTCCAAATGAAGGTAGAAGATGTAATCAAGTCTGCGAAGAAGATATTGTTGAGATTAACCGTTCACATAGCTAGACAAACAGATGGAAGGTGGACATTAATCGGACTTTTACACTGGATTCCCAAAGAAAAGAACGACCAGACATCCGAATATGAAGTGAGGACTGACTGGATGAAATCAGTTATTTTTCTGAGTTGCATGGATGAGGAAAGCTCTAACCGAGATATGCGGAAAGGAATAGGAGAGGCCTTCATCTAACATGTGGTTTAAAAAAAATAATCATATAATGGTGATGAAGTTTGTTTGAACTGCTAACTTCACCTGAATTGATTCAATTTTCTTCTGCCCATAGTATGTAACTCATGAGAGAAAATAATCTCTAAATAGGGTTATTTTGCCGGGAGACACGAGAGTAGTGCAATAAAGATTTATGGGAAACGTTTCTTTTAGATTTGGCGGCCGGTAGTTGTTAGGTATGTGTCTTCCTCCCTGGAACTGGGTTTTGTTGGTAAAATGTTGTTATTGGTTCAACCATTATTATTAATATTGCAATTTTACATTATTTTAATTAAAGACACAAACAATGAAGTGTTATTTTAGAGACTGTGTCCCATATCCATGGACGAATAGTCATCTTAGCTTACGTACTCATGTGTTTCGGCTTGTTATTATGTATTTTGTTTTATTTCTGTTTACCTGTAAACCTATCTCATCGCGCTAGTGCAGTAACACTGATACTCGAATGTCCCGCGTTCAATATCCCAGCGGTGGCATGGATGTTTGTAATTATGTTAAATAGAACATGATGAATAATCGCCACGGGCCGAAGTGGAAATGTTACTAGAATGGCCCATTCAAATAGTTTACCAAAGTTTTTTTTAAACACATTTCATTGCAAGCTTCTACTAAGATGTCGGTGTTACTTTATAGTGTTTGCGCGTGTACAAGCAGTTGATTCAAGTCATTAACGAATAAACACTGGTACAATGAAAAAATTGATCACAAACAATTTACAGCACTTTCTTACATTAACCAATGATTCAAAGCATGTGAGCAGCCAGGATGGCGTCATTCCTGCCCCAACACAATTATTTCTCTTTTCACATCCTAAAACGTTTAAAGAAGAGTCTTTGATACTATAAAACAAATTAAAACAAATCGTTCACAAACGACGATTTAAGCTAATTTTGTATATTGACCGACGATTTAAAGGTTGTTGGGGACCAGGACAAAGTCGTTCCGGCATTTTAAAAATAATCCCGGACGACGGATTTTAGTTTCGAATCAAGCACGTATCCAGGTTTTCTTTTCGGAAAGGGCCCAACGTGAAGCCTCGTAAGCAAGTAATTCTAATATTTTAAAATATCAATTTGTTTTCAAAATAATAATAATAATAATAATAATAATAATAATAATAATAATAATAATAATAATAATAATAATAATAATAATACACAAGTAATAATGTAAGTGTTTTACTCTTCTTACATTTTTCTTACCTTTCATTTTAAGAACCGGTTTACTTTGAACAAACTACATTGTGATACGAACAAAATCAAATAAATATTTTTGAAAGATATGTAACTAAGGAAAACTGTCTGCTGTAACACATAACAAAAGTACTGGTAGCAAGAAAACGATGAGTGTATAGTTCTATTACATTAAAGTTATAAACAGAACGGAAACGAAATTTCAATCATTATTATTATTATTATTATTATTATTATTATTATTATTATTATTATTATTATTATTATTACTTTAAATTATGCCAGGGATCAATATCATCACAGTATAGTCTTCGATTTGAAAGAAGCGTCAACACATTACCCAAGATTTGGACACTAACTCAAAGTAATTTGAAACGAAAGAATCTCCAAAGGGTAAAAACAAGTTTGTTAAAAGCATGCTTGAGTTTCCGAGGGGACCCGAGCCCCCAGTGACCTCTCTCTGGATACGTGCCGAGTTCATAATTTTCGAGCTGGATGAGGTCAACGGAACACATTCGATGCCCTTAAGGTTCAAGTTAAGTCCCCACCTTTGAGATAGAAGTAGGAGGGGTGACATTTTAAAAATAGTCGAAAAAAAAAAACGATATTAGTGTCGAATTGATAGTTTTCGAGATCATTGAGTTAAACGGCAACACTTCTGATGATGTTCAAGTTCATCCCTACCCCATGGCATGGGAAAGGGGTTCTTTTAAAAAATAACCGAAGACGACCGATATTAGTGTAGAATTAATAGTTTTCTATGTAGATGTGCGAAGCGCTGCTAGTCTTATATACAGTTAGCTCAAAACTTATTGATACACTTACAAATTCTACACACACACATACAGACACACAAAAAGAAAAAAGGAACTTAACGTGTCCTAGAAATGTAAATAATTTAGAGAAAACGCTTTTTCTTCAAATTTGACTTTACAAATGAAGTAATAAAAACATTGTCCGTTTCTACAAAAAAGCAAATATGAAAAACTTGACTATATGCTGAGACACTTCAAGTTTCGGGTATAACAGTATATCTCAGGGTGAGAGTCTGTAACAAGGATTGCTACTAAATTGTCCCTGTTGTCACAGTGCTTACATTTTAAAAGACTGGAACTCAAAATTGTGTGGCAAACCAGGAAGATAGTTTTCCAAAGGCACAGTCCATATTCTTACACAATACTATACACTCTGTTCGCCGTTAACCTGTATTTCTTATGTCCAATCCGTACAGAGTTTCCGGCAACTTCTTTCTCAAGATGGATCTGATTCATATGCTGATCTTTCTTAAATGCATAGATCAACGTTTCCCAACCGGCATGCCGCGACACACTGATGTGCCACGAATGGACCGTTGGTGTGCCGCGAGGAAATCGAAAAAAAAATTATTAATTCTATAGCAACCAAATTGCAAAACATAGGAAAAAAATGTATATTTTTGTATTTCACATTACTATGAATTTCTACCATGGAAAAAATTATTGTAATTGTAATATATTATTCCACATGTATTACTTTGTAGCAGACAGTATTTCAGCTCGTACACATTTCCACGGTTAGCTGCTATGTTACGCTTCAATTGAGAGTCATACTAACACCGAGAAATGGAAGCACTTGTACGATACGCGTCAAGTGAATGTTCGTAGAACACTCATTCGCATGTGAATGACAGAACAATATGTTAAACAGTTGTGTTTTGATTTCGACCCATCGCAAGCTGTGTGATTGCAATAATATGCACCGGTTTGGGTTAAAACAGCAAAGTACAAGACGTTTGTTCGTTCGTTATTTAGTGATCTTCGTTCTGAGTGAAAGATTGGATACAGTTTTCGAAAAAGAAAGCGTATTTTTAAAAATCTGAGTCCTATAGTTCATTGCAATTGTTTTGTATTTTAAAATTAGAATAAAAAAATAAGCATAATGAATTAGCATGGGGGAAAGCCAGTGATCGAGCTTTTATATCTGTGAGCAGGAGATCAGTAATCACAGAAAAAAAATACCATGGTATTTTATATTTGCAAATAATAATAATATCTATGAGTGTGCCGCGAGAATTCAAGTTACACACGTAGTGTGCCGCAAGTTGAAAAAGGTTGGGAAACGCTGGTATAGATGAACGTGAAGATAGTACTACGGTGAGTTCCAATCATGAAACTAAATCTTCCGAGCCATCTCTCTATGTTGTTGTTTATCTTTGCAATTTGTCATCTATATTAGGAAAAATATCGTATGGCTAGTTGGAAGGTTATTAATTTCCTTTTTTTTTTCATGAAAATATACATGAAAGAATGAACAGATATACTTTTTCTAAGTGTATGAATACTTTGTACACTAACTACCTTGTACAAAATTTGCACTTTCGTTACTTAAACTTAGACATATTAGTGATAGTAGGCCTACGTATAAAGATTATCGTTAAAGATATTTGTTTTTGAGACAGTCTTCCGTAGAGATGTACTAAAGAGTTGCAGAACCCCTAGACCCTTTAGAACAGTGATTCCCAACCCGGAGTTTCTTAGAGTCTTTTGTGTTCGAGCTATTTGCGAGGTCATTTTTGGTTTGCCTTTGTCATTTTTGACCAGGACTCTTTGACTCGGGCCTTTTTGATCCTGGGTCTTTCGGTCTTGAACCCTTTTCAACCGGGCCTTTTGGCATCAGGCCATTTTGACCGGGTTCGTTTTAGCATCAAGCCCTTTTGACCCGGTCCATTTTGTACTCGGGCCCTTTTGACTGAGACCTTTCTGTCCGGGTTCTTTTTGCCGAGCCCTTCTGACAGACTGTTTCGAAGATAGACATTTTCTGAGCAAACATGTCAAGCAAGTAATTTCTTGTGATATATTGCTTCATTTGACTTCTGAAACGTAAAAGAAAAAAGAAAAAGAAAAAATAAAGAAAGAAAAAATAAGGCCTACCTATTATAGGGTTTACTTTACGTTGGAAAATCTAGAGTTCCAACTCTGGGATGAGCTCTATTTTTTATTTTTTATTTTTTTAAAAATATAAATAGTATCCTATTCCGGGAGAGGCGATCTCTCCGATCGCCCTGCCCTAGATTCGCACCTAACTTTACATTATATGACTGTACATAATGAGATTAGAAATCAGTGTGTGTGCAGACCTGTCTGCTAAGTTCAAAATATGAATATGTATCCATTTATGTAATCAGTGAGATGTAGTTTTTGTTATTATTATTATATTTTACTATTTTATTATTAAACATGTGACATCTTTTGTATCATAATTGTACTTTATTATATAATCTATGATCTACAAGACAAAGAAAGTATGATGCTGAATAATGTGTTTTTTTTCTTATGCCTCGAGCAAATACGTTCATTTCGGTAAAACAAAATACTTAGGAATGTATAAAGTATAATAACTATTCCTTAGTTGTGGAACTTTTCCTGCTGGGTTGTTTTTTTTTTTTTTTCACTACAGTTCAGAGCTAGGGATATTTTTTCCGGTATCATTTTTTAAAGATATTTTTCATCAGGGTCATTTTGTCCTGGCTATTTTTCACTATTTCACAAAATGCAACTTGACGCTGTCTCTGATCGTTTTTGTCCTATGGAGATCAGTGTTGAAACGGGAACTGATAGTGAATTTTTGGTTTATTCCTCTTTCGCCGAATGATTTACGCCCTAATTATTGCACATCTGAACAGTTTTCCATCTTCGATAAAAATTTGTTTAAAGAAATTTATGCTTAGAAAGCTATTTTGCGTATCTCGCTTTCCACTTTTTGTAATCTGATTTTTGTGGTGGTACTAAGTATCAATTTCCATGGATCGCTATCATGATTATCTATCAAATATTCCACTTAGATATTTCAGTACGATACATTTTTCTTTTTCACAAAATTTATAAATTGAAAGTTTACTACTTTCTTGATTGGTTGTCACCTTTCACTATCTTTTGTTACTTCATTATGTTTTAACTTTTTAATTTTCTAATTTCCTCGTTCAAAGCAATTTCTGTAATTATGTAACGACAAATACAGTTGAAAAAACAAACAATGATGATAGTGCTTCTTATAAATTCATGAGGTGTCTCCATTTTAGACGGCCATTGATGGGAAAGGAGCGGTTACGGCCTTATTATTTGGTACTATTCCGGTATTCCCTGTAATAAAAGTGATGGAATGGCATGGTAAAAGCATCTATTCAGTTTTGTCGGTCACGTGATATTAGTGGCGTGAGCATAAAGTTCGGTGTTTTAACCTTGAGCAAAATATTATGAAAAAATAAACCTCTACTATATTATATACTGCGTACGCTACTTCCAAATACTGTACGATGTTCCCACGTTATTCACTACATCACATTCCACGTGCCAATTTTCATAAAGATAACTATTTCCGACACACAAGATGATTAGAAAAATAGTCTGCGCAAATTTCATTTGAAAAATGAAAAATTAAAAATGGTACGCACAAGATCATGCCAGGCAAATATTTGGTTGGTGATTTTTGCAGTTTTGAGTGTTCTTCCCCATTGCTACTTGTACGTATATAATGTAAACTTACGCAGTTTTACTTTGCTCTCCTTATAAAGTTACCAAGAGAATGCCAGAATGGTGCTAAATATTAACGCCCTGGCCAGTTCCTTTTCATCTCTGTCCGTCCCAAGTACATACAGGGACAACTATTAAATTAACTATATGTAAAATACACTTTCACTTTTCATCCTCGTTTGGTTATCAACTGCATCTCTTAAATCGTAAAAGTAGCTTTGGAAGGAAAATGTGAAGGAAATTAAAAAGTTACAATATAGAGAGGACCAAAAGTTAATGAGAGGTGATAATTAAAAAAAAAAAGTTTTTTTTTATTTTTTTTTTTTTTTATTTTCAAATTTTGTGGGAACGAGAAATATTCTATACTTAAACATCCAAGTGGACTGTTTTATTCCATAATCAGCATAAAGCTCCACAAATACTGAAGCCATCACAAAAATTAAACTACAAACAGTGGAAAGTTAGGTGGGAAAGATCACTTTGGCAGTATAAATTTACTTGAAGTGTTTGCCGAAGATTAAACAGTTCACAGGTGTGCGAAATTTTTCACTTCTGGTGTTAGTAGAGATAAGATTTCAGACTAAATCTATTCTTGGGACTCTAAATCAATTGGAGAAAGATCATATTACCGTTTTTACTGTACGTTGATCAACTTTGAAATCAGAAATGATTTATTTCTATTACTTTCGGTTTGAATAGAGGATTATGGAAGAAGGATCCTATTTTCGGGACACAGAACCGATTAAAAAAAAAAAAAAAAAAAAAACTTCTCGCTATCTGTTAGAATTTTCCTTCTGATATCTGTCAACGGATAAATGAACGGATGGACATAGTCGTTCTATTCGATTTCTTACACTTGTGCATATCACCAGTGGCATAGCGTCATAAGGAGGGGGCACAGGGGGCACGTGCCGAATTTTCTCTCTTAAAATATTCATTTCTAGGTTTCTGGGCCAATCGTCGCAAGATAAACATGTGTGTAAAACTATTTTCTCACCTCGTCCGTAGAATGTATATACATATATATTCTCAATTTATTCAAAAGTAACAATGCTGTGGTTGTTTTTCGAAAGGAAGAGAATTACAAATGAAAGAACAATGCCAAACAGATTACTTAAAAAATGGAAGATGTTTTACATCTTGGCAGAGACGTATGGTCACTTGTGAAGAAAATGAGAAGCATTGGTTCCTATATTTATCTCACTTCTGAATCTGAGCTCAATTTTAAGAACTAGATGACTCAGTGTAGCATTTTCAACAGCGTACTCCAGCCTTTCAGATTTGTATTAAATTAAAATGAGCATTTTTTTTTTTAATCTTCAAATATGAATTAATGTTACTTTCTTTTGTGATAAATATTCTACAGAAATAGTGCCCACTCCTACCATCGAAAGTTTTGATCACCCTATGTCTGTGTATAAAACGCGACTCATTTGGTGTTTTGAGTCAATTCAAAGATGCAAGACAATCCGTTGTCCAAAACATTTTGCAGTGTAGTGAAATACAGCGTAAGTTTTACAAGCACTCTTTTGCTCTTCTATGGTTTCACAGGGACTTCGCACGCTAAATAGACACACACATTTATTTTTACGTAGATAACAATGCAAGACAAATTAATGCCAAACAAAAATGAAAATAGAGTGTAAATGCTTAAGTCTGTATATTAGGCAGACTACACATGTTAGATTACATATTAGATTAGTTTATACTATTTTTCCCCCTTTTTTTCTAGCTACGAGGTAGAATCCGAACTACCATAATACATTCAAATTTCAAGGCTCTCCAATTGGCATTCGAACCCGGGACTCCGTGCACGATCTAAAATTAGAAATTTCAATTTGTTCCACTTCTAAATACATGTGCTCTTCGAAATATATGTCAAAATATTTAGATTATTTACACATTACAATATAATTATATTAAATACTAGTATGTGGTTTAACAAAGTTATGCTATGCCGGTAAAAATTATTATTTTACTTTTTTTTTACGTCCAACGTTTATGCCCCAGGGCTAAGCGAGACTGTGGTGATGAGAAGAATGGTTATGATGGAGTTCGATAACTCACGTTCGCTCAACTACAATCGTATGAAGTGAGTGTGGGAAAAATGAAATGAAATCTTTAAGTTTTACGTCCCACGCTTATGCCGATTAGGCTAAAGGAGACGCTGATGATGAGAAATGAATGAAATGGTGGGATGAAGAAAGTGGGAGAACCCCGAGAAAACCCACGAGCACCGTGTTTATACACGACAAAGTCCACAGGGCGCGAGCTGGAATCGAACCAGGGACCCCAAGCACCGGAGGTGAACGCTCTACCACTGAGCCACCGCGGAAGTGAGTGTGGGGTCGAGAGAGCGTGATGTCAAAATGATGTAAACGTGAGGTCAGACTGGTAATGTGAGCATGAAGTCAAGTTAGAGTGAGGTCAGAGTAGCGATGTCAGCATGAGGTCGAGTGATCGTGATGTCGAAATGATGCAGTCGAACTCCTCGTAACTAAATTTAACTCCACTTTCAACATTCATTCTTGTCAGATCACTCGGATTTTATTCTCTTCTTTAGTGTTTGCCCTCCAACATTGACGTCCATTCTAGATTTGAGAGGGAAATGCCCCCCGTGCCTCCTCCTTTGGCTCCGAAACTGAATCAGTGTTTATTACCTTTATTCCGTGGATGAATAGTGAAAGCATCACATTGTGAGATGTGTGCATTTGGTTTACTACTAGTTCAGCGGTTAGTTATTATGTTGCCTGATGCCATTGCTAATATTATGTTGTCAAATCTTTTTGTTGTAATGTAATTTTCGTATTTTGTCTGAAGTACAATTATCTGCTATGTGTTATTATATTATTACATAATATACCTTGTATATTCTATATATACTGTATATTTATGATTGAATGAAAGGAAAGATCTAGCAACCTTAACTCCACGATAACAAATAAGAAAAAAAGATACTTCACTTTTGTTACTACACCTGTGACTTTGGTTTGAGATCAAAGTCTATACGTATTCTATTATTCGTAGGAGAATTATTTGTAAGAATTATTTGTAGTATAGTACGAAATCAGTATTGCTTCCGTAGTTTATTGTATCCTTTATGGAGGATTCTGGCAATTGGTAAAGTTTCGGAGGGAGAATGGAGTTCGAACTGTCATTCCAGTAGGCCTAAAGACACATGCTTATCTTAAGAAATTAAGCCAATCCTTGGCGGCTCAAGATTGTCGTCTACAGCTTTGCACGTACCTAGCTAGACATGTGTCTAGAACAGTGGTGTACAACTATAATGTGCCTGAGGGCCATAACCGTCTTTACTAGTAAAGTGGAGGGCCGCAGCTGCTGCTGCTGCTGCTGCTGCTAATAATAATAATAATAATAATAATAATAATAATAATAATAATAATAATAATAATAATAATAATAATAATAATAATGTAAAAGTTATAATTATTATTGATTGATTGATTGATTTTGAGTTTATCGTCCCGTTCAGCAGCGAGGCTATATGAGACGTGGACCTACTGATTAACGTGGAATCCGAACCACATGAGCTCCCGCCGGGAATCGAACCCGGGTCTCCCGCGCCAAAGGCGCGTACGCTAACCGCTTAGCCAAGGAGGAGCTCTATTATTATTATTATTATTATTATTATTATTATTATTATTATTATTATTATTATTATTATTATTATTATTATTATTATTATTATTATTATTATTATTATTATTATTATATTACACTAGAAAAGAAAAACCTAAAAAAAACGTATTTGAAATATTATATACCTATTCAATTCAATGTGAGAAATGAAGGTGACTAGTAGCGTTTACAAGGCCCTGGATATCTACATTCATTCCTGTCGTTGTGAGCCGCAGGAAATGCAAAAGAGAAGAATGTCGAAGGCAGTTTCTGAAGCGATTCTTCATAATTTTCATGGTGGAAAATGCACTTTCACACAAATAAGTACTTTCAAACACTGACACTCTTTCCCGACCAATCTTCATGATTTAGGGAAAGGTGTTGCCGTGGATTCTCGCGCCTTTTTGTTGTATATAATCGCTAAATCGATGTCTTATTTCGAAAGAAGAGTGGAAACATTAAAAGAATGAATAAATATAAATGAAAATAGTATCAGTAATAAGAATTGTAAATCGTGAAAGCTTTGTGGGCCGCGCAAAATGGTTTGGCAGGCCGCCATTTGGGCAGCACTGGTCTAAAAGTTAACTTTTAGAATGGTTCATAGGCTTCCAGTTCCATGAGTCCAAATCTAAGGTATGAAATGAATATGTGTTAAATATAATTACGATTAAATTTATTAATTCTTCATAAAACAAGAGTTTTAAGGAGATCCGGGTTCATCCCTAAATACACCCTTGTTCACAGAGTTCATTTCGAACTTTAAGTTACTAGGCTACGAACTGAATAAAAACTTAGTCACAATTCCAACAAAGAATGCCCATTTGTCTAACACTTCCCACATTTTCTTATCCCTCACATACTTGTGTATTTTGTGTTTTCAACTGATAACCCATTGAAGCACACTATTCTACAAAGAAGTGTCCACACGCACCGATATTTTCTGACATTTCGTTTGATGTCACTAGCGCAAAAGGCAAATCAAAGATTTCTGCTCCACCCACCTGCTCAAGCAAATCTTTCCACAGAAGGAAAGACCAACAATGCACCCGTCAATCAACCATTTGAGTGGTGGCATTCCCTTTAAAGTGAAGATAATCACCCAAAGCAGATAGCAGGCAGATTTTTTTTTTTCAACAATGCAAACAAAGAATTAACTGAAGCTGTGCGTTCAACGCTTGATACCGAAGAAAAAACAATATTTTGTCGTATACATGTATAATTCCTGGAAAATATTTCGCAGTTTATAACACCACGAAGCCTCTAAATACTGCGCGGGAAGAGAAAGATTGCCGAACAAAACAAAACAAAACAAAACAAAAAAAAAAAAAAAGAGTACGAGTGGTTTAAATGAAGTGATTGCTTTCATGAGCCACATACTGATTATACGAACTATAACTTCACTAGCTCCATAGACCATGTTCGATTGTTCAACTAAAAACATAATAATGTGGAATTTGTCAGGTGTAACCGAGGAAAAAAAAAAGCACGTAAATAAAATTAACCCTGCCCACTTCTCAGAAATTACTCAAAGTTTGCAGATGGTTAGTGCATCGTTAGTACACGTTAGTGCACCGAACACTTAACGTTAGTGTTATCATAGTTAAGAGAGTTATTTGTGAAATACTTGGGCGGCTCTAACTTTAGATTTTTCAACTTTTTTGTAACTTTTACATGACTTATCCCGCCAAAATGGGACAAATGCCAAAGTTAGTTCATCGTTAGCACATCCTAAAATCACTAAGCACTAATGTAAGTGCTATCAAATTATGGGGTTAATAACGAAATACCCAAGCAGAGCCAAACGTAAATTTTCAAACTTGTTCCAGGAAAATATGGCAAACGCAAAAGGTTAGTGCCTCCCCAAAAACAAAACACTAATGTTAGTGGTATCATAATTAAGGAGTTATTTGCGAAATACAAGGCTAACTTTAAAAATTTCAACTCTTAGTAACTTTTAGATTAATCATCCCACCAGTCTTGGGAAGTAACGTAACGCAAGTAACGCGTTACTTGTAACGCGTTACTTTTTAAGTAACGTTTCCTAGTAACGCGTTACATTTTTTCCAAAGTAACTGTAACGGTAACGCGTTACAAATTTTTAAGTAACGTACCTAGTTTGCGTTACTTTTTTCGCGTTACATTTCGGATGAGTAACTACAATATATGTATTTTTTTCGGAAACAAATGTTTCTTTCCTGTAAGTGAATTTCTCAGAATGAAACAATCGAGCATGAACTACGTATGTCAGTGACCGACAGTCACAGACACAGAGAAACAGATAAGTTCGTGGTGCCACTTGTTATTTTTGGAAGATGAGGACAACCTTAGGAATATCACGTGTACTGATTGCAAGCACCTGGAAGATTTTGTCGTAGATTTTGACAGCTCCAAATCAATACATTCAGTGAGTGAACTAGGAGTGCAATGATACCGGTAGTCTATTTTACTTTGATTGGTGTTGTTTTTATAAAGATGGAGAACGAAAATATTTTACCGTTCGAACATTTGAAATAATACTTTTTTCTTAAGAACTGACAAGGGAACCTTCCGAAAATGATAGTTGCAGTGAAAGATGTGGCCTATGCCAATTGAAAGAGCTGTAACAGAGATGTTCATTTCCAAAAAAATTAGCTGCCCATAGCAATAGATTCAAGAAATATAGGGGGTGAAAAATTCGGGAAACAGCAAGGTTGGACAAGGGGGGAAAGTGCAAATTCCGCAAAAAAAAAAAAAGGGGGGGGGGGACACGGCAAAATACAATGCTGACAAGTGATGTATAGAAAGAGGCTTGCCACAATAGGGAACAAATGAGGGCCACCAGTGGGGTTAACAGTGTTGCCAACTGCAATGAAAAGTATGTGTTTTGCAAAGAGCACTACATGAAGTGAGTGCAATATTCAGTATCAGCCTGTCATGTAGAACATAAGATATGGGGTGTATAATCAGCGGTACAATTTAACAAAAGAGAATAGAAAAAAACATAAGCACGAAAAATACGGAAAAGACGGAGTTGGCCATAATGCGCCACATTTGATCACGAGCTGTGCATATTAGGATGAACAAAACAAGAAGCACCGACTATGCAGGAAACCGACGTACCTAGAGTCGAAAAGAAAAAAGAGTTCCAAAGTTGGCAACACTGGCCATGAAAATCCAGACAATTCTAATATAGTTAGGCCACTCGCTTCACAAAAAAAAAAAAAAAAAGTTCCAGCAACAGGCATTAGTCTTCGGATCGTTTGTACATGCTCGTCCACATTGTACGTGCAATTGTTCGATGAGACAATGGTCCAAACTGAAGATACATTTGCAGTGAGTACAGCGGAATACTGCCAATCCGTCACACATGGTACAATGATCGCCTATGAATGTCTCGAAACAGTACTCTAGAGGTGTCGGAACCTTTGGTGGTCTTTCTATCACATATCCACACCTGTAGAAAGCAAACATAATCAAAGACTTGATCTGCTGTGTGTTGCTGTCTGTAGTACTATCACCGCCTATATGATATATCCAGAGTATCCCACCTAACTCTGCAACTGAAATAATCTCAAAGCGAAAAAATGTGACACATCCAGTTGTGCAGGAATGTACCCATGTCAGCGGGCGACAAACTTCTGTGAGACGCAAGTGCCCCAAGTCCCCCATCATATTGTCCCAGGGGCCAACTTCAAAATTTCAAATAACACCATCGGTCGAGTTATATTTCTTTCGATAAATCTTGGAATATGCAACAACGCATATCAGAAATATTTACTATATGGGATTTCAAAATGGCCGCCAGAAATATCTGCTCGGTGACAAGAACAACGTGATTTTTGGCGGCCATTTTGAAACCGGTGCTTCATATAGCAAATGTTTCTTATAGGCGGTGTTGTATCTATCCAGAGAAATATCATCCGCCCCTGTTCCCATTTGAAATGTTGCGGTTGACCCCTCGAGCCTTATGATGGGGGCCCTGGGGGACTTGCTTCTTACAAAGTTTTCTTGGCCCTCGACATGAGTACATTCCGGTACAATTGGGTTTGTGACCTCTTTTCGCTTCGCAGCAATTTGAGATCACAATGTTCGATGCCATGTTAAGAAACAACATATATTTGTGGCGGCCATTTTGAAAACCATGCTTCATATAGTAAATGATTCCTATAGATATTGTTACACATTCCATGATCTATCGAGAGAGGTACCACTCGGTCCCTGTTGCCATTTGAAAATTTGAAATTGGCTCCTGGGGCCCTATGATGGGGACCTCTGGGGGCACTTGCTTCTCACAGACTTTTATCGCCCCCTGACAGTGGTACATTCCTGCACAACTGGATCCGTCACATTTTTGTTCGTTTCGCAAATCTTTCAGGTCACAAAGTTTGGTGGGACACCCTGTATATTTCCACATACGACCCAACCATGACATAATGTTCACTACTTCTATTATCGGTTGTTGGCTCAACCCAACCATTTCATGTTCCCCGAATTGACATTGCCTCAATCACTCTAGCATTGATGCATTCCGAGTGATGCCTATTGCCGGAATTTTCTTTTCGTGAAGCGAGTGGCCTAACTATATTAGACTTGTCTGGATGTTCATGGCCAGTGTTGCCAACTCTGGAACTCGTTTTTCTTTTCGACTCTAGGTACGTCGGTTTCCTGCATAGTCGGTGCTTCTTGTTTTGTTCATCCTAATATGCACAGCTCGTGATCAAATGTGGCGCATTATGGCCAACTCCGTCTTTTCCGTATTTTTCGTGCTTCTGTATTTTCTATTCTCTTTTGTTAGATTGTACCACTGATTATACACCCCATATCTTATGTTCTACATGACAGGTTGACACTGAATATTGCACTCACTTCATGTAGTGCTCTTTGCAAAACATATACTTTTTTTTATTGTAGTTGGCAACACTGTTAACCCCACTGGTGGCCCTCATTTGTTCCCTATTGTGGCAAGTCTCTTTCTATACATCACTTGTCAGCATTGTATTTTGCCTTGCCCCCCCTTTTTGTTTTGCGGAATTTGCACCTTTCCCCCCTTGTCCACCTTCCTGTTGCCCGAACTTCCACCCCTTATATTTCTTGAACCTATTGCTATGGGCAGCTAATTTTTTTGGAAATGAACATCTCTGTTACAGCTCTTTCAATTGGCATAGGCCACATCTTTCACTGCAACTATCATTTTCGGAAGGTTCCCTTGTGAGAAGATGGCTCGAGCCGGCTCACTTGGGGTGAACCATCGGCTCGAGCTGGCTTGGGAGGAATGATCCATCTGCTCGGTTCCGCTCAAATGAGCCGAGAGCTCTAGCCGAGTAGGTTGGGTGAGCTGTTGGCTCGGCTCACTTCTCGGTTCGGGTCGATAGTGAATGAGCTGTGAGCCGAGTTGCTCGAGTCGTTGACAATTCTAAACCTGGGCCGAGCAGTTTTGAAGATATTTGGCCAGTGCTCTATAACTTTTAATAGTGTTTGGCTCGAGCCCGAATACTCAACCTAGACCCTCAACCCAAATTCAGAAGCCAGTGAAAAATGTTCTTGACTTCTAGATTTTACGACTACCGAGGTTAGCAATCAACTAGTTTTTTAGTATTCAAATACAAACCGCCTATCTTTCATGTTTATTTAGTGTTGTTATAATTATAATAATAATAATAATAATAATAATAATAATAATAATAATAATAATATAAGTTGTAGTAGTAGTAGTGTCATTGATAATAATTATACTGACTATGTAATATACTTGAAGAATGTACTCGAAACTACACACCGGATTTGGCTCGACTCGACTCGAAACTCGACCCCAATTCGAGTCGAGTTGGAGGAAATTTTTCGAGTCTAGTTCTCGGTTGGAGCTCAAAGGTGTATGTTTCTAGTCGAATCGAGTTTGGAAGAAAACTCGCTCGTGTCCATCAGTACGAGTAATGCAGTATGCCATTTTATCAATGTTACATTATATGAAAATGTTCATATATCAAGTAAAAATTTGTCCTTGCATTTACATAAAGCGATTCAAAACGTGCAATAATAATAATAATAATAATAATAATAATAATAATAATAATAATAATAATAATAATAATAATAATAATAATAATAATAATAATAATAATAGCGATAGTAATAGTAGTACGGAAAATTGAAATCATATATTTTTTCGCATTTTTAAAGTTTCGGGCCGAAAAGTAACGCGTTAGTAACGCGTTACTTTCGAAGTAAAGTAACAGTTACTTTTTTGTTGCAAGTAACGCGCTACTAACGCTTTACCTTTTAAGAAAAAGTAAAGTAACTTGTAACGCGTTACATTTTTACAAGTAACTTACCCAACACTGCATCCCACACTGAGAAAAATCCATTATCCGGACAGCGGTATATTGTACAAATACAAGGATTCGTTATGTTTACTAAGGAAATCTGTACGGAGCGTACTTTATCCATATACTACACAGGTACTGCCTTTTACTCGCTTAGATATTACATCATTTCGCTGCAGGATGTCTGACATCTAACAATCTTCTGTATTTTACATACATATACGTATGTTAAGTACTTCAGTTATAGGTTATATACGTCCATCTGTACGTGAGATCCAGACCGCCTATAGACACTCTTTCTTTCGCCATGGCTGACGTCATTGAACTAGCGTCTTTTGCTTGCGAAACGAGGTTGTTACAATCGGAAAAGAAGAGAGGAAGGAAACAAAAACATGGGTAAATGCACTAGTTAACTATTACTTTAGTTAAATATTCCATTAATTATATATTCTTTTAGTGTAACTTGCTTTAGTATAGTACTAAGTAAGTAATATAGTTTATGACTACAACTCGTTAATGATTGAGGAGAATGGAATAGGTGAATCTGAATTTTGAGAAATCTTTGAATATTAATGTTTTGAAACATTTTACGTTACAAGGTAGCAAAATGAATGTTATGTGTTTATTCATTCCGTTTTATATGTGACGATTTATTACGTGGTGCAGAGTTACTACAGGACTGCTTAACATAATTGCTAAGAAACCGTTTTCAGCGCGAAAATTCCCTTGTGTAGTGAAGATTTAGGCTTTAGGTCTCTGGGCTTTCGGCATCAATGGCCTTGTTAGCCCGTCACATATGAGGGATGACGTCCCTCGATGAGCACACTATCCGGGTAAAGGAAGGGAAGAAAGGATTTGGGAAGGAAGAAAACGGCCTGGGACCTATATGTTAGGTACCACTCCGGCATTTTCCTGCTGTGAATGAGGAAAACCCAAGGAAATCTCATTCAGGATGGCTGGACTTAAAATCTTTTGATACTTTTTCGACTGAGGAAATCGATCCCCAACGGGATCGAACCCGGGACCGTTCGCACCGAAGGCGAGAGCGTTAGCAACTACGCTACGCGGGGCCACTTGTGTAGTCTAGAAAACTCATTTTTATTAGGATATTTGCATTTTTTTTTTTTTTTTACTTTTAGTTTAACGCCCCATGATTGTACATAAACGTAAGTGAGAAGGTGACGATGAGATACATGATAATGGTGGAATCAAGAAAATGTAAGGAAACTGGAAAGTCTTAAGAATAACCACACCTACAGTGTTCACCAAAAGGCTATTTGTCGGGAGCAGGAATCGAACCAGGGACCTAACAGGTCAGAGGTAAGCGCTCTACTACAGAGCTTTCTTTTGTTTAAAGAACTTGTTTACATTGAAATATATATATTTGACGAAGATATTGATATATTTTACAGCCTCACTGAAATTTAAAAAAAAAGTAGTCAGGGAGAGCTTACTTGTCAGGTTTTTATTTTTTAAATTTAATTTGATTTGATTTCTATTTATTTATTTTTGCTTGTTATGTTCCCTAGTTAATTAATGTTTGGGTTACTGAGAATTAAAACCTTTTTAGTATTATTGTTATGGCATCACTTTGGAACCAAAAAGTTTGATTTTTTTTCTTGTGTTTTCATATAGGAAGTTGGTAAGTTTGTGCCTTAGCATTGGTTTGGTTTCTACTGTAGAACGTAATTGAAGGTCATGTTGAGTTGAGTCTTGGCGGGTTTGAGTTCGTGAAGTGTCAGGCACTGATTGTGCCCCTGTCTTCTGTCTGTGATGTTTCCTGGTTTTGGGCAGTGACGTATTTATGTTGAGGAGTACCAACTCAGGCCGCGTAACTACAACACAGCTTCAACAGCTCTACGAGTGCCAGGCGTTTCAATTTCACCCTTCGTTCCGGCGTGACTAATGCAGTATAGTACTAGGTTCAAATTCTATGGCTGGTAAAAACGGTATGGTAAGAAACACAACGTAATAGTTATTAGTTTAATTAGTGTTTCTTCATAGTATTGTTTCACTATTTCTAGAAGGAATTAACTATTAACGAAGTAATGAATAAGCAAAAACACACTTTGATTGACGTTTACGATTTCTCATACTCCATTGAGGATGTTTTGATCCTCAGTTGCGCAAACATCCAGTGTGCGTTTTTTTTTTTTAATTTTTTGTTGCTTACACTGCCTTACAGATGAGGGTTATAGTTAAGGAGCCGTACTTCCCATTTAGGGAAGGACGAGAAACGCCATACTTTCAGGAATTATTCATTGACTATCTAGGACAGCGTTTCCCAACCGGTGCGCCGCGGCACACTGGTGTGCCGTGAATGGGCCGCTAGTGTGCCGCGAGGAAGTCGAAGCAAATTATTAATTCTATAGCAATCAAATTGCAAGACGAAGGAAAAATGTATATTTTTATTTCACATTACTATGAACCTCTACTATGAATCTACAACTTTAAGTTTCATACCGTGTTACTTTTCTGTACATTTTTAATGTTGAAAATATATATTGGTTATCATTGTTGTGACTATTATTGCTTCTTTATTGTTGCAGACTATTTTGTAACTTGAAAATTTAAAATAACATTCAATCCTTTCGACAAATTAAATACATTTGTATTTTAAAAGTAAAAAAGATTTGTTTGTTCGTTCGTTATTTAGTGATCTTACTTCTTAGTGAAAGGTTGGATACAGTTTTCGAACAAGAAAGCTTAGTTTTAAAAACCTGAGTCCAATATTTCATTGCAATTGTTTTATATTTTTAAATTAGAATGAAAAATAAGCATAATAATTTACCACGGGAAAAAAAAACAGTGATTGAGCTTTCTTCTCTGTGAGAAGGAGATCAATAATCGCAGAAAAAATACTAGTTTTATATTTACAAATAATAATATCTATGAGTGCGCCGCGAGAATTCAAGTTACATCCGTAGTGTGCCGCAAGTTGAAAAAGGTTAGGAAACGCTGATCTAGGATGTTAAAAAGCAGGTAATAGACTGAGTTCTTGCCCTTGTACTTAGGGTGTTTAGGTAGTGCAACAATAAGATGTATCCTCGTGCACGGGAGATGAGAAGTAGCTGTTCTTAACTATTACCCAGATGGGTTCCCTCGTGGCTAAGTGGTTAGTGTACACGCCTTTGGCGTGGGACACCCGGGTTCGATTCCCGGCCGGAGCTTATGTGGTTCGGATTTCACGTTAATCTGTAAGTCCATGTCTCATACAGCCTTGCTGCTGAAAGGAACGTTAAAATCAACTCAGCACTGCTTTACAGATGCAATTGTTCGATTCCGAGTTCGAATGAAGCTTTTTACGGGCTTTTTACGGTGACTTTTATATATACAATCCAAGCATTTTAGTTATCAGTCAGTGATGTAATATATATATACAGTAATATATACTGTAATATATATATACAGTATATATATATATATATATTACAAAATTGAAAGTGACTAAGTTTATGACTCTCAATCTCTTAGGGCCGCGGTGGCTCAATGGTAGAGCGTTCACCTCTGGTGCTTGGGGTCCCGGGTTCGATCCCAGCTCCCGCCAAATGAACTTTGTGGTGAACAAACACCGCATGCGTGGGTTTCCTCGGGATTTTCCCGTTTCCTCCCACTTTCTTCATTCCACCATTTCATTCATTGCTCATCATCACCGTCTCCTTTAGCCTAACTGGCATAACCGTGAGACATAAAACTCAAAGATTTCATTTCATTTTCATTTCCATTGTAGCTCTCCCCATAACCAGTGTTGCCAAACTGTTGACAATAAGTTTGCGAAACGAGAGGTGGCGACTCGAATTTTGGGTGAAAAGTCGCTATAAAAAATAATCGAGAAATTCATTGTCTATAAGCATTGTTTTAAAGTTGTAGATGTAAACTAAACAATATGTTCTACTCACTGCCGCAAATCCCGGGGGGGATGACGGATACATGTCCCCTCCAATCTTGGAACTGAGGGGGAGTTTTCCCCAATAATCCGATTTGAAATGTGTTTTTTGGGAGAAATTTGATGATTTTTGTCCAATTGCTACAAAGGAACGTGAGATAAAATAGACGTCTCCCAGAATAAGCCTCAAATCTGCAGCTTCCCAATGCTGAAGACAACTCTGATACTCCACAACATTGTTTTTCAACTTCATAACTATTTTGGACATCGCAAAATAAAAAGTATGGTAACGGTCTTACCCTTCCCCCCCAATGTTGAAGACAGATTTGCGCCGCTGGTTCTACTCACATCTTTGTAAACAGGGCGCAACCAATCCTTGAATTCAGGGATCATTTCAGATTGTTTCGGGTACTTTTGTTCATATTGTGGAGTCAAAATAGTTCCGAAATAATTAACACTACAGTACTTACGTTAAGCAATTTTTTGTAAAAGAAAAACTGCAGAATAATTAAAAGACCCCAAAGAACAAATATAACAAACATCCACATCGCCTTTATTCACGCATCTATAGCTAATCTTTTTGCTATCGGTAAAGATGTATTACGTGTGTCTCTCAACGGAAACTGCGAACTAAAGGACATCAAGTTTGTAGTTCTTCTTCGTTAGAGGACAAGGGCAACATAACAATGCAGGATTGTGGGCCAGTGGGTACGCTGTATTTCCAAACTCTTCATCACTTGCGCTGATTAAAACAAACAAACAGAAAAAAGAACAAACAGAAGCATTATTAGTTCAAAAACTGTTTTGAACTAATAATGCTTCTCTACAGATGAAAATTTTGTTTGCAGCAAAAAGTCGCTAAATGTATAAGTAGCTGAATCGTCATTTAAAAATCACCCATAAAAGTCTCCAATCGGAAAAATTATTCGTAGGGCGACCATACGTCCCGTTTTGACCGGGACAGTCCCGTTTTAGGGGCGTTTCCCGGCCTTCCCGTCAGTAGATGGAAAAAAGTAGTATTCGTCCCATTTTATGCAAATGAAAGAAGTAAATAACAAACCCAGTACCTTTACTCCTTTTAAAAGTATTAATAACAACAAAGAGGCAAAAATTGAACTGAAATTCCCTATATTAAACATACTCTATAGTTCGTAGTACTGCTCGAAAGACAGCAGAGATTTAGCAGTTGGTTGTGTGTTGAACAAACTTCAACGTGTCTTTCCTTTTTCATAAGTACCCGCTCAGTAACAAAGAGAGAGAGAGGGGGAACTCTGATATCAAGGCACTGATAAATGAAATGAAATGAAATTTTTGAGTTTTACGTCCCACGGTTATGCCGATTAGGCTAAAGGAGACGGTGATGATGAGAGATGAATGAAATGGTGGAATGAAGAAAGTGGGAGGAAACGGGAGAACCCCGAGAAAACCCACGCACACGGTGTTTGTACACCACAAAGTTCACTTGGCGGGAGCAGGGTTTGAACCCGGAACCCCAAGCACCAGAGGTGAACGCTCTACCACTGAGCCACCGCGGCCCCAAGGCACTGGTAAGAACAAAGGTAGATCTAAAAGCCAGAACCTATCCCGTTTTTAACTGAAAATTTTATGGTCACCCTACGCTATCGTTGAGGTCGAATTCCCCTGATTTAGTGACTTTTCCCAAAATTGGCAACATTGACCCCCACCGAACAACACCAAGTCATCTGTAGCCTAGCAAGCATAATAGTGGGACGTAAAACTTAAAGATTTTATTTCATTTCGAACAACACCCCCAGAAATCTACTGTTATACCATTCCCAAAACACCCTTTTGTACAATTCTCCCTATTCGAAAAAAATTGTAAATAGCAGGGTTCATACATAAATATGGAACTCAATTTCCCTGAATTTTCCAGGTTTTCCAGGTATTAATTTTGCAATTTCCAGGTCTAGTGGAAGAAACTAATAATACGAGAAGACATAAATTTTAAGAATACTATATTTATATATTTGAGAATGGCCACCCTTCTCCCCAATGAACGATTGCAATTAAATATTGAGTCACAAGAAAATAAATAATCAAAACAAATAAAATTTAAGTTGAAAAATATTAAGTTGAGAAGCCTACTAAGGGAATTAATTAAACACTTTTGTTCCATACTTGAATACATTCAAAATATATAAAAATATTGGGTTGGGAAAGAAAAAAGGGCCCGCGAGATTTTAACTGATTCTTGTAGTACTCGACGAGAGAAATCGATTAGTGAAGGAATGTTCAAAATCGGCACAGGCAAGCATGAAAAAAAATCCCACTTTCATGTACCGGTTCAAAATGGGGAAGAAAAAAGGGCCCGCGAGATTTTAACTGATTCTTGTAGTACTCGACGACAGAAATAGATTACTGAAAGAATTTTCAAAATCGACACAGGCAAACATGAAGAAAATCGCATTTTCAGGTACCGGTTCAAAATGGGAAGAAAAAAGGGCCCGCGAGATTTTAACTGATTCTTGTAGTACTCGTCGAGAGAAATCGACTAGTGAAGGAATTTTCAAAATCGGCGCAGGCAAGCATGAAGAAAATTGCATTTTCATGTACCGGTTCAAAATGGGAAGAAAAAAGGACCGCGAGATTTTAACTGATTCTTGTAGTACTCGACGAGAGAAATCGATTAGTGAAGGAATGTTCAAAATCGGCGCAGGCAAGCATGAAGAAAATCGCATTTTCATGTACCGGTTCAAAATGGGGAAGAAAAAAGGGCCCGCGAGATTTTAACTGATTCTTGTAGTACTCGACGACAGAAATAGATTACTGAAAGAATTTTCAAAATCGGCACAGGCAAACATGAAGAAAATCGCATTTTCAGGTACCGGTTCAAAATGGGAAGAAAAAAGGACCGCGAGATTTTAACTGATTCTTGTAGTACTCGTCGAGAGAAATCGACTAGTGAAGGAATTTTCAAAATCGGCGCAGGCAAGCATGAAAAAAAAATCGCACTTTCATGTACCGGTTCCAAATGGGGAAGAATAAAGGGCCCGCGAGATTTTAACTGGTTCTTGTAGTACTCAACGGGAGAAATCGATTAGTGAAGGAATTTTCAAAATCGGCGCAGGCAAACATGGAGTAAATGGCATTTTCATGTACCGGTTCAAAATGGGGAAGGAACAAGGTCCCGCGAGTTTGAACCGCTACGATGTATGTTCACGAATGTGCCCGTCTTCTCAAATTTAGTTAATTACTGTGACACTGAAACATGTGACACAGAGTCACATTGTGGATGACTCTGCAATCGGCAACCACTGCACATATACTCCTCCCGCCCCACAGTTTGATTATTTCGATCCATTCCTCACGTGCTAACGGCATGGTTCAACATCTGCAAGAAAGAGGTAAATGTAACGTTCAATTGGCAATAGCTTTCCACCAAATTAAGCTGCATGAAATCTGATTGCATATTTGACATACTGAGAAAATTCTAGCCCGTGGCCATATGTATCACATATCCCACCAGTTCATAAAAATTTTGAACACAAAATTACGGTCGTCCGTGTGACGTACTCCCAAAAGGCCTAATGTGTATCACCCACCTCACATTCAATTTAACCACATCCGTGTAGAATTTAGAAAGGAACTTCTTATGATGTATACAGGATGTCTCAAAAGTTCCCTAACATAGGGTAACTCTGTTATCAGAGTTACAACAAAATGTAAGAGGAAAAAAAATCTCGAAATATGACGTTTTCAATCTAAAGTGAACACTTTAAAAAAATCGGACGAGATGTTTGTGCTGTATACTCTTTATGCACCCAATTTTAAATGAAAATGCAACGTTGCCTTTTACCTGAACCCACAACATAAGTGAATGAAGTTACTGTTTGAAACGGAGGCTGGCCATCAACATGTTAGCGTAAAAGACAGTAACTTCACTCACTTATGTTGTGGGTCCAGGTAAATGGCAACGTTGCATTTTCATTTCACATTGGGCGCATAAAGAGTGTACAGCGCAAACGGGTCATCCGATTTTAAAAATTCCTTCACTTTAGATTGGATACATCATATTTGGAGATGCTTTCCCCTCCGACATTTTGTTATAACTCGGATAATAACAGAGTTACCCTATGTCAGGGGACTTTTGAGACACCCTGTATATCTTATTTAATATATGTTTGATGTCACTATATCTGTAGTATAATTTAGTTTGTTTAAATTTACAATTTAATAAGTAGATTCGGATTTACATGCGTAGGATTTTGTATGCATCTAACTAATGAATTCTTTTATATTCATACTTAACTTAGTGACTTGGCTTTGGACTGCAACTGATTATTATAACCCATTATTGCTTGAGAAGAAACAAGATATCCGAATCTTCATTTGGAGAAATCAAAGGTCTATTGGAAAGCTGGGAATTACAACCATTAATTTCTACATTTCAAGGTGCGTAAATTATATATTCTGTGTTTATTATTACTATTATTGGGTTTAGAATCAATCAAGCATTTCATGATATTTTAGAGGGATCAAGATGGGTGCCGGATAGATAAGTATTTGAGCGTCAGGCTCTTATTTCTTTTCAATTTAATATTTAATCAATGATTATTTTTCTCCCTCATTATTCCACCAAATCGTATTCCAAGATCATAAATTTTCATTACTCATTTGTGACCGTCAGCCTACATAACATATTCGTAGGACGTAAAACAAAGATTTCGTTATTATTGTTTCTATCTCTTTTCTCCATAGCTGTGAAAAATAATGCCTTCAACATCATAAATTTGTATGCCACTTGCCTGCTTTCGCCTTCAGTCGTCTTACTCTTCGGACATCACGAAGCAAAGCAGGTACTTTGCAGTTTTCATAGTTTTGAAAGGATGTGACATAACATAATGATGTTGGTGTTGCGATGTTCAGTACCGTAGATAATTAAACAATGCTAGTAAACAAATCGAGTAGCAATTGTAATTTTTTAGCTTACATGCCTTTCAGACCGGCCATTTTTTTTTTACAACATATTGTTATTTCTACTCTATATGAAATATATTCTGAGGTTGTGTTTTGGGGGACGTGGTAGCTCAGTTGTGGAGCGTTCACCTCTCCTGCGTGAAGTTCCTGGATCGATCCCAGCACGTGCTAAATGGGCTTTGTGTTGGAGAAACACTGTGTGTGATTTTTCTCGGGGTTTTCCCGTTTTCTCACACATTTTCATTCTACTATTCCATTCATTCTCATCATCATCGTCTCCTTGAGCATATCCGGCATAATCGTGGAACGTAAAACTCAAAAATTTCATTTCATTTCATTTCATATAAACTTTGTTGCAAAGTAACCTGATAGCTGAAGATACTTTGCAACACATACAAAAAAGTATTTTCAGCATACGAACATAATGTTTCTGTGCAGTGTTTTCTCTCTTCTATTGATACATTTCACTTCCTACACAAAACTGCATGCAGTCTACAAATATTGAGGTTGGACTTACGGTACCGGTGTCAGTACTTAGTACGAATTATTGATATTTGTAAAGAAAATTATGTATTTTCTGGTACCGACATAGGAACCACGTTCTGATAGTTTAGTATGTCCCACAAAAATGGCAACTCAAGAACAGCAAAAATCTTCGAGATCTGATTTGCCTTGGTTGCTCTTTATATCCAAGAATATCATCCCAACCGTAATCAGTGGAAGATTTACGGGATTTGAGGCTTTCAGGCTGAAGCTCACCCAAATTACAGGATTTGTTTTTTACAAAATTCTGATGTTAGTCATTCCTATGCGTCTACGCTTCAAGCCCTTCAAAAAGTCTAGTCGTTTCTAAATAAAGGAAGTCTTTCTGTGTGAAGTCACTCTCAAACTATTTTTCTGAATCCGCCGCTTTTCGTAATTTATTTTCCAACAAGAAATCCATCCCGACATTTACCTGAATAGGAAATTTTCCTAAAGTTAGATGGCAGGAGGTACCCGTAGTAATAATTTCCTATCTGAGGGGTTACGTTTGATCGGTGCAAAGTAGCCCCGATTAGAGGCTGAAACAACCTTCTCCCAGTTTTATTTTTCTATGACTTTAAAACGTTTCACACTTCAATTTCAACTATTGTCTCAAAGTCCCATTATACACAGAGTATTCTACGAAACTGACTTGACTTTGACGAAAATTCTTGTAGGTGATATCTTTCAAATTTTGTCGGCCTTTACAGTGACTGCTTTCCATACCTCTACAACAACAAACCCTTCAGGTAATTAGAACTGATGTTAACCGCCAACCAAATAGTCAATGTTCTATCTTACGGTGACAGTTGAAACTTTCTCTTTACAGTCCATCATTTTACCGACAGAGGACTGTGAAACTTTTGCCGTATTTTGTGCAAAGTTAATCCTGAAGTGCAAAATAATCCCGTCTTATGGTACTTACAGAATATTAGTCAGTAATTTTCACATTAATTTTAAAGGTGACAACAGTTGGAGCCTAGGGCTGTGTGATATTTAAATCGAACGGTTGATATTTTCAAATATCAAAACATCGATATCGAAATTTTTGATCGATATATCCATATTCTTTTCTCTCTTTCGTATTTCTATATTTTCGATTTTTGATATTGTTTATATTTCGATATTGCTGTATTTTTCAATATTTCGAACAAGTTTCGATAGTTTGTCGATATCGATTATCTATATTTAAATTCGGATATCGCAAAGCCCTATCGAACCCTTCGGAAATGAAGTTTTTGGCTATGGACCTGATTAGGGATGCACACGAGACAAGACGAGACATAATTTTTGTTACGAAATTCGAGACGAGACAGAGCTCTTCCAATAGAAACGGATCCAGTTTTCGAGACGATACATAACTTTCGCGGCACCTTTTCGAGAGGAGACAATCTCAAATCTTTTCTCTTGCGCATCCCTAGACTTGATCACGAGTTCTCAAAAAAAAAAAAAAAATTGTTAATGAGAAATAACATCTAAATACAATATCGGTAGCTAAAACATTTTTGTTTTCATTCTTCAGTAATGCATTGTTATTAATCTCAGTATTTTATAGTGTATTCTTAAGCTTAAGGTGATGTATAATTAAATTTTGAATTCAGTTAACTTATTTTGTTTCTTAGATTGTTTTCAAAATGTATGTACAAACGTTTATTTTCATTTTTGAGTGTTTAAAGTGACGTATAGTTATTAAACATAGTATTTAATATTGTACTCTTAACGTGAAAGTGATATACAGTTAACTTTAGAATTCAGTTAACATTTTTCTTTCTGAAATTGCTTTAAAAAGTATGTAAAAACGTTTTTTTCTTTTCTTTCTTGAGTGCTAAAAGTGATGAAAAGTTATTAAGCTTACTACTTTATATTGTATTCTTAACCCTAAACTGATACACAGTGCGTTTTAGAATAAATTATGTCAAGTTATTTGAGTGACGAACACTGATAGAAAATCCTGACTATTACTGGAACATTTTGATTTTAAGGTGAGGACTACTGGTGCAAGGATTTTAAAATATTGTTTTTCCTTCTACTCCTTTTTGAATTCTGACTACATGGTCATTATAGGAAGGATCAGTGAGTCTTTCCAACTACGGTATAGCTCCGACAGATTCACAATGCTCAGAGAAAAGACAAAATAGTATGTTTTCAACCTTAAAGTGAGAACCACTGGCGTTTTTACCCTGCTATGCAAAAGTAAGTGAGTACTCCAATGGGGTTCCAATGCGGTCCCTAATTTCTGCATTTTAGATATATGGAAATACGTGTCTCTAAAATGTAAAGAACTGATTTTTTTTAACTGAAAACTGCAATTCGGTAAGCCTTATGGATACCGAGATATGGGAAAATAAAGAGAGATACTATAGGTATGTGGGTCTTGCATACTTGACGCTACAATTCGGAAAATGAATTAAAATATGACTAACGGCCATCAAGATGATGTCAAATAAAGGGGGACCAACACAGTTAAGGGGTTTTCGTGTTAGATGCTAAAATTTCCGAAATCGTTCATGGACAGTTAATAAACACCAGTAGCAATTTCATCTTAAAGTAATTAGATATATTCATGGGGTGTTAGAACATCATGGAGTCTACCAATATTAAATTTTAAAAACTTTTGAAAATATAATGTGACATTTGTAAACAGTATTTGAAATATGTGTTTACCCAAAACTTCCAGCTAGTACATCTAACATCTGGAGAAACACTGTGAAATAAAAGTGTATGAGATCTTGAAATTTCGGAAACAATTATTGGTCGCAACAAAATTAAATAAGATGGTACTTCTATGGGTTAAATGAGTACCTCAGTACAATTTCGATCGAAAGATTAGTTCAGTCCTAGGTTTTCTTCAGGCAATTCCAAGGGTTCATCGAGCTGTACAAAAGAATGAAAATTCGCTGTCAATATCTAAGATAGTAACCAAGATAAAAGGAATTATATATTTTATGGCGTAAAAATAGAGATCTTTATATATTTGTACTTTTGGGTCTTTCCTATAAGAAAAAAAAAATCAGAAAACTACTGTATATACCTTCAATGGGCGGGGCGGGGACACAGTAGCTTAGTGGTAGGGTGTTTAACTAATCTTTTTTTGCAGAAACTATTGGAGTATTCACTTAACCCATAGAGATACGATCATACTTAACTCCCTATTTAATTTTAAATTAAATAAAAGGAAATATTTCAGTGTAGCGACCCACGATTATGCATTTCAGTCTCAGGGAGATTTTGATTAAAGCAAGTGAATGTTGTTGGCAGAATTGATGGAATGCAAAGGTGGGAGGAAAGAGAGAACCCCGAGAAAACCCACGAATACGATGTCCACTACAAACTGACTTGGCCGCGGATAGAACCAAGAACCCAATACACCAGAGGTAAGCACTCTACCACTAAGCCACTGTGCCCCCGCCAATTTAATTGTCTATTAAGGTATATACGGTTGTTTTCTAAAATTTCTTCTTCTTACAGCAAAGACTCAAAAGTACAAATCCATGTGGGTCTCTATTTTTACGACGTCATAAAATACACAATTCCTTATATCTCGTTTGCTATATTAGATAGACAAAAAATGTTCACTTTATTTCAGAGCCCGATGAACGCTTGGAATTGTCCAAAGAAAATTTAGAGCTGAATTAATCTTTCGATCGAAATTGTACTGAGGTGTGTCACTTTTTATTTCATCATATTTCGGTAACTGTTAGGCGTACCGACTTGCGGTTTCGGTAAACACACACCTCTAAGGTTCTTTAAAACGTTATTAAAACATATTTTAGAATGTTTAGAAATGAGAGTTCTGCGAATATTATGGTACCCGAAAACCCCCATCAGGGCGTGTGTGTAGTGTATTTAATTGAAACTACTTTTGAGGTGGTTGTAAGCTCTCGTAATTACGTTTCCGAAACTGCCCATCTAGTACGCAAACCCCACATTTCTATGGTGTCGTTCTTTATTTTCCCATATCTCGATATCCATAAGGCTTACCGAGTTGAGGTTTTCGGTAAACAGATATCAGTTCCTTACATTTTAGAGACATACATTTCCATATATCTAAAAAATACAGACATTAGGTACCCCATGGTACCCCGAACACCATTGGGGTACCCACTTACTTTTGAATGGTAATACATTTTGAGTTGTTGTTCAGCATCAATAAACACCTCATATTTTTTCTACGTGCAACCCAAAAGTCCATACCTGACCGAACAGATTTTTTCCATTTAATCTCAAAAAGGTTAAGATATTTTGTATTGTTAAGTACAACCAAATTAAACACACTGAATATAACATTTTAAATATTTTCTGATTTTTGTTGCAGGTATTTCGTGCTTCAAACCAGGATTCTGCTTGAAAGACAGTCAAAAGAAGCAGTGTAGGTTGTGGCTAAAAGTACGTCCTTTCTGAAGACAGACCCAGTTGTACTTACATTATTTTGTACGAATATATAACCCTAATAAAGATACTGTACTACAAATTATTTCTTTCTTCCATAAATTATAATAAAATATTATCTCTGTTTAAAGAAAATGATTGTTAATGTTAAGTCATTTTAATTCTTTTTCTCTGTAATAAGAACATTATCCCTCGCAATATTTTTTATCTTTGTGCTATTGCGATTGGATGAAGTAAAATTCTATACGAAGCACTATTATTTCAGACATGCATTAATAACTAATGTATTGTTCTGTATGTAAGACAATGTGTATACTGAACATGTCTAGCGAAGGTGTTGTTTTAATACAGAATCTATAACTCAGCTTTTCAGTAGTCAACTTTATTGGGAATCCGAAGAAAGAAGTTAAAAAAAAAAAAAGTTGGACTTGTGTGTGTTCGTGTTGTGTGTGTGTTCGAATTCTGGACTAATCCAAATTATCCAGAGAAATCATTATATATTTCTTTGTTGCTATTTCAGATGTATCCTTTATCCAAGTCGTATGAAACGGAGACTTCATACATCGCTATACTTTCTATGAACTATGTTCCGTATTTACTTAATCACTTTGTAACTTTCTCTAGTGTTGACAAGACCGCAGGTGTCAATCGAATAGTTTAGTGTTTCACTCATGTCACCTTGTGACTAAGGTACGTCCTGTCGGTATATATATGGTACTGGGTTCAATTAGCGATAAAATACATTTTTAGCGTTAAACAAATGCAAAAATCTACACGAAATGAGATACCGTGATCTCTGACTTACGGATAACACCAAGCAACTAATGGTACTGAGTGTGATTGAGTTTACTAATTACTATTTGGCTAAAATCAGTGTTCCTTTATCTATAGTTCTTTTCGTGCTTTGAATTGCAAAGTTTGAAATAACCGTTTTAAATTGTGTATATATATCTTCCGAGTAATTCTGAGAATCATTGCTCTTTCTTTAAGCAATGTATGAGACTGTTAAATTGCTCGTTGCTTAAAATGTTGCACTAAGAAGGATGCATCCAGGAAAGTCCAAATTTGCAGAACGTCTATAGCAGGGAAGAATAAATATGTTTAGTCGATGGCTGCACAACGCCTCCGCTGTCACCACGTTGTCACACAGCGAATACAGCGAACGTTTAAGAGTATTCTGCACTTACTATTAGGTATCGGCCTGGGAACTTTGGCGCATCTACCCAGTCTCCTTCTTGGTGTTGCATTTTTAATAGCGAGTACTGAGTAGGAATCATCTTGTAAGCGAATACGTTTTCGGCTGACACTACACTTTTAATTATTGCGACATTAAAAAAAAAAAAAAAAAAAAAAAAGAAAAGATATAACTTACCTGTTAATTAAAATGTACAGAGAAGTTATTTCTGGAAAATTCTATTCAGGCCTCTTGTGGTAACAACTGCACTTTAGAAGAAGATACTATTAAGGAAAGGAATGAGGTAAATTAATCTTTATATCGTACAAGCAATGGATGATAACAGCTTAATAAATGATTGTACGTAAATCTTGTTTGAGTTTGAATATAGGATTGTATAAGGCTGTGCATTTTGCATTATTATTGAAGTGCTGCAACTAACTAACTGCAAACCATATGATAAATTCTTACAGTAATATTGATTTACTCTGTATGGAAACGAAAATAGTTTAATATATGGTTAACCTCCTTTGTGCCCATAATTTTAAAATTAACGCTTGTGTCACTTTTCAACACTTGGCTTTGCAGTAGCTTTCCAACGAATTAGCAGGAAGCCCAAACTTATAGGACACCCTGCAGGTAAATACATTTCTTTGGACAGTTTCACTGCTCCAAACTAAGATTTGAAAAGTGTAGTATTGTTAATTTTATTATTATTGGCACAAAGGAGATCAACCATATTTTAAGCTATTTTTGTTTTCATACAGAGTAAAACAATATTTGACAACATTACAGTAAGAATGTATCATGCACTTTGCAGTATGTTGCAGCACTTTAATAATGGTGCACTATACGTACACTCTAGATCCTGCATATGTCCGATCCATACATTACAAGAAGGCAATACGTATTCGATACAGGTAAAATCTGTATATTTCATATGGACAACCTATTAGCTATATACATCCGATCTATACATTACATATGGCCAACCTGTACGCGACATACGTATAATCTATATGCTGCATGCAGACAGTCTGTAAGCTACATATATGCACTCTGTATGGTGCATACGGATATTCTGTATGCTGTATCTGGACAAGTTGTGTGCGACATAAGGAAAATCTGTATAATACATACGTACAATACGTATACTGTATCTAGTCGTACGTACGGGGCACAAGTACAATATAGATGCTGTCTTGGGGTTGAACGAAAGAAACATACGTAAAGAACGTATATTGCATACTTCTTGAAATTATGCTCCGTCCTGATAGTCAGTGTGTGTCGTCATTATTAACCCACATGCTACATACGATCCTGACGTCACAAAGCTAGATATCACCTCCGTATATATTTGTTACTGCAGATGACGTCACACGAATGACGTCATTGCACTTATGCAGACAGTGCGTATAATACATACTTTTTCAGCTATACGTTTGCTGCAGGATGTTATATACGGTTGTACGTTAAGTCCAGAAACTACAGGAATTACGAATGTAACCTACGTTTTTAAGTATGCCACCTACATTTTTTTTTCTCAGTGCACGAAGATGGGCCAGATGTCAAAAGTTAATCGTGAGTAATTTCCAAAACACTAAACACTAACGTTAGAGCTTTAGTTTAAAAATTATTAAAAATTGTCATATAGTTTAAGGGTTATTTCCGAAATACCTGGGTGGGCTAACTTCAGGCTTTTCAACCTTTACTAACTTTTACATTAATTATCTCAGGAGGATGGAACAAAAGCCATGCGTTAGTGCATCATTACTATTTTATAGAGAACAATTGCGTTAATGCTAGGGATGGATACGAGCGAGTTGGAGCGAGTTCTCATTGAAACTCGACTCGACTCGAAACAGACATCTTTGAGCTCGACTCGAAAAATTTCCTCCAACTCGACTCGAACTTGACTCGAGCTTCGAGTCGAGTCGAGCCAAAACGAACCAAATCGAGCCAAATGTTGTGTGTAGTTTTAAGTACTTTTTCCAATTATGCTACATAGGCAATATCATTATTATCAATGATACTTACTACTACTACAACTTATTATTATTATTATTATTATTATTATTATTATTATTATTATTATTATTATTATTAATATAACACCGTGTATTAGAGGTTGCACGGGCTCAAGCCCGACCCGGCCCGCGGGCCAGATTCATGTCTACTAAGCATATATCACTTCGGGTCCGGGTCGTAAATTTTAAAATATAAACCATATTTATCGGGCCTTCTTGGGCCAAACTTTGTAAATATACTGTACAAGGATATTTATTGGACCGTTCTTTCTGGAGAACTTTTAAAGCACAGCTTCAAAATTAAACTTCTAACTGCTGTAAATAGAAATGTAATTTTGCTTTCATTATTAAGTTTCTGTAATTTGGTCTCATTTGAATAACACGCGAGCTCGAGCCGGGCTCGGGATTAAATGCTCAAACATATTTCGGACTCGGGTCGGGCGTAACATTATAAATTCACGGACCGGGCACGGGCTAAAAATTCCGGCCCGTGCAGACAGGACCGGAACTAAGAAATTTTGCGCCCGGGGCAAAGACGTATATCTGTCTTAATTTCTCCCAATTTTGCATCGAAATAGCGCCCCCTACATACTCCCAACCAGCTGGGGGGGGGGCGCGGTGACTCAGTGGTAGGGCGTTCACCTCCGGTGCTTGGGGTCCCTGGTTCGATCCCAGCTCGCGCCGTGTGGACTTTGTGGTGGACAAACACCTTGCTCTTGGGTTTTCTCGGGATTCTCCCGTTTCCTCCCACTTTCTTCATTCCACCATTTCACTCATCTCTCATCATCACCGTCTCCTTTAGCCTAACCGGCATAGCCGTGGGACGTAAAACTTAAAGATTTCATTTCATTTCATTTCTTAACCAGCAGCGCCCCGGGGCAAATGCTCCGAATTGACTCCCCCTAGATCCGGCCCTGCGTGCAGACCTCTACCGTGCAGGAGTAAAAGTGGATCTGAAAAGGTAGGGGAAAGCTTCACATCACGCCGTTCCCCGTAACTATCTTTCAGCATTGTATTTTTTTAGAAATTGGGGGACGTGACACATTTTCCGGAAGTGGAGGACGACGTCCCACCGCATTCCCCCGCACTTTTACCCCTGCTATCGTGTATAAACATGAAAGATAGGCGGTTTCTGTCTGAATACTAAAAACTAGTTGACTGCTGACCTCGGTAGTCGTGAAGTTTAGGAAGCAAGGACATCATTCACGAGGTACTGGGTTTGAGTTCCGGAGGGGCAAGTATCGTTAAAAGTTAGAGAGCGCCCGCCAAACCCGAGTTTAGGATTCTCAACGGCTCGAGCGGCTCGGCTCACAACTCATTCACTATTGGACCGAGCCAACAGCTCACCCAACCGAGCCGAAACAAGCCGAGATGATGGCACACCCCAAACGAGCCGATTGCTCACCTGAGTCGAGTCGGTGCCTCATCTCAACCGAGCTGGTTTGAGCTGTTCACTCAGTTGAACCGAGCTGAGCCGTTTAAAATCACTACCCGAGTTGGGCTTCTGCTTCGGCTCAAAACTTCGAAAGTACAGGTCTCAGCTTTGGTGATAAGAACTACAGTACATACTTATATTGGTGCCCACGAGATTTGAGACTGTCTCGTTATAAAAATCCATTTTCGTCTTGTTAATCGAGATGAGACGAGGTCGAGCACTGTCCCATCTCATGAGCAACACTAAAAGTATTCCACATTATTGCTTACATTTCTCATAGCTTTCGCTTTCCAGTCTAATCAGACCATGATTTCAAAACGAGTTAAAACGAGCTATACGAGCGAGCCATTTATCAAACTCGACTCGACTCGATACTCGAGCTCAAAACAGTGACTCGGCTCGGATCTCGACTCGAGAAAATTATCTTTGACTCGACTCGAAACTCGACTCGAATTCGCTTTGAGTTTTGAGTCCAGTCGAGTTTTAGCTTGACCTGTGCCCATACATATGAGAGCATTAGCTCGGCTCACAACTCATTCACTATTAAGCCGAGCCAACAGATCACCCAACCGAGCCGAAACAAACCGAGATGGCACACCCCAAACGAGCCGATAAATGCTAGTTAATGCTATCATAGTATAGTTGTTAGTGAAATACCCAACCGGAGCCATAGATTTTTAAAAAAAAAATACGCTTTTTGTCCCATGAAGATGAGACAAACGGCAAAAGCTAGTGCATTAGTGTTTCGCAAAACACTAAACACCAACGTTAGTGCTATGATAGTTTAGCAGTAATTAGTGAAATATCTACATGGGCGAGGTTAGCTTTAGATATTACAACTTTCTGTAAGTTTTACATTAACTAGCTTGAACAGTAGATAACCCATAAGTGATGGACAATAAATGATTGAAAAATCAACTTCTAAAACCAGAATTAACCTCACATTTTCTGTAAAGGGTACACATTTCAAAAGAGAAGACCAACATTTATTAACGAATTATGAATTAAAAAAAAAAGAACTTTAATTTACTTCAATGTAGGTGCAGTGATAACGAAAGTTTTCCAGCTATGAAAACCAGTTCTTACGTTCAACTCTTCATCAGGCTTATCAACATTAATATTTACAATCGCTCGCATTAAGCTTTGGTGTTTCTCCCACTTCTCTCGGACAGTTAGTAAAACGACTGAAAAATGTAAACTTAGCTCAGCGGGAGTACTTTGGGCCCAAGTATTTATTGCTTCGTAAAGCACTAAAGATGCACTGATCTTAAGTGTCCATCTTCTCGCTATTACTATTATTGCTGTATGACGATCAATGGTAAAACCGGAAAAGATTCATTTGAATCACTTCCAGTTTGAGCAAATGGTTCTAATAACCAACTAGTTTCATAACTTTTGATCCTCTATATTTTGGACAACATTGATGATGCTCCATCAAGTAGTTCTTGAGTGTTTTTGTCTCCCGGATGGACACACACACGGACATCGTAAATATACAAAGGAGTTTTGGTAAACCAAACTCCTTAATAACAAATAGTAATGCCATGTGTACACCACTTGAAGCAGTTTGCTTTGTATGGTGCGATGTTTTCTCAATACTGAAACCGGAAATTTTAGTATATTTCTACCACTTCCGCTTTTAATAGAGAAAGAATGTATTCTTCAGACGCTTAATCGATTATAAAGAAACATTTTTCTGTATCTGTTACCATTCCTGCTGTATGGAGATTAATACTGAAACCGGAAGTGGTTAATTTCTAGAGCACTAACTAAACATATTGAACCTGTTATTGAAAAATTGAATCAATCCTTACAAAAAAAAAAAAAAAAAATACTGGTTCCCGCTATACGTTACCATTTCTACTCTGTTGAGATAAGTATTGAAACTGGAAGTGGTTAATTTCTGCCACTTCCGGTTCGTTTGAAGATTAACGAAGGAGATTGAAGTTATTCTTGGGACGCTGAATCGACTGGAAAAACTCTATTCTTTCTATATTTTACCGTTTCTGCTCTATGTAGATCAATGTTTATTGAAACCGGAAGTTATAGTGAATATAAACCACTTTCGGTTTTAGTAAAGAGTTGCGGATGAAACTGAAATATGTTCTTTAGGAGACTAATCGATTGTAGAAAACTGCTTATCGCTGTCTATTACCATTATTGCTGTATGGCGATCAATGGTAAAACCGGAAAAGGTTTATTTGAACCACTTCCAGTTTGAGCAGATGGTTCTAACAAACCAAGTAGTTTCATAACTTTTGATCCTCTATAGCTTGGACAAAATTGATGATGATCAATCAAGTAGTTCTTGAGTTTTTTTTTGTCTCCCGGGTGGACACACACACAAGAACATGGTAAATATATAATGGAGTTTTGGTAAACCAAACTTCTTAACAATAGTAGAAAGACTGACTACGGTGACTTCATACAAGGAAAGATGTTAAGAATTTTGCGCCGGTAAATTTGCGCCCTTCCCTAGAAAGAGGGTGAAATGCTCCCGCGATATACTTGCACCGGGAAGTTTGCGCCCTGTGAGAGATGAAAGAACCTGTTCGAGCTCACACATTGCCGGGGGGCGGATATTACAGAGTAAAGAATCCTCCCCCACGGACGTGCCACCTGGGAATTATTTTCATTGGCTGATTGTGATAGCTTGGGACTATATTAAGAGGACAATAAACCTCAATTGTAAGCCCAATGAACACAACGGATGAATGCAACGGTGTGTTTGAAGTGAGTAGCTCCAGCAAGTAAACATATTCTATATAGGTCGATTTTCTTGATAATATTACTGAAATAATTTTACATTCACTTTACATTTACTTTTCTATATTTTGTGTCCTAAAAGGCCAAATGCCAAACATCCTTGTGTAGATTAAATTACACTCACATGGTTAGTTTAGTTAATCATATTAATATATATATATATATATATATATATATATATATATATATATATATATATATATATATATATATATATGTGTGTGTGTGTGTGTGTGTGTGTGTGTGTGTGCGTGTGTGTGTACAGTGGCGGATCCAGGATATGGTCAAGGGAGAGGCTAAACCAGCGTTTTCCAACCTTTTTCAACTTGCGGCACACTACGGGTGTTACCTGGATTCTCGCGGCACACGTATAGATATTATTATTTGTAAATATAAAACACAGTGGTATTTTTTTTTTCTGTGATTATTGATCTCCTTCTCACAGAGAAGAGATCTCTATCACTGTGTTTTCCCCGTCGTAAATCATTATGCTTATTTTTCATTCTAATTTTAAAATAGAAAACAATTGCAATGAAATATTGGACTCAGGTTTTATAAAAATACGCTTTCTTTTTAAAAACTGTGTCCAACCTTTTACAAAGAAGGAAGATCACTAAATAACGAAGGAACAAACAAATCTCTTTTACTTTTAAGACACAAATGTAGGTAATTTGTCGGAAGGATTGAATGATGTTTTAAATTTTAAGTTACGAAATAGTCTGCAATAATAAGGAACCAATAAAGGTCATAACAATAATAACACATACTTTTTTCAACATTAGAAATGGACAGAACAGTAACCGGTATGAAACTTAAATTTGAAGATTCATGGTAATGTAAAATACAAATATACATTTTCCCTACGTTTTGATTGCTATAAAATTCATAATTTTATTTCGATTCCTCGCGGCACACCAGCGGCCCATTCACGGCACACCGGTTGGGAAACGCTGGGCTAAACCATAGTTTGCCGTTTTACTCAGTGTAAAGCACGGTTGAAGCCCATTTTATCGAATGTATATCTGAGCATCAAGGTGGGCTATAGCCCCTATAGCCCCTATAGCACACCTTGATAATGATATATCATTAACTTACACTTTTATTGTATATATTGCAGTATAATGAAAAACTGTATTCGTATGGACTGCTCTTTAGTGAACCAAAATTGAAATTAATTATTAATTATTATTATTATTTTCGTTTAGTTCGGGAATTTATAATAGATGAAGTGACAACTTCTGAGATAACGAAAGGCAAGCCCTGTGCGGTGTATCATGTGAAGAAGCAGAGTACTAAGACAATAACTTGGCTGCGTGTTAGAGAGGAGAAAGACAAGTGCAGGAAACAGTTAGTAACAAAGGGAAAAATAAGAAGTCAACGGAACATAAATGTCAACCAGACGTCGCTAAAACAGAAGTTCGAGTTCAACGGATGGCAGCAAAGAAGAGAGCCAGAGAAAGTGAGGAGCCTCTATCGAAGATCTACCACGAAGAAATGAGTACACTGTTTAATCGTGGACTGGATTTTGTGACGGAAGTTCCCGATTACAACAGCTTCAAAAGAAACATGAATTATATGTGAGGCGACAAGAGCGAGGAGATCTTCAAGACCCAAATTCAAGATTGTAGTCCCGCGTGGCGTAGTCGCTAACGCTCTCGCCTTTGGTGCGAGCGATCCTGGGCTCGATTCTCGGTGGGGACACTCGGTCGAAAAAGTGTAACAGATTTTTCAGGCCAGCCATCTTGAGTGAGGTTTTTCCTGGCTTTTCTTCATTTACACCAGGCAAATGCCGGGATGATGCCTAACATAATGGTCCCAGGCCGTTTGCTTCCTTCCCTTTCATCGGATAGTGTGTTCGCCGAGGGACATCATCCCTCATGTACGTGACGGGCTTAGTGGCCTCAGATGCCGACAGCCCAGAAATCTAATTCTTAATCATAATTCCGGATTCAAGATGAAAGATCGTGTTAACCGAGAAAAACCTGAGGATAAACCATAACTCAAGCTTTCTTTTGCTGGATGAAAAACACGAACAGAGAATTCTTGTTTTCTCAAGTAGGAAAGGTCAGGAAATATTACATGAAAAAAAAAAAAACTTCTTTTTTGATGGAACTTTCAAATTGTGCAGCAAGCAGTTAGCCCAACTATATACGTTATACGCAGATGGTGGCAGTATGGAGAATGAAATAAATATCATATCATCTCCGTAGCTTTTGTTTTCCTGCTGGACAATAAAAGAGAACTTACGACTTCCTTTTCAATAAATTAAAGGAGTGTTTACAGGGTTGAACTGCTCAAAAGATCATGCTTGACTTTGAAGAGACGTGTATTTTTGCGTTTGTTTCCAACTTTCCGGATTGTACGATTAAGGGTTGCAAATTTCATTTGAGCCAATGCTTGTGGAGTAAAGTGCAAGAACTAGATTTGGCATCTATGTATATACAAAGAAAATGAAAATGAAGAGTTATCTGCATGTGAAACACTTTAGTTATTGTTTCCCGGCAATACATTGAAGATGATTGGCTAGCAATATCGAGTACTATGCCAATAGAAGATTAAGTTACAGCATTTATAGACTACTTTGTGAACGAATGGATACAAAATGTGAATGTGCTGATCGATGTTTAGAACTGCGAAGGTGAACGGCATCGAGCAAATAATGCCATTGAAGGGTGGAACAACAAGCTCAAGAGCAGGATTAACTTGCATCCGAATTTCTTTGTGCTTTCAAAATCACTGAAACAGGAAGCTGAACACAGTGCTTTGCATTATGATAGAATTTTTCTCGGTTTAGAGGGGGGGGGGGGGAAGAGAAAAAAGTATATGTAGGAGGACTAGACAACTGAGTTGGAAAAAAAAAAACAGCACAGATATAAAACAAGTTCGCTGAAAGATATTGTTCAATGTCTGAGAAGTCTATCCTACATCCAAAGAATTGGAGTGAAAACGAGGAAGCAATATAAACACGCAGTAACAAGGATAAAAGGGAAATAATTTCTTGGTAAAGAATAACAAACGATGATAAAGGACAGAATTTCCTACATAATTTTATCAAGGCACAATAAAAATAAATGACAACGGGTAGTGTTCCCTGAATAATGTTACCAAGGCATATTATTATTATTATTATTATTATTATTATTATTATTATTATTATTATTATTATTATTATTATTATTATTATTATTATTTTATTTTGCATTAGACAGTTGATGTTTAGTCCTTAAAACATTTCAGTACGATTAGACGAGATATTAGGTTACAAATCTTCTTCAGCCTAACTTCTACTTTGGAAGGGGGAAAAGTGGTAAAGGTAATTTAGAATTCCTTGAATTGTATCAAGACGTGCAATAGACTTAAGGTGTTATACTCTTTTCCTTTTTACATATGCATTCAGTGACTAAATGATATCCTTCCCTACTGGTGTAGTGACTAGCACGTGCTCCTTATGTGGGAAGGAGATACCGGGTTTGATTTCCGGTGGGTGAAACTTTGTGATTTTAACTGTCCTCGATGTTTCTGTGTTCGTTTGCTTGTCATATCCAGTAGTCCTGATAAGTGGTAAAAATGGAGAAAAAGGTCAGAAAGTTTTTTTAATAACCAAAATAAAATATTGTATAGCGCTTACCTTTGGAGAGTGTGGTCTATGAATCGATCCTTGTTTCCACCAAGTCAGATTTTTTTTTTCTTTTTGAAATATAAGATTTCATACGCCAGGCAGTTTACATACTTGTAATTTTGTTTAATGATTAATTTATGTTTATTCTTGTACAGTCACAAAAGAAAGTATTCTTCAGTTGACAAAATTTCACTTCCTAATTACTCAAGAATAAATTAATTTATTAGAGTACCGATTTTGGCAAGTTGTCAAATTATAAAGATCCAGATTAATTCATTTGTTCCCGAATTATTGGGAAAAAGAAAATTTTTCAACTGAAGAATACTTTTTTTTTTCTCGTGTGTACGAGTAACAGCCTGTACAAATGTAGGAAATTAAATGAATTTAACAGTGTAACAACTTAGTGTTATGTTCCCTTCTCACCTACATATGTGTTCAGTGGTTCAATGGTAATAAAGTCTGGTTGAATAAAGATCACTTATACATGGGGCATGAGGACTCAGGTTCGATCTTCGCTCCCACCAAATATACTTCATTATTTTTACATTTCGTATTGCAGGTAGTGCAGAGATTTATAATTTTGTTTACTGGTCAAACTACAATATTTATTCTTGTAATTGTAATAGTCTGTTCAAATGTATGAAATTTATTTAACATGTCAGGCTAAAAAAAACTCTAACCTGTACGTAAAAGTATTCACTGAACTATTTTTCAGTGATGCTTCTAACACTGTTCACATTAAAGTGATGCGCTGTGTAGACGGCGCAGGCTCAGCTAATGCACTTTTTAGAAGTTGCCGTCCTCTGACTCTTTTAGAATGGGTACGCAGGCTTTTTGGTCTCAGTAGAAGATCAAGACCATTAATAAGATATTAACATACAGCAGTTTGTTACATTATTAGTTTGGGGTTTATATTAGAAATTGAAAGCTAAAAAAATACGATTATAAATTTGAATTTGAATGTTAATTTAATTTTTAAGGCTACTAGACAACTAAAACTCTAGGGTCGGGCACGAGTGAGTTCGAGCGAGTTTTCATTGAAACTCGAGTCGACTCGAAACATATATCTTTGAGCTCGACTCAAGAACTCGACTCGAAAAATTTCCTCCAACTCGACTCGAATTTCAGTCAATTTTCTAAACACTTTGGCTTTGATAAGCCAACAAACGTTAAGTGCCATTTCTATGCTACTTTCTCCTACATAAGAATAAAAATATCAACTCCTTGGTAATAAATATCGAAAAACGGTAAGTGATTTTGAGGCATTGTTTCTCATGTTAGTGCAACAATACAAACATAACGATATGTCTTCTTACTTTTGGTTTGTATAGAGTAGTGTTGCACATAAGTATGGAGAAAAAATACTTGTATTTTGGCGAATATAAGATATATTTAGATTTTTTCCTTTTTGCTTCCAGTTGAAACTCGTACAGTATACAGACTCGTATGAAACAGTTCGGACATCCCATGATTGATCTGATCTCACTAATGTCCTCGTTTAACTACTAGCCGGCTACGAGAAGAAACATTCGATAGCATGTTATCTTCCCCATACTGACCGACCTGTATGAGAAGTGCTTGCAATTCGACCATGTGATAGTTCGAGTGAATATTATATGTTGTCTTTATACAGAGACGACAAAGAAATATAAAGAATGAGAAAAAGAAGTTTACTGAGAAATATCTTGAACGAAGAAAGCTGAAGAGAAGGAAATAAACTTAACGGACACCATATCATAAGTGCATCTCAGTACACCGTCAAAAGTAAGCCAACTTGACTTTTAAATGCGGAATTACAAATTATGATTTTAGGTGTGGTGGTAGCACTGAATGTTACGAAGAGACCATTCATCGTGCACAGAATCTGGTTCTTATTATCGATGTTACTAAGAGACCCCTCTTCTGTTACAAATAGACCTCTTTCGTTACAAAGAGACCTGTCGACCCCAGAATAGATTTCCTGACAGGTCTCTGTGTAACGTTTTCGTTACAGTTAGACCGGTTGGAGATATCTATCTATCTATCTATCTATCTATCTATCTATCTATCTATCTATATATATATATATATATATATATATATATATATATATATATATATATAGTTAATACAAGCTATTTTGTAAAATTAACAACTTGAATCTACTTTTCCTCTGGAACATTGTGAAATATGTTATGTATAAAGGTAACAAAGAAAGTTCTGTCGCTTTTTAACGCACCACCTTCGAACATCAATATGTCACGTAAGGCGTGAACGGAAGATAGAAAACAGTCCCCATCAACATCAACGACCTTCTGCCAACGATCTGGTAGGTGATGGATTCCATCGCCATAGAACTTGGTGTGCCGTGAAGTGAAAAAATATCAACTGCATTTTGCATCTCTACGAGAAATTTGAACTCGCATCCTCTAAGGTGATTCTCCATGGAATGGAGCACGTAATAATAGGACAGTGCAATTTTCTGGGAGTATGGTGGAGGTGATAGTGTTTCACATTCAATGCGTAGAATGGTGTCTCGGGTCATCCTATACCCGTGGGTCTTAGCGTTCTGCTCTAACACAGGATGATCTCTTTATGATTCAGAAGTGCTGGCTCCAGAGTTTTGAGTTTTTCTTGAATACGGCTCAAGTGATGACAATACACAGTTGCATTAATGCTCCGACCAGCTGGTAGCAGTTCCGGATGCACGATGCCTTAAGCAGTCCAAAAAACACACAGGAGGACTTTTTTCTCGTGGAGTGCTGATTTCGGCTGTTTCGGCTGTTAATGGTTTGCTAACCAATGATGACAGCCCCGTGGAGCATCGTAGGAGACCCACCTCATCACATGTCAAGATTCTATCCAGAAAAGGCTCTTTCCTCAGATGAGACAGCAATGAATCACAGGTGTCTGCTGTCATTGCCTTCTGACTCTGAGTTAAATCATGCAGGTCCCATCGACCCAACTTGTAGTGCTTTCCAAGGTGCCAAATGGTTCCTCCACTCACAGTGAATTGTAGTCCCAGTTCCTCACATGTCTGAACACTGTTCGTCTCAATTACTGCCTGAAGATCTTCATTTTGTATATGTGTTAATCTTTCGGCACGTGGTGCGTCTTTGAGTGCTTCGTCACAGTCCTTAAATTTGTTAAACCACCGCTGCACTGTCCGCGTAGTCACGATAGTCTAACCATAATCCTGGCACTCTTTCTTCCTAGCTACAGCGGTGTTTGACTCCAGTTTGAATTCGTAGAGTATACACGCCCTTATGACGCTGTGTGGAGATCCCATGTTCATTATGTCCTTACGCAAGTTCATGATGTAAGTGAATTGCTACAACCATGTAGTAAGTTGGATATACCCACACCAACAACTGTCCTTCTCCTTATCTCCATTCACCTTTAACTTCGGTGTGACACCAATTGAACACATACCTCCACAGAAAGCACAGGACTTTCTTGGTTACATTTATGTTAAAGACAGCTACATTTTGTGTGAGTTATGTTAATTTATGGAAGCAAATAGCATATTAGAATAGTGTATATCTATAAGATTAATTGATATTCCAGTAACAACTTTGACTTAAATTTGAGATATAAATTATACCATTCTCTGTGCAATAAAACGTTGTACGTGTGTATAAAACCAGATTCCTCATATCGACACTAATAACAATCATCATTACTATATATATATATGCTGCAATTGTTGGCAGCTCACTTGCCGCAACTGAGAAGATTCCATGCTCCATGGTCTTCTACTAACCTCTTCGTCTTCAACGTACGATTTTTCTATTTGGATATCGTCCATTAATTTTAGTTTTCGTCGCCCTCTCCCTTTTTTCCTGACACCCTTACCTCTAGCACATCCCTAATGATACATTTCTAGCCAAAGTCCCAACGACTTTCTGTTCCTCTATTCTAAACCACCATTTTTAACATTCGCTCTCTCATTCGCTTTGAAATTTGCGCAACTAATTCTCCCCTTTCTTCTGCACACCCATATTTCGGAAGCCTTCAGATCGTTTTCCACCATTTTGAGCAATGTTTATATTTCCACCCTATGCAATACAATACACACGAAACATTTTTTTTCAATTTTAATGAACTCATTTTTCAAGATCAAAAAATAGTCTTTTCTTGCTCCTGAATTTTTCTCTGCCCATTTCTATTTTGGCTTATATTTCACCTACGCGCTTCATATCATCATTAATAATACTACACTGGCATCGAAAACTAGTCAACTGCTCTCTTTTCTCCCTTTGTAACTGACAGCTTCGTTTCAATTAACATGGCTTTTTTCTTTCAAATATTATTTTTATCCAATTTTCTTTGTAGCAATTCGTCAAGTTTTCCAGCATCTTTCTCATTTCACTGTTCCATTGAAAACAAGTGCAATATCGTCTACAAATGGTATACACCAAATCATTGTAGATTATATCGAAATGCCATCCTCTTCATGTAGGATCTTTTCACTGTATACTGTAGATAGATATTAAATAACGTAGGCAAGAGACAGCATGCCTGTCGAACTCCTCTTCCGATTGCTCTTTCTAATGTCATTTTCCTCCTACTCTAATACGCACCTGTTGGCTCAATTGTGTAAGTTTCTTATTACTCTTTGTTCTTTTCATTCTAATCTAGCTTTCTGTAAACTTTTCTACAAGAGTTCCCAATTCACGCCATCAAAACACAAAGCCTGTTCCAGATCAATAAATTCTTAATACATATCTTTTCTTTTCTCTATAAATCTTTCACCGCTTACCCTTAATGTTCGAATTGCATCTTTTGTACTCTTACCTCTCCTGAACCCGAATAGTTCCTCCTCATTTTTTCTTTGGCTCTCCAATACAACATTCTTTTTAGAATTCGAAGCAATATTTTTGTTTCATTAGATATGAACTGTTACTTCTATAATCCTAAGATCTTCCTATTTTCGATTTTTTTTAAGCTATCGGTCTCATGACCATTTTTAGAAGGTACTTCGGCCACCCTCCTATTTTATATATTTCACTACAGAGTCGGAACAGTACTTCCTTGCCTTAGTCTCCCAAATTCATAATGAATTTGATTGGTATCTTATATATTCTGTTTGCCTTTCTATTCTCAATCTCGGATAATCTTTTCTCAAAGCCATCCCGGAGAATATTAAACCCCTTGTCATTCTCTCGTGCTTCATATTTCACTTCAACATGTAGGACACACGGTCTATCCCTACTCGCATATACGTTTACAAGTTATTGTTTCCATCTTCCTAAGATTTCATTTCTCTCTATGACTATCTTCCCATTCTTAATTTCTACTACGAACGTAATAGCTCTTTTTTCCTCTAAAATTTCAACAGATTTTACTTTCTTGTTCATTTTCTTATACTTTCCAACTTTTTATAAGTCTTCCATTTACTGCCATTCTCTTTTCTGAAATTCTTCTTTTGCGGTGTCTCTTTCCCTCCATAACTTGTTGTTTAACTTGTACATCAAAACAAGTCCTGTTCATCTTTCTACCCTCTTCTGTATCTATCTGTTTCCATGTCTTCCTTTTCTTTATTTTCTTCAACATCTGTTCTATAAGCCATGATTTCATAGTAATTTTGTATTCGTGGTAAACTACTACTTCTTCTGCAGCCTGGTGTATACAAACTTAATATCTTCTTACCGTCTGTTATTATCCGCATCTATTCACTTTGTAGTATCTTTCTTTGAATTTTTTTAAAGAAAGGATTTCTCAGTTCTTAATTTTTCAGCTCCTCAGCATTCAACATATCATTGCTTACTTTCCCCTTCCTACATTTTTCAGCTGAGTACCCACTTTCCCTTACAATACTATTATCAACGAAATTATTAGCCTTGGAAGGGTCTTTGCGTCCTAGAAGCTATTTGCATACCTGTTCTGAATGCAGACTTAGTCTATTTAATTATTTTGACAATTTCCTGAGGATATCCATGTATAACTTCTTCTATTGTACTGAGTGAACCTCGTGTTACAAATTACTAATGAATTGTGTCTACAAAAATTGACCAGTTCTTCTTCCCGTTCATTTCTTTCGCCTCTTCGTATCCGCGTACGATTGTTCTGTTTTGATATCGTCCATTAATTATAGTCTTCTGCATCCCTCCTTCTATTCCTTCCCACATACCCTCTAACTCATCCCTCATGATAAGTTCCTTATTAGCCAGTGTCCCAATCAGTTTCTCTAATTCTTTTCAATATTATTTATAATTGTTCTTTTCTCCCCTGTCACTTTTAACACCTTCTCATTCGATTTTTGCCCGATCCAGCTACTTCTCTCAATTCGTCTTCACACCAATATTTTAAAAGTTTTCAAATGTTTCACATCACACTTGGATCATGTTTCCACCTCATATACTACAATATTACACATTAAGCATTTTATGAGACTTTTTTCGACTCTTTCTTCAAGGTCTCACAAAATAGTATTTTCTTCCTCCTGAACCCTTCTTTCGCCATTCCTATCCTTGCTTTTATTTTGCCTTCCCACTTCAAATAATCATTGATAATACTATCCATGGAATATTAATGATTATATTACTACAGATCCTAATATTATAATTCAAATAATATTTTCCAGTCATGCATATGAAATGTTATAATAAATTATACAAACATCAATATTTCATAGCTTTATATGGGTAAACTAGAGTGCCACTAATCTATACCTACAAACCTTGAATTACTCCTTCCATACAGAGGCATTATCGGATACACTTTTCGACTGAAATATCGTCTTCTTTTTCTTAAACGATTATTATTTGCTTCTTTGCGAATTGAGCAGAAATTAAGTAACAATCGAAATGTTTCGCGAGAAATCAGATAAAACAGTTCAATTAGTGACATCAAACTTCCTCCAAAGAAGAGACTTCCAAATCCACCGAAAGAAACTGAAAAAGAGAAGTTTATTCCATTACAAATTACTTCTAGACAAATATATAAAATGTTCAAATACGTGTAGTATGTGCTGTTACACATACAACGAAAAAGAACTGTCGAGATTTAGCAATGCGTTCATTTATAACAAATGACGTGAATGCATTTGTTGAGGGTACATTTAAGGTAAAGAAACGAATTAATCTGTAAACATTACGAGAATATAATAAATGTTTTCGTCAGAATTTTTTTTGCTTAAATGTATATACAAATATTTGCATTCTGAATATCCACTTATCTCTTTTTCTTTCGGATGAAAACTGTATATGTAATATAGAAAAACATATATAGACTCAATAAATATGTGGTATGTCGAGGTTTCAGAGATATAAATACGTTTGGAAATATCATTAACAGATGATAAATGCCCTTCTTTTCGGAGATATTAGGATCATCATTCAGATGGTGGCCATTTTGAATATTTTATTTAAAATTATTCTGCCACATTCATCTGAAACTTACCGATGGTGTACCCATCTCTAGTATCGCACCATTTCTATGAAATATTATTGATATTATTAATAACTCTGTATTTACTATTTAAAAGTCCGTTCGATACCTTGCTGCAAGCAAGTGCTAAGTTGTGTGATCTGCGAGGATGTTACACAATTCAGGTTAACATTCCTGAACATCTTCAGTCCACTTCTTCTCAATCATGGAGTAATATTCAGGGGCAAGTTCTTCTGTAAATTTGTAACTCCGCTTTCTCATGTGCAATAATGGATTTTGGACCATTACACCTTACTTCACTTTGGAACTTACAACACAGCATCGGTGTATAGTAACGAGCCGTATATTACCACATCATCTACGCAGGTTCGGAGGATTACACATGTAAAATTTCATCGCTATACGATGTTTGGAAGTGGGCCAGAGCAAAACGTTTTCACGCATCTTTTGTTAGCCGGTAAATTCCGTGCAAATTACTCAGGAACTGTTGATATTTGACCCCCAGTTCTTATAGGTGAAAATGTTCCCAAGTACTTTTAGAATATACCCTTGTCAGAAATGAATTCAATTATCAGTCACCCATATCTTCTAACTCATAAGATTTTCAATACCTTTTTTAGTACAGTGCTACATGATTTTTAAAAGAGTTTTTCAGAGCTGATCCCTCAACAGCAAAAATTTTGATGGTCATTTTCAGTTTTAGTGTAGATACGGCACTCTTGCTTAGCACGATAGAATTATTTTATTACATCATTCCCACCTTCCGTTTCTTATTTGCTTTGTTTTCGAAATTCTAAGTATCGGATTACTTTCGGTAAATATCAAGTACTTCCAATAAAATAATTCTTACTCGAAGAACCTTCAACAGTGCTTTCACGGAAGGTCATTGATTTGAACAAACTTACTTCTCAAATTACTGTGGTTTGTGGTTTAATGGGACATTATCAAATACACTACAATGCATTAATTGGAGCTTGTTAATTGATTCATCTAAAAGCAGTATAAAAGCTGTCCTCCTGCATAATAGCAATACATATGCATCTCCTGCCATTGACCACTCCACTCACGTGAGAGAACCGTACTGGTAAGAAATAAAATATGAAGAACAGGCGTTGTTAGTATGTAGTGACTTTAGTGTGCTCTCTATGTCATCGGGAAAAGAAGCGGATCATACTAAATAACCATCTTTCCTTTGCTTATGGATCAGACGTGGCAAAGGGACTCATTGTTTCGACAACCATATTCCACAAGGGGATGCTCTCCAACCTGGATAGCAAATGTTGTCAGGGAGGGCTTAATTCCTACAAATAAAGTTCTGCCGTTGCCGCACCACACCAAGTTGTGTTTTGTAAAGCAATTCATCAAATATCTCTTTAAAGATGGAATATTTCAAGTATCTGTGTTCCAAGCTTCCAGATTTATTAGATGGAAGGGAGAGCATTTTGGTTGGATATGATATAAGGAAACTCGTCTCCGATCTCCTTTCCTTGAAAGTAGAAATGACACTGAGAAACAAGTTTGGATTGCTTTCGTAGAAGTGGAAAAGTTCTTCGGCAATCGCAAAGTGTCAAATTACAAGGAAATTTTGCAAAATATGTTGGCAACGTTCAAAGCCCTTGATTGTTCCATGAGCTTAAAGAACCATTTCTTTCATTCTCATGGTGACTTTCTCCAAAACGTGGGAGGTAACAGTGAAGAACAAGTTGTTCCATCAGGAGTTAAGGGTAATGGGAAGACGATAGCAGGGCAAATGGAGTATTAACTTGATTTGTGTATTATTGTTGGGTGATTGCTACGGACATTTAAGTAGAAGTCTAAAAACAAATGCACCAGGAGATGTCTACAACGAAAAAAGAAGAAGAGTTTTCATAAGCATAAATGACAGATAAGCTTTATTAGAATTTTATAAATGTCTTGTAGTTATTAATATAATCTGTTCGCTGGATCTACGATAGATATTGGAATGATTTTGGGTATAATATTTTATGATGTGTAGAATGATTTGGGTGACATTTTGTTCATATGCAAGTATAGAGCAGGGTTGTCAACCAAAAAGAAATACTTTTCTCATAAGAAATGGATTTTCCGTACTTCCTAGGTACCTACTTTTCCCCCTGATACTGGGTATCGGAATGATTCTAATATTGTATTGAATTATCATATTACAGAAATAAGTTGATATAGAATTTATTTCTCTGCTGAAATGATGGAAGCATAGAACATGTGGGTTCCTGTCACCACGGCATGGCGCGTCCTCAGGTTGCGGATCGAGGAGAAGGCCTCTAGATATAGAGGTTAGCTGCGAATATACTGAATAAGCAGTCGCGGACAGACGACTAGGAGTGGTCCTCCAGCTTGGGGGTTTGGGTAAGGCTAACACCCTCATCCTGTAAAAAAAGGTACTTGTTCAGAAACATTCACAAAAGCCTCGGACAAGGACTGATAACTTGGCACGACATCAGCAAAAGAAAATGGACATGAGATTTGGAACATGGAATATTAGAAGTCTTTATAGGGCAGGCGCGTTAAAATCTGTAACGAGTGAGTTAGAGAAATACAGGATGGACTTAGTAGGAGTTCAGGAAGTTAGGTGGGAAGGAAATGGATCTGAGAATTCCGGAAATTTTACGTTCTTTTACGGGGAAGGAAATAAAAACCACCAGTTAGGAACAGGGTTTTTCGTTCACAAACGAATATTACCAGCAATTAAACGGGTTGAATTTGTTACTGACAGACTTTCTTTTATTACTCTTAAGGGACGGTGGTGTGATATTATTGTTTTAAATGTACATGCTCCAACTGAAGATAAGGGTGACGATATAAAAGATAGTTTTTACGAAGAAGTGGAACGGATATTTGACCAACTCCCGCGATACCATATGAAGATTCTATTAGGGGATTTCAATGCGAAGGTAGGACGAGAGGATATTTTCAAACCGATTATAGGGAACGAAAGTTTGCATAAGGAAAGTAATGACAACGGTGTTAGACTCGTGAACTTTGCAACATCCAAAAACCTAATCGTGAAGAGTACAAAATTCCCACATCGCGACGTTCATAAATACACTTGGACATCACCAGACGGAAAAACACATAATCAAATTGATCACGTTTTAGTAGATAGAAGAAGACAATCTAGCATAATTGACGTCCGGTCGTTTAGAGGGGCTGATTGTGACACTGATCACTACCTGGTAGTAGCGATAATACGGGAAAGATTATCGTTGAATAAAGGTAATATTCAATGTCCGAAAACGGAGAAATTTAATTTAAAGAAATTAGAAGAGAGCCAGGTAAGAGAGGAATACCAGACTGAAGTTTCGAATAGATTCGCGGTTTTAGAAGACTCGGAGTGCACTAGTGTTGAGGATACTTGGATTGAAATTAGAGATAGCATTAAAAGTTCAGCAATAGAAAAATTGGGACACGCGGAAATACGTAGGAACAAACCATGGTTCGACCAAGAATGCATTAAACTAGCAGAGAAGAGAAAACAGGCAAAATTACGGTGGCTACAAAATCCGAATGAAACAACTACACAAAATTTCGCAGATATCAGGCGGGAAACTTCCAAAACTTTTAGAACAAAGAAACGGGATTTTTTGAAAGCTAAAATTAAGGAACTTGAAGATAATAGTAAAAATAAAAATATTCGGGACATGTATAAGGGGATCAGCGAATTTAAGAAAGGCTATCAACCTCGTGCTTATATATTAAAGAAATCTGACGGAACAGTTCTCACCGATACGGATAGCCTCTTAAATAGATGGAAAGATTTCTTTGACGATTTGCTGAACACGCAGCCAAAAACTAATGTGCGTGGAGAAAAGGAGATACACACCGCAGAACCGTATATTCCAGAACCCAATCGAATAGAAGTGGAAGCCGCTATAAAGAAATTGAAGAAACACAAATCTCAGGGTGTAGATGAAATTCCGGCTGAGTTAATTTTAGCTGGAGGCGAAAAATTGTGGAACAAGATACACAAACTCATTCTCCTTATCTGGAACAAAGAAGAATTGCCACAAGAGTGGAAAGAATCAATCATTGTTCCAATTCACAAGAAAGGCGACAAAACTGACTGTAATAATTATCGAGGCATTTCTCTTCTGTCAACATCCTATAAAATCCTTTCAAATATTCTGTTAGCAAGATTGACCTCATACGCAGATGAAATTATTGGAGATTATCAGTGCGGATTTAGACGAAATCGATCAACTATCGACCAAATATTTACCATTCGCCAAATACTCGAAAAGAAGTGGGAATACAATACCCCGGTACATCAACTATTTATTGATTTTAGAAAGGCTTACGACTCGGTTAGGAGAGAAACATTATACAACGTTCTTAGAGAACTTGGAATACCGAGAAAGCTAATTAGATTAATTAAGATATGTTTAAGTGAATCCCAAAGTAAAGTCCGGGTAGGAAAATTTTTGTCCACGAGCTTCCACGTCGAAAATGGCCTGAAACAAGGAGATGCGTTGTCGCCATTATTATTTAACTTTGTGCTGGAATACGCCATAAGGAAAATCAAAGATAGCAACCAGGGCCTAGAGTTGAACGGCATTCACCAGGTTATGGCATATGCTGATGATGTAAATTTAATAGGGGATGATAGGAGAACAGTAGAAATAAATGCAGAGATATTATTAAACGCTTGCAGGGACATGGGTTTAGAAGTAAATGCAGAGAAAACTAAATACATGGAAGTGCGTCGGGACCGTAATACGGCAAATTGTGGAGGCGTTAAAACATTAAATAATGCTTTTGATAAAGTGGATACTTTCAAATATTTAGGATCAATTTTAACAGACGAAAATCATATTCACGAAGAAATTAAATGTCGACTAAAAGCAGGGAATTCGTGTTACTATTCGGTTCAAAATCTCTTGTCGTCGCGAATTCTGTCGAGGAATTTGAAGCTTAAAATATATAAAACGATAATCATGCCTGTTGTTCTGTATGGTTGTGAAACATGGTCGCTTACTCTGAGGGAAGAACATAGACTGAAAGTATTTGAGAACAGGATCCTGAGAAGAATATTCGGACCCAAGAGGAACGAGAATGGGGAATGGCGGAAGCTTCATAACGAGGAACTACATAGTTTATACGGTTTACCCAACATTGTTAGGGTCGTCAAGTCTAGGAGGCTTAGGTGGGCGGGTCATGTAGCTAGAATGGAAGAAAGTAGAAACGCTTTCAAAGTCTTGACTGGAAGACCAATCGGAAAACGACCATTAGGAAGACCTAGGCGCAGATGGGAGGACAATATTAAGATGGATCTCGCAGAGATAGGAATACAAAGTAGAAACTGGATGCAATTAGCTAAGGATAGAAGTCAGTGGAGAGCTTTTGTGAACGCGGCATTGAACCTCCGGGTTCCATAGGCCATAGAGTTAGTTAGTTAATTAGGTACAAAATACATTTTCCCTACTTCAGTTTTATCAGACCCTGGCTAAATTTGCAGATTATATTACCAGTATTTAAAAATTGTTTTTCGAGTATAAATTATATTTTTGCTACGCAGGGTTGTTAGCCCAAGAAATATATATTTTTTAAGAAAAGGACACTTCTCTCAGCTTTCAGTCCATAATTTCCCACCGGAACATCTGAATAAAACTACTCGTACATTTCTAAAGTTGTGGTATTGGGTGATTAAGGAAAGGTATGATACACTTTGTACGATAATCAGAGGCTTGGCAATACGTCCCTACGTAAAAACTTACACATAACACAAAAAATTAGCAGATGTTTAAGCGGATTATTCATTTGCCGGAAAACCTGACGTGATACAGGGTAATGGAGTTCATTTTCGAGTTCAGAACGTCTAAATCAGTAAGAATCAGCAAAGGTACAGGACATCAGAAAACAAGTTTACTTTGGCAGAAATGTGTAGTAAATGAAATAATTAATTGAATGAAGAAAATGAGACGAAACGGGAGAACCTTAAGAACAACCATGCACACTATATTTGTCCATCATCACTTGGAGCGACCTGGGATTGAAGAACAGACACCATGCACCAGCAGTGAGCTCTCTAAAAATTTCGATTCAAATCTCCATCTGTTACGTCGCAGTAGAAAAACTAACAGATAAGTTCCTCGGGTCCATTTAGACCCATTAGTTCAATGAATATTTACGTGACTGAAAAATCATTATTGAATGGATTTCTGATGAAAATACATCTACAAAACAATGCAATAATAATAATAATAATAATAATAATAATAATAATAATAATAATAATAATAATAATAATAATAATAATAATTATTATTATTATTATTATTATTATTATTATTATTATTATTATTATTATTATTATTATTATTAGTTATTGCACTGTCCAAAAATAATTTAGTTTCTTTTAGATACCTTGTATTGGCAACATTGTTTAGGTTCATTTTGGATAAGTTTTTATTCGTAGTATTGCTTGTTTCCTCGTTGTGCAGTAGGATGGAGTGAAACAGTGGTCAAAAAAAAAAAAAAAAAAGAAATTGGAATTATTTTTTGTAGTAGGGCGGAAAAGTTGCCTTACCATTAGAGTACTGTATCAAAAAAATATTAGTCTCGTTAATTAATTCCTTTGGGTGCCACACGGGACTTAAAATTTGGCTGAAATCCAATATTTTTATCAGTATTGGTAAAAGGGACAGAATTATTTTTTTCTGTATTATTTTTTCTAATAGAGATAAGAAGTTGCCTTACCATTAGAGTACTGTGCCATAGAAATATTAGTCTCCTGAGTCATTTCCTTTGGGTGCTATACGGACTTGAAATTTGACTGAAATATGTATTTTTAACAGTATTGTGATATGAGGCATTTTTTTCTGTTCGGAAAAGTTGTTATACAACAACATTGCATCACAGAAACCTCACTCCTCTGAGTCAGTTCCTTTTAGTTTATAGATATAGAGGGCTCGAAAAGTTAGTTGTAGTGTACTTATATTTTTTACATTATACTTGAATGGAAAAATGAAACTAAGTATCTTACATATATGCTATATTCGAATACAACATCTTTATAATTATTACATATATTACACAAGTTTCATAACATCAACTTTTTTGTTTCTTATCTTAGTTTGAAAATCAGTTGGAAAATCTTTATAAACATATGTAAACAAACATAAAAAAGAACACTACCTTGTACGTAAAATTGTACTAGATTTATGTGTAGTCTGTATTACCCTACGTATATACTCGACTACAGTCATCATTGATAAATACTGTATATTAATAAGTAGAGAAGTTAGTGAGGCGATTTTTCATTCTTGTCTGTTTGAATATAAGCTAAGAAAGCTTTATAATATGATATGTGAAAAAAAGATGACAGAAATACAACACTCAATACAAACATAAGATTTAGGTTTTTGTGTGTAGTGTATGTTGCAATAGACATCTTCACACAATTTTTAGATTAATTGCAAATATAAGAAATGTCATGTAATGACATGAACATTTCTGATCTTAGTTTGAAAATAACCTAGGAAATCTTAATATACAAATAATATGTGAAAACATGACAAAATACATTACTTTCTATTCTTGAAAATGAGCTAGGAAACCTTCATATCAAAATAATATATGGAGATACATGTCAACATACATTACACTGTAGAAAACTCTGACTTTGTGTTGAAGACAGGCATACGTCTTCGGGACTCGAGTCTTGCGCTTATGTATCCATCTCGTGCCACAAACACAAGACGATGCTTCTGTCACTAATTTTACACATCGTTCTACAACTTGGTCAAGGCATGGAATATTCGGAATTTCAATATTTGTGGTATCACCTTGAATGACTATGAATATTCGTAGCAGTGAGATCCATAATAAGTGTGTGTGTGTGGGGGGGGCAAGTTATAGCCAAATCTGTCCAGTTTATGAGTTCTGTGTAGTCTGCAGCTTCAAAATTGAGTAGTGGAATGTCGTAATTTCTGATTCCAGGCATTTGCGAGGATTTTGCCTTAAGGAATCGTCGAAACCCCATTTTTCTATGTTTCTTCTCATCTGTCATCATAGAGAGGAGAATGTTTTCAGGATGGGCTAAGTATCAATTTCTTTGAAGTACAGGATCAATGACAGCCTTGTACTTTTCACGAAGGAAGCGCGATAACTGAATTATTTTGAAGAAATGTCTTGATCCATCTGTGCCAAAACGTTTCTGTTTTATGCTGAACCAAAGTGGCGCATACACTTCAACAACATACTGAGAGCAATTTTAATTCTTCTGAAGGGCTTGGTGTAGCTACATACAATCGAATGATTCTATTTGCTGTAGGAACCCACCTGACATACGAAATATTTCCTGGATAGCGTTTTGCCAAAGAATCAGGAAAATGTCCATTTGAAACAGCCCTGCAAATCTCATACACATATTTCTGATCCGCACTGAGATCATTATAATTCTCGAAAGCTGAAAGATGGCTCTCAATTACATCTTATTCCACAAATGGTTGGTTTTCACAATTTAATAATGATCTTCCAATCTGTCCAGAAAATGCATGAGGACCTGTTGTCTTACCATCAATTGGTTCTAGCAAATGTCATAAAGGGAGCTCATTTACGTGCAGCAGACAAACCAACCATTGCAAAAGTCTCTGAACAGACTCTTCTAAACGTCGTATTATTCCACCCTTTCTTCCAGTATTTGTGGCAGTCCTTGTATTTGTAGCACGAAAATTTGCAATATATTCACTTTACGTATTGTACAATGCTTTGGCAGAATAAAAACACATACTCTCCGTTTCAATTCTTTTTAGTTCAAGTTTCTAAGACAATTATTTGGCAGGAAATCAACCGTTCCTCTAGTCTCCTTGCTCGCCAACCTAACAGTTGGAAAATTTTGCGGAAGGAAAGGGTTAACCATGCTGGTGGCACCCAAAGATGATAGATTTCAACGAAAGTAAATATTGATTTTTAAAATACTTACTAAGGAGCAATAATCCCGCACTATTAGAATACCGAAGTGCTAACTTCAATTTTTCAATCCACCCTATTGTACAGTAATTACAGACCATTTTTGTGTCCAAAATCACTGTTTTGACACCAGAAGAATTCAAAATTTTCTTACTTTTTCTGACGATGAACTGACATCTGAAACGGAGGATCGATTATCAGTGCAGGATTCTTTGTATTCGTCTTCCATGTCTGATGAAAATTCTTCGGAAAGCTCTGATTGAAAACTGCATCAAGATCTCCCTCGTGGCTAAGCGGGTGCGCCTTTGGCGTTGGACACCCGGGTTCGATTCCTGGCAGGAGCTCATGTGGTTCGGATTCAACGCTTATCAGTAGGTCCACGTCTCACATAGTCTCGCTGCTCAAAGGGACGCTAAACTAAAATCAACTCAAATGAAAACTACAAAAAACAAACAAAAATGTGCTAAGAAAAGTGCAGCCCAAGAAATCGTACGATCGCTCCGTGGAGAGACACAGGAGGAGTGTGTTCATCAAGTGGCGAATAGCCCTGATGTTCTGAGGAAAAGATGTATTGCCACACGTGATAGGGAACAGACGACAAAAATACGATCAAATACAGTTTGTGAAACAAATTTATCTGTAAAAGACATCTCAATCAGATTTGTGAGCAATGTCAAAAACAGTAAAATGGGTGTTCACATGTTTTAAGTAGCATTAAAAAAAAAACCAACCACTTACGTGGATTTTGTTCTCAGAGGTTTTCAATAAATGTTAACAGGAATGCATGACCTAACCTAACCAAAAGTAACCTAAATAAAACCTCCTTGCAACAGAAGTCAAAAGTATTATATATATGTTAAATTTCGGTGAATAATAAAACAATTGTACAATTATTTCTAAATATTTGAGGACGACCGGAAAATATATCATGTATTTAAAAAATATAGGGGGCCGAGGACGTCCCCCCCGCAAACAGTGACGCTTGTCTAGATTTGACCAATGCTTTGTTATATTTGATACAAACCAGTCACAACGCTACTGCATGTACAAATGTAGTGTAAACTACAAATTGAAACATAAAAAAAAAAAATGAAAGGGTCCATTTTGACCCACAAGAACTTATGTGTATGCAAAAATCGAGGGACGTACAAGAGTTAACTATATATGATTATGTGTGATAATATAGAATTGACGTTATAGTATAGAACAAAATAAGATTAGTATAAAATAGATGAAATAATAAACAAATATTAGATTAATAATACTATCGAAAAAGAAAAGTACAGTAATGGATCATTTCATGTCAAATCACCCAATTTTAAAACATGGCCGTGCTACAATGTCTCAGATTCTCTTCAAAATTTTTATCATACCCAAATATCAATGAAATTATGTTAAATTAATTTTTTGGATGAGATATGGGCCAGGGTGAATTTTCTAAAACTGTGAATTTTGCTTCAATTACACTTTGCGGCACTCAGCATCGTGGAAATAAAATTACAATAACTTCCTTATTTTTGAAGTAGTTGGGGTGTTCCGAGTGCCTCTTTCAGCAGATCTTGTGAAACCATGCAAAAACTTACACTTTCAAACATTAATGGGCATACAAACATTTTTTTTTACAAATTGTGTCGTTGCTCAAAAGTTACAACGATGACACTTTTGAAACTTTTTTGTACATTCATCTTAACGCGTATATGGCATAGTAAAAAAAATCAAGATGGTGTTTTTTGTATTTTTCTAATTATTACTTTTTTATGTATGGAAATATACGGTTTTAACTTTTGTTACAAATTGTGTCATTGCTCGTAAGTTACAACTATGAAACTTTCGAAGCTTTTTAAATAGAATTATCTTAGCACATAAATAATATGGTTAATAAAATAAAAAGGCTGTTTTTTTATGTTTGTATGTATTTTTTATTTGACGTGTACGGAAATATACAGCTTTAGGTTTTGTTACAAATTGTGTCATTGCTCATAAGTTATATCTAGGACACAATTTAAAAAGTTTCAAAAGTTTCATAGTTTTAACTTACGTGCAATGACACAATTTGTAACAAAACTTAAAACTGTATATTCCCGTACATAAAAAATAATAATTAGAAAGATAAAAAAACACCCTTTTGATTTTTTAACCAAATGATGTATGTGCTAAGGTGATTCTATTTTAAAAGTTTCAAAAGTTTCATAGTTGTAACTTTTGAGCAATGGCACAATTTGTAAACCCTAAAATTTGCTATTTATGTCAATTAACGTCTCACCGTGTAATCATTTGCAAAGTTACTTAAGATGTACTCAAAGAGCAAACATTAAGCTTTCATTTGACATCTAAATAAGCCCAATAACTTCAAAAATGAGGAAGTTGTGGTAATTTAGTTCCATGATGCTGAGTGACGGAAAGTGAAATTGAAGCATAATTCACATTTTAAAAAAAAAGTTCTCCCCGGTTCGTTTCTCATTCAAAAAATCGGGAAAAAATAATTTAATATAATTTCATTGGTATTTATGTATGAAAAAAATTGAAGAGAATCTGAGACATTGAAGGATAGTGCTCTAGGTGATTTCATATGGAATGACCCTAATTTGAGAAAGGTAAATTTGTGATAAAGCACTAATATAAGATCATGAATGTAAAGCACAAAAATAAGAAAAAAAGGAAAGAAAGAAGGATAAGGTAATAAATTAAAGAATTGATTTTCAGGTGTATCATATAAATATAAGAAAAATTACATCCAGTTTAATATTAAAAATAAGCGCTATAATTCCATAAATGTACACAAAACGATATTTAGTATCAGTATCACTGCGGTCATACTGTTTCTTGATATATGAGTCGTCCAGTTCCAAACCTAATTTTCCCCACTTGCAGATAATCTTAGAAAACCGAGAAAAATGCAGGATCGATGCGTTTTGAAGATCTGGAAATATTTGAAGATGTTAGGTTATCATTAACACACCGAGTACTCCCAGTTCTACCTAACATGCAGATCTTACTTTATATTTTTTAATTTTTCTGTAAATGGCAAGGAGCTGTTTTTTTAATTGGACGACTCATAAATTTCAGAAGCATGTAAGAATCACCGGCTTGACGTTTTACTATGATATCAGAACCGGTTCAAGAAACCTTCCTGTATTAACTTTCAGAGCTGGACCGAGAAGGACTTCGTATGAAAACGATTCGTAAACGGGTTATTGAACAACAGGTTCAACTCAAAACCGTTCCCAGAACCGGTTCACCCTTTACCTAAAGTCTCAAAACTGCTCCAATAACCGGTTCGACCTTTCTCCTAATATCTCAGAATCCCTCCCATAACCGGTTCGACCAATTTTCTAACATCTCAGAACAAGTCTCAGAATCGGTTCTTAATCTTTTTGTGTCACAACCGGTTCAAGAACCACTTCTCTATGCTCTCAACATCTCAGAACAGGTTCGTAAACCACTTTCTGAAAAAAAGAAAAAAAACAGAATGATTTCTCAACCGATTTCTGAACAACAGCCACAATCAAGAACTAGATAAGAAACCGTTCCGTAGCGTTTCCACAAGAACAGGTTAATTTTAAATCCCTGTTAAATGCAATAAGGAAAATAAAGTCACAATTAATGAATTACATTAGTTAACAAAGGTTTTGTTACATAAAAGGAAATACCTGTTCTTAAAGGAACTTTTTGCGCTGAATTTGAATATGCAGTCGGTGTTTCTCCATCACGTACGATTTTCCCGTAACAGAGGGATTTTCGGGAAAATCCTTCAAAATTTCCCTTTTCGTTTATTTTGCACCCCAAGATCTTGTCACCTTGCATATACTAACATAGAAATTATACCTAAGTATACGTTGATTCATATTTAACAAACCCTCCAAGTTTCGTAATAATCGCTTTATTCTTTCTAGAGAAATAAATATGTTTGTATGTATACTGTGTGTACTGTTTATTGCACCTTATAGTAATGCTTTCAGATCTCTTAAGTTGAGGTAAAACGTTTTGCTTTATTACCACAAACACATATATAAAATATAATACAATATAATTTACAAGTGTGACAATTTACAATAAACAATAATACAAATGTACCAAAAGGTCATGAAAAGACAATCAAAATTATCACAATATATGAAACTTCCATTGGGTTACAAAAACGTACACTACTTCCTTCTTTTGTAAGAAATGTTGCATTCTCTAACAAGAACCCAACAATGGTCCCCCATCATTGAAGGATCCCATCGTCCCTGGTACCTTTTCTCCATTGCCATTATATCTTGGTGGAATCTTTCCCCCTGTTCGTCGCTGAGAGCACCTAGGTTAACAGGAAAGAAGCTGAGGTGGGAGTGCAAAAACTGGATTTTTAAAGACATCCTACAACCCAACTCTTTGTATTTCTGTATCATGTCCTGTACGATTTCTGTGTAACTCTCAGCTTTGTTATTGCCCAGAAAGTTGCGCACAACACACTTAAATGCTGTCCAGGCAGCTAGCTCAGCATTGTTTAACTTGCTGTCAAAGCTATCATCAAGCATTAATTTCCTAATTTGGGGGCCACTCCCGCTGAAATCTTAGCATCACTCAGGTTAGGGAACTTATGTCGCAAATACTTGAAACCTTCACCAGATGTGTCCATGGCTTTGACGAAGTTTTTCATAAGTCCTAACTTGATATGAAGTGGCGGTAGTAATATCTTATTAGGATCTACCAAAGGAGCGTATTTGACGTTGCATTCTCCAGGTACGTAATTCACTCTAGGTTTCCATTCCTTCACTTCATAATGTTTGTCATCAGCTCGGCTATCCCATAAACATAAAAAACATTGGTACTTCGTGTAATCGCACTGCAGTCCTAATAAAATACCAACTACCTTGAAATCACAACATATTTGCCAACAATGGTCCTTGTAATTTATAAGATTTAGCAAAGTTGACATGGTGTCATAGGATTCCTTAATCTTCACTGAGTGCGCAAGTGGTATAGAAGGTTTTTTATTTCCATTATGTAAAAGGACAGCTTTAAGGCTGACCTTTGACGCGTCGATAAATAACCTCCATTCTTCTGGAACGTAAGGAATTCCTAGCTCCGCCATCAACCCATTTATATCCGTACATACGCACACATTATCTTGCATTGAGAAATAGCTTGAAAATTGAACATGCCTTTTCCTGTATACTGATATGTTGTTGACTACAGCAATACAAGTGTGTTGTTGACTATTGTAAATATTCATTTTTATGTCTGTGTTTGTAGTAATAAAGCAAATCGTTTTTACCTCAACTCAGGAGATCAGAAAGCATTACTATCAGGTGCAAGAAACAGTGCACACAGTATACATACAAATATATTTCTCTAGAAAGAACAAAGCGATTTTTACGAAACTTTTAGGGTTTATTAAATATAAATCAAGGTATACTTAGGTATAATTTCTATGTTACTATATGTAAGGGGACAGGAGCTAGGGGAATAAAATATCTGAAAAAGGGAAATTTTTGAGGGAATTTCCCGAAAATCCCCCTGTTACGGGAAAACTGTACGTGATGGAGAGAAACCGAGTGCATATTCGAATTCAGCGCAAAAAGTTCCATTAAGATCAGGTGGTTTTTCTCATGTAACAAACAAAAAGTTTAAATTTGCTAACTAGTGTTACTTATATTGAATGAATGAATATCACAATGTAATCAGAGAACTGCACAAATGCATTCTAATATGATTAAACATAAATCTGAATGGCCTTTTCGGTCATGCATTAAACATTGAACCAAAGAACATACAAAAAAAGTATAGGTCTCTGATAATATTTCTGGCATATTCTTGTATATACACTTCATATGCATTGTGCGTAGATACTATATTTATAGAATAGAGTCATTGGGGTGAACTGAGTAGGTCCCAAACATATTACAACGTTTCTAGTGTATATTTGTGTTCAACTTTACACTTATTGGTAATATGTATACTTTGAACTTTCTGCTACAAAGTAAATATAGAGTAATACAGAGATATCATAAGATAAGACATAAACAGAAAGAGAAATATTCATTTCTGAATTACCCACTTAACTCCGAATGTCGAGGTGAACTGGGTAGGTGCATGGGGTGAAATGGGTATAAATATAGCTTTACGTTTGTAGAGAAAACTATCCACCAGACGTTAGTTAGGTCAAGTAAAGTTAGAAATCCTTATCTCCAGTTTGAGTCAAGAACACTCCAGTTTGAGTCAAGAACAAACTTATATGGAAAATAATGGGCAATGTGACAATAGCTATCATTTCTTCGAAAGTAAATTATAATGTATTATTCACGAGATAGAAGAAAACTGTGACACATTTTCTCGACACTATGTGAACTAGAGTTTTTATGTTTCTTACACTAGCAGAGCTGAAACAAAAGTTTATATTTTTCATACAAAATTCTCACATTCGTTCTTCTCTACTGGAAAGTGTCGGATGAAATAGACAAGAGGTTAGTATAGAATAAACAACAGTTAACATTTGCCACACACAAACTGTAACTTATTAGAAGCACCAACACAGTATGATGATACCATACTCACTTCTTGGCAGTGTATTTAGTTGAAAAATTTGCTGGATTTTGCTCTGGTGAATGCTTTTCCGCACAACCCGCATGCTTTTATAGAAGTATTTTTTGTACGAGAGGATTCATAGCGAATAGACTACATCGATTTTCTCCTGCTCAATTTCATAATGTTATCTGGACGTTCAGACTGAAGAAACATCCTAGCTTTTGCCCTCTCAATTTCGCAATATGGTATAGAGACATCGAAATCTCAGATCCCTGCCTTGCTCTCTTCCTCTTCTAAACTGACGGTCTCTTGAGAGGTGAAGACAGAATCTCTCGTGTTCATGGTGTTGGTAGTGATTCTTGTCTGTTGAGCTCCTGAACAGAACTTCTTGATTAAGCGTATCTGTTGACTGCATTGTAACAAGTTTATCATCGGATATTGCCAATCTATTTACTGGAAATATACCAGTTGCTGTAAAGCCTACAACGCTATTAGCACCTGTCGCAGCCTTTCCCCATGCTGCATTTAGTAGGTGACCAAATTGAATTTTAGTTAATATTCGTATCTAAATGTGAGAAAGCTACTGGTTGCACATTTGTTTAAAAAATATACTCAAAGGTCGAAAGAAAGCCTTGTCCAAGAACTGCAATTTGTGGTTCGTGTGACATTCCTTGTTGAATGCAGTATTCAACCACTTCCAATGACTTCGAATGTGCTGCATGGTGGCCATCCATGACAAGTAAGCAAGGTCTCGTGGTTTTAGTTGAGTGAAGTGTTCAGCCAATTCAGAAATTTAGCCTCACTAAAGTAACCGGAATCAGTCCTAACCACGTGCGAACCTTATTGTAAACTATCACAAAATTCACTCCTCAACCTTTTCCCTTTGAATGTAACACAGAAAGAAAGGAACATGTCTACAGCATTGCATCAAGCAATCACCGTCACGTTCCCACATCCTTACATCTCCCCTATCCCAGCCTGAACCTTAGAATAAAGGCTAAATAAATTCAGTTCGATTTAACTTACTCTATAAATCGTGTTTTATAATTATATATACACCAATGATAAATTACACATCACTATTGAACGTACATACAAATGAAATACAGGTACCCACATCACCCGATATTACACTTTTTTCTTTCGTTACCACTTTTTCAATATCCGATGCAGGATCTACATCAATATCGTTTTCATATACACAATGAAACCTTGCTCTAGGATATAGTGCAATCCGCAATCCAAAGCTGTGGGATGAACACGATATGCATCTTAGGTTCTCATATTTAAAATTTATAAGAACTAAAAATCTGTGTATGTTTTACGTACCTTGAAACATATACGTGGCTTTCACATGACTTTTGCGTTGTTTTCGTGGCTCATTCATGCAGTAGGTATCTCTTGAATGACTGCAGAACTGACAGTATTTGGTTCTCTCTTTCATGTCATTACGACTTTACCAGATCTTGATAACCTTTGCATTACCAACTTCACCCCCAATGACTCTAAATTATGTTGTTCAGGGAAATTACGAACCAGAATTTATATTCTAGGAACAAGAGCAAACTTGATACTTAGATATGATGTACGCATCAAATCCAGTGGCTTCAACCTATGGTGGATACTTCAGCCGACCTAGTGTGAATAATTCGAGATTCTCGGTGTGAAGTCAAGATTATTGTTCGCTTTAAAAATATATTTATTTTTTTAATTGTAATAGTACTAGGCCAGTTTCATTCTTTCCAAATACTATATTTGCATTATATATATTTAAATATATTTGAGGCATTTGCAATTAAATTGGATCGATGACTTAATCATAAAATCTACTATTGTTTACGATATGTTGATTAAAGATTTTTGAAGTATTTTTATGAATATTCTGTTTTGTGTATAGCATTGATGGTACGTATATATGTTGTTTTCGATGTTGTTCGTAACAGAATTGTATTGCAAATAGGTTAGTTTGTTAACAACACTTAGCACTATCAAGATATTCCATTCAAATAACTTTTTACAATATACTTATAATTATTTTCTATAGTACTCGAACAAATGAGCAGCGAAGAAAACAAAATATCAGCCTGTAATTTTGAAGATCCCCAGCTAAAAACGTGTAATTAACTCATTTCCTTATGTAGTAAATAAGACGATTACGTAACATAGCATAACGTTTAGGTTGTTAGTCTTACCTAACATCTCAAGGTCTCCGAACATTACATCACGTGAGAACCGAATCTTTGGAAATTCCATCATTTTGAGTACAATTGCAGAAAAGGAGTTCCTAAAAATAGATAAAAAATATTTAATTATTTTTTCCCTCGCAGAAATATATATATGTGATGCTTTAATACACTGCTTTAATCTTTTGAAACAATTTTATTGACTGCACCTAAGATTGCTTTATGTTTGAATATATTTCGGGAGAAGTTAACCTGGATTGGTTAATTTTAAAGTCATTTTACCGAGATCAATTTCCTCATACCAACATTCAAACAGGTTTAACGTTGTTATTTGGTTCTCTACATAATTTCGTTTTTCCAGTTTCAATTTAAATGTGTACAGTAATTACTTAGTAACATGCTATATCATAAATTCAGTTGATTGAGGAAGTTATATTCATAGAAATGACATAATATACTGATTTTTGTGTATGATTTTAGCAAGTGTTTGTAGATAGGGCTCAATATGTTCCTCCTGATAAAATGTGCTCATATTTCATCTTTCGAAACTTTTGTATATACAGCGCAATGAGAAACATTTTATTTACTGCTCCAGTAGAAGAACTTTCATTCTATAGAAGCGTTACATGATAGTTCTAAAATTATGAGAATCAGATATGACGGAAAAATCTGTCATCAACGCAAATAGGTAATTTATTGTTTGTTTTTGTTAGAAAGGAAACTAACACGTAGATAGTAAACTTTTACATCCTTCACTTTTTGTTTATTTTATTTCTAAGTAAAGAGATTTGTCTGTACCCAAATTATTTTTCCTTCCGAACATGACAGTATAACTATTGTCTCATGTCCAGGTTACTCAGATTCTTGAATATGTAAATTAAATGTTAGACATACGCCGTTCTAGTAAAGAGCGATATTGGGGAGTATGGAAACAGGCACGGAACGAAATTAATAGATTCACATAGAAGCCGTGTACTAACATACAAAAAAGCATAAAAGGAAAGTAAACGTACATTATGGTTCTGATCAGTTCCTCGTGGTCTTTTCCCTTATTATTTTTTATAGATTTTCTGCCGGTACATCTTTGTATAAATAGAACAAGGGATTATTTTCGTCTCGTTCGCGGTCTTTCTAAACTTGTGTTGCATTAGTTTGTGTACTTGAGGATCTCTAAAACTGGAAACACAATTAGATCACACGCAACTGACGACAAACGATCACCAAAATGTTTAAATAATTTATGTTTCTATTTGAATCTACCACATATTATGTTACTTAAATTGAATATTTTATTGAAAGTGAAAAAATATACGTTTCATTTGTCGTCAGTCTTTTAGAACATTCCCAAGCTGTCCTTGTTCTGTAGTGACATTCCACGTTAGTTACATCCATAGTACTAGTGGTAGTAATGACGTTTTGTCCGGAAGTAAGACAAGTAATCATTCCTTTTCCGTGTACCGTATCACACCCAATAAAAACCATTGGTAAACTTTTTCTAAATCAGTGAGTGAGCAAGTGGAATTAAAAGATAAAGACTTAATAAAACCTATTCAAGCTGGATCTTCTGAATCTGCTGAAAACGAGATATTCTTTAAAGTATTCTAAGGAAAGTCTCACAAGTTTGGTAGTGCATTATTATCATGAAAATAACTGAAATATTGTTCCCTAAGGAAATGTGCATCTGTTTGATTAGGGAGTGGATATTTTACAGGATATTGTATTTTCTCGGAGTCTACTTCTTAGAAAAAATTGGACATGTCTTGCTAAATTCAATTCATACATCAAATTATTAAGTTAGTAATAGATAAACGAGACTAACTTTGCATCATTAGCATGGTAAATGTACTATGGACTAGAGATGCAAAAAAGACGGCTTTTTTGAATCGATGGTTTTTTTCACATAAAAAGCCGTCTTTTTTGGGAAAAAACGAGAATTTTGGAAATTTTGGCTTTTTTCCTTTTCATGATTTTTCTATCTAAATAGCTTTCTTACAGTATATTCTATAATTAGATAAGAATTCCATGACCTAAATGCGATATTTCGCTCTGAAATTCACCATCAAGATGAATGGAGCACATGTTTTACGAATTAAAGCTAACATGAAGAATGTAGTATTTGAGGGCAATTTTAGAGGCTATTTAACTTTATTTTAACTTTTGAGTTATCGACATCTTTTTTCTTCTCTAGATCAATTTAGTTTGTCATCCGTGTTTCATTTCTAAGAGCTTTTAGTACTCTAGCTTCTAGCGCAAATGTTAAACTTGCCCGTTTTTCTATTTATCCGTCAAAGCGTACGCTTTTCAATATATCCGTCAAGCCGTGCTTCCACATTTCTGTTATACTGTAGCTGTGAAGTGATTTAGCAGCAATTTTCCGGACACAACCTTGAATACCAATTTATACAAATAATCAGTAGCGGATTTATAAAAGTACTTTAGGAGGGTTTTTTCTGATTGTTTCGTTTCCTAAAAAGTTCTAATTTTATTTGGGAGGTGCTTGAAGTTTATGAGTACAGGCATAACTAATATTTAGTTTCGTTTATATGTTTAGCAATAATCTTCCGGATACAACCTTAAAAATCATTTTATACTGAGAATCAGTGGCGGATTTAGAAAAGTATTTTGGGAAGGGTTTTTCTTACTAATGTTTAGTTTTTCTAAACACTCGTAATTTTTATTTGACGGGAGCTTAAAGTTTATGAGTAAAGGCATAACTAATAGATATTTCGTTTGTTGCAGACATTCCGTAACTTTGGGGAACAGGCTTCAGTCCGAAAGACCGCCCTCCCCTAATCTTCGCTAAACCGTCACTGCTGGTAATTAGTAATAATAACGATTTAAAGACAATAAGAAAGGAAGTCGGCCAACTCACAGTACACACACTATTTCTACATTCACAGATGGAATGAAGAAAAGCTTTGTCAGAATGGTCGAATGCTGGTTGAATCCCGGACTTACCGATATAAGCGCAAAAGCTAATCACTCAGTCATGTTTGTTGTGCAGTTGTATTTAGCGTAACTTAAATATATTCCGTAGTCTTTTTTTTTTGGGGGGGGGATTCCGTAATGATATGTTGAATCCCTCTTGTTAAAAATTCAGAAAACTTGAGGATTGGGTAAACCGTGATGGTGGTTACATAAAACTTAAGTGTAGAACTTCAAAAATATACAGAACCAAAGCTCTAGATGTGCAGCCTTTAAGTGTATCATATAAATCTAAGTATTTCTCTTATGTTTTATTTTAATTTTATTTTGTTTCAAAAAGAGGGTATGGAATATTTTGAAGTAAAAATACTACATACTATTTTGCTAGTTATTTGTGTATTTTTTTAAAAGAAGTGTTTACTTTTAGGGTTGGCTGGTTTACACCAACTTTTTTTTTAATAACTGGTTTAAACCAAAAAAAAAAAAAAGAATGAATGAAAAATGCGAATCGTGTGAAATTCATGGTGACGTTTCCAGATATCAAACCACCTGCAATAGTTTTATTTCCTTTTCACCTTTTAACACTAGAACGGCGGCTGGGTCATTTTTGACCCATTTGGAACTTTACGTTTTAACAACTTTTCTATTTTCTTACGAATCGGGTCGAATTTTTGTGACTTTTACTCGTTCTCTTGAAGAAATATTTGTACTAAGTATCACGCTTATCCACACTTTGCCTTTCGAAATAACAAACAATTATACTAGAACGGCGGCGTGGGTCAATTTTGACCCAACTCTTTTGTTAGTGATATTTGGTTGCATTGTAGCAACACTGCTGGCTAGTGTCTTTATCTATTCTTTCTGATAATACTCTCCCAATCCACCTCGTGTTCAAGAACAGCTTCTCAGCAATTTTGTCAGTTTAGTTGGAGTTAGTAATACTTTAGAAAGTCTGTTGATTGGGAGAATCTCATTATTTTCGGACTGATGTGCTATTTCAAACACTCATTATGAGCAAGAAACTGAGGACACTGGATGAAATACTTGCAAATTTCAATGTTATAAGTGAGGCCAAGTCTGACGCTGAACGCGTTGATATTTCTTCAGATGAAGAGTACCTGCCGAATAACAACGAATATGATGATTTGGATGAAATATTGAAAGAGGAAGAGATAGGCACAGAAAACCATACTTCTGCAAATAAGCGTCGTAAAATAGGTAAGATTATATTATTATTATTATTATTATTATTATTATTATTATTATTATTATTATTATTATTATTATTATTATTATCATTGTTAAACACAAATTATATGTCTTACATCGTAACAAAATATTCATAATAATAATTTCAATCATATTAAAACAAAAATTGCAAACAATTTTCATGCTATTGTGAAAATATATAGCTAGTGTTTTTTTTTCTGGTATCACTATGTTGAAATGTTTCATGAGAAGACGTTTATAGCACAAATAAATAATATTAAATAAGCCACAGCCATATTCGATCCACTATTGGATGAGGCCTCTCCCCGGAGGGAGGACTTGGTCTACTGCTCCCACGCTAACCAGACGGGTTGGGACAAGGTTCTTATATACCAGACGGGTTGGGAGAAGAAAGCCGAAGTTCTCACTGTGATCGCCACTATATGACCGCCCCGCTGGTCTAGTGGTGAACGTGGCTGAGTACGAATTGAGGGGTCCCGAGTTCAATTTCCGGCGCTGCCAAGAATTCTTAGACTACTAGCCTGTGGCATTACACGAAATTTCGAAGCTACCGAAACCAAAAAGTTTAGAGGTCTAAATGGGAGACAACTTACTTTCTTGTATGTTTCGATAAATTATATTTCAACCAAAGAAGTAGAATCTCAAACGGAGTTGTTCGAAAGAACAGGTAGTTTACCATTCTTTTCATGTCAGAGCTTTCATGATTAGAACCTAGCATATCTTATTTATAAAACAATCACTAAATGCTGACTTTTTCTGGTTTGAACTACTGCAAGTTTACGACTGTGTATGCTACTTTAGGTTATGTGTTTCCACAAATGCTAAATAGGGAGAGGAAAGTTATAGAAATGTATAGATGCGTATTACAACCATATTAGTAAAATATTTTTTGTGTAATATGTCACGTTTTTATTTGTGAACAATGTTTTTGTATGACCCTTCTCCTTGTAGACAACCGACTGAACTTTGTTCTGTGTAAGACTGGAAATTTAGATGTGTGCAGATTAGGTTAGTTTAGTTCAGTTAGGTCATGCGCTTGAACAAACTATCTAAGAATAATAACTATGTAGGAATTAGAATGATATATAACATTACTATATAATAAACTGACATTGTATATAATACATTCAATAATATCATTCTAATAATATTATATTAATAGAAAATAACATGTTTCTTAAATTTGTATTATTGGCGAAAAACACATTGATCAATAAATATTAAGCTAGAGTTCAAAGAATTTTTTTGTTTTATTGAATTGAAGTCACGTTTTCTTATGCAATAAATGTTAGTGGTTTAGAATACAAATATTTAATAAAATTGGAATGGGTCATTTTTGACCCACTCCCGCCGTTCTAGGGAGTATCAAAAACACCGCCGTTCTAGTGTTAATCAAGGTGTCCCATGTTCAATTCTCGGTCGAACCACAACCCCTCTTTCATGCGTAAACCAAGTAGCGGTTCGGATGACAGTTTAAGCGAAAGTTTTCTCCTTGATAACCTCGGGATTTCGTAAGGATGTTAAGCCTAAACATGCGAAACAAAACCAAATTGTATATATCTGCATGCCTAAATGCCTGTTGTTTTATGAAGCCAAGATTGCTTAAATATATTAATAGAAATTGGCAAAATTTATTGATTGTCTACGTAGCTTCCAACATTAGCTTGGATTGGACTTTCAATTATATCTACGTACTAAATTTGTAATTTAATACCTCAGTTTTAGCGTACTAATTATGATACGTTGACCTTTGAATTTTATATGCAAAGCAGATTTTCCCGTTATTGTCTTACATTTCATGTAATGACGGGATTTTCCCGATGGCTAGGGCGGGAGATTCTCAATTTAAGAAATTTACTGACCGGACTTCTTTAAGCTTATGGGAGTTCTTCCGGTATAACCCCGCTGTTGCATAATAACACCAAGGCGAAACAAACTTATTTCTGTCAATATGTAATATAAATACATAAAGCAAAAATTCTAAATCAAAAAAGCCTGGATTAATCCAAAAAAGCCTTGTTTAAACATCCCCAAAAAACGGGTTTTTGGTATTTTCAAAACAACCATGGTTCTTGCCAACTCTGCTTACTTTTGTATAAAAAATTCTTATTATATACATTGGTTAATCCTGTGGAATTCATAATGTAAATATGTTGAAGAAAATATGTTTGAAATATCTTTTCGAAATTCATAGTTTATTTTCGAGGTTTTATATTATTATCAGCATCAACCACTAATTAAATGACTTTTTGTGTTATAGAGAAGGGAAACGAAGTCTGATTTATCAATTTAAAGCAGAATTTTGAAAAAAAAAGACAAAATTTCCGAAGCAAAAAAGCGAAGCAGAAAAAACCGAGTTTTTTCCAAAATAGCCGGTTTTTTCCGAGCCCTTGCATCTCTACTATGGACACTCGTTCCCATTGTCCTTGCAGCTTTTTGGTCGCGATTGTAAGGTACACTTGTTTTAAGCACGATATTCCAATATGGCCATTAATGAACAGGCAAATATATAGATAACGAAAATTTAAATTATTACCAATAGTTGTTTAGATAAACATATGAAACATAGAACATTATATATATATATATATATATATATATATATATATATATATATATATATATATATATATATATATCTGGTGGGCCACTTTAATCAATCCACGGAAATATCTGAAATATAAAAAAAAAACATAGAAGAAATGTTTGAAGTACACGTTGTATATTGCTAAGGGGAAAAAGCAATTCCGCCAACAGTACCCCTCCCCGCTCCCTGTAAATGGGGGTAACGGGGGGTAATTTTGAAATGTCAAATGGGAACATGGGACGAGTAATACCTCGCTCGAAAGGTCTTGGAAAAGTAATTAACGCTGTACCAAAAGATGTTCCATATGGAGCACCAGTTTCAAAATGGCCGCTATGATATAGTTCGGAAACTCCAGTACCAAATGGAAGACAACCATGGAAGGTAAATGAAGGAACAAAATTGAAATACGTAAATATCATAGAGCATATCGAATGATGTGATCCCTGTGAGCCCAGTGGCCTCCCTGAAGGGCTCTTGGGGCTAACTTCAAAATTTCAATCTCCGATCAGACAACGGATCGGGCGTACGCTTGACCTACCCAATGCTGTTTGGAAGGCAGACTTCATGGATAGAGAATTGGTGCACTGAGTTAATACTGATGGCCACATTTACATTTTGATTAACTATTAGCACTCATGTTATATTGTGAGCTTCAGGGACAAAACGGTGTGTACGTATATCCCCGAAATCCTTTCCGAATAACCAGCACGCATTGAATAAAAGTTTCTGTGGAGAATGAGATCAGCAAATTTACACGTTTGTATGTTCCAGCAACTGCATTATTCGACAACTTCTTTCGTATAAGGTTCTTTCTGTTTTCGCATCAAATCATACTCAGCCATACAGATATGCGTTACCATTCAAATAAAATTTCACCATTTTTTAGTCACTACTGCGTCATCCTTACAAACGAATGTTTCATGCTCAAGTATTTCAAAGTGATAAAATAGTAACTAGATAAGGTGGAATGGAAAAGGTAGAGAGAAGATAGGATTTAATTGTTCGAAATGAGCACTTGCTATAATTATTCTTTAACATTAATGATGTTATAGCTGCTACACACGATGAGTTGTTCCGAAGTTCTGTTCCACCTTCTTGCTGGCAATTTGAAACCAAACTAACATTATCGAATGTATTACAAATCTCGTCAAATCAGCCAGGGACGAATAGCTCGATGATAATTTCTAGATGATATCCTGGACTACCCTCATGGACAGCTTCAGCTGCGATGAACTCTCAGCTTCTCATACTTCGGGGTGGCTATGAGAAGATGGTTTCTGCTTCTAATGTTAACTGCTTGTTCTCCCGCTTCCTGTCACACAATCAATGTCCAACGCACAGCTACCTACTTGAGTGATATCTTCAATAATTTTGTTAGGGAAGGACAATGATGTTCTAGATCATTGAACCAGAAAGCTCTTGCAATCTAAAGTAATGTGGCGTAATGGAAAACGAATACAACTCTTTCGTTTATTGAATAATATTTTCAGTGATGAAATAAATGTAATAATTACACAAATTACTGTCTAGCAGTGTGCATCCGTAGTCAAGGAACTGCACATCAATTACAGAATACTACACACTATTGCCGGGTACTACAAAATAATATAAATATTATTTTCCTATTGCAGTGAAATGAAAATACCCACCAGTTTGAACCTAGTAGGTCTGTTTGAAAATTAAATTCATCACACCCAGCTAGACATTTGCAGGAGCTCCTCGACACTTTGTCTAAAATAAAGAAAAGTGACATACATTATTCACCAAAGTGATTAATCTTATTTACAGAGAGAAAATAAATACACATTCTTGAATAAAACGAGAACCAAAAATTTAACAAAAAATTAATAGGTGCAATTTCTAAAATACTACATATATTACTGTATTTGAAATTCAACGAAATGATAAAAAGTGTAATTACAACAATATTTTACGTTGTGAACAAAGCCTTTTCGGAGCAACTGGGTATTTAGAAGGCAAGTAACACACATAAGTATAAGTAAGCTCTTTGTCATTATGTTTAAGTATTATTGCTTCACTTGAGCTCTCGGAGTACTACGCTAAAGATTGCTCACACTATGGGCGTGAAATAATATCCTATCAGAAACTAAAATTTGAAAACAAAATCAAAGTGTCTACAAAGCAATTACTATATCGTACATTTTCCAGCTACTATTGCGAACCAATATTTTTATCAATAAACTAAAAATTAAAATCTCAGAAGCATTTCACAAAATATATTAATTATATAGATGTTTACACTACCATTGCTGTCACGTAACATCTGCTTAAGATCTAAACTTAATTCGTTTAAGCTACACTGCTATATCTTAATAAATTTATAAATAGAAAGATGAAACAAAATATTATATATATTCATTAGTATTTTATAGTGTCTGAGTAGAATGTAAAAATTGAAAAAGGTGATTGCAATGAATTTTAACTTATACCTATATAAACTTTGTAAAAACAATTAAAATGATCGCCCGAAAGGAAAACATGTGATACTCATGCTCTTCGCCTGCACCAGATTATCTCGGTTAAGGGACCCGTAAAAGATAATTACTATAGCCACCCAGTCGTAGAAACAAAATATAAAAATTTCGATTACATTCAAAAGTTATCGGCTGCAGTGAAAGCAACTAACACTACAACCATATTATTGCCACTGAGTAATCATAATAATTATTAAATTATTACAATTATTGAAGTGTTTTTTTTAATATAGTGAGATTCTTCCTTGAAAACAGTTCATTAGGTAGTAAAATCTTCATCGTAATATTCAAAGGGTTTTCGAGATGAGGAAGATTCCAAATATTGTTGCTTTCATAACTCGATTTATTTTTCTAAAATATGTATTACGGTTTAAAATTTCTTCTTATTACCGCTTCTAAATAATGTTGTTTTCTTCATTTCAATTGGATAAAAAAAGACAGTGCCTGTATTCGTCATGCTTGTCATTATTGGTAAGCAATCCATTATACTCCACAAATCTTTTAGTCACTTCTTTATAGATAACGCTTCTTGAAATTTGACGAACATTATCAAATAACTGCGAAATCGTAAATAGTATGTACTCTTTTACGTTTTCTTCAACTTTGCGCACTAATTCTTCAGTGATGACAGAATATCGCAAACTTAGTTCCTTGTTATAAATACCCCTGCTGTTATATCCAAATGTTCTAACGTATTTACGTACCATTCCATAGCTCATAATGATTTCTCCATACAATTCACTAATCTGACGATTATTTTCAGCCGATTTCACACCTTTAGCAATAAGGAAATGGAACAAAACTATTATCTAACATTATTGTCAGCTCTCTATGGATAACGGAATAGTGGTTTCCAGTTTCTCCCTTCCCATAATATCCAAGGGGCTAAAATAAATATGTCCATACCTAGAAGTAATGTCAAATTTGTTTTACAAATTACTAAGCTTTCGTCAACTAGGCTATTGTAGAAAATGAGGCCTTATTCCAAACGTTCATTTTATACCTACTCCATTTACACCAAAATGTATGGATTTTTCTTCTACTAGAAAACTAATGTCTACACAGATGTAAGTTCACTGCAGCAAACAACCCTCTCTACTGACACGTAAGTGTCTTCGTAAAAATTGAGTTTATGAGGGAGGTTTGTAGAACTGTCATTTTTCTAATTAGAATTGAAAGAAGGATCATTAAACACTACGTTTTCCATTTCTCTTAACTGTTATATCATTATTTTTATACTCTATTTTATCTCTCCTTCCTTGAAACAAAGCCATTCATAGTTCTTGCATCAAATTTTCCAATGTTGTATTTACTTCTATTAAAAGTTTAATATGTTAGTGAACAAGTGTATTAAAGGTGCAAAAATATTTCGAGAAAAACACTCGAATATGGCCTCTTTACAGAAAGTTTGCCAAGGGACTGAGCATGGAACACAAATCTGGAAAACAACTCCCTAAATATCTCCATCATCGTTGATCTTACTGGTCAACCGTAACATTGCAGAGGTGACTCTCCAATGAAAATCGTCGTTGGCTCGTTCCGCTTGCACACGAGAATAAAGAGGAATCATTTTCAAGTAAAAGAAAATAGGGTAATGATTTTATCCTTAATATTCAATTTCGTCTCCCAAAGAGACGAAGAATAAGCAGAGACGATCTTGTGCTTTGATTCAATGTTCTTTATTTATTTCGATCCAAATCTCTATTTTTATTTCCTGTAAATATTTCATTCATAACAGCTCCTTTTATTATACTCAACATTATAACAAATTCCATCAGTTCAGAAAATCGCTGCACAGTAAATATATTATGGATTTGTTCCTTTTTTCACAGTTTTGAAATTAAGCAGCACTAGGAACAAATGTTTATTTCTCATTGTGAATAACAAAATAGCGTACGAATTTGGGCATAAAATACACATAAAAATAAACACCTTTTCAAAATGGAGTACTTTATGACAAGCTTTTCGAAGTGTAACCACAGCAATTGTACCTACGCAAATTAAGGTTTTTACTGAATAATAACTAAAGGACGTGCAATACTTTATCTAATTCTACAAAGAGAACAACAACTTTGATATTACCTTTGGAGTTAGCAATACAAGCCAATCCTTTGATATCACAAGACTTGTGTGGACCTTGGAAGACAGAAAAGGAAACTGCTGGTTAATGAAATATCGAAACGTTGTTTTCTTTACATTATACCGCTTCAGAGAGAAATAGATTGAACATCTTTTTATACATGATTTGTCGAGGAAGTGGTAGCACTGATATTTTTGACCAACGTGTGCTGAAGTAGGAGGATGTTACTGCTCTGGATGAATGGTGGTGGGTATTAGCTACCAGCACACCAATCGTCTCCAAGGTTTCGCGGAGTGTCCATCGAGCTTAAGGTGAACCAATTTCAAGGTGACTTGCCATCTTCACAATGAACATTTTCTGGTAGAGCAGTGTTACGTTGTGACGTGTTGCGTCAAAAAGAGTAAAACTGCGAGTAAGACAAATGAAATGATCAAGACTGCTTATAGGAATGATGTCAAAAGTCGATCAAGTGTTTTTGAATTACACAAATTCGTTTGGAAGGGAAGAGAGCAATTTGAAGGTAAGCAACGGTCAGTACGCCCTTCAACGGCAAAAAATGGCGAAAATTTTGCGAAAGTGAGAAATCTTTGTGAAACTTAGTGAAACGAGTCGTACGCGTCCATCCAGCAATCGCTGGATCATGAAAGTTTCATTGCGAGAATGCGCCGAGCCACACCGCCTTTGCTGTTATGGACATCCTGACCAAATATGGCATCACACATCTTTCCCAGCCACCCTGCAGCCCGGGTGTCGCTCCTTCAGATCTCTTCCTCTTTCCCCGACTGAAAAGGATTATGAAAAGATAGGAACATGGGTCGGTCTAGGCCACTCAAGTGGCTGTAACGAGGGAACAGAAGATCATTCCAGTTTCTGTGTTCCAGGCAGCTTTCCGTGATTGGCAGTCACTGGAAACGCTCTGTTGATGCAGAAGGACATATATTGAAGACTATTGAGTCAAGATGTCAAAATGGTGAATATTTTTTTTAGATTCAGTCGTACTACTTTCCGGACAAATTCTGTATTACCAACATGATTGTTAAGAAAATAAAGCTTCATTTTGAGTTATAAAAAGACATTCGAGATATTTAAATAATTCCATACTATTGTGAAGTAAATATTATTTTTGGGAATATTGTGGAAAAGCATCGATTTAGTTAATAATATTTAAGGTATTATCAATTTGTTATTTATAACCTGAAAATATCAAACGGAAAAATGTAAGGGGATATTTAAATTTTATATTTTCTTTACTATATGTTCACAAAGTAAATATCACTTCGAGCAATGGACCCTAATCGCTGTAAAACCGTAGAGGAGAATGTACATTATCACAAAACCAAATGTCGTTTATCGCTTCTTAGTTGCGTGTTTTATGATTGGTTAGGCACATAGATAGCTTCTGAACCTTCTTTATGGTTTTGCAAGTAATGGATACGTATGGTCAGAGGCCTTCTTCCTCTAACAATGTTTATGTATTCTCTACGTTTACTTGTTGTGTTCGAAGCAAGAAGATTTGAAACAGACTGTGTTTACTGCCAAGATGAATGAACATCGATTTCGTTTTAGAGATTATATATTGGTCTACTAAATTTTACATTGAATTTAAGCGAACTAACATAAAATATTGTTTAATTCATAGGAATAAATCTTACCATAGTTGCTTTTAAGTGCACAAGGAGCACGATGTTGAATAGTTTGCCTAAACGTAAACGTATAACCAAAATTATTTGCTTCAAATCACAAGCAATAGAGGGAAATTATTGTAAGATATACGTTAGACATCTTTTGAAGTACATTGTGGAAGATGTTATTCACAAAGAAGAAGGTTAGGGAAAACATTTTGGTTACTTCACATGGAAAATAATCGTCGGAAATTAGCAGAAGAATGAAGTAAGATAGGTATGGGCTACTAGTTTGTTAATCTCTACACAATATTTGACGTATGTCAGGTGCATTACAAACCATATTCAACGTTATGTAAAGGAGACGTGGTGGCCAACTACAACAAAAATTACCGATACATTGCTAAACAGACAAGACGAAATCGAAGTTAAATAGTTAGTGCAATTAAAAATATGTTTAAAAGTTCTGTTATTTTGTCTAACTTCACGGACACATTGGTACATTGACTAATTGCAGGTTGTGTCTCTGGAAAACAACTATTACTTTGAACTTTCTTTACATTGGAAAAATGGCAAAATTGATTGTGCTGCTGTCAAGAGAATACAATCTAAACTTATTATGTTTGTGGTCGTGTTATCTTGTTTCCCTTGGTTTAGTAGGAACATCTATCAGAATAGCGATTATGGTCGTACACTCATCTGATGAGAACTGGTAACAATCAATGATACCAATAACATCGTCTAATATTATCATTTTAGAATCCGGTGTTCGTTCATGTGTGACTCAATGTTAACTAGGCATTTCAATCTTCAAATCTTTCAATGCGGTAAGATTTCCTTTCAACGTCCACTGTGCTATTTTCCTACATGCATATTTTTACAGATGTGGTCGTCCAGAATTTTATTATGGGTGATAGCGTGTGACCTTATCGTACAGGGTATGTGACGGGTTCTTGGAATAAGAATATATTCGGGAGATGTACTAGCCAATGTTACATCCTTTTGACATCAAGTGCACACTAGATATATTATGGGAGACACCATGCTGCAATCCCGAATTCACTAAGAACCACGTAGCGGTTTCTGGCAACGCTGTTGGAGTGTTGGACTAAACAAATTCAATACATTCTTTGTGTGAAATTCTTTCACAATGATTACTTAACCTTCCAAGCTTTATAACACAGGAGACAGATGAGATTGGCGTAAATATTGCAAGCTCTAAATAAATATAAAACAATATATAATTAATGCATTCTTTAGTTAAAACTGAAAGCAACTCTCTGTTCTCAACTTTTCAGTTTCATATAAACTTTTCGGAAATAGCGAAATAGCACGTATGAACATTTTACTGCAGCTTGAAGAATATTTGCTGAGAAATATATTGCAATCAGCGAATTAAAAAAAAGAAGTGGGCTACTGTAATTACATTTTTTGTGCTGCGAAAATTTGCAAAAATTGATAAACGTAAGCAATATATGGTAAAATAAGAAATACTGAGAACGAAACAAGAAATAACAATTAAATTTCCTAAATCTATTTATGTAAATAGGGTACAGGAAGGATCTATTCCTTGTTCTGAATGTGATGATAAAAGGTAACTACTGGAAACAACGTACGCAAAACTGCCACACCTTTTCAGTAAATTAGTGATCCAGAATAATGTTTTAGTTTAGAATCATATTATACTGTAGTGTTTTTATTTTTGTACTTTTGAGACCTTATATCCTATTTGGGTGTATGACAATTTTCATTGTCTTTCATTGTATCAATTAGATATAAATGGAAATAGCAAACGCAGCTGAAAAAGATATTGGTGTCCATTTTAGTAGAATGGTTCATATTATTTAAATAAATAATACGCGTATTATTGCCTCACAACATGTGTATTGATTCGTCTGAAAAATAACACATTACTCACTAAAGAAAAATTGTAATGAAGAAAACATTACCTGTGTCATTACTGTCCCCCAGCTATTAAAAAACTGCAAATTTCAGGGTTTCAGATTTCAACAGAGCATATATAAGAATTGTATTAGGGCATACCTTGGAAGTATTGCTTGTGGGGAGAACCTCGTTTGCCAGTTGAATATTTGAATGAAAACTTTTGGATGAGTATGTAAAACCTCTTTTTCCCTGGTATAGATCATCATAAGAATTTCACGTCTTCACAATGACGAGTATTGAAATATAATTTTTCATAGCATTGAATAGCCTTAACACTGAAACTTTGTCTTTTTCCACATGTTCATATGCACTGTTTCTACTTTCGTGTGAGAATTCATATAATATACTTCATTAATCCACTATATCTATCTATTTATCTTTCTATCTATCTATCTACCTATCTGTCTGTCTATATATATATATATACTCCGTGTGTGTCTGCGCGGGCATATATATGTATGTGTGTATGTCACTATGTGCGAATGTTCATTTCCGATAAATTCAAATATGAGATTTAGAGTACTACTTAAACTAAATAGATTTTTTGATGCTAAAATAGCGTTTGAGTACAAGATTGTAAAGGATGTTTAACACCCTCTAATCAATACTGAAATACACAGACCAGTAGTTCCTATTCTCTAGTTTGGGAAACAATAATTTTAAAACTAGCTATCTTAGTAGAAAATGGTGGAGTGGAACCGGCTAGATGTTTCCGAAATGCTTACACCTCTTGCAGATTAGAAAATATCCACACTTACGTGTGTGAACTATATACTACTACTAGAAAAGAAACCATTACAGTAGTTGTAGCGATTAGATGTATTGTAATTTCTAAATGATGTTTTATTACTCCTTTTCTATTTTCATGCATAAAAATTTATAGGTTTTGACGGTACATATAGCATTATTCAACGGCTACAGTAAAGAATGAACAGGTAAATTCTACTATACTATATTCAGCAATTGATAACAATTGTTTTGGCACTAAAGAATCATATTTTGTTCTTCGTTAGGTACATGGGTATCATATATTGTCAAAAGAATTACAACTGTGTGTGACAAAGTAGTATTATATATAATGATCGTGCAATACCCAGTTGTACAGGACTAGTTTCAGAAAGTGAAAATAACTCAATTGGTTTATTGATTAAATAGGCCTAACTTTACACTATGGAATACAACTTCCTAATTAGGCATATTTTCATAACATAACATTATAACTTATAATTTGTACTTTGTTTACAGGTTTCTCCTTTGCCTTAACCAGCATAACCGTGAGTAGTACTTGGGTCACCCTATCGCACTCTTGATTATCCAATTTGGGTCCTCATGGACCATAACGTTAATGCGAATGAATCAGAGATGCTTTGGCCCGGGATTGCATCACCTATTGAAATTTTGCTTATCCTTATTCAGGAGCGATGCACGCTGGCGCGAATAAGCTAGCGGTACCTTAGCCCGGCTATAACGTCATTTAATTGGGATTTTTGTATCAGATGTTATGATGATTTGTTTTTTTTTTCATGGGTATAAAATTACTAAAAAAATATGGTCTTGATGATTTATTACGTTATGAAATAGTGCAGGTTTACGAATAATTTTTATTTTTCGTTCCCTTTTATGGCATAACATTTGAAGATTGTTATCGCTTTGATGAGATGGGCTAACACTGGTGCAAATGATATAATTAATTTTACGTCCCACGCTTAGGCTAGAGACGGTGATGATGACAAATGAATGAAAGTGTGGGAGAAAATTGGAGTATCCGAGCATAATGTTGACCACCACAAAACTACTTTCACGGGGTTTGAACCAGGGACCCACTACAGCAGAGATGAACGCTCTACCACTGCGCCACCGCGCTCTCTACTGGTACGAATGAATTAGAGGTATTTGGTTCGAGCTAATGTGTTCGTATGACGTCACTGAACTGGGATTTTTAGCTTGAAGGTTATGATGGCTTGTTTCGTTCCATTTTATAGGTATAAAATTACAAAAATAAGGTTCGATCTCTTTCTTGATGATCTATTACATTATGAATTAGTAGACCCCAGTAGTAGTATAAATTTGTATTAGTATTAATATGAAAGTCGAAAACTTCGGAGTTCCTCCATGGTCAATCGGTTAGCGTATGCGCCTTTAACGTGGGAGACCAGGGTTCTATTCACGGAAGGAGCTCATGCGGTTTGGATTTCACGTTAATTAGTAGATTCTATCCTCGCTGCTGAAAGGGGCGTTAAACTCAAAATCAACTTAACTCGAAAACTTTTGGAGGAATACTTGATTTTTGGTTAAGTGTAGTTATCATTCACGGGACTTATGGAACTCGAACCACGATATTCAATTGTCAAAAAAGTGTGTCCAGGAAAGCATACATTTTTTTGAGACTCATAAAGAGAGGGAGGGGCGATCCCGGACTTGGTTAACAATAATAATTTATATCGTATTCGTTTGTGGTTTAAATAAAACTGTTGGAAAGATTTAAAAAGCTTCTTTGTGTATTGACTTATAATCATATGTTGAAAACAGAATCGTGAACTATATCATGTTACATATGCTTACTAATTCGTTGTCACAGTATTGTTGGCATTGTTTGTTTGAACAAGTACGGTGTTTAATTGTCAAATAGTGTGTAATGGTTTACTTTAAAAAGATATATTCATTCTTTGAGAAGGAGAAAAGGGATGACATGACGTTATTTTGGACCTAGTTAGTACCTCTTGTTTTCGTCTGTGACGTCACATTTACGTTTTGCTTAAAACTGATTGGTTCATTGTAATAACGATCAACCATACTCATGTAACGAGATAACATTGATGAGTTATTTCTTATGACAAAACAAGAACATATATGTGTAATGGTTTACTTTGAAAGAATACATTCATTCCTAGAGAAGGTAAAAGAAGGAAGTGATGAGCTGAACCTAGTTACTACCTTTCCTTTCCGTTCGTGAATATATAATAATGACGTCAAGAGTGTAGGTTTTATAGGGCATGGGTACGTGAACGAACACTAAAATTTCATGATTGGAGGGTTAATTTGGCAGAACCAAAGTCATAGTCTCCAGAACTAATTTTAGTATTTGATCACCTAAAATTGCTAAATATATAATTTGGGAAGGTTTCTAACCTCATGTATTCTCTTTATTCGTTACAGGCATGCACAGGATAGATTTAGTTTCCGAAGATCATGAATTTGATTCTCGATGATGGGTTATATGACTGGTATTAACAAATTTTTGTGGTGTTTAGGATTTATGCTCTACATAGATGTTGTGTAAGCTCTTCAATGTAGAGTTTACTGTCACTTTATTTACATATAATCAGGATACGCGTACCTTAATGCACTCCTCTTTAGCTTTTTATAAGAGAGAACCACGATATTTTAATTTTACCTTTTTGGTCTTGGTGTTAATTCGTGTAATTTATATCTTAAATAACATTGACGGTTTAGTTAAAATCGTCATCTCAAAACATTTTAGCCAAATTTATCAGTGAATGCAAAGCGGGAATTATTTCAACCGTCAAACCTTATCCGGTTTTTAATTATTTGATTAACAAAGAAACGGTTTTTAACTATTCGATTAACAAATAAACGGTTTTAACTATTCGATTAACAAATAAACGGTTTTAACTATACAATTAAATTTTGGTTCCACTAATTTCCGTTTATTACAAAAGTTCAAGTGAAAATTTGAAACTAAAATTTCTAGAACTCAAAAGTTTAAAATAAAAAAAAATGAACTGAAATTTTCGAATTAAAAGTTTCAACCCGTGTCAAACTAAAAATTTTATAACTTGAAATTTTCAAATCAATTTTCGAACTAAAATAGATGAAACCAAACTTTAGAACTGAAAAGTTGAAACTAAAATGTTCGAACAAAATAACGAAAGAAAAAATCTGTAATTCGAAATTTCAAATCAAAGAAACAATTCAAACTGAAATTTTAGTTAAAAGTTTTCGAAACAAATTTTGGAAAACTACAAATTTTCGAACAAAAAAGATGAAATAAAAATTTCGATTTCTAATTTTTCAAATCAAACAATTTCACACTGAAATTTTCGAACTAGAAATGTAAACTAAAATTTCCGAAACATGAAATCAAAATTTTGGAACCAAAAGAAGTTGAAACAAATTTTTAGAACCAGGAAGTTGAAACTAAAATTTTCGAACAAAAAATGAAATAAAGATTTTTAAAACGAAAAATTCGAATTGAAATCTTCGAATTAAAAGTTTCAGTCTGTCAAACTACAAATTTTATAACTTGAAACTTACTAATCACAATTTTTCGAACAGAAAATGTTGAAACCAAATTTAAATCTAGAAAGTTGAAACGAAAAATTTCGAACAAAAAATGAAATCAATATTTTGGAAACGAAAAAATCAAACGCAAATTTTTTTATTAACTAAAGAATATAACGAAATTTACAAATTAGATTTTTGAACCTAAAATTTCAAACAAAAATTTTCGAACTGAAACCGTAAAGTTTCGAACAAAAAATAATTCGAAACTTTCATACAAACTTTTTGAAAAAAAATTGACTAAAGGTTTGAAAGTGATCACTTAATTAGATTACACATTAGAAATAAAAGGTTTTCAACAAATGAACATTTTCGACTACATTTGCAATCTTAAAATTCAAGGTGTAAAATTAATGAATGGATTTCATGGTCGAACTAGAAGTTAGAGGTAGGGATTAATCAATTTTGGTCAAAGGTAACTCTTCATCAATATCTATCCTCTATTCAAGTTTTGTAGTCATAAAAGTTTATCATTTCAGATGACGAGAAAACTCCATAAAATTAAAAAAAATAAAAATGATCTGTTTGGTCATAACTCATTCCATAAGGCATAACCATAGACGTTTACAGATTTTATAAATTTAATTGTCTTGAAGAAATATTTGGGACTAAATGTTTGAGACGATTAACCGTTTAGTAAGCCATAGCCGAATCGAGACATTGATATACTTGAAATGAAGTTTAATCAAGCTTTATTTCATCAGCAGCTCTAACTTACGAACTGTTTTAGTGAACTGTAACCTTTTATTTGTTTCAGATCAACGTCGACGTGATGAGCTAGTTGGCCAGCCATAATCGGACTTTTTCTACTATCATCTTGAAAGGACGTAAAGTTTCTTAGAACGGTTATAGGCGTTATGATATGTAGAAACCCGAATCCCTACCACAGAACAAACATAAACGCATATTTTCAAGACCTTGAATCGAACCTGGGACCATTTTAAGAGAAGGGTACTTACCACAACGCAATTCCGGGCCAAAGCCTCCCTGATTCATTCGCATTAACGTTATGGTCCATGAGGCCCCAAATTGGATAATCGAGAGTGCAATAGGGTGACTCTAGTACTACTCCGTGGGACGGAAATCTCAAAAATTTCATTTCTTTTTTTTGTTTATAGGTCTGTGAATGCTGTAGACTAAATTATTTCTAGAAGAATAATATTTAAAACAATATTAATTATTCACAGTTGTATAAATTAAATGTACTAAAAATTTTGCAGTAATTATTACAATACCAACAAAGAAAATTAGATCGTAATGGACGAAACGGCAGTAAGACAAACTAAACAGACTAGTAAACAGAAAGAAAATACACTGAGCCTAGCCCATTTCTAAACTCACGAGTTTAGGTCTACTGTGTATTTATTGTGCTATTTGTTTCATATAATTTCCGTTAATGTTAATAAATTTGAAACGCATAGAAATTCAACATGAAAATCTGACAGGCATACAGTTAGCCATAGATGGAACAAGAAAATACGATAAATTATTGTGCTAAATTTATCTCCAATGATCAAAATGTGTTCAAATAGTAAAAAAGTAATAAAGGTATTTTTTCTAATTTTTACATACGATTAATTTGCATAACAGGTTTTACATCACCGGCAAAATAAATCTTGTCGTTTCAGTTAATTTTCCATTTATAAAGTTATAAATAAAGTCCTATAGCTTTAAAAATCATAAAACTAAACCCAATTCAATACTAGTCCAGCTTATAATTTTGCATTACTTTGCTACAAAAGAAGTTTTTTCAGATGCCATCAGACCATATGTGCTCGGTTTTACTAGAATTTCATATATATATATATATATATATATATATATATATATATATATATATATATATAGGGTGTTTAATAAGTAATGGTCATAAATTAAACCGTAGATAGTACATGTCAAAACTAACAAAAAAGTCTTAGTAAACATGTGTCCGCAAACGCTTCGTAAAGGAGATAGGGCCTGTCGAAAGTGTGGGAAAATGAAGTTTAGAGAAGAATATCTCAAAAAGTATGAATCGGACAGAGGGCAGTCCAATGAATGACTATCGAAGTCAGAAATGCGCTATGCAGAAATGCATAGTTGATAAATTTGCAATGCGCGCGCAAGGGATTCCCCAAAGAAACGCAGGGATTCCCGGAAAATTGTCTAATTAAAGGGGGCTCGAGATAAACATCGAGGGCGAGTCTATCCACCAGTAATTCATACGTTGGGGTACCAGGTCGAAAGCTCGAAAAGAGACAAAATGGCGCAGAATGTTTACGTGCCGTGTGTGGTTGCATAACCAACAGGAAATGAGATAGCCAATCGAAGAAAGGTGGTGGTGCATGTTCTGAAGTACTTCAGAGCACATTCCTAAGATGAATGCACATGTACAGAGTAGTCCTTTACTGTACCAATAACAAGGTAAAACAAACGATGCGCGAAAATGAATGGAATGGCCGAAAGGGACACTGGTAGAACATGCAAGCCAGTCGGAAATACTGAATCGGGGTTGCAACAGACGTTGAGCTCACCTTGTGCCCACTGAATGCAGTGGTTCTGATCTCAGATTTTCCAAATCGTAAGTCCCGTCCTTCGAAGCTCCTAAGCTCGTTTAAAACAAGAATAACTCAATCAATCGAGCGCCTGTAGGTTGCTCATTATTTGATTCATACCTTGTACGTATATGTAAAGAAAAAACTGTGCATGCAGGTCTTACAATCAGCTGGTAAACCAGGGAATATGGAATGGAAGAACACTACATTGTTTCGATTACAGCCGTGAATTGGAAACACGCTTGCCTTTCCACGTTTGTTTGTTATGTTGCCTGAAGGGTTCTGCTACAGGTCTACATGCTTTCGTCGTACAGGAGTAGTCGTTTGGGAGAATGATTCAGAGTGTAGAGGTTCGTTGTCTTCACTTGTCTTTCTCGCCTACAGTGAATGTAGTAGTTATGTGTGTTGAAGAGGTGTCAAACGCGCGTGCCTTTACAGTGTTGTGAATGTACTTACTTCAGCGTATTGCGGGGAACAGTGCAATAGTTTCAGTAGGGTTGCAAAGCCACGGGGATACTATTGTGCAGTGTTAATTAGTGCTGTTAGTGTGTTGCTAAATTATTGTTTACCTTGCCATTGATACAATTTACAGTAATATTGAGTATGCTGACATTCACTTTATGTACGGCAAAGCAAACGGGAGTAGAAGCCGCTAGGTTATATCGCGAGACTTTCCCTACGAGACAGCAAACAGACCGAAGAACATTCCTCAGAATACATCAGCGGCTACGGGAACATGTTAGCTTTACACATTGTTCCAGGTCGGGAAGGCCAAGGATAGTACGTACCCCTGAATTAGAAGAACGCGTACTACAGGCAGTGGACGAAAACCCAGGAACGAGCACAAGACGTGTGGGGCTTGCCGAACGCGTATCCAATGCTCTCGTATGGCACATTCTCCATGAACAGCAGTTGTACCCATAACATCTGCAACGTGCCCAACCTATGCCCTCCCACAGACTTTCCGACGACACATCCAACATTTACTTTAATGATAGAGGTACGTTAATTTCTCATGCATCACTTCTGTGGCTACACATCTGGGTATTTACTGTTTACCTTATGATTAATGCTGTACACATTACCAACGTGACGATTTGTATTTGTTGATATGGAGAAACACGACATGTCCATCATTTTTTGCTTGTTGTAATACACTTACGCGTTCAACATGCGGGATGTTTCAGATTCGCCTCCCAAATACTCGAATGTTGTCATGCTTTTCCCATTGCAATCCAGTTTGCGGATATTCGTTACGTTAACTCCTTAGCACATAATGCTTCATCTGTGCCTTGCATACCGTTTGATTTACCTAAGTGATGCCACACTTGTACGTATGCATTAGTTGTCGGAATTCTTGCTGGAGCAATTTTGAACGTACATCACCACACTTCGATTACCTCTCTCGTTTCCTGTTGGTTATGCAACCAAAACGGCACTTAAACATTGTCCGCCATTTTGTATCTTTTCGAGCTTTCGACCTGGTACCACGACTTGTGAATTATGGTGGATAGACTTGCCCTCGGTGTTCATCTCGAGCCCCCTTTAATTAGACAATTTTCCGGAAATCCCTGCGTTTCTTTGGGGAATCCCTTGCGCGCGCATTGCAAAGTTATCAACCATGCATTTCTGCATAGCGCATTTCTGACTTCGATAGTCATTCATTGGACTGCCCTCTGTCCGATTCATACTTTTTGAGATATTCTTCTCTAAACTTCATTTTCCCACACTTTCGACAGGCCCTATCTCCTTTACGAAGCGTTTGCGGACACATGTTTACTAAGACTTTTTTGTTAGTTTTGGCATGTACTATCTACGGTTTAATTTATGACCATTACTTATTAAACACCCTGTATATATATATATATATATATATATATATATATATATATATATATATATATATATATATATATATATATATATATATATATATGTGTGTGTGTGTGTGTGTGTGTGTGTAGGTAGGTAGGTAGGTAGCAATCAATATTTCCTTTAATTGTGGAAATCACTAGTTAGCCAACGCAACACATTAAATGATTCAACACTAAACAATCTCTACATTTTTCAATAATATTGCATGTGATAATACATACCAAAATTGTATAGGATCTGAGGAGAACATTGACAGATGTCCATTACTTCCTTATATTCGCAATGTAAGTTACAAGCAATTCGACCGTAAACTCCACTGGTGTCTAATTCCATTTCCTCCTCGAAGAAACACTGCCTTTGTTTCACAGTCAAACGTCGTAGACTAGAAGAGCTTACTACTGGAAATAAGTTGATACTGTAGAAGGAAAAAAGAGCCTGTCCAACTGGTGTGTAAGTAAAGTAATTTGTTAGCTTCACCGGAAAGTCGTAAGGCGAGGAGATGAATATCTGTAATAGTGTACTTATTATGAAATATGAAGATTCAAAATTATTATATAAATGCAAGATATTAGCTATATATATGTAGAAACTATATACCTTAACGGTGAATTGATGTTTCACGCATCAATACAATGTGTGCACATTGGTCTTACAAAACGTTTGATGAGGAATCGATTTTTAAGTGACAAATGATTTACCATTCCTTCGCATACAGTGATGATTTGTCATAACTTATTACATTAAGATAGGATATTATTAACAATTGCATTACCTATTAGAAATGTAATGTAACTATAGAAGTAAACTATTTAAATTCGAAGATTCACATGATAAGTAAATGTATATAAATTTCATAAGGCTTATGGGTATGGCTATATTGTTTATAAAAACATTCAAATCCTTCCTCAGCAGTAAATGATTAGGACCATTTTGAGCTTACACCATACCTGACCAGATTTTTATATATAAATCACATTCTCTAAATTATCTTACTGTCAAAGCATTAAAAGAGAGTAAACAATTAATGAAAATTTAATATCATCTAAAGATAATATGTTATAATTTTTTTACTTAAGATTCTATTAAGTAACCTTTCATTTGCTCCTTGTCTCCTTAATATTGTCAATATTTTGCTGAAATATGAACATTTTTACGTTTTCGGAGCGTAACATACACAGACATAAATGCACTCACCCACACCTACACCCAGTTATACATGGTTTTGCAGCTTCTTTATTTCACTCATAGAAAAACGTTTGTAGACTTCTTTTAATGGAAGAAAACTCTTGATAGATTCTCAGCTACACATAGTGTTAAAATAACAATTTGCTGATGCTGGGAAAGGTCCTTATTTCATTGTGTAGTGTCCCGCAGCGCCAACACTTCATACTTTTTGAATTACTTAGTATCGTTCGGCACCGTAATTTCATACATTCTCTTGTAGTACATGGAAATATATGAGTAAAAGCAGATTGTATCCTAACTTATATATGCTATATACTTCGATGAGTTAAAGTTTTGCATTCTTGTAATTAGTTATTACATGAAATATGAATTGTCAAAGCACCTACAACGGTATACTTAAACTTTTCAAAGAAATGTAGTGGTGCCAAAATATTTGAACAATACATTGTATTTACAAGGAATATTATATTCTACCCCCAGAATTTCAGTGTGCTATCTCCATGAATAACAATTAGTTTAATTTTCTTGTAAAAAAATGGATACATACAAATATAATGGATTTTACATACAAATATAAAATTACCAAATCTTAATTATTTCAGTTTCAAAGTAATTCAAAGTAATGGATTTTCAAAGTAATTCAAACGACGGATTACTTTAATTTATGAACTGATATTAACATATGTATTAATCTTTGCATAACACTACGGATATGTTTTAAAGAATCTTATTATTTATTATATAACTTTAAAATGAAACTTACTAGCAAATTCACCGTAATATTTCGGAACATTTCAAAGGATATTAAAAATTAAAAACAAACCCGCTAAAATTCCAAATCCCGAATTATTGCTTTTTTGCTTTAACGTTGCTAATCTTAACTAATCGAAAATAAACCTATAAAAATTCCCAATACGAAAATGCTATTTTTCCTTTAGTGTGAATATATTTGTTAACTGATTTGAAACATTATAATTGCAATCTATAAAAAATAACGAATTTTTAATGTATCACTGGTTACGTAAATCTAAGGATGAAACTACAAACATTAGTTTGTGTGTTATTATAACACTATATATTTTTATTTTTCTGTATGTTAATTACAAGTTAGTATATTGATAGTGGAGTATTCTATTAACTTCATAATGATGAGTGCAGATAATAATATATTAACTCAGTCTATTCATCATAGTTCAAAGAACGTAAACAACAATTAATTTAAATTACAATTTGCGTTGAATTTTGTATATCTATAAGAGTTACAACAAAACTGATGGAAAAGAATAAAGTTATTTTTACATTCCAAACCAAAATCCCACTTTTCTTAGAACATATTTTAAAATTTCATTTTCCACTTCTTAGCTTCATCTATAGAGTAATTTTGGAATTATCTGAACCCATTAGCTAAATTATTTAAGACTTCTTACTGTACAGAAGTTTACACCTTTCATTACCCATTTCTTAGGTTCATTTATGGAGTAAAATTGAAACATTCTGAATCAATTACCTAAATTATTTGTCTTCTTACTTTACAAACAGCTTATATTCTTCATGTTTTTCAATACTTACTCTGTATCTCCGTTATAACTCTCTGGAATAATGTGCTATATTTCCCATTTAAATATACCAAAACTCTTTTTTTTTATGCTTGAATTAAATTCCATAATGTTATTTCCTAATCTTTATCTTTCTCTAAATCTTGCAAGCGGACAGGACTTAAATCAGTAATACCATTGTCCTTGTTCAAATAGAAAGCCATTTATGTATTATGCATTACATTTTTGAATTACTAGTTTATTTTAATTAACATAGAGCTCAACACTCGGATATTTGTCCTTTAGCCAGTTATATCTAATTTTTAGAATATATTTGATTATTTGATCAATCATTTCATCCTTAATATGTTTTCTAAATCTAGGTGGAAGAAATATCTTACAATTTTCAAACTCAATTAAAGTGCGTTTCAACTTTACAAGATCAATTTATGCATCTAAATCTAACTCTTTTAAGCCGATAAGTTGTTTTCCTTCTACGTATACAAGTTAATTGTAAAATCCATATAGCCTGCTACCTTAATTATAATAACATTTTAATTTGATAGTTTCAAATTTATTTATAACAAGTTTTATGAATTTTTCCCTAAAAGTCAAAACATAAATTTAAAGCGAATTCAATTTCATCTAAATATTTAATTACGTTCTCATTCTAAATATCGTGGGTAATCGTCTTCTGACAAATTAATACTGCACAATAAACTGTATTTTCTGCTACAGTTTTTGCAAATTTTATGTCAATTTCAATTGTTTTTTTTTTCATTAGCAGAATCATATATTCCTCTGCTGCAGTTAAAGTCATATTTTGGTCTATATTTAATAACTTCCTCTAGATTATGGTACATTTGCGTATTTCCACATGTTATTCTCTTAAACACACTGTAATCCTTATACATAGTAAAATAATCTTCTTCACCCATTTTCTTCTGAAAACACATAATTACAACCGTTCTTTCGATATATGTATTTTAAACTTACAATGTTCAAACATACTCTTATCTCTACGTTGATCTAAATTAATACTACTATGAAATGTCACAATTACAATTTGAGATAACTTTGTGTTTGTCCTCACATCTCAGTTTATTAGCATGTATATTTTGATAATAAATACAAAATTTTTGCAATCTCAAGTTGAGTATCAGCTTATCTGAAATAATGTTGATTTTAACTTTCACAATAGAAAATATGTTCTGTTTCGATTTTTAAATAACATTACGTAACCAAGTACGTATAATTGTGTTTGATGACCTTCTGCTACATTCGAGGCAACAGCATAATTTCGGCAATATAGAATGTCTGTTATCTGTTCAAAAATACAACTACTACAAGTGATTTACAAAGCTTTTTTTGGATATACATGGGTAATTCAGAAAGCTAGTTGCACTCCTTCGTAAATATTTCCAGTCAAAGGTTATTTTGGTGAAACTGTGCGGCAACACAGCAGACATATAACTGTATCGTTTGACGTAGCGGCATTCACGTGCCAAGTGGAACTATTCTGGTAATCAGTAGTAAACATGTTTCGACAGCTGCAAGTGTAATCAAAATTGGAAATGTGTGCTGTCATTCGCTTTTTGTGGGCAAGAAATGTGTAACGGTACAGATATTTATCGGCACTTGCATGAAGTGTATGGTGAGAATGCAATGTCACTTCAAGCTGTCGCGAAGTCATGCAACAAGTTTCAGAAAGAAACCCCAAACGAACTGGTTAAACCTGCAGCCCAAGAATGGTTATCGGGCTTTGGAATAGATTTCTTTGTATTATGCATAGAAAAACTCGCACCACGCCCGACAAATGCTTAAATAAATTTACGTGGTAGTTACGAATGGAACTTTACGATACAAATAAATTTATTATAACCTTTCTATCGTGGCTACTGACATATCTGTCTTGCTCGAATTATGTCACTTTACCACCACTTTTTTTTATGTTTGTTCCTCCACTGCGAGCAATATTTTTTACATCTAAATTTCCAAAACAAAATAAACGGAACCATCTTTCAATTGTGGATTTTGATAATATCGTGCTCACAAACAATACAATCTTTCTCACGACTCTTTATAACATTTGCTCATTTAGCGAAATATAATTTTAAGAAATAGCGCGGTTTCTGAAAATTTAACTCGTCTTCACGTAGTCGTACCTTACGGTTTTTCCAACACTTTCCCCATACACACTAGCTCATTTGTCATCTTAGAATTGAAAATAAATTTTAAATGCACATTGTGCTGAAAAGCTTCAATACTATTTAGACCACCTGACAGATACATATGTATCAATGGGTGCTTGCGTGTATTGTTTGTGTGTGAGCCAAGAAAAAGTTTTGGTGCAACGCACACATTTTATAATCCTTAATGAATCACATTCAGCTAGTCACATTCCAAACATTCTTATAATTATTAAATTCTTTAAATTATAATATTTACCGGGACCGCGGTGGCTCAGTGGTAGAGCGTTCACCTCTGGTGCTTGGGGTCCCGGGTTCGATCCCATCATCTGCCAAGTAAACTTTGTGTTGTGAACAAACAACGTGTGCGTGGGTTTTCTCGGCGTTCTCCCGTTTCATCCCACTTTCTTCATCCCACATTTCATTCATTTCTCATCATCAGTCTCCTTTAGCCTAACCGACATAACTGTGGGACGTAAAACTCAATGGTTTCATATAATATTGATCATAAAATTTAACTTTCAACGAATTTTCTTAAAATGTACATGTACCGAACAATCCATACAAATATTTTGTATGAGATTAATCGTGTTATATTTTGGTGCTGAAGCTGTAGCACGTGCTGTTATTAGTCACATTTTTGAGTTATCACTTGTTATTGTATATTTCGTTGTTTTATTTTCAACTTTGAAATATAACTACGTCTATAACGAGGTTTACGTTACAAAAGTGCGATACAAACTTTACAAAGGAAATACGTTTTTATAGTAGGTTTGTGGGGAAAAGAAAAAAGGCTTATTAGTACTTGCCTCTGTATTATTTATAATACAAACTGCAGCTATTTCCATTTGTGTGGCACTGCTCTCAAGTGAATTGTTATTCACCATTTCTTTTGCCACTGCTAGTCCTTTTCTGCAAATTATATTTTAATTAGTAAACAAAGAAGAAAACTGCTTTCGTTAACACAAAAAATAAGAGTTATTATATATTAATGCCGTGATTGTTGATAAACCTAATCATATTTGGAATAACACTGTATATTAAAACATTATTTCCAACAGATCCCTTCCAGATGTTATTGGAGAATTGATCTAAAGCAAATTTCCTGAAAGTAGGATCAGGAGTGTCAGAATAATTATTCATTTATCTTGAAAAGCGTGAAAAAGCGACATATGGAAATACGTCAGATACTGCAGATACTTCAGATGCAGCATGACTTCACTAAGACAAAAGCATGAACGCAATCCTTATAATGCTAAACCCCATGTATTTGTGAGCAAAATGTGTCAGTGGCAAGGAAGATTCAATCTTCATTTTATATAACTACAGATTACTGTCAGGATGCCTGCACCATGTTTTCACCAGTTGTAGTATTGAACGCTTCCTCACCGACGTTTTCCACTGCCATCTCTTACAAGAATGCCACTTGTGCAATGTAGTCGTAAACTCAATTCGGCAAGACAGGAATATATAAATATTAATACATTGTTAAACGGACAATACTTATTCTGCTATTGACGACCTCTGATAAAATGTATGTCGATTAAGCAAACCTTTTGCAAGATGTTTGTTTTGAGTTAATTGTGCAGCGAGGAAGTGAAGAAATCAAATTTAGAGCAAGGGATTAACCTCATTACAACAGAAGTGTATGGAAGAAGAGATGACTCTATATCCTTTACAAAGGAAGTCTACTTCGATGTTCATCGTTCCCAAAACTGGCTAAATAAGTCCAATGTAGGCATAGAGAAGATTGAAGCCTGACTACGTCGTTCGCCTCTCCAGAGCATGTTGTCGTCGTCTCTGCTCTTAAGAAATTGGATCTGTTTCGTCGTGATGCTGTTTCACAGTCAGTGAACCTACTTGTTGTATGTACATCTGCCTAGTCACAATACAGGGGCCCTGAATATATTGATTTTGGAAAAGCCTTTGGCAAAATTAATCATGGTATCTACATTATAAACTTCGAAGGTCTGCATTCTCATAAAATTTACTAAAATTATTTAAATGATAATTGTATCAAAGAAAACACTATCCATACTTTAATCTCACAAGATCATTGACTTATAAGATTAATTTCGGTGTCCCGTAGTATTCAAACTTAGGATCCTCATTAATTATACTTTTTCATAAATCACCTCCCACAATATGTTAAATATTCGAAATGGTTATTATATATTGACGATTTATAATTATACAAAGACATACAGGAAAATCAGAATGTATTGAAACTGAATGATAATCTAAATAATATGTATAGATTGAAAATATAAATTAATTAGATTTTGATACCTAAAACTGTAAATTCATGATATTTTCAAAGCAATGAAGGAGGATCAAAATCAAACTTTACATGGTAGACAATAAAGTATTGGGTATTAATTTCACTGTGATATTTCTTCTAACAAACATACTTTGTTGGCAACACATTCCGCTTTTAAATAACTACGATTTATTATAACAAACAAGAAAATGTCTACTAACATTGATGTTATATGGACTCTTTTTGAAAGTATAGTAAGATCAAAGTTGGTGTATCTCTTAGTGACCTCTACTACGAAACACATAACTCAAAACAATCAATTAGAAGGAATTTTAATGTACCTATATTATAAGAAAATTAGAATTAATAATAAAATTTCATATACCAAACTAGGCTGACTTAAACTTTTCTGATCTGTAATCGTGAAAGAAAGATATTTTTTAGATAGTAAGTGGCAAATTCGAAAACAGCGCGTTTTAACAATAGATTAAATTCAGCATAAAATCAAGAACTCCGAGAACCAGAAAATTACTATCTCTGACAACTGCAAAAACAAACATATTCTTATGCTTACAATTCGGTAGGAATGCATTCGTCGTAGTTTGCTGAAAGAAAAGAAGCGATTTTCATAAACATAAAAATTGTAGCTCGTAGATAGATTCATAAGGCTACTGGCATGTCGACAAGCGTTGTTCCCTGAATGGCAGGAGGTTGAAGGTTGAAGTAAATAAAAACAATTATTTGAAAAAAGTCGAGGATGTAAGTTTGAGAAGAAAAAGGGAAAAATCATTAGAGAGACTAGGACCTAGGATTTATGCAACGCTTCTCTGCTCCTGGACGTTGACTGGTTGTATCCATGCTTTGACTTCTGACTGAAATTGGCTTCTGCTTGACTTCTGCTTGAAAATTGGAATCAACTTCTTCTCCGAGTGATAAATCTTTTCTTGTTGCTAACACTTGCTTCTCCTCACCTTCCGGGTTCGGAACGTTATAAGCCACCCAAAGAAGGAAGATGGTCCACGAAAATGCGGAAAATATCCTAGGTATGAAAGTGTAAGGATTGATAACGATACAAGGTAAATTGAACTGAAGCACTGTCCTTTGTTCGGTTTATATTAGTTACGTAAGATTTAAAACATAGAGTAAAATAACTGAAGCATGTGGAATTGTTTATAAAATTACAATGAATTTGAAGCTGGAAAACGCTGAGTTAGATGGCCATCATTCTGAGATAATCTATTAATGCCGGGCGTTAACCAGAGGCAGAGTATGTAGTGTAGTTGAAATAGCTGTTACTCACCTTTAGTGTGACTGTGTTCCTTGTATAAAGATATAGCGAGAAGTATGGATGATTTTGAATTGTGTTTGAAAGAAAAACATAGTTTGGCAATTATAACGGGTATCTGTGTGAAATTAAGTTAAATACAAAAAAGTTATTTATATTCTATATTACTATATTCAATAACTACAAATATTGGTCGTGAATAGCGGTCGTGAATGGTAGCAAGTAAAATTTTATAAAATTCCTCGTGCACGGCATCGGCCAGTTCTGTGAGAGAGGATGGAGGTGGAAATCGTCGCCGGAGTCGTCTTTCCAAGACGGGCCACAGGTGTTTAATTATGTTGAGATCTGGGGATTGGGCGGGCCAGGGGAGGTGTTGAACTTCATTCCGATGTTCCTCAAACCACGCTGCAAAAACGCCAGCTGTGTGAATGGGTGCATTATCATCCTGGAAGATGGCGTTATTGTCCGGGAACAACATCCGGACCATAGGATGCAAGTGGTCTCCTAAAATTGCGACATAATCGTTCGCAGTGATTCGTCCGTTAAGTGTGACCACAGCACCCAATGAAAACCATGATATGGCGGCCCACAGCATCACCGAGCCGCCGCCATGTTTCACAATTGGGCGGCGACACTGCAGATCATAAGCTTCTCTACACATAAACACGGCCCGTTGTTGGGAATAGGGTAAAGGATGACTCGTCCGACCATATCACACGTTTCCAGTCCTCAACGGTCCATGTTGCATGGTCGCGGCACTATTTGCGGCGTGCAAAAGCGTTATGGTCGCTGATGAGCGGTTTGGCCCGTGCAATACGACCCCGTAAGTTCATGTCACGTAATTCTCGGCGCACTGTGATTGTCGAAACAGGGTGGGGGAGGTGCTGATTGACTCCGCAGTGGCAGGACGGTTCTGCACGACAATTCGCTTCAATACCCGGCGTGACCTGTCACTCATGATTTTCTTCCGCCCACTGTTCCGCTTCCCCGATGTGGTTTTCCCGTGTGTTCTGTAGGCCGTCATCAGCTTCGTCACTGTCCCACGAGACATACCTAACACAGTAGCCACTGCCGTCACTCCACATAACCGCGCACAAACTATTTGCCCCCTTTGAAAATCTGAGAGATCTCCCATTTTACACTACTTCCGTCTGCTGCAGCCACTGGACACTGCTGTTCCACCGCGCCTGACGTAGTATGGAGACCGATCTAACACACCACCACCAGCGGTCCGACGCTGCGGGCGCCAAGACACCACTGCCTACCCATACATCTGACGTGTTGCCAACTACAGGTGTTTCCATTTTTCTGATCACCATCTGTGTATGTATGTATATGTGTGTGTATATATATATATATGTGTGTCTATGTGAAAATATATAAGTTTTATGGACGTATGTCTATTATTAGAATGAGAATATGAATTTATACTTCATATGATGTAAGCATTGAAATATGAAATATCAAACTTTTTTATTATTTTCGTTTATTAATTCTTGTTTTACTTGTTATTGTTATAACATAATAATTTAACAAATTGTGCACACATGCTCTAATTGGTCAGATCTTACTGTTGGAAAAAATAAATAAATAAATAAATTTAAATACCGATAATGGACCGGTGCAATTTGTATTAGGTTTCTAGGCTTTCGCCATCTATGGCCATGCACTTTGTATTTTTATAGAAATTAACAAATATATAAAATAAAGGCAAGCTGATAAGTATAAATAGAAAATGTATATTCTTGTAAATATATCATTAATCAGTTTTCACATTTTAATTTCTGTTCATACTTTGTTTCTGTTTAGTTATTACATATTAAACGCAAATTTCTAACTATTACCTGGCTATAACTGGAAGTGCCGAATTATAAGATATGCAGCTCCCATGAATGTTATTCAGAAATTCTCCTGGGATGATGGTGTTTCGTTGGGCATTAAGAATAGACCATTTAGGAATAGACCGGATCTGGAAACGAGAAATAGTTTATTTGTATCTGAAACAAATGCGGGCTTTAGCGTAGATAAAATTTATATTTTAAGTGTTAATTTGAGAATCTAATGTGTAATTGCTTATGCTTTACGTATGCTATACTTCATCCAACACTATTTTTTCCACAAAGTATGTATCATAATAAAATTAGAAGTAAAAGACATTAAAATTCAAAATTTAATGAAATCTGCACAGATACCTTACCGACTGTGATTTTGTAGGGGGAATTTTGAAAGGCGTGTAATTTGGGAAAATTGAGATATCTTGTGCTAAACCATTCTCTGTTTTTTACTAACACACTTAAAATGAGGTCTCTCCTCTTCCCTTGAATTAAAACTAAACACGAAAATCGCTAAATTCAAAATTATTTGTGTATTGATTCATAAAGATCTGTTTCGTTGCTTTACCACGGTGCAGTAAGTGCTTTTATTTTCAGGACTGTATTACAACAAAATTAATATAAAATGAACCAAAGCAATAGTATGAGTGAATCCAACTAGTATTTTGAATGCTAGTTTGCAATTTATGCAAAACTTGTTCATTTCCTAATTCTATCACCTATGACAACCAAACTTTCAATGTTGCATTCACAGAAACTCTTCATTGTACAAAGCATATCCAACGGGTAATGCATTGGAAAAATATTTGCTACTGATGCTAATTGTATTCTAAATGTAAGTACTCAAATCATTCTATCGATTTGTCCATCTTGCAGATGTTTCTATAATATTTGTGACAAAACATCTAACGTTTCAGATTTTGCTGAGCATTTTACATTAGTGTGTGCTAGAAAACGCAAGATATTTTATCAAGTCGTAATATAGCGAAAAAGATACGAATTAGCTAAAAAGGATTATAAAAAAAATAAAATCGGTTTATATTTTGCGTGCGGTGCTCTAACATTTCCCGAAATATGAAAAAGACCATTGTACAAATTGTCGATAGCACGTCATGGGATAACAAGGCACAAAATTAATTTGTTCACGATTAAACTATCATCTTGGCTTCGTTAATTTATTGCTGCTTGGCTATAATGAGAAGCAAGTAATTCACATTAATACTTTCTCCAGCAAAAACTACCGCTTCTATCTTCATCGTCGTACGTGTTTTATTCAACTAATATCTATACGAACTACAGTCCGAGTGTAGTCTATTATACATATACGGAGTTAACAACATGTAGCTAGGCTTTTCACTTGGTTAGTAAAATTTCTTACAATATGAATATAGATAATTCATAATGGTGGTCAAACTCATTCTTAGCAACTGCGAAACTACCTAAACATCCTTAGATATACGGTACTGTCACCAAGAAACTTTTATTTTATTGTTATCCTATGCACTATTAGATGTAAAGCATATTGTTAAATATAAGATAATATTATACGACAAAACAGTAGTCACTTGCCTTTGTTGTAAATCGCAATTCCGCACTCTGCATAACGTAGTAACGAATATCTGCCTTTGTTGAGAACGGTCCCAGGTTCAATTCCGGAAATGTACATTCGGTGAAATTAGTTCTAACAACTTTTCCAGGCCAATCATGCTAAATAAGATATTTCCTGGGGTTTTCTCATTCACACTAGACAGATACCATAACGGTATCTAAAGCACAGATATCAGATTTATTAGTTCCTGCCGCATTCCTTTCTTCGCTCCACTTTACTAAATATTATTCTTGCCGCTGTTCGTCATTCATGGTACGTAATATGACTAATGCTACAGCAGCAAGCAGAGCATTCTGTACAAATTAATAAATGAACTAATTCTCTACTTGTTAATGACTTCATTTGAAATTTTCCCTCTGCAAGCCGTATTGAATCGTAGTCATTACGAGATAATTAGTGTCTTATTGAAACTAAAAGAATTACCCAGGAATAGTTTCCTTACCCTTGCGGAACCAGTTTCTCCACTGTGAACTACTGTGAAACATAATATTTCCAATAGAACCACACAACATTTTTTCTTCAGCTAGTAGCGTGAGCAATGAAGTTTTAATATTCAATGTCCCAAAAATTTGGAAATGTGTAAGTGTTTAACTAGTTTATGTGTCTTGGATGAAGTTGAAAATATCCTGTTTGTCGCATCAATAATTATGTATTATACCCATACTGAGTAAAAAAACAACCTTTAGATATAAAGGCTTACTTTGTTGTTAACACAGCACAATTATTTTATTGCGGCTAGTGAAATATCTGAATAGGATGTTATTGTAAATTGTCATGAAAATTTAGTACTTTTTACAAAATGATTCTTTGATGGCAAAAAAGATTTACTTATTCCATAGTAGAGGAAATACTTTGTAAACTTCCTAACTGTGCTACTTTCCTAGAGAGTACACTGTCAAGAAATGGTTCTACATAAGTGATATATTATTCAAGCAACTTATTTTTCGAATTCAATTTGTGTAAATGTTTCTTTTCCGTTAAAGTAGAGTTGTACGTTTGAAAACATTTATATCAATAATCTGTTTCACGTAACCTGATAGGAAAAAGAAGAAGCTTCTTCCCCACCACACTCAAGTACAAATGGATGTTGGTGTTCCGTCTTCCATCAGCCTCCGCACACGGAGGTATAGAGTGTATCGAAATATATCTAAATAATAAATTACAACTTTCATAATAACACTACGTATTTTAATACACTTCATTACTTTGCCTGTATTAGTGAGGTAAGTAACATGTTATTCTAATGGAAATGTTGTTGAACAGTTTTATTGTTTGCTCCTTGTTGGTGGTCGACACAATGTTCGAATGGCAACGGATGGCATTGTCGGTAATTGAATGGGTATTTAAAAATTTACTTATTGATAAGAATTTCATAATTTAAAATCGAAAACAGAAAATGAAATCTTCATAAGTTTTACATTCCACGATTATAACGGCTACGTTAAGGACACAGTGATGATGAGAAATGAATAAAATGCTGGAATGAAGGAACTGAGAGGAAAAAGATGAACCCCTAGAAAACCCATTCACACGGTGCAAAATAGAAAAACGAAGTACAATATGTATTTGTAAATTATCAGAGCGTGATAACAATAGAACCGGAAATGCTTTAGAAAAACACTTCTCGTTTCCTCTCTTATTAACAGATATTCTTACATTAAAAAAGAACAAGAAAATGAACTAGATACAGGGTGTCCATTGAGGAAAGTCAAACATTTTGGCAGGTGATAGGGTAGGATATTCTAAACTAAAATGCTTATGTGAACATAGGGTCTATTTCCCCTCGTTCCGGAGATAGGGATGGGCGTATTTTTTTGCCTCTTGCACGTGCCGATTTTCGTTTGAAACATTCTAGCACACGCTGTGGTTGGGGTTATGTTACATATTATACCTCCTTTGAACGCCAACGAAACAGGCTTGTAGATGTTATACAGAGTGTCTCAGTATTACATACAAGGAGGGGTTACGGAGGGAAAATTTTCGAATTACCCTATAAAATTCCCTTTATAAACAATTTTGCACTGTTCTTGAGTAGAAACACTTTAACTGGAGAAATAGTATCTGATTAGGCTAAAATGGTGTATACCAAAGATGCAGATGAGGTTTCAAGATTCAGCTACGTTAAAAACCGTAATAAAAGCATTTTTCCTAACTCCTTACTCTAATAACATAACGATGTTCTACCTTTCCATAGATGACAATGGTTACAAATATTAATAAACAAATGTTTTATGCAAAATTGGAAATACAATACTATTCCCTAACACATCAGAGCTCCACATTTCTATACGGGAATACTAAGTACAGTTCTGAACAACATATGGCAGCGAAACAACACCAACTTGAATTAAAGCTTTCGTACAACATAGTACACAAGAATATCTATTGCAGTAGGGTTGTCGAAATCATAAATAATTACTTCCAATGCACACAAACTTTTGGCTTGTCTCACGTAACCAAAAAGAGACGTTATCACTGCTATGTCCAATTCTCCCGAAATAATTTTTGGATTTTTTTCTGCTGTAAGCGGTTCACCGCAACTCATTAGCTTGAAAACGCCCTTTGTTAGTTTTTTGAGATTCGTGTGTGTAAGTGATAGGAGGAGTTTCAGTAACATGAGGAAGTGCAAAGTGCTTGTGTGTAGACTCTGAAAGAAGTTCGGAAGTGTTCTAGTAGAATACCATTCCAATACACCCCACTGAATATTTAGATATGATGTACATCTACGAGTTTTGTGATGGTAATGCCAAAGGTGCGGTGGAAGAATACCGGCAAAGATTTCCTCGCCGCAGAGTCCCTACTTCACGGGTTTTACACACCTGTATACTAAACTACGGAAAAGTGGTGAGATTCCCAGCGTGAAGCTGAAATCTGAACGAGCTTTAAAATACACCCCTCAACAAGAAGACAACATTATTTAGGCTGTACAACGAAGTCCAAGCATTAGAATTAGGAGACTTCCTAAACAACTTGCACTCCCTCGTATGTTTGTACATGATGCACTGCGTGGAGAGGGGCTTTATCCGTTCCATATCCAAAGAGTGCAACATCTCCATCCAAGAGACAGTGGACTAGATGTTGATTTCTCCCAATGGGTACAGGAGCATCCTAATGTTTTGCCATTCAATTTATTCACGGATAAGACCACTTTCACCAGGAATCGGATAAACAACACCCGTAACTGGCATCGTTGGAGAGGCGAAAATACTAGGGAAATCAAAATAAATCAATATCAGGAACGATTTTCTGTAAATGTTTGAGCGGGATTATCTGTGATCAGGCTACTTTTTTCTATCCAACGTTTGACCAGTGAATATTATTTGCATTTCCTGCGCCATGATTTACCAGTACTACTGGAAGATGTGAATCTTCACACTCGGGCATCCATGTACTTCCAGCACGACGGCGTTCCGTCTCATGTAACACAAGCTGTATGTCAATATTTTGACTCCAAGTTTCCACATCGGTGAATGCGTTGCAAAGAACGGAGGAAGATTATTCACTGGCCGCCTTGCTCTTCAGATCATTCACCTTTGAATTGTTGTTTGTGTTGCGGTTGAAGGACTTTGTATACAGAAGAAAGGCGAACTCAAGAGAAGAGTTAATTCAGATCATTCTAGAAGCATTCAACACCGTCAAACAGCTCCGAGAATGCATCCATATGGCAACACTGCATGTACTACTGACGTGCAGTGCAAAATGCATTGAGGAGGATGTTGACATCTTTGAACATATTCTACATGGGCAAAATAATTACGTTGAAGGTTGACGCTAGTAGGGCTATGTCTCTATCTGTATGCATTAGAAGTAATTATTTATGGTTTCGACAACAATATTGCAATGGACATTTTGGTGTAGAATGTTGTGCGAAAGGTTAAATTTAAGCGAGCTTTATTTCACTGCCACCTGTGGTTCAGAACTGTAATTAGTATTCCCGCATGGAAATGTGGAGCTCCGGTATGTTAGGGAATTGTAATGTACTTCCAATTTTGCATACAAACATTTGTTTATGAATATTCGTAACCATTGTCATCTATGGAAAGTTAGAATATCATTATATTATTAAAGTAAGGAGTTAGGAAAACTGCTTTTATTACGGCTTCTAATGAAGCTAAAAGCTTGACACCTAATCTGGATCTTTGGTATAAGATACCATTTTCGTGTAATCAGACACTATTCCTCTGGCGACAGTGTTTTTACTCAAGAACAGTGCTAAATTGTTTATAAAGGAAATTTTATAGTTAAATTCGAAACACTTCCCTCTGTTACTTCCCTCTCGTATGCAGTACTGGGACAATCTGTATAATATATGCAAGCCTTATTCATTAGCTTTCAAACGAGGTATAATACGTAACATAACCCCAATTACAGGGTGTGCTAGAATGTTTCAAACGAAAATCGGCACGTGCAAGAGGCAAAAAGTTACCCCCACCTCTATCTCCGGAACGAGGGGAAATAGACCCTATGTTCACATGAGCATTTTTGTTTAGAATATCCTACCCTATCACCTCCCAAAATCTTTGACTTTCCTTAACGGGCACCCTATATATATATATATATATATATATATATTATATATATATATATATATATATAGGTAGATAGATAGATAGATAGATAGATATATGTAGATATATATATATATATATATATATATATAGATAGATAGATAGATAGATAGATAGATAGATAGATAGATAGGTAGATAGATATAGATATATGTATATACACTGATAATAGTGTTCCGATAATAATTTTGTTTGCTCTGCCTCTCTTAAAGAAAAGGGGATAATCACTTTAAATTTCCTTAGAAATATTATCCGTATCCATTAATAGGAATAATCAATTGGAGTAATTAACTTGCAAGAGAAAGAAAGTTATGGCGTGCAGAATATGCTTATTTCGGCTAGGCTAAAGAGACGGTGATGAGAAATGAAAAAATGGTGAAATGAAGAGAGTGGGAGGAAACGGGAGATGCCCGAGGAAGCCCACGCATGGGAAGGATCAGGGACTCCAGCCACCACAGGTGGAGCTCTACCACTGAGCCACCGCGGCCGGAGACGTGAACGATAGTCTAATGTAACAAGAGTTGATTACTGTATAAGAAAGAAAGAGCAACGATAAATATGAGTTCGTTCAATTATACAAAAATAACGAACGCTTTGGCTTATATACCTCAAAGACTTATCGTAGCAGAAACAAACATTTCCATTAGATTTTAACTTGTGAAAGTCAATGTACCATGTTTGTTATCAACCATCCTTCAAAGATCCTGCTTTCTTTTGTCCGGAAGCCTTCTCTTTCGCCCAACTAATAGTCTCCACCTCCTAGATTTTTTGAATAGGACTTGATGACTTGGTTCGTATTTCCCATACACGCAACGTGTCATGTATATACGTATCTTTATTATTTCTACGATACTCGGTGACTTATAGTTGTCGTGAAACAAAAGCTTGTATAGTGTTTTAATTCATCTGAATGTATGCCTCTTTTGCTCCAAATATTGTTACCAACATTTCATTTTCGAAACCCGGCAGTTCCCGCTCTTGTGTTCGTGTTAGGGATCAACTTCCACATTCATACAAAATTGCCAGAATAAGCTTTTATTCATTTTAATGTTTTCTATTTTTGTTAAGTCAATAAAATGTTTTACAGTAGGGTATAATTTAGTATATAATGTGCAAATACTGCGCAATACTTTTCTGCAAAATAAAAATTAAAACCAGTAATTGTAACTGGAGGTTCATAGCTAAAAGGAACAACATTGCTTTTTCAACAGCAGGTGCAAGTGAATTGACATACGAATTTAAAGTGTACACGATTCTGTCTATTAGAAAAGCTTCCCTCCCTGTGAAGGTGAACGACTTGCTTTCCTCTTCTGGAGTGATAAGTGGTGGGAGGTAGGGGAGTTTCTTATCAGGTTGCCTGAAATAGACTTTAATAATTATTGAAAATCGGTATACCATTTGAAAGTATACGTGCATGTAAGAGACATACGTATAGATTAATACCTTAGTTTGCAGGTCGGTTATATTGACATTCTCTAAGTCCTTTCTTAATGCATATTTAGTCATAACATTCATGTTCTTTGCACTCAACTGAGCCACATCCCTTAAAAACTCTTGGTAGGTGTACTCTTCTTCTCTGCTTATATCACCAAAAATCCTTGAAATAAAAAAAGAATCAAAATGTCAACAATTCACCAACAAGACTTACTACTAAAATTGCTGTAGAAAACAAGAATCAAACTCGTGTTTCTAAAACAAATACTGTACGGACGTGTCTTTGACGCGGAAAACCGATTTAAATCATCAGTTGTTCGAGTTTCACATCCATCCAATGTATAATGGGGCCATGCTTTGTCGAACACTAAATTCAAAGCAACAAAGCATACAGTTAATTTCTGAATGCAAATTGGACAAAATAAAATATAACACTATTAATTAATTATTAACTTAGCTGTGCATTACTTTATATATTTCTCTCAATAAGATTAAATGACTTGGATCTTATATATATTGTGGTGTGTATCTCTATTGCATTCATATCGAACCTTTTTTAAGTAACATCAGAATTTCATAGGACACTTAACAATAGAAAGAGCATAGTGGTCATTTTAACCGCTGCGAAGGCTTAGTTTATCTAGGGAGCGGTAAATTTTTACTGTTTACTTTTTTTGACTTTTCATGAATATGGCATCTGATGTTTTCTTTTAACCCTTTGGGGATCTTATGGTACAATTTGTACCATACGGGGTGTTTCATGGTACATTGCGTTATAACTTTCCTATTTGAACTTTTTCGTCCGTTTTTTTTCTTTCAAGTCCAGAGGCATTGTAGATGACATTACGGATGGTTTCACACCTTCCTGTGTCGAGACATAGGAGGTGATGACGTCATAAGTCTAAAATTTATATTTTCGTGTAATACCTTTTGGGGGGGTTTATGTAAAGTATTTTTGGCGGGCTTATTTTTGCACTAGAAGATTGAAATTTTGCACAAACATGCAGTCCACCGAGTAGTATTTACCAGAGTTTTTCAACAGATTTCTGCGTTAAAACAGGGGGGATCCAGAGGGTCAAAAAGTTGAAAAAAGGGATATTTTTAACCAAAATCCCGTTTTTCCTCATTTTCCTGCCTTACATACATGATGGAGACAAGTGAATGGTACCGCCTGAAAGGCAGTTCCATTCTGAAGAGAATGATGTGCGACACATGGCCCTAGGGTATTTAGGGAAGTGTCAAGGAATTTTTATCAAAATATACTTCTGTATAGGGGAATTTTGGATATTTTCGGTACTATTTTTGTGCTGGCTTATTTTTGCACCTAGAAGATTGAAATTGTGCATAAACATTCAGTCCACCGAGTAGTATTTACCAGATTTTTTTCAGATCTCTGCGTTAAAACAGGGAGTACAGAGGGGCTAAACGTTGAAAAAGGAAAATTTTACCAAAAAATCCTTTTCACAGGATTTTCCCGCCTTAGATACATAATGGGGACAAGTGAATAGTACCGCCTGAAAGGCAGTTCTATTCTGAAGAGAATGATGGGCAAAATATGAACCTAGGGTAATTAGGGATGTCTCAGGGAATGTTTAAAAATTTCCCTCTGTATACGGGAATATGGGACATTGTCGGTATATTTTTTTTGGCGGGCTTACTTTTGCACCTGGAAAACTGGAATTGTGCATAAACATGCAGTCCACCGAGTAGTATTTACCAGATTTTTCAGATCTCTGCGTTAAAACAGGGGGGTCCAGGGGGGCTAAAAGTTGAAAAAAGGTTATTTAAAACTAAAAAATCCCGTTTTTCCTCATTTTCCCGCCTTAGATACATGATGGAGACATGTGAGTCATACCGCCTGAAAGGCAGTCCTATTCTGAAGAGAATGATGGGCGAAACGTGACCCTACGGTAATTAAGGATGTCTCAGGAAATTTTTTTACCTGAGATCATGGTGTTTTACGGTAATTTGGGGCATGGTGGGAATTCCTCATAAAATTTCTCCCGCCCTTGGTATTCAAGATAGAACCTTGAAATTTAGAAAACGCATTCAGTATACCAAGTACTATTTATCAGATTTTTTTAGATGGCTACATTCACACAGAGTCGCTCCAGGGGGGCCCAAAGTGCGAGAAAAAATTTCCCTCCGAAATTTTCCCTTTGACATCATTTTCCCGCTCCTGGTATAAGGTATGAGCATGGTAGTGGTACCATTTGAAAGCCAGCTCTATTCTAAAGAGAATGAGGTATGAACCATGATCCTAAGATGAATAGTGACGATGTAGTAGCTGGTTGACTGAAAGTCTAAAAAATAGCCCAAAAACCCCGGATCTTTTAAGGGTTAAATGTTACCTTTGGGTTGGCAATTGCTTTTGAATAAAATGACGCTATACCTACAAAGACCACAAGCGGTTAATTTGACTGCTAGTAACATTGATGTATTTTCCTACTATTTGTTTGTAAATTCATTTTTATTATGTCCCTACATTACGTTTAGTTATTATTATTATTATTATTATTATTATTATTATTATTATTATTATTATTATTTGTAGCATACCTTTGTATTTTTTCAAATAATTTTGTAATAATTGTTCATAGATAATAACTTTTTGTTTATTAAACTATATCTTTTTTCAGAACCTAATTTGGGATTTCTCAAAAGCAGGAGACATTACACTGCAATTCTGGAAATTTTGCAACTATGGTTTAGTGAGTAAACTGTGCCTTTTGTTCGATCACGTGTCAACATTGGCGTCGTGATCATAGTTGTTTGTCTCCTTTTTTGTGTTGCAGTAACTCGTGGTTATTCTTTTAGAGGTATGAGTGGACAAAAAGGTCTTTCGCATGAACAAATATTGACAGTTTTGCTGGACGTATAACAAGAAAACTCCGGTAATAATTCGATATCTGACGAAGTTGTCTACGATGAAGAATTTTTACTCCATGAAGATAGTTCGACATGCGAAGTTTCTTCCGATGCACATGTCCAAACGGTGTATTACTGCTCCTTATTTATGAATAATCCACCTGAAGAAATAATGCAACAAAGAGATTATTCGTACGGTCTACATCTCGATGAAATTGTGTTTGGCAAAGATAAGAAAACTGTCTGGAGTGTCAGTAATACAGATGCTAAACAAGGAGACAGATTCAGACAGCAAAATGTTTTAGGTGATTTGCAGGACCTTCTGCATTCGCTAAACTTAAGTATGATGATACTACTGTAAGCATAGCTTCTAGGTTATTTTGTTACGAATATACGTTACGGCATATCAAGTTATGTACAGAAACTGAAGCGCGCAACAGAATGAAAGAAAATTCTTGGTATGTCTCTCTCCAAGAATTAGATGCTTTTATAACTTTGCAGTATGCGAGAGGAATTTACAATGCTACTCACCTGGATTTGTATTTGATGTCGTCAGTCACGTAAGGGCCACCTATTTCCAGAAATACAATGGCAAAAAATAGGTTCAAAGAATTTCTGAAATATTTACGTTTAGACCTGCGTTCAATCAGATCTAAAAGACTCCGAACAGATATATTTGCATTAGCATCTTTAGTGTGGAAAAGATTTATCGAAAATTGTTGTGCGGCTTACAGACCTGGTGAAAATCTCCCTGCACATGCACAGTTATTTCCCTGTAAATCAGCATGCAAATTCATTCACCACATAGATAACAAATCTGACAAGTTCTGAATTAAATAATGGATTCTTGTAAATGTCGACTAGAAGTACATTTGTAGTAGAATTCCATAACCTTGCAAATATGAAAATCGGTCGGACAATGAACCTTTGGCTCAGCATGTTGGAACTATATTTAAGGGAAAGATATAATGTGACAACGGACAATTTTTTCACCAGTCTAAATTGAAGTGAAAGGCTAAAAGCAAAGAAAATAAGTGTTGTTGGTACAGTCAATCGAGTCAGAAGAGAATTTCCGGACACTACCAAAAGGCCAAAGATGGATCTTCACAGCACAATTGTACTAAAAACAGTGAGCGACACTACGCTATTTACCAGGGAAAATAAAACAAGAATGTTTTAGTTCTTACAGTCAGTACTCTTCACATAAATGTTTAAGGAACCAGAGGAGTTAAGAAGAAACATGAAAGAATCCATTTCTATAATCAGACGAAGTGCGATTTGTGTTGAACATTTGTGTTCCTGATGTTAATCCAGCAAATATCCATAACAACTAACGCTCACACCTTCATCTGTTGTTTAGTGACACTTCTTCATTTCACTAACGAACTGTTCTTGATGTTCAAAATTTCTACTTTTTTAAAACTAAACCTGAATCACTTGAGGCCTAACGTATCGTAACTGTTGGGTTAAAGTTTGCATATCAATTAAAAAAAAATAATCTAATATTAATGATTTTCTTCTTAGTTATTGAAATTCGGTATAATCTACTTAGTCACGATCGGGTTCTTCGCAATATTATTGTCACAGGATCTTTGCAATTGTCTTTACAAGCACAGTAACTGCAGCAAAACGACTTATTTACAAACAGCTGCTAAACAGTGTTTTTCATTTTTTGCATGTGCAAAATGAAATTAAGATTACTGATACGGCATGCTGTGTCATCAGCAGTGGATGTATGGTTTTATTGCCATCTAAGAAAAAACAAACTTGGTTGAATGTAAAGATTCTGCAAACGAAATTGTGGAGATACTCCAATAGTATAGTTGCACAGTGCATCTCAGTACATGTTGCCGAAAAGAAATCTTTGAGTTTTATGTATCACGTTTATGCCAGTTACGCCAAAGGAGACGTTGATGATGAGTGATGAATGCAATGGTGAAATAAAGAAAGTGGAAGGAAAAGGGAGAACCCCGAGAAAACCCACTTGGCGGAGGCTTGGATTGAACCCAAGACCCGAAGCACCAGAGGTGAACGCTCTACCACTGAGCCATCGCCGTCCCTGTTGTCGAAAAGTTTTCGAGGTGCACGGTAAACAGCCAATTTCATTAACTGCTTATTGGGACCACAGGAAGTATTTGTATCCACTTTCAATACAAAAAATTCTTTTTTTCTTAGCAAACTTTAAATTGAAAAGCTCTAGTTGGTAAAGTTAAATATCATTAGATCTTTTTGATGTAACAACTATAGCACATTTAAAAGATAATCCGATTTTCTTGCTACTGAAATCACACTGTTTGCTTCCTACTTTGCTTCTCGAGTTAGAGCCTGTAAAGACATGAAGAATTGGTAAACTTTTGGTGAATTTTATCCCAATTGCTTTTGTAGCTATATGACATCTTAGAGTTATTTTCCTTTCTCCAGCACCAGCGACTAACTACAAGCTATGGCAACCGATATCATTCAAATCATGCCAGTTTGATATGGCTAACACGGTCTCATCCGTGTCTGGGCTGTAAATTATTAGGTTTACAATTCCTTTGTTTCTAACTGAATGAAACGCATAAAGAAAAATACTTGTGTCTGCTTTATTCTGGTTGGTTTTGAGGTTTTCATACCGTGTCGTGTCGTTTTGTCCCAAGTAGCATTTCCTCCCAATCCCACCAGGTGTCGTATTATTTCATCCCAAGCAGGATTTCCTTTCAGTATCCTTTCGCCCCAATTTCACGAACACGAAGCTTACGCTTCGGACCCAACCTGATAGAGTAGCGTTTCGTCCAGTAGTTATACACACTCAAACACATAATTACAAACACACACAATGATTATTTGCACCAACCAGGACTGCATGCCCTCTTTTATTGGCCGCGTCTCTGACAGAGGTGACCTGCCGTATATGATTCGCACTCAGCGTTTTCGAAAGAGGGTAGTAACTAGCCCACGGACGCCATGGACTTGCGCGGTTAAATTATACTTTTTATAATTTTAATAAACTAAAAGTTCACTGAATTATCGCTCTCGTCCTTTAAACTTAAGGCCTAGTCCCAAAATAAAATTCCAGATAAAACTTTGTAACTTATTATGATATTAAAATATCCCTAACTATCAATAACTTCGTCCAATATTTTCATCTATCACTCCTAACGGCTTTCTAAAAAATAAAATTGCAGTTACCGTTTTGACACTTATTAAATGATATTAGAATATTTTCCACTATCAATAGCTTTAGTCCAATGTTTTCATAGGTCAGTCCTAACGGTTCTCCTTTCTCTTTAATACCTGTGGATTATGTAAGAGACATTCCTAAAAGCTTTCCGATGTCTCCTACTTTTCCAGTGACTCAGTTGCTCTTACAATTCTGTCATCCATCTAGACATACATTTTCTTTCTTTTCACCCCTTCTAAATTCAACTCCATTCCCATAATCTTCCATCTGAACGTTCTGATCTTTTTTTCAAGAATACAACCAAATCTTTCACTCGGACGTGTGGTTTTCCCGTAACTGACTTTATGAGATCTTTCCAACCTTCTACAGCGTTATTTGTTTGGTGTCGTCATTCGTAGCAGTTTCATATCTCTACTGATATTTGTGTATTTCTCAACAACAAAGTAGTCGAAAACTTCAGTCAGTTTTTCTTGGTCTTCTGTGGTACTTTGGACATGTAGTTGTACTTCCTCCAGTTATGCTGGCTTCAAAAAGGCTAAGGTAACACACATCCTGATGAGTATCGTACTTCCTTATATGCTATATATATATATATATATATATATTTGTTAGGCCGATATTTTGCACCTTCCTCCAGTAAATTTGAGACAGATAATAGTAATAAAAGCAAATAACTCTGTAATTTAGATCTTAGGGTGTCATGTTTATTAGTTTGTAAAAATCTGCTTCGAAATCGATGTTTATGGGCTCAGAACACCATTCTGGTACTACTCGAAGGATAGCCTAAAATACACGAGCGTAGGTAACCTTTTCTTATCAGGAAGCAAAGCAAACACTGCAGGCATAACGTTGATCTCTTCCATAGTACTTCCTAAGTTCACATGAACTGTACATAACACAGCGAAAACCTTGCTAAAACTCTTAAAATTTCCAACTACGAAAATATTTCTTCCTTGTTGTTAAATTTCTTTCGCTCTGCAACTAGCAAATCCAAACAATTTGTCCATTCTTCTTCTCCGTCGTGGAAGACCTCTCCGTTGATCTATTGGGTAGCTCATGTGCCTTTGTTATACGTGGTCTTGAGCTGAAATCCCAGTGAGAGCTCAAAAATTAATTTTATCACTTTTCTTTTTCATTATTCATCTGTCCCCTCTAGGATAAAGAGCATAATGAACGAACGTTAACCTAAAGAAGTTTCATTTCATATTTTCGATGAATGTGAACCCTTTCTGTGGAAAAGGAGGTGAAGAAGAAGTTTTTCCTTCATTTATTTTAAAGGGCTATGGGATTTAATAGATTAACTTTCGGAATTAACTTGTAAAATCAGATTACAGTGCATTTTTCTTTTAGGATTATTATCGAAATCCATTCTTTTGGTAAATTGGAATAAAAGTATTGATAAAACATCAACATGTGTGTAATGTTAGGATAAGTATCACTGCTTCGACACATAATAAACTCACTTTTATTTACGAATGCAGAAATTCTCCTTGAACTCCCTCTGAATTTCTTCCAGACACTATGTCTCAGGTGACAAAGAGGAAATTCTACTATCTGTTTTCATACAGAATATAATTTTAAACCTTGGGAGCCTAGTGTTACATTGGTATTTGTAATACATAATCATTTCTCGAGTGACTTCAGAGGATTGAGTTTAGTCCGTAAGCACAAGTTGCATATTGTTCAAACATATCAGATATAGGGTCTTGTTTAACAAAACCTGTCGCTCCCCCTCCTCCATCTGAAAAGCCCTATATTGTTGTACAAATATGAAATTCAAAGAGAAAGGTAATCATCTTTAAGGAGTTGCATTTTTTATTTCAAGTCTAAGTATTAAAATGTGCTACATATGGTTGCAAGGGGTTGGGTGGTCTTTTTTTTTTTTTTTTTTTTTTTTTGCTAATACTGAACATAGGCACCTAACATTGGCACTCACCTTCTTCTACATTAAGAAGGTTCCGCGTGATTTCCGGCCAATTGTTTCATCACTAGTGTCTTTGAGCAATTAGATAACAGTGAAAGAAAAACTTATGCAACTGGTTTTGTCATTCAAATACATACATATTCACTCTAATCATTTTGAGAAGTAGCTCTAATTATGCCTGTAATAGTTACCCTGAAAATATATTTTGTATTTTGATTTAATACGTAATTCATTTTTTCTGAATGTCACTGGAGTTCAACTCCTTGGAAGGACAATTAACCTTCAATTGCCAGGCACCTCAGTTTAAACTTTAATCGCTCCCCAATCGCCTCCAATGTTACACTTGGTATATTTCTTTTAAATAAAATTCTGAAAATATGTCAGATTTTTTAAATGATCAAACCATTCTAAATATTAACAGGTTAGACATCAGAGAAAGTTATCTTTATCCACCATCTCAATCAGGGGCGGATCCAAGTCTCCTTCGGAGGCGGTTACGAGTGTGACAGTGGAAGATTATCAGTTTCTCTCTGACCGGACTTCTGCAGCACATCCGAAAATTATCTCAATGCAAAAGAATTTTGTCACTCAAGACACTTCTTAGACAATCAATCGGAGATCACATGATCCAACGTGGTCGCAATTTCAAAGACGTTTTATCTCAAAACTACCCAATAGAACTTGCTTTAAACAATGAAAGCGCAGTTGTCAAAGTATAACTTTGATTCACAAAGATAAACTTTGAGGTTTTGTTAATAGGAGAAGTAGGAATTCGTTATTCTCGAATGTTACTAAGTTCTTAGTGTTTCTCTGTAAAACGCTGAGGTTAGTTTATTCGCAAGTAATTGCCAAATTAATATGGAGGGTATATGTACTTTTTTTGCAGTTCCTTAAAGTGTTCTTGAAATAACCTCTATAAATTTTGAAACTGTTTTTCTCTTAACTTAAACATATACTTGAAATGGTTTATTACGAACAGGACAAAAATAGGCGTGATAGATTAATTACAAGTAATCTGGTTAGAAACACTGTTATTTGTAATTTAGTTCCAAAACCTGCCGCCCGCACTCGTTCGCTGTTCAAGTAATACAATTGTCATATGGCTCGTTACTTACAGAAAAGTTAAACCAAAAATGAAAACATTCCGAGTGTTTTTAAAATTTTATCCCAATTTATTTTAGTAAAGTATAACAACATTGGTGGAGAGGTGAATCATATGAGAAAGCTAAGTATCCTAATTCTCAGGATGGTTAAGAAAGGCGAGAAAGTAATAAAGAATATTCTTAATGGGAATTAGACCAATTTCCGTGACAGTAGAACTCACGATCTACTGAAATTAATCGAAAAGTATTTTTTATTGAATATGCAGGGCACATATGGATATTTAGAGAAACGTGCTTGCCGATTCAGAAGAGAAAAATGACATAGTGGAAGGAGTTCCACTCGCCCAGTCCTTTGATTTCAGTAGCAATTTTACCAACAATGGCCTGTCAATGGTGAAAGTATAGCTACTACAGTAACAACTTGAAATATGTTCAATCTAAATCCGAAATAAATACCAATTAATAATTCATATTTTTGTCAATTGGCTGATGTTGTTTCGCGCTACCCTAAGATCTGAAACGATCGTGAATCACATTCGCTTTGTGCACTACCAACTCACTCATTCAGATCTAATGAGGATTCTAACACGTCAGTATTTGAAAATGTGTGTTCAAGGACTTAATTGTTACATGGTGCTGATTTTGTGCATGAGTAGAATTTCAGCACCTGTTAGTTAAATACCTGCAGGACATTCATATCAAATTGGTTGAAATGCAGTAGCCAAACGAACAGTGTTCTAGGGAAAAACTGCAATTTTAGAGCAGTCAAAAATTAACGGAAACTATAGTGATTGGTAAGTCAACTTGGTCACGATCCCCATTCATGATAAAAGTGACTTTAGGGGCTGGTGTACTGCGGGATTTAAGACAATGAGAAACTGCCTTCTATTTGTCACTACTTTGGTGACAATGAAGAGAACATATACAATGGTCTTTCGCGGGTCGAAATACAGTTCCGCATTTAAAATATACTCTATTCTGATCTCCGGGAAAATGATTTCTTGGGAAGGACTATTGGATAACAGAGTAAGAGTGTGGTGAAAATCGGTAGAGAATTTGAGACAAAAAAAAAAAGACAAATATGGTTGGAAATAGAGAAATGAAAAGCATGTACAATGTTACATGGAGGAAAATTTAAAAATCTTCAACATTAAATGATGATGATGATGATGATTGGGTGTTTAACGTCCCGTTCAGCAGCGAGGCTATATGAGACGTATACCTACTGATTAACGTGGAATCCGAAAGACATGAGCACTCGCCGGGATTAAATGAAACAAAATAATTGGGATTCGGTAGGAATTAGCGAAATTAGATGGAAAAGTAATGAAGCATTGGGCAGAGAACGATATAGAATGTTTTACTCAGATAAAGAAAAGGCGTCATAATACTGTAGATATGGGCAAGTGTTTAAAAGATAAAGTAATGCAGTTAGAATTTGTTGATGATAGAGTTATAATGTGAAGATTTAAATGAAAAAAAATATCTACTGGTGATACAGGCATACACACCGACGAATTTGCAATCAACAAAAAAGTAGAGGAAATTTATTGGAGAAAGCAAGAAATTGTATACAGGAAGAAGAGAGGTGCATGCATAAATTTAATAGGACATTTCAATGCAGTTCTTGGAGAAAAACCTAAAAGTACGTTCGTCGGGAAATATAATTTAGGCGAAAGAAATGAAAGGGGAGAGGGAGTGGTCAATTTCTGAAGAAAGAATCCTATGGTGAATTGGATGAGATGTTTCAGTCGCATATGAGAAAATATGCATGGGTACATCAATAAATGGTACAAGGTACCAAATACATTATTCTGTGATTCAAATCAGGTATTAGAATAGCATGAAGAACTTGAATGTCCTTCCCACGATCAACAATTTCTCTGATCATAATCCTGTGGTGGACAAAGTGATATTCAACTGGGGAATTTGAGTGGAAGAAAAGCACGAAATAAGATGTTGAATACAGAACGTTATGAAACGGGAAAGTAAAAAATTTTGCCTTAGAAAAACCGCAAAAAATATTCAAAAAAAGAAAGGATAGGTGAGGGGGCACTTTTAGTATACTAATTGGAAAACGTTACTGAAAGAGAGTGAAAGTTTGCTGTAGAAACAGGTTGATACAGAAGAAGGCAGAAAGATGTACAAGAAGTTAATCAACGTGTTACGAAAGGAAACAACCTTGGGAATGAAGAATATTACAACAGAAAATGCGAGGACAGATATGAATTAGAACGATTTGGAAAATGTGAGGAAATGTACTAGGATGTGAAATCTCTGAACGTTTGGAGGATGTAAGGGCAGATTAAGATGACAGTGCAATATAAGAATGAATATAGTCAGCGACAGTAGTAAAGTTTAACGAATAAGGTGGTAATTTATTTGAGAATTGGGATAGACCTTTGCGATAGATATTGAAGTAGAAATTAAAATATATGAAGAGAGTAAAGGGTATAGTATCCATCAGGATGAATTTTAAGAAGCTATTTCTGCTAGTAGGAGAGATTAAATATTCGAGATAATATAAAAGACAAATTCATTAATAATATGGGAAACAAGACAAGTAAAACGTGTTCCAGGTCATTAATCAAATATAACAAATAGGAGAGTTGCCAAAAGACTTCCTAAAGACGATCATGATAATGTTGGGTAATAACTCGAAACCAGAGAGATGCGAGCTTATAATACTATTACTTTCGCATTTCTTTTGATCGCTTGAATTGGAAACTGTTATTGAGAATTCTAAACAAGATTAGGTTGGAAAAATCTTTTAGTTTTACATCCCACGTTTATGATGATTAGAGTAAAGTAGACAGTAATGATGAGAAATGAATGAATTGGTCTAAGCAAATGGGACGAAATGTGAGAACCCTATAAAACCCACCACATTCGTGTTTGTCCATAACAAAGTCCACACTATTTCCTTTGGTTTTTAAGTATTTCTTAATGTAAGTTTTAGTTTACTGGATATTTCATAATACTTATTTTCATGCGTATTGGAAGACAGTTCTCAATACAAATGCAGATGTTCGTCTTGTAAATATATGAAAGATGCATACCAAATTTATGGTTATCATCAAGCATTATCGAGGATATGAAAATGAAAATTTTTGAATACCTTAATTTTCACTTTTGTGGTCCCATGTTCCAAATGTTCTCTTATGTATAGTGCACGTACAGGAAAAATACTCTCAGTGTATATTTCAGTGAAAATTCCAAGATTTCATGTATAATAGGTTCGTAGATCTGGTTATGTGACTCAATGGATCTAATTGTTTCTCTAACTATGAAACTTCATTGTATTTGTTGATAGAATGTAATATGGTTTTAGTTTAACTTTTAACCTAAAAGCAACTACACATACAGTTACAGTGCGACAAATATATTGTGATTATATTTTAATCTTTCTTTAACAATTTTTTAAAATTATATTGATTACTATGTGCAATATTAAGACGTTTGAATTTATAAATAACGAAGTGATATGCTATACAAGATCATAATAACTTATACTGACTTTGAAATCGTAAACTTGAGAGTTTCACGTTTTAAAATAAATAACATAGTATTCGAATTAATTAAAACTTTCAAGTTATCTTTTTGCTTGTATCCCTTTCATGTATAGCAGATGCCGTTTTCATATTTTTCAAACAATTACGATAGCTGCCAAAGTTTAATTAATTGAATTAAGTTTACATTTATTTTCTGTAGTATTACAAGCAGAAATCGAATGAAAATTTTAGGAATTATTAATATCCTTAAAACACAATAATAAGCAGTGAAAAAAAGTGAAAGTGCAACTAATAGTTAATTTCGGTTATAGTCTAATTATTAGAAGAAAGATAGTTATATAAAACTTACGTCTTCATCAATTGCTTAGAACTGTTGTTTAGCACATTGATAGGGCAAAGAGAAAGAGCAGGCATAGGAATTCTCCACTCATTGTAATTTTTCTCAATTGTTACTACCACTGGATTATCTTGGAACTTTCTCCAAGATGCGTGAATAAGGTAACCTGTTATAAGGATACCTAATCCGAAGAGCAAAAGGAACAGAAATCTGAAACAATATCAAACAAATTAAAAGTTGTTAGTGTGTTTAATATATTGCACTATAGTTACAAAAGTTATGTATTTCAATGTAAGTACAAGTGTTACAAAAAGTAAATCATACTTTAATTAAATTGTAAACACATATCAAAAAAACAGTGCTTGTTCACGAACAAAATCACGAATGCAAAAGTTTAGTATACAGTTTTATTGCAGAATAATATAGAAAACAAGTAACTAAGCTATAGTTTTCAGTCCGGTCTCCTTGTACATTTACACTGCAACCAGATTTGAAGTGTAACAAGAAACTATCAGTTTGAAAGGACTGAAATAAATTGCATATTTATGGACACAAAATTATATATTAAACTACTACTTCAAAGAGTTGGATGAAATTATCAACTAGAACTCTATTAAAGTTAGTTCTCGTGATCGGCTTAAAATTCAGACCAGGCAGCTACGCATATAGAGCAACATCTACTTACAATCAGAATATAACTGAGAATGTCAGTGGTGTTCTGAGTATATTCTTCATAATCTACATTGGAATATGTTTAAAATAAAACATTTTAGGTAGTTTTTTTTTAAATTATTTGTGTGTGTGTGTGTGTGTGTGTAGGTGTGTGTCTGCGTTTGTGTTAACGAATAAATATCTAAGAAGTTGATATGTTACTTTGAATGTATCCATCCACACATCACACTAACACACGATTAGTTCATTTCATATTCATAATATGAAGATCATATGCTCCAGTTTAGTCTAGGACTTTCTACTATTAATGAAAGGTAAATCGTATTATTCTAGCTTGGACCATATGTGTTTCCCTGTTTATTTCTTATATAGTGCGGGCTTTATAGTTTCTAATAACTCCTTATGATATGCAAGAAATTATTACAAACCATGACTGAAGTGCCTATCTTACTGACGTAAATGAACTATTCTTTGTAATAAAAGCTCTAAAAATAAGAGCTTAGTATTTATTCTATATTTAGTGCAATGGCATGAACTTCATACAAACATCTTGTGTTAGCGATAACTTCTGATGCATCTCAAGAAGAAAACTTGCTTCAAACCTCACACAGAGATAAAATCCAATTCTAATTTTTATCTATCAGGAGTAGAAAGTTATCATTCATCATTGTCCAAAATTGGTTGCGTTTTATACGAATCGTACTCATAACAAATACGTAATAATAAAATTGAATGTATGTTTAGCGAACACACCTAATGATAAAAAAGCCGCAGCTGATGGTGCCCTAAGCTACGTACAGAGCATTTTGTTAGAGAACGTTACGAAAATAATTTACTTCTAAGAGGGATTATCAAGAGAGTTGACCGTATAAAACTAACTAACTAACTCTATGGGCCATGGAACCCGAAAGTTCAATGAAGCCTTTGTAAAAGCTCTCCATTGATATCTACCCTTAGCCAACTGGATCCAGTTTCTACTTTGTATTCCTATATCTGTCAGAGTCATCTTAATATTATCCTCCAATCTGCGTCTAGGTCTTCCTAATGATCGTTTTCCGATTGGTCTTCCAATTAATAATTTGATAGCGTTCTTATTTTCTTTCATCCTGGCAACATTACCTAACCGCCTGATCCTCCTACACTTGATAAAATGCATAAAATATTTATGACTACTTCCTCGTTATAAAGTTCCCGCCATTCTCCATTCCCACGCCTCTTCGCTCCGAGGATCTTCTTCTGAAATACTTTCAGTCTATGTTTTTCCCTGAGAGTAAGCGACCATGTTTCATAAACATACAGAATAACAGGTATGATTATGAATTTTAACTTTAAATCCCTATACAGAATTCGTGACAACAAAAGACTTTTAACTGAATAATAACACGAATTCCATGCCTTTAGTTAGCAATTAAATTCTTCATCAATTTGGTTTTCGTCTATTAATATTGATCCTAGATACTTGAAAGTATCCATTTTATTAAATGTATTACTCGCTATTTTAACGCCTCTGTAATTTGTTGTATTACGATCTCGAAGAACTTAGTATTTAGTTTGCTCTGCATTTACTTCTAAACATATCTTCCTGCAAGCGTTTAATACGAATCTTGCATTCCATTCTAGTGTTCTTCTATCATCCTGTATTAAATTTACATCATAAGCATACGAAATAACCTGGTAAAGACTAACAGGTAAAAATAACTCTAGGGCCTGATTGCTATATTTAATTTTCCATATAGTGTATTCCAAGACAATGTTGAATAATAAAGGTGACAACGCATCTTGTTCTTTCAGGTCATTCTCTACGTTAAAGCTCATGGACTATATTTTGGGATTCAGTTAAACACATCTTAATTAATGTAACTAGCTTTTTCGGCATTCCAAACTCTGTGATCATGTTGTACATTTTTTCTCTCCTAACCGAGTCTTAAGACTTTCTAAAATCAATAAATAGTTGATGTACCGTTTTATTGTATTCCTGCTTCTTTTACAGTATTTGTCAAAAGATAAATATTTGGTCGAAACTTGATTGATTTAGTCTAATATCCAATAATTTCATCTTCGTATGGGGTCAATTTTGCTAATACAATGAAAAATTTTACAGGATGTCGACAGAAGAGAAATGCATCTATTATTATTACAGTTATTTTTATCACCTTTCTTGTGAAGTGGAACAATGATTGATTCTTTCCACCATTGTGAGAATTCTTCCTTGTTCAGATACAGACAACTAATTTGAGTATCTTGTTCCACAATGTTTAGCCTCCAGCTAAAATCAACTCAGCAGGAATTTCGTCTACTTCAAGAGATTTAAGTTTCTTTGATTTCTTTATAGCGATTTCCACTTCTGCTCGGTTAGGTTCTGGAATATACAGTTCTGCACTGTGTATTTCCCTTTCTACACGCACATTAGTTTTTGGCTTTGGTGTTTGGCAAATCTTCAAAGAAATCTTTCCATCTAGTCAAAATGGTATCTGTGTCAGTGAGAACTGTTCTGTCAGCTTTGTTTAATATATAAGCACGAGGTTGATAACCTCTATTAAATTCGTTTATTCTATTATACATGTCCCGAAAGATTTATTTTTACCATAATCGTCAAATTCCTTAATTTTAGCTTTGAACCTTATGACACCAACCTTTCAAAGTTTACGTTAATGCCAACCTGGGTTCCGTGCAGACCCCAACCAATAACGTTGTTAGTAGGCACTTTCTAATTAGCTTTTATTTTTGTTATATTGTTCAATACTGTTCCTTAGTTTTATTTACTATAATATAGTAAACACACACACACATACACACACACACACACACACACACACACACATATATATATATATATATATATATATATATATATATAGATAGATAGATAGATATATATATAGATAGATAGATAGATAGATAGGTAGATAGATAGATAGATAGGTATAGATATAGATATATAGATAGTATACTTACTAGAAAAGTATACTAAACGCACACCGTTTTTTATTTTACGGCTTAGAGATATTTTGTTTCCACATATTGTGGAACATTTGCGTACTACGATACATTCTGCAGAAATTCTCTTTATACTACATTTTCTTTATTTCTGCATATTTTCTGATCGCTCACGACTCTCAACCATTTCCCTATGGATATCTCTCTTTCACCTTATTGTACTAACAACTGTTGTTAGCTCAAGAAACAACTCTAGGAGAGCCACGTGCTTCTGAAATGAATCTCCTAGTTATGTTTAATCCCTTATTTAACCACGGCTTTACAAGTCACTTGACCAGGTCTTTTACATTTCCTCTTTCATGCCCTATCTGCTGAAAAACATATATTTTGTCTCTATATGAATATGGTGTTTCAGTATTGCACATTCAGTAAATTTTATACCGCATTTTCCGGGCATACTTGGAATGTAAACATAATTAAAAAAAAATCTTCCACTGTAGGTACGAATTACAGATCTATAGTTTAGAAATTTCCAGATTTGTGGAAATCATCGAAATTCAGAACGAATGTTTCCCAGAGTTCACGGAATGCTGATATCTTGCCTGTTTCCAGTTTATCTTTGACTAGTTAGAATGTTGTGAAATCAACAGCTAAAAACACAATTGAAACAATTTAACGACATCATTGCTTGCAATATTGGACGTCCATTTTCACTTGCCCAGAATTCATTCAAGACTTTTCCTGCCGACATTTGCAGACGGGCCAAAATAATGAAATCTATGAACGCATATATTTCAGTTTCATCGTTTTCTGAGTTTTACTCCTTTACTTTCTGAGCATAGATTCGAGCTTCTGTTTCCTGCAAAATTAGTAAATAACAGTATATGATATATAGAAATTATTTCTATTTACGTGATATTATGCAGGATTCGGTATATGATATACTGCAGCAAACATCAACGGATTAATTTCTTTTGGCGACGGTCATTATATTTCCTTAGGAAATTATTTCATTTAATTTCATTTAATTATCAATATATTATTATCATTATTATTGTATTCTTGACTAAAATAAACCTTACCTAAAATATGTTATCCCTTTCTGTTGCAAATGAACAATACAGAGTAACGTAATTGCACAATGAAACCAAGCTTATTTATTAGAACATATACAACTTATATAGAATGTTGTACTAAATAATATTATTGCTAATAATGCTTACTCCACATATTGTGTCAATAAAATATCATAGATCTTGGTGAGTGCGACTATTATGCAAATACAGTACAACGAAAGCTTGATATAATGTCAATTAGGTTAAGTTTCTGCCAAACTGGTTATGGAATACAGGAATTTTGATATATTTTAATCATTAATTCATGGAACTAGATGTATTTTCTTTTATCTTGCGGCATAATAATATCGAAGAAGTACCTAAGCTCCAGAGGAGCTTTTTTAGCTAAACATCGAGGTTGTATTTATGCCTTTCATTACAAAGTTTGATTTTCAATGTAAATGAATATTTAATAAAATAACAGCTGTGCGTATTTGGTCATTATTTCTAGATTGTAATCAATTGTACTTAATCACCTTTTTCTTGTGTTTTAAATCCAAGATTGGCTTTTAATGAATATTGGTCGAATAAACTCAATTTGTTTTCAAATTTCTGAGCTTATAAAACCTTATCGAATGACTTTCTTGTCTTGTCTTTTACACTATTGTCAGTGTTCTATGGGCGCACCAGGTTTTTCACCAGTATGCGCTATAAATGTAAAATAAATTCATTATTCATTTTCCAAAAAGTATTTAAACACAGGAAATTGCATAAATTTTCAATAAAGTAATATTTTTTCCCATTTTCAAGTACTGTTTCTGTATCTGTTTTCTCTATGAGTGCAATATTTATCAGGATTTCCAGTGTCGTAATTGATATCAGGATTAGTAAAAAGATGAATAAAAAGGTTTCTTAGTATTCTTGTTGTTGCACATTACTTCACTATATTTCATATAGTCCATTAGTAAATATTATGTAGTAGATTTTTTATATATTTATACCAGATTTAACGAAAAAATGTATTAGTGCTTTGATTGGTAGCCAGTTGTTAGTTGCCAATACGTATTTATAGGAAAAAGGTCCATACCCAAGATAAGAATATAATAGCTGGGGACGTAGAAATTGAAATAACTCACATTCAAAAATGATATGGTTAATATTTCCTATTCCTTTATCACACCAACAATGATATGTGGGTTTTTCCTTATTTGAAATAATTTTAGACGTGATAACGCTGTTCCAAAAATAACGCGATACTAAATTATAATTTCTGGAAGAGTCCATGTTTTAATATTTTGTTTCGTTGAATTTTGAAGAGGAGTAGAAATTAACCAATAAAATTCATCAGGCAGTGATTGTTGTTTATCATACCATTTGTTTAACTCTTCCTTATGATATTCTTTAATAAGATTAAAATAATTTCCGGATGATAACTTTATATGCGTTGGTTTTCCTGCTAGACATGCTGTTTTCGCCGCATTATCTATAATGTTACTATTTGTTTCAATGTTAACATGAGCTTTAATAAAAGTGAAATAAATTTTGTAATTATTTTCAGTCATGTTAAGATATAAATATTTAATATTTAGAATGCTCCTGGTTGTAGAGTTGTTCCAGTGAATAGAGTTTAATGCTGTTAGCACACTTAACGAATCTGAGCAAATAACAGATTTTTTTATTTTATATTTTTTTATAAATAATAATGCTTGCCGGATGGCAAATGCTTATTCTTCAAATATTGTGGTATTGATGGATAACTTATACTTAAGAGTTGTTGTTCTAGATGGAATATATATTGCTGCTCCTACATTGATATTAAATTTAGATACATCTGTATAGATGAATGTAGCATCTTCATCAAATCTTTGTTTAAACTTTCCATATACGTTGATAAATTTTCTCTTTTAAATCTTCATTTGATACCGAGATATAAGTAGGTTTCATCACTGCTATTTGTGTCGTATTAACTTTATACTTCCAGACAAAGCATGGAAGCGATGGAACTTTATGTATCCTCATGTTTAACATTTTAAAATTGAGATATGCGTGAACTATCCATGGATAATTACGAGTGTAAGGAAGATTCAGTTTCTTAAGTAATATTTCTAACTGTTGAAGTTTGGTAATAATAGGAGATTTTAATTTACCAAATACTTTTAATATAAATTTTGATGCCAACATAGAAAATAATATTGGTAATGGAGTGTATTCTGATTCCTTTAATAAGGCCAGTTTTGCGCAGAATGACGGTTTTGAAAATATTATTTTTGCTAAATTATATATTGATTGTTCTAAACAGTTATAATATAAACCAGACTTGTTATAAAATATATTACCATATGAAATTTTCGCAATATATCCTTGATGTAGCATTGGTAATAACGTAAATGGGTTGATTCCCCATCGCTTAGAGGATAGACATTTAATTAAATTTAAGTATTTTATGTGTTCTTTCCTCAATGATTGTAGTTGTAATTTCCAATTTAATTTGCGATCTAATATTATACCCAAACATTTTATATGTTTTTCTGATTTCAATTTATAATCATTGTAAGTCAATTGATATTTTTGTAAATTCCTTTTCCTGGAAAAAATAATGAATTTTGTTTTGTTCCAATTTAGCTCTAGTCCATTACTATTCATCCATTTATTAATGATATCTAAGTTTTTCTCCATGTTTGGTATTGAACGTTCAACTTGTGTTGTATAAGATCGTATCTGAAGATCCTCAGCAAAACAAGTAATGCCGGTATTATCCCATGTTGAATTTATTAAATCAGCAATATAAATATTAAATAAAATCGGACTTTATTTACTTCCTTGTAACAAGCCTAATGAAGTTATCCTCTGTGAGGTTTATGAATTCTTCACTTTTATAAATACTTGTCTGTTAATCAAAGTATTATGTATAATACTAATCATCTCTCCAGGAATATGAAGTTTATACATTTTTTCCACTAGAATATCTAATATCACATGATCATATGCTTCTTTTGTATCAAATGATGTAACCAATAGAGCTCCTCTTGAAATAAAAGTTTTATAAATATCAAGTATTAATATCGTTAATGCATCATATGTTGAAAAATTTTTCCTAAAACCAGTTATATTGAAGGAAAAAGTTTGTGAATTTTCTAAAAAACAATTTAATCTGTTTAGTATTAAATTTTTGAATTTTTTTTAATGAACAGGATAATAAAGAAATTGGTCGGAAGTTGTTTGCAGCACTTAAATCTGTAGCATTTTTTGGGATAGGTAATATTAAAACTTTTTCCAGTTTAATGGTATTTGTCCTGTATTCCAAATGTGGTTGTAATAATTTAATAGCATCTGCAATCCTTTAGTTGGTAGATTTTTATAGTGTAAATAACTAATGCCGTCTATTCCCGGTGTAGTATTTTAACGCATATTTTTTAATAGTTTCTAGTTCAGCCATGGTGAAGTTCTTATCCAGCTCGAAATTCGTATTAGAAAATAAAAATTTGGATAGTAAACGCCGATCATTATTAACGGTACATGGTGTTAATTTTAAATGAAAATTATGTATCCATTCTAAATAATGCAAATACATTTGATTATCATGTTTGGAGGGATATTGTTGAAGTTTTTCCAGAAGTTCCATATTTTATAAGGTGGAGTACGATCAGATAAAGTATTACAGAATTCTTGCCATTTTGAACGTTTAGTTTGATTAGTAATTCTTTTCGTTTGAGCTTTTTGTTGTTGATATTTGAAGAAAGTTTTTGGTGTGCGTGTCGATAAAAATATTTTGAAGGTTTGAATAGTTTGATTCACATGATTTTGACATAGTGTATTCCACCAGATTGGTTTTAGATGTTTCCTCTCAAATGATAGTCTAAATATTGTTTCTGAATTTTTAATTTCATTATTCAAAGTATAAATCGTAGTTTTTATCAATATAAATATTTCTCAGGTATTTTGATCTTGAGTAATTTGATTTTGAATTATATGTTGATAGTCTGACCATGAGATGTTCGTGGTCACATGTTGTAATTTTGATTTAAAGGCAGTATTTTTTCTGTCATTATAAGTTAGTCCTGTTGATATAAAGTGAGTTTTGAAAATAATAGGAAAATGATCGCTGGTGAAAATACGTTGTCATTCTGTTTCTATATAATGTAAACTCTTCGATAGTGTTAAGTCTGGAGCACTTAATATATTATTTTGCATTGTAGTAAAAGATCCATTATTAAGGTATAGATAGGATGAATTTAACAGTTCTTTAAGAAAACTCCTACCACCTGAATCAGTTCTATTTGATCCCCGTAATTTAGACTCAATATTACGATCTCCACCTATGTAATCAATATCATTATTAGCGAATAATTGTTTCCAAAAGTTATCTTCCACAATTATTTTAGGAATCTATAAATATTAATTATTTTTAGATTCTCAATCATTATACCAAGCAGCTGGATATGTGGGTGTACATTTTGTAAACTAAAATTTAAATTTTTGAAACTTAAATGATTTTTAACACAGATGGCAATTTCTCCGTGAGCATCGTGACGAGTCTGATTGATACATTGATATCCTTTAAGTTTAGAGGAATTCTTGGAATACATCAGGTTTCTTGTAATAAAATAATATCAGGGAAGAAAATAGAAACTAGTATTTTTAAATATTGTAATGTGCCATATATAGTCTGTGCATTCCATTGTATTATGGTTATTCTTTCTTTCTTGCAAATGGCCATACAGAGTAATACTTTATAATTTTAATACTGAATATACATTATTTAAAGTTGCATCGAATTGATTTTATGAGAAAGTATCCTCTTTAGATGTGGCATACGTATATAGAATTGTTTTTAACACCTTCTCGTATTTTTTGTTGATCTTGAATATTTAAAGTCACGTTTGATGATGAATTTATACCCATCCATTGATCCTGATTCTGTGATGAGTGATTCCATCCTGATTGAATGACTTTCTCGTTTTTATTTTATACTTTTAATTAAATTTACTTCTTCTTCTAATAAAGGAAGCCATTTCGCCATTTGGTACTTAGCAATGATAAAGCAGATTTTTTCGGTTCAGATATAGAACAAGGTAGCATATTTAACAATTAAATATAAAGTTCTAGCTTTATTAAAAAATTAAACATGTAGTAAATGTTATTAAATTGTTTTTGGAGCAAACCCTAGCAAATCTGCACTTTTGAAAACAACGAGTAATAAAGAAATAAACACAATATCAATGCAGCTGCTATGGCCACTGCGGGGTATAACAAGGTTTTCCATAATTGGAATTTTACGTGATAATTAGAAAGTACATTAGGAAACAATTGTATGCGTTCGAAATGTACAGATGACGTGCTATCTAAATTGCTTATTTATTCCAAAGTACTTTTCTAATAATGAGCAATTCCTTATTGATCCATTCTTCTAAATTCTTTTGATTTTTACATACTTTTACTGTTAAAAACAGTAATATATGTAAACAAAATCTGGTGATTTTCTGACGTTCAATGGTAGCATTTTAATAACAAACTTTTCAGTTTCTGTTATTTTCTCATTTTCTCTTATATAAACATTTTATTATCCTTTTTACTACTATCAGTTATGATCACATTTCATTTCTAATTCATGTGTTTATAAACACAATATATAGAAATGTATAGATATGTAATTTCCTAACATATCTTGAGAGATAATTTTAAAACTTTCTGCAGAAATTCAGTCAAAATTGGCATTTTAGTTTAGTAGTTTAATTGCTATCTGGCAGTTTATGTTGGTCATATCCAAGGTTTATGCTCCATGCTCGGGGAAGATACACTATATACAGAAATATTATGTGTTGAAATTGGAAGATATATTCTTTTTATCAATCTTTCTTTCAGTTATGTTTGATAGATGTTATGACCTTTGATCATTACCATGAGGAATATTATTCAGTGGGAATATTATTGGAAGAGGGATGACTAATATGAAGTGATACAGACGGTATGTAAGATTAACAAATGTTGTTTTCTTCTCGCCCAGGGACAACGCGGGGCATTTACGGAAGACACTTACCTATTAGCACACTAAACTGACTTTTCCTGATATGACGGAAAGATGAAATGATAATGCATATAGAATTGGCATGTATCAAGAAAAAGAATATGTGAATGGAAAGCTGATATTGTATAACGACATAGGAGAAAAAGCAAAGAGAGAGGGGTAGGTCGTTGTTTTGGGGGGAGTGACAAGTTCGGCTGCAGGCATACAGTTTCTGTTGCGTTGGGTGATTCGTTGTCAGGTGGTGAGCTCTATTACAATGTGGTTTCTCTGGTTCAGTGAGTTATAACACTGTTCCTTACAATTTATTAGTTTTTTTCTTTCTTCGATAAAGAATGGAAATTCTTCAAAATAAATATATTTAACACCAACTAATTTCACAATATTTCAGTGTGTAACGTCTGTAATTATTTTGGCTCTGCTCTTACCAATATTTATGCACTCTGATTTAATAAGTTAACATAAGATAATTCAGCATAACGCATTTACTCTTATAGAGTGTAAATTGTGCTCTTATAGATACTCTCTTATAGAGTACTAGAGTACTCTATAGTACTAGTACTCTTATAGAGTACTAGAGTACTAGAGTAGAATATAGATTATATATAGAGTACTCTTATAGATATGTACTTTGCGTTGTTAAATTATTCTTTTATGCGAATGAAAGTTACTCACAGCACCTATGAATTAAGATATACGATGTATGTTTCAAAACGATATAGAGAAAATACAAGTTGAGCCATATTCAATGTGGAATTCAAGTGAGATATCTTTATATAGCCTTATCTACATTCTCCCTAGGAAGGATTATCCTTTCAGAGAGATAGAGAGAAAGAGAGAGAGAGAGAGAGAGAGAGAGAGAGAGAGAAGGGAGAGAAGAAGAAAAAGAAAATTTCTATAATCATACAAATGTAAAGAAACATCAGTAAGAAAATTTTTATTTTCAGTACCACATTAAACAACTTCCCTGAGATGCGTTCATATTTTCTTAAAAGGAGTATGTGTATACTTACAGAATTTGCCCAGGAAATATTTATGCAAGTGTAACACATATTTGTAATAATAGAATGCATCGGTGGGAATTAATACCTTTCGGTTATCAAATTAATCAGTAAGTCACATCTCATATAACATTGCTGAAGGAGAACTTGTAGTTTACTAACTAGTAAGCATCTAATATTTAAACTGCAGTTAATGGAGTTAGATTCCATTTATGTCCTCGCAAGTAGTCTATGGATTAAGACGGTGCTTGCGTTCACTAGAAAATCAATAATTATTATTTTGTTGAAGAGTGTTATACGAAAAAGTAACACACAGAAATCCCAATTTGAGTTATTTTTCTTTAAAAGCTGAATTTGGAACATTCTTAACATTGAGGAACAAAATACATAAACACTACGGTCGAGCATTATTGATGAATTAATTTCCCATATCCTGCGGTGTTGGTTTGAGAAATTTCGTGACGATGACAAAATGTAGGAAAACGATAGCCCATGTCCTCAAAAATCATGTTGTGATAGCAAACTCCTCAGTATTACAGTGTAAAAGAACTCTCAAAAAGTTATTGTAAAATTTCAGTAGTGTTAAGGAAACAACTCTCATACACTATACTACTCTCGGTTCTGATACGCAACCTTAACGGTAAAGTAAAGTTGATGAGGTAATGAGACCACAAGAGTTAAGGTAACTTAAAAAGGAACCCCGTATAAAGTTATGCAGTTGTCTACCTACATAACATTCTATTCTTTTCTGCGTCCCATTAACGGGTCTTCGAAAGCGGATGTGCTATCACAAACGTAAATAATAACTACTGAACTAAACGTGAGCAACGACAGTGACTATTCGTTTGTCTTCACACATCTGAAGACTATAACCCAAAATTGCATTGCGTTCACAAAAATCTTTGCGAACTAAAACCCAAAACGACCTAGAAACCTATTTCTTCATCTGCTGAAAGTGGTGTTGCTTGTATGGTGGTATATTATGTGCTTTGAGTGATCCTATATGTCTTTCTTCGTTGAAGCAGAAATCATCAACGTGATTGTTAGAGGTAAGATACCTGCATATCTCCAAGCACCCATCAATTATCAAGAAATATTGCGCTTGAACGGTGCGCACCATGTAATCGTACATAATTGGAAATTTTAAATAATTCCTGCCCACCCTTTCTTCCTGATCCTATACGACCTTCTCTTTTTGAACCTGAATAATTTCCCTGCAAGGAAGATATTTTATGGTGACTTGTATGATGATGTGTGTGGTTGAAGATATCTCGCATCACATCCTGTAAATTTCTTTATTCACAGAATTTAATATTTGTTTATATATTAGTGCAAATATTCAAAAAAGCATGAAAGTGCCTTGTTTATTTCTAAATTATTTTCAGTTGTTATGCTTATCGGGTGTATAAATTCAATTGTTTACAAATAATTTAGTTACAAAATTGTTTAAATTATTAGTAAATACCTTTCTCCAAAAGGTCTGCCTTTCTTTGCTGATTCTCCTAAACCATGGAACGATGTTTCCAGTAGGACAGTTCTGATGCTACGTAACATTTTTTACATAGGGTACTTCGTCTTCTTGGGGTACTTCCATTCATTAGTAAACTATTACAAGTTAAATATTATTGTTATTAACATTAGTATTAGTAGTAATCGTAATAATAATACATGTTGTAACAGTAGTAGCTATTTTAAATATAACATAGTATTTTCGAAACAGTTCATATATTGAGCATCTCTGATCAAACAGAGATAGATACAGAGGTCACTAGCATGAATAAGTTAGATCCGTGCTACTTATAATCCTTAGATGTACAATATACTTTCAAATTTATTTCAACTCGTTGGTAATAAATAATTAAGTCTGCTGTTAATATAAACGATATTAGAAAATATAATGTTTTGAAATGCTAATTACCATTATTCAATATTCATATGAATATGTAACAGAATTTTGCTATTTTCGAAGTTATGGCCTATGGGTTTTTACCCTACATCTCAAATTGAGATAGAAAAATATAGCTCAACACTGTTATATATATACAGGGTTTTCATAAAGTATGGACGAATTTAATTCGCTTATAATTTACATAAAAATGCTCATATTGAAATCAAATAAAGTGCAAACGGTAGCGGAAGGATTAAATTTTTACCTGTAATCTGCACCAGCTCAGTTCATTCACCGCCACACCTCCAACTGGGCGCCATTTACGTCCACACATTCGCGTAGGCGGCGCTGGAATGAACTCACAGCGTTCCGCCATGTTTGATCGGAAATGCCAGCCACAGACGCCCTGATTTTATCCTTTAAGTTCTCCAAACCACTTGGCTTCTTTGCATAAACTTCCGTTTTCACATGACCCCAAAGCCAGAACTCGCAGGGGGTAAGGCCGGGTGACATTCGGACGCCTACGCGAATGTGTGGACGTAAATGGTGCCCAGTTGAAGGTGTGGCGTTGAATGAACTGAGCTGGTGCAGATTACAGGTAAACATTTAATCCTTCCGCTACTGTTTGCACTTTATTTGATTTCATTATGAGCATTTTTATGAAAATTATAAGCAAATTAAATCCGTCCAGACTTTATGAAAACCCTGTATATAATATTCAGTACTTTCTGAATCAATACAGGTTATCCTTTTCCTACTTCTCCTAAGAAATTCTTCAATGACAGTTACTGTAGAGCAATAAAGTTCATTCACACTTAGAAGCATTGTGTAAATGAAGAGCAAGTAATGGAGGAACTCAAAGAGAACATTTCACATTTTGAGTGATAATCAGTTTCCAGAAGATTGCACAACTTGGACATTCAGAGTTGAGTTCTGCGAGCAAAACCAATAAATTTTAATTCCACTAGCATCACCAACAGTATGTCCAACAGTACCAACAGTGCATACAACACGCACTGATTATGACTCGAAATATATGCTGTGGTGTGACGAGTCATATTTCATCTTATTACAAACCTTGTTCATCTTATTTCTTTGACTTTGACTGTGACAAGAAAAAAATAGGAATCAATTTTGAAAAAACTGAGAAACATATTGAAATATATCAGAGAGTATGTAAACAAAATGTGGAGAGTATTTTGTTTGCACCTTCCTACACAGCTACTATGCATACTTTTGGAATATGGTAAATCTAATAGAAAAGAACGATCGTTCGGATCGTCCGCAATGTCCCTGCACATACTACAGGATATTCGCTTTATCTATCCACGTTTACGTGGTCCACTTATATCGCAAATATCTGACACCATGCTGACACTCGTTGCAATTCCTCTACAAGATAACAATGAAGTGGAAGAATACATAGAACACTTATAAAGATGGTTTCACTTTCTTGAGAAATCAACAACTACAATTATTTTTCTGTCTCTTTTTTTCCCAATTGTTAGCCACATCCACAAAAGTCGTTGCACGTGATTTTTGTTAACATATTAGAAGAACGTATGAAGAATGTAATGGATATATTGTAATTTTCTTAGCCTTTTCGGATAATCTAATGCTTCAACTGGTTTTGTACATTCCATTTTCTCAACAGTCAAAAATAGGTATCAGATTTTTCTCCACATAGTTTGATGCCCACTACTCTCTTCAATGAAGACTTTAATGAAAATGGAAACAACAAAAATACATTTTAGACAATTTTAAAAGCAGGCTGGTAATTGCTTTTTTAACATAATCGGTAAGAGAATGGTAACAATGATAACGCAAATCATATCCACATGTTAATAATTAGGAAAATGATGGATATAAAATCGGAAATAAAACATATCCATATTTGTCTAAGACCTGATGACTGAAGTTGGCAGACATTGTATACACTGCAAAACAATATTTTCTGCATATTCATCACTCTGGCTAGGACAGAAATATTCACACCGAAATATTTCCAGAATTATTGAATAGAATAGTCAATTGTTTGTAATTAAAATAAGCTAGAAATTGGAAGAACGTCTTCAGATAATTCGAACATCTTCAGTATTTGCAACATAATATCCCAGACAAGTAGTTGTGAAAAAACCTTAAGTATCTCCTTAAAGGACTATCATTTTGAACCATAGTGAAATTAACCAGTCCAGTTTAAACCATTGCAAACTGTAGTTGTATACGTAACTCAACTATTATGTTTCTTATGTATAAGAAGCAAAAATGATAAGTGTTTTATGTACCGTATTTTGTCCGTGTGTATAGTATACAGTAGTTATAGGTAAAATGCTCCTACTTGAAGGTATATATCACTGTGATTTATCCGTAATCGTAAATATTATTTGATATGGTAAGTAAGGTGCAGGAATGTACATAACAGAGAGGATGTTGCAAAGAAGAAATCAAATTCTGATTATAGTAAGTAGATAAAAGAAACACTATAAGTTTTTTTTCGTATTCCGATACTATTTGATGCAACCCATTGATATTGTTCTAATAATTATTAGGAAAATCTTCGTTTAATCAAGCAGATAAACATTCATGCATATCGAGTATCAAGCACGGTATGCATTTTAGTGCAGCTCAAATTGCGCTGGTAATAACATTGAATCAGTGCTGCAAAACTTAGCAAGCCTTTCTGCTTTGAAGTAAGCATATTGAAGCATATTCATGTACATTCCAAAATTACCAGATAAATGTAATAGAAACAATAGGATGGTGCTCCTGAAGCTCATTCCAGCCATGTCTGACTGTAAAAATAACTCTGGAGTTTATCATGTCCATGCATTCTGTCCAATAGGTAAAAAAACTCAATTTTACTTGTGATGTTAGTGTGTAATTTCAACAAAAAAGCCATGGTCATCTTAAACCGTGGCATCTTAGAAATATTGTAGTGTATCATAAATAACTAGTAACTCAAAATGAGAATGTGATAACCCTTGTTTCTGTGGAACTTGATATCTGTCTTCTAGAGAAATATTCTGAACGTTTTTGCGAAATCTTGTAAATTATGTAATTGCGAAAATTAGTTGAAATTCACCTACAAAAATATGTAAATTTACTAAAGAAAGAAAGAAATAATCATTAAAATGGTACCACAAATACATTAATGAAAGCAGTATTGCAATGATTGTGTATTTCTTTAATATACTTAGAGCAATAATTAAGAAATCTTATTAGTGTAGACAGAGTTACACATGACTTCTGTGTATTTGAAAACCATTTACATAAGTTAGATATGAAGATTATTGAAAATCTTTTACGTCGCAAAGTATCTCAGATACCAAAGGTTTAAATGTATTATAACTTTTCTCGTATTTAAACTAATTACACCTTATGAGGACCACAGTATTTGATACTAAATCTATTTTAACTTGTGTTTAACAGATTTTTAATTTGTGTTTCTTCATCGTACTCACTTGCACGATTAATTCTCTATAAGATCCTACATTTTAATATCTTTAATGTTGTTGCATTATTAGATTGCAACGTTGGAAAATAAATGTAGTATTAAATATGTTTTATTGTGTTAAATTTAAAATATTTAATGACCTGATATAGGGCAATTTCAAAAATAGTTCAACTCTACTCTTATGATTGTAACTTAGGTTATCTGGTTGTATTGCAAGCCATGTGAGGCGATTTCTTTCTGTTCATTTGCATCGTACTAAATCTTAGTGTCTTTTTTGTTGATTTGAATGTTACTAATATATTTCAAGGTAACTTCTCCACTGTCTGTTTACTCCCTCCCCCCCCCGAAAAAAAAAAGAAAATCGCTTATAGTAACTGGCACTAAAATAAACAATTGGTGTTCATGTCGCAGTGTTAAACTACAGTGGCTTTCCGAAATATACGAATACATTATTCAAATTTGAAGTAGTATATATATATAACTCATCCCAGAACAAAAGAATAATATCACAAATAGAATCTGTTCCTCAGATACTAAGTCCAAACAAAAAAAAATATTTGCTATCTCTAGCCATTTTTGTCCAATAGAAATAAGTTTTTAAACTAAATGTACTATTGAATTTCAACAATTTCAAGTTTTCGTAGAACTGTAGGTGATGATAGCATGTTCTCTTGAGATGCTGAATAGATTCACAAATGTAGCTATCCATTACTTTACTTATATAACGATAAGGTGGAAACGGGAAACAGTTGATTAATACCATTACCGTTTTAAAAGGACAATAGACAAGATGGAAGCTATTCTTTGGATACTAAATCGATTACATTTTTTTCTAAATATTCTATATTTTTCTTATATCACAATAGGTATTGCAACCGGAAGTATTAGTACATTTTAAAAATATTGTTTTTGTTAGACTGGAGCGAGAAATGATGATGGGTTCTCTTAACACAACTGGATCGATTGCAGAAAGCGCTTGTCGTTATTTATTACAATAATTCTTTGAAACCGGAAATGGTTAAGGTGAACCACTTCCAATTAGTGTAATTCTATGGTGTCACTGATCTGATCCCAGTTCGTGCTAAGTGTTCTTTGTAATGGAGAAACATTGTTTGCTTTGGTTTTTTTCGGATATGTCCTGTATCCTCCACTAATTTCATTCCGCCATTTCGTTCATTTCTCATCATCACCGTTCTTGTTCTGGATATCTTAAGCGTGATACGTAAGTTCATATTTCATCAATTTTCAAAAGGTGACAGGGTATTTCCTACACTGTGTAATTTTCAGATATGCTCATAATAGAGTTTTCATATATACCCTGATTTCAAGGAGGTTCAAAGTAGGCAGGAAATAAGCTTTGAAAACAATAGACATCCAATGATTCGGAGGGATGTCGGAAGTCGGAACTGGCAGCTCCATGATTTTTGTGGTCGGAATAATGTGATGATATGTATTTCACGTTTTCAGCATTTATAAGCATGAACGAAAATATTGCTGAGAACGAGAAACCGTGCTCCTGTTGCTCCTTAACGCTTTCGATATCGCGCCAAAGAATTTCATGTTCACTATTATCAAGGCTTATCGTTTGCCTACTTTGTACCAATCATAAGGTCAGAGCATATCTCAAAATTCGGTTGATGGCACGTCTTGGAACTTCTCCCTGCATGGAATACTCTGTATACCCATTGAACATTAATGAAATATGCATTTTTAGATTTCGTATGCGTGACTTCCTTTACGCTGATAAGGACCCCATCCACAATTTGAAATGGGCCCGCTTGAAATTTGGCTTTTTCGTGATTTTGAACAGCACTAGCTCTGAAATTATGCACTTTTCCCCACTGGTCTATGCAAACTTCTTCTCTCATTTTGATATAAGGTACCACCTCCTACAGTTTGTGGTATAGTTCATTAACACCTTGTTTATATATATATATATATATATATATATATATATATATATATATATATATATATATATATATATATGCAAGTTGACTCCTGCCACTGAGACAAGAAAAAATAATGTCTTCAGCTTTCGGCTATCGGACATAATTTGGGACCTACAAGGTGCCGAAAGCATGAGAAAATGACTTTCTGACGCAAATAGTTCGGAAACTATCCAACATAAAGAAGCTATCCAAACATCCAACGGGTATAAAATTCACTGAAGAAGTCATACCTGCTGTATTGAATTTTTCCATGCTTCACAATCCTATCAAGCACGCGCAAGAGATTCCACAAGATTAACTCAAAAACAAGTTATATACACGTTGCTCGATGAAAAAAGTATCATGAAATGTTCAAGTTGAGCCTACGTCATCGGCAGAGCCGTAATTTGTGGTGGTAGCGCGGAGAGTTGAGAAACTCCCCGCCGTTTGAGGGGGCCCGTTTTCAGAATTTTTTTATTCCATATACGATACGAACATTAAATTAGAAATGAAGCATCAAATAGGGTCGCTATATTACGTAAACAAAACAACATACAAAAATCAAATAAAAACAAAATGAGTCCTGGACTCATTTGAGTTATATTTATTCGTATGGCTTTGAGACTTATCAATATTGTCCCCTTAATAATTTTGTCATGTATGGAATGGATCGAGGGAATAACTAACGGAACCGCAGACCTTGCCATGCCCGAGGTCCCACAGGCTCCGGTGGGCCCTAAGGATTAAGAGAAAGTTGAAGAGAATGGGCCGAATAATTAGAAATCAACTTTTTCTATGGACCCAGATAAGCCTATTAATGTGTGCCCCTCAGAAAAGTGTTGAGTTGATTTTGAGTTTATCATTCTGTTCAGCAGCGAGGCTATATGAGACGTTGACCAACTGATGCAAACCACATGAGCTCCCGCCGGGAATTGTACCCGGATCTCCCAGGCCAAAGCCCCCCGCCAGAAAAGAGTCAAAGTTACGGCGCTGGTCGTCAGTTGCAGGCATGGTCCAGATTTACATTATATTTCTTCTTTACCATTACTTGTAATTTCCGAAGAAGAAAAGATGACTGAAATTATTTTTACATTCATTAAATTGTATCAACACGTGTAGAAACAGACCGTTCTATGTTTATGTTCCATAACTACTATATTATTTTCTCATATACATATGAAGAGTTTGTGGCAAATTTAACCGGTGCCACTAGCCGAGTCAACCCGTGCGTTCGGCTTCTAATCATGAAGCGCAATCCACTAGAGGTTCGAATTCCTCTGAAGAGCAAGGTCGAAATTTTAATTGTTCACAGTATTTCTGTGTTCGTGTTGCTGTAGTGTTTGGAATACGTCGAAAGCACATAAGGTGCCAGTGGTGAACAATACTCCGGTTGGGGCCATTTGTTTAAAAGAAATTATGAAAGCAGAAAACTCTCATTGCAGCTACTTGGGTTCAAATCCCGTCGTGATAATTAGTATTTTTTTCTGAATGGCAAAATTAAGCTTATGTAATTTGTATTGTAATTATATTATTATTATTATTATTATTATTATTATTATTATTATTATTATTATTATTATTATTATTATTATTATTATTATTATTACCACAATGGAAAGAAAAAGTAATATATTCGAAGGTATACATAGGAACAGAAAAGATATAGAGTAGGTCCCATGTTTCTTAGGATTACACATGAACGCAATAATATTATTACGTTTACGGATTTAGAGATAGAATTATCATTTTATGACAACAAGAAATGGAATATAAAGATTTGTTAGCTCATAACAGTAACAGTAATGCATTTTATTTCGCCCTTCTTGTAGGTAGAAAGGTGATTTGACATCTTAAATAGGATCATTCCAGTGACTAGCGTTGTAAGTTCGATCACAATTTGCAATTTGCTCACAGCTACGAACAATTCCATGGAATTCATTTTTGGCTCATACTACAGCAGTAAGGACGTGTTTAGACCTTATGTGTTCATGAATTCTTGTCCAAGCTAGTAACTTGTCAGACAGTTACGAACCTTCATACAGGTGACCTAATTTTTGTTGTTGGCATTTCACCTGCAAAGGAAGTTGTCTCAACACTTTGACCCAGAGAAATTGAATATTTTTCATGTTAGTATACAAAAGAAGTATCAGTTTTGTAGATTGTAAATATGTACTACCCACACGGAATCGAACTCGCGTCCCCAACATTACGAAACTAACGCTTAAACCACTATTCTAAGACATCACTGTTCTAGGAGAAGGAAAAATGAAGCTGTAGTGAATTCAGTAATTACACTTTTACGACTCCAGTGTAATAATGCTTAAACTTTCTGATTTTAGACATTATAAAATAGTAAAGTATTATGCACAAAGAATAGTCTAGAGAAGACAACTTTAAATTGACAACTCACATGTACGGAGGTGCTACCATATGGTCTCGCCTCGGAAACTGACTTTTCACGGCAAGGCATTGGCCAGATACTTATATTGATAGGATTCTGGTGTTTTAGGACACTGGATTATTATTTTAATATAACGAACTTTCCTCAGTACTTTGTTTCCTATTTTTACGTGTTTTACTCACTTTTACAGTTTTTCCATTAACTGTTTAAGAAAAGGGACGAAAACACAGAAATATTGAGAACAGTAAAAATCACAAAAAGCTATTCGCGCGTTGTTCCCTTGCCTGAAGTGAAAAAATAAGATATGGTGAACATGCAATTTTTGTTCTTCCATTTTCTATGTGGTGTCTAATTCAGAGTTGGAGTGGGTCAGTGGGCAGTGTGTCAACAGCATGTGACCCACAGCGACCCATCATCCACCGTAACCTACTGCGACACACCACCCACCCTGATCCACCACTCATTATAACGCACTCCTACCTACCGACCCTCTCCGCATTTTAGACAGCATCTTCTTACGCGACAAAACGCCAATGAAACACAAAATTACTCCTCAAAAATATGTTTAAACGCCTATATGTGTGATTTGTTTACATTAAGTTGAGTCTAAAAACATAAAAAAGGACAAGGAAAGTGGCCCGGAGGAAGTGAACCACCAACCTTATGATTACTGGGCTGGTGTTCTTCCGACTTCGCCACGCAGACGATGAAGGAGACGTATATAGACTTGTAAAGAGATAAACTGTTGAGATTGTTTAATTTGGTCAATCAGAGTGCACATTTAACCGTATACGTAAGACGATAACTGTTTGGGATAAGGTATAATGAGTATGCCATGTAATTTATAACAAAATGACTCGTGTCTATTTATTTTATTTCATAGTTCTCACTGACTTCCTAATGATCGACGATAGTTGCGATCTAAATTCATACAATTATTGCACAAGATTTTTTACTTCATGATGTTGAGGCAGAGGTTATTCTTGACCCCCGGAGCTCACTTTAGGAACAATTCGTCAGGAAAAAATAATAAATAATAATAACCACTTGCACATGACTGGCGATAGTTCGTGTTGGTTCCTTCGCGATCTCCGCGACGAATTGAAGGAGCGCGGATCCAAACACTCGCTGCGACGTGGTAACTTCAAAACCCCGACGAGAGATATATGTTTCGTCTCGACGAAACCCTGCCGGCAGTGAGACACAAGCGGTAATCCTTCGACTCGTCTCTATATTGATGATCGACGTTTACCTGCAAGTGGGTCACTAGGTGTTGGTGACGTTTATGGTATGGGTAGGTCCATTTTCATATAGCCTCGCTGCTGAAAGGAACGTTAAACTCAAAGTCAACCCGACTCAACTCAACAAAAAATACAGTGCTTCTCATCATGTATCCATATATGCTTTATAATAATTGCTAAAAGCATGATTATTATATTAAGCGTTTAGAGCACAGGACAATAAAAACATAAAGTTGTGAGAAAAATAGACATAAAGTTTGAAACGTAAGCTTCTGTATGTTGGTCTATGTACCTTGATTTGGGAGTTTCAAATTTAATCCGCTTTTTCACTGAGAGGTATCGGTAATTCAACAAGGAAATAATTATACCATGATAATTTAATTGAAATTCATCGTAAGTTTGCCCATGACAAACACTTTACTATTTTACATCGTAAAGGTCAGATCTATCATTATTGTAACAAAGCGGTGCCTGAGGGATTCACTGTGGAAATTCAAACTCCGATTAGTTAGAAATTGGAAACCTGGTTTTATTACAAATATAAACTCTTTAGTCGGTAGAAAAGAGAACGTGAATCATGTGTCAGAGTTGATGTGTTTTGGTGGGCCAGTGGTGCATGGTGGGTGGTGGGTCATGGTTGGTAGTGGGTAAGGGCGGGTCAAGGTGGTAGGTGGATCATGGGTCAGAGTGAGTCGAGGTGGGGGGTGGGTCTGGTTTTCATTGACCCACGCCACCTCTGATTAAATCTGTAAAACCAAACCAAACATGAGCAATACTACTACTCAAAACGCTCAACATGTTAGCTATTTATGATAAACTATTGCATGATCCTAATAACTCTACTATCCATTTCATAAAGATAGGCCCCTGACTTCGCTCTGCTGCCGTGACGTCCAGTCAAAACTTATATTGCATTGTCGTACCTCCATTTGGAATTGCTGGCATGTTATCTTTTCAATACTTAAGACATATTTTTTTTGTACTATGTAGTGAGAAAATTAAAAATTAATGAAAAAGTGCGTATTTTTTCATACTTTTTTGGTAGATCACTGTTTATAGGGCTATATCTCAGAAAAGACATCACGTGAAATAATTTCCTGTGTACAATATGTAGATGCATCCATTAACAGTAAGTTGTGAAAAGTTCAATTTTTATCATTTGATATTTTTGTGTAATTAAAAAAATGTACGACGATCTAATATCCTTTACCATAGTAGGTAGAGAAACGTACAAAACACTGTTCGAAAATTTGGAAGTCTAGTGTTCCAAATATTTGAAGTTATTAACAGAAATGGGTTTAGTTGGTAGAGTTTTTATTTAAAAAATGTTTACTTCAACATATTCTCTGCGTTAAGCGGTGAGCTATGTTGCAGCCATATCTTCAAATTCCCCGTGCTTATATTAACAAACAGCATACAGTAACTAGAAGCGTAGTAACCCTGTCGTGCAATGTTGTCGCGTTCAGGAAGCTTGTAGCGCGAAGCGTACTTCATAAGCATGTAATAGGAAAAAGTATTTATTATAACCTTTCACAACATTAAAAAATAGTAATGTATGTACACTCATGTTCAAAATTTCCCGGGACAGTTTGTTGTTGGTTTTAGTGAGGGATGTAGGTGTCATATATGTAGTAAACTTTTACCTATGTACGCTAGTATGAATAAAATGGCAGGGGGTAAAAATTTCCCGGGACAGTTTTACCCCCCTTCTGTTTCTCATTGTTGGAATTGTTGGGGGAGGTGAAATTTTGTTGGTGGTTTTAGTGAGGGATGTAGGTGTCATATATGTAGTAAACTTTTAGCTATGTACGCTAGTATGAATAATATGGCAGGGGGGTAAAAATTTCCCGGGACAGTTTTACCCCCCTTCTGTTTCTCATTGTTGGAATTGTTGGGGGAGGTGAAATTTTGTTGTTGGTTTTAGTGAGGGATGTAGGTGTCATATATGTAGTAAACTTTTACCTATGTACGCTAGTATGAATAATATGGCAGGGGGGTAAAAATTCCCCGGGACAGTTTTACCGGGGGGTAAAAATTTAAGGGGGTAAAACTGTACCGTTACACCGGACAGTGTGCGTGACAAATTTAAATACTCGTCCGGCTGAGAGTGTATAGCGTCAGGAAAATGTGGCAACGTAGCACTCCGTATAAACTACGATAGCGAATTGCGCAAAGCAGAGAAAATCATAATATCATATTTGTGATTGTTTATCTTTTAAAACAAGTCAAAACAGTTTGGATGTAAAAGCTACTTTAAGATCTTTCTAAAAGCCTTTTTTTTTAGATTGTTAATACACCGTAGCAATAGAGAGATAATGATGTCTCACTTTTTACTGAATAACAAGAAAATTACTACGTGTTGGGTAATGAAATTTTCAGAATTGCAGGTAATATTTGCATCTACATATCGTGCACAAGAAATTATTTCATGTTATCTCCTTTCCGAGATATAATCTTATAAACATTGATTTCCCAAAAAAGGACGAAAAAATACGTATTTTTTCATTAATTTCTATTTTTTCTCACTATACGGAACAAACACAATTCGTATGTCTTAAGTATTGAAAAGACAACATTCCAACAATTCCAACGAAGTACGACAATGCAGTGTAACTTTTGACGGGACGTCACGGAAGCACCGCGAAATCAGTGGCCTATCTTTATGAAATGGATAGTAGTATATCCACAAACCATCATTTCTCATATTTTACCGAAATACGTCATGACTCTTCTGACAATCTCGTATTTGAAATGTTATTACGCAAAGTTCATTGATCTCTTCACTAATTCACTTATTCTCTTATGATCATCACAACCTTCAGGGTACTTCCCGTAGATATAGAAAGGTGAAATGTAGTATCCATGCTTGGTGTAACGTGCAAGTAAACCAATGAAAAGCAACAAGATAATATTTTCCTTCTCCAAGCCCCTAAAGTGGAGTCTGTTGATTATGCAACAAAAAGACTTGAAAACCAATAAGAAAATTCATAAAATATAACATATGTAGCCAAGTTTCGACTTTGAAATAATAATAATAATAATAATAATAATAATAATAATAATAATAATAATAATAATAATAATAATAATAATAATAATAATAATAATAATAATAAAAGAAAAACAGAATTGCAAAATCAATTACATAAACAATACCTTCAAATTATTTGGTCTAGGAATTAATTCGTGCGGGTGGACAAGAGATGGCGCAACGAACGGAGCGTCCCACAGTTCCGTGTATCCACACATGTGTTGCAAACCCCTGTCATCGCGTATCGTTCGTAGTATAGGGCAGTGGATTAAAGCGTCAACAACACCAGTTTGTAGTTAAGTGAACATGGCGCAATTTGTGCCTGATAAAGTGTTTTTGCGGGGTGTCTTGCTGCATTACTTTAACATGCAGAAAAGTGCGACTGAAAGTCATCGTATTTTGGTGGAAGTGTATGGTGACCATACTCTAGCTGAGCGAACGTGTCAGAAGTGGTTTGCACGGTTTAGAAATGGTGATTTCGGCTTGGCAGACCAAGAGCGAGCTGGACAGCCAAAAAAATTTCAAGACGAAGAATTGACAGCATTGCTCGAGCAGGATTCGTGTCAAACGCAAGAACAACTTGCAGCAGCATTAGGCGTTGATCAAACAACAGTCTCCAAACGCTTGAAAGCCATGGGAATGATTCAAAAGATGTCACATTGGGTTCCACATGAATTGAAAGACAGAGACATTGAAAGACGAAAAACCATTTGCGAATTGCTGCTTCAACGACAGAGCAGAAAGGGTTTCTGCATCGAATTATTACGGGTGATGAGAAGTGGATCCATTACGAGAACCCTAAACGAAAAAAGGCCTGGGTGAAACCACGTGAACCAGGTCCATTACAACCAAAATGAGATATTCACACCTTTCATATGGTGGGATATGAAAGGTGTGGTGTACTATAAGCTGCTGCAACCGGGTGAAACTATGAATGGAGAACGTTATCGACGACAATTAATGCGTTTGAATCAAGCTCTGGCCAGAACACGACCAGAATGGGAGAACAGACATGATAAACTTATTGTTCAACATGATAACGCTCGCCCACATGTCGCAAAACCGGTCAAAACCTATTTAGAAAATGTCGGATGGGAAGTTTTACCCCACCCGCCGTATTCACCAGACGTTGCTCCTTCGGACTACTACTTGTTCGATTGCATGAACAACGATTTGATTGGACAGCGGTTTACTTCTTCAGAAGATATCGAAACATGGGTCTCTGACTGGATCGCTTCCAAGGATGAGGACTTCTTTCGCCACGGAATCCGTACATTGCCTGACAGATGGGCGAAAGTGGTGGCTAGCGATGGACAATATTTTTCTTAAGGTATTTATGTGTTTTGTGTTTGTACTACAGCTTCAATGTGTGCGTACCAACCGCACGAATTAATTCCTAGACCAAATAAGAAAAAAGATATTGTCACGACCACGAGCGGTAACTTGTGGGGCAGGGGGGCCACTGCCCTCAGCACCAGAGAAGCTCCCTGCCGTTCAAGGGGTTAACATTTTAGGACAAAATTGTCTTACTCCATATACTATACGAAAATGAGATTATAAGTGAAGCATCAATCAGTTTCACTACATTACACAAACAAAACAGCACACTAAAGGTAAATAAAACAACAATGAGTTGTGGACCCATTTCATTAAAAAAAAAGTCTTCTATTAAGGACACTAGATACAATATATATTCGTATATTACTGTCAGATTTGTCAATATGGTCCCCTTAATTAATTTGTCGTGTATGGAACGGGCCAAGAGGCGTAACTAACGATCCCTCAGACGTTGGTGAGCGAGAGATTCTAAGAATTTCAGATATCCTATGATCCTATTGGTCGATAGAAATAGGACATGAAGAGTCATGATCTACATATAGTTTTCAAATTTTCATAACACTTTTTCATTAAAATAAGCTTGCAGTTTTACTATACGGATGCGTATTAAACGTGATAATAATAATAATAATAATAATAATAATAATAATAATAATAATAATAATAATAATAAGTAGAAGTAGTAGTTGCATCATTGATAATAATTATATTGTTTATGTAGGATACTTGAAGAAAGTACTTTAAACTACACACTGCATTTGGCTCGATTTTTTTCGTTTTGACTCGACTCGAATCGAAACTCGAGTCAAGTTGGAGGAAATTTTTCTAGTTGAGTTTTTGAGCCGAGCTCAAAGGTGTCTATTTTGAGTCGAGTCGAGTTTGAGTGCCAATCCCTTCAATTCTTCTTTACCGTCTAGTTTCCAAAGAAGAAAAGACGATAGAAATTATTTCTTTGAATTATATCAACACGTGTAGAAATAGTGTGTGTTATGATTATCTAGCAAAGCTACTAGTTTGTTTTCTTATCTTTGTCCGAGGAATTGATGGCAAAGTGTGAGAGCAGAGAACTGCCATTACAGTCACCCGTGTTCAAATCCCGGTGTGGCATTTATTATTTTTTTCTCGAATGGAAGTTATTGTTTACCTAATTGATATTGTAATTCTCTTATTCCTTTATTATTATTATTATTATTATTATTATTATTATTATTATTATTATTATTATTATTATTATTATTATTATTATTATTATTATTATTATTATTGCAAAGTCGAGATTTGGCTACATATTTTATATTTTATGAATTTTCTGATTGGATTTCTTTTTGTTGAATAAATAAGACACTCGATTGAAGGGGTCTTAGCGGAGGAAAATATCCTGTTGCTTTTCATTTGTTTACTTGCATGCAACACCAAGCCTGGGTACTAAATTTCACCGGGTACTACATTTCTATATCTACGGGAAGTTCCCTAAAGGTTATCATTATCAAAAGAGAGTAAGTGAATAAGTGCTAAGATCAATGAACATTGCGTATTAACAACATTTAAAGTATCTGGTTGTCGGAAAAATCATGACGTATTTCGGTAAAATATGAAAAATGATGATTTGTGATAATATTGGAGTTATTCGGATCATCCAATAATTACGTCATTAATAGCTGAGATGTTGGACGTTCTGTGTAGTAGTATTGCTCATTGTTTTGTTTGGTTTTACAGATTTGGCAACAAATAGAAGATGGAAGACAAAAAATTGCATATTCTGTATATTTTATTACTTTACTTCAGGTAAAGGGAGAACCTGCGAATAGTATTTGTGTTTTTTACTCTCTTCAGTATTTCTGTGTTTTTGTCACTCTTTTTAAATGTTAGTGGAAAAACTGTAAAAGTGAGTAAAACGCGTAAAACTAGGAAACAAGGTACTGAGGAAGGTTCGTTAAATTAATTAACTGTAAAAAATAATCCAGTGCCTTGAAACTTCAGATTCCACTCAAAATAAGTATCTGTCCAATGCCATGCCGCGAAAAAACAGAATATCCACATCCATCAGTGCCCGAGACGAGAGCATATGGCAGCGCTTCCGTACACATGAGTTGCCAATTAAAAGTTGATCTCTCTGGACAATTCTTTCTGCATAATACTTTACTATTTTATCATGATTAAAATCAGAAAGTTTCAGAAATATAACACTGGAATCGTAAAAGTGTGTAATAACTGAATTCAATACAGCTCCATTTCTTCTTTCTCCCAGAACAGTGATGTCTTAGAGCAGTGGCTTAATGTTGGAGGCACGAGTTTGATTCCAGGTGTGGCAATTCAGTAAATATTTACAATCTACAAAACTGATACTTTTCATGTATACTAGCATAAAAAATATTCAATTTCTCTGCAAGTAAACCTTACGTTTGGGTGAATCGAGTTGCTGACTGAGACACATGTGAGAAAGTAGTACTAAATGTGGTCAGTATTTCAGTGAAGTTGTAGATGCGAAGCTCCAGGTGTTTAGGAGACACAGCTACCAGAACATCACATGGAAGTACAGAATAGTCTTAATACAGTTGGCTCGTAAGAGCTCTTGTAACGACAAAAGGTGAATAACAAATATAAGGGTACATATTAGGACTAGGGGAAAGTAATATAGTAAGGGTATACCTGACGGCGTCCATCTTGAAATCCGCCGTTTTGAATTAAGGTTAAGTTTTTAAAATAGGAATAGGGTCATGTGATACATGATTTAAGCTGCAAATTTAATCAGAAGAACAATGATGACGTTAATTTTGATTTACGCGCAACTGGTAAAAAGTTACAGGCAAATTAAATATTATTGCAGCATATGTATTAGTCCTTTACCCCACCTTGTAAATTTTGTGTTAATGATAATAATTAAATAAAAAGCAGGTGGATAAATATTAGGTCTAAGGTAAGAGTTGCCTTGATGCCGGCCATGTTCAAATCCGCCATTTTGAATCACACAATAGTTTTAAACAAAACGCATAACATTGACACCTTATTAATAGCAAATTTTACCATAAATCCAACGGTATAACCATTCCTGCTTTCACAATTTCTTTTAAACAATTGCCCCAACCGGAGTATTGTTTGCCACTTGCACCTCATGTCCTTTCGACGTATTCCAAACACTACAGGAACACGAACACACGAATACCGAGGACAGTTAAAATTCCGCCCTCGCTCTTCAGAGGAATTTTAACCCCTGGTGGATTGCGCATCATGAGCAGCTTCCTCATGATCATTTGGCATTAATTTGGTACAAAATTCCTCGTATGAACATAAGAAAATAAACTAGTAGTTATGGAACATAAACATCGAATAGTCAATTTCTAAACGTGTTAATGCAATTTAAAGAATGTGAAAATAATTTCTGCCGTCTTTTCTTCTTTGGAAATTAGAAGTTATGTATAAAACGAAATATAATATAAATCGAGACAATCCCTCCAACCGATAACCAGCACCGTAATTTAGATTTTTTTCTGGGGGAAGGCAAGCGTTAATAAGGTTGTTTGGGCCCCCTAGAAAAAGTTGTTCTTCTGATCATTCCGTCCCCTCTCTCCAACTTTCTCTTAACCTTTATGGGCCTCCCGGAGCCTGTGGGCCGTCCCGCACGGCAAAGACTACGGTTACGTTAGTTACCACAAGGGCCCTTTCCATACATTACAAAATTATTAAAAAGACAATATTGATAAATCTCAAAGCGATACGCATAAATATTCTTTCTAGAGCCCAAAATAGTAGACATTTTTTTTACTGCAATAGGTCCAAAACTCATTTTTGTTCAATTTACCTTTAATGTTCTGTATTTTTTATGTAATGTAGCCACCCCATTTGATGCTTCATTTCTAATTCCATGTTCGTATCGTATATGGAGTAAGAAAATTGTGTCTGAATATGGGCCCCCTTGAACAGCGGGGATTTTCTCTGGGGATTGGGGCAGTTGCACCCTGCCGATACAAGTTGTGGCTCTGCAAATTGCGTGGCCTCAATTTGAAGAACGTTTCGTGATATTTTCCTCATTGAGGAACGTCTACATAACTTGCTTTGTAGTTAAACAGGGAAATCTCGAGTAACTTATTAAGTCACTCACACAAGTTGCTTATATTTTCTTATTTATATTTTTACTTATATTTTTTATATTTGTTTGTTTTTGTTATATTTGAGTATCTTGTTTATATTTTGCATGAAACGATTTTAACTAGCTATTGGTTTGAGTTGAAGTTTAAATAGCGCGGTGGGTTAGTGCTTAGCGCATTGAACTTCTGTTTGGTGGACCCAGGTTCGAGTTCCGCCCAGGCTGAAACTTTTTCAAGTTTTCTTGTTTCAATTTCAATTTCAATGCATCCTCAGCGTGATAAGCAAGATCTTCTCCTCCAGAAAGAAGATGTCCGAATGAGGAGAATTGGATAAGGTCCCGCAGTGGAGCCAATCATTTATAAAGTTATTTTCAGCAGTTGTTCTAGATTTGATATTTTCAGCTACTTTCAAGCATTTTCTGATTCATATGTGATCAGTGTTTCTCTTTCTTTGATTATAATGAAAATATGCATTACATACACAACAATAGTGAGATTAACACGATGTTCATTGGACAACACTCTCTGAAGCAGAGGGATTGATCTCAGAATGGAGAACTGTTTCATTAGTCACCTACTTTACAATTTTATCCTCTCAAACACTTGGATCAGGGTAACAGTGCCGAGAAAAGTTACGTATAAGCTGGGTTGCATCTGTCTAGAAGGTTCTCACCGCAAATAACCTGGACCCTAAGTAATGGAATTAGAGCGCTTCGGGGGGAATTACTTTTGTGGCTGGAAGTACAAGAGCGCTTGGCAAACAAAGTGGGTACTCGTCAAATTAATTATTACAAAGAAAGTCAGGATCACTCGAAGCCCCATTGCTAGAGCGCTCGCTTTCGCTCGCTGGTCGTAGTTTGCAATCACACCGTGAGCCCAGGGCACAGATTCAAGGTCTGAGAAGTTACTTTCGTATTTTTCGCAGGTGGGACGGTGTACTAGCTGTACTGGGACATGTTGACATTTGTCCATTAGCTACATGTCGATATCAACACACAAATTGGCCACATTTCAATATCGATCATGCGATCCCACTAGTTACATTCATTTAGCCTACCCAGTTTCTTAGTGAATCCCCTTGCACAATTTCAACTTGACCTCAGTTCTTGCATCCTTATTAGTATGCAACAGTGCACATCTTATTGCATCGTATTCATGAAATATTATTGGTGAATTGGCAATGAATTTCATGTTCTTGACGCTAATCCTTACATTTCCGACGCTTTGAACTCACGTGTACTGAGTATGAGTGCATTTTGGGCACTTTTCTTTAAGAGTTTCCACACATGTGAATCATCCTGCTTCATCTGTTGTGCTCTACCGATACTCCAGATGTCTTTTTAGAGCCTTTGAGTACAAATTCCCTACACTTAATACTCAGAAAGTCACTGTTGGCCAGCATCCCTACCTGGTGATTATGCAACCACACACAACGAGCATGAAGGTGTCCGCCATTCTGTATTTGTTCCAGATATCGACTTAATACAAACGAATTATTGCTACCTGGTAGAAACCCTATCAATCCATATCTATTTAGACCAATTTTCATTTGACAGATTATTCGAGAATCCCTACGTTCGCTTGGGGAATCCATTGCGCGTGCATGGTAGGATTGTGAAGTTTGAAAAATCCAATTCAGCAGGTATGACTTCTTTATTGAATTTTTTACCCACCCTCTTTATGTTGGAGAGTTGACGAACTAATTGTGTCCGAAAGTCATTTTCCGACGCTTTCGACGCCTTGTAGATACGAAACTATGTCCGATAGGCGAAAGTTCAAGAAAACGTTTTTCTTGTCTGAGTGGCAGGAGTCACCACGCAAGAGTTCTAATACTTGTTTTGCAAATACCCGATATATATATATATATATATATATATATATATATATATATATATATATATATATAGATAGATAGATAGATAGATAGATAGATAGAAAGATAGATAGAAATACCTTGCACATTATATTTTGTAAAATTCATGCATAGGGTGTTAGACCTCTGTTGCGTCTGGATAATGGTTTGATTCCCGGTAAATTAATTTTGTTGTAGAGAACCTCGTTTTACATTTGCATTCCAGTGTCCTCCTAATTTTCATTCCACCAATTATTCTATCATCATTGAAGTCCGTTAACCTGGCCCCACGTGGCACTAATTTTCTTTCTATGCTGTGTCATTAGCACTAATTCAGCACAAATTTTGAGTATAGTTTCAAAATTTAGTGCTGTCACACAAACGTAAAAAAAAGGTTTGTGTGATGGTAGCATGATCCTAGCCCCACCCACTCAACCGATTGAGATGAGTCCTATATACAAAGTTAGTGTTAAATTAGTGCCTTCGATACAACATAAAAATGAAATTAGAGTCATTATAAGTTGGCCAAATCTAATATGGCGGCATCATCAAAGAAAACAATCCATAATTTTATTTCAATGCTGTATCGTTAGCACTAATTTTTGGTAAAGTCTACAAAATTACTGTTGTTACACAGACCGCAAAAACGACACTAATGTTTACTTTATTGCTTGTATTGGAGGTGCAGAGTTATATTTCACGAAACTCCCATATAAAATACATGGAGAATTTTTCATTGCGTCAAATTCGAAAGCACTAAATACCTCTCCAGTGCAATTTTTAGTGAATCCTAATTGCTTCTTAGTGCGCAAACACCTAACGTTAGTGCTTCATTTGTATAGGTGCTACAGCTAAATTACCTTCGGGGTCTAGCGTGAACTTGGCGCCCCACTAACGAAATAATTAGTACCATTCTTTACTGAATCGTCACTGGCTCTAGAAGAGACTAACAATTTCGTTAATGCTTCACTATAACTGCAATTATGGCCAATTGCATGCCACGAAACGCAGGTAAGGAATTTATGAGGACTTTTTCAATGCGTCAAATTTCCGCCAAATTCAATCACTAATGATCCCTTTTAGTGCAATCGTTAGTGCATCGTTAGTACTTCTTAGTGCAGTAACCACTAACGCTAGTGCTTCATTCATGTAGGTGATAAAAGCAAAATATCTTTGGAGGTCTGCTTGAACTTGCCCTGACTTCAAGCACTAACGAAAAAATTAGTGATATTCGTTAGTGTATCGGAAGTGTTTCCATTAAACACTAACTTCTTAAATGGAAATTGATATTTCTGAAGTTGGCCCCACCACAAATCTTCAATAAATCACAAAATATGGTAGCACTAACGATAATGTTTAGTGGTTTAAATGCACTATCGACGGACCAATGATTGCCGTTAAATCAATGTTTGTACATCCATTTCTATGGAATTTTATATTTCTGAAGTAGGCCCTAACAAATAACTTGAATAAATTCCAAATAATGGTAGCACTAACGTTAGTGCTTAGTGCGTTTAAGTGCACAATAATGCTGTAGCGATTGAGGTTGACCCCATTTTTCTACGTCAATTTGTATAGATATGGATATTTCTCAAGTTGTCCCCCCACCCAAAAATCTCCAATAAATGTTAAATACTTATATCACTAACTTTAGTGTTTAGTGCGTTTAAGCGCAATAACGATGCACTCGGGGTTGCTATTAACCCGAAATTTCTACGTCAATTCGGATGGAATTTTATGTTATTGAAGTGGGCCCACCACCAAAAATCTTCAATAACTCGGAAACTCTGATATCACTATCGTTAGTGCTTAGTACGTTTTAGTGTACTAATGATGCACTTGCGATGTGATAAGTTTGGAGAAAATGTGTCCGCATAGACACCCCACCAAAAATATTCAATATCTCGTAAACTTTGGCAACAATAACGTTAGTGCTTGGTGCATTAACCTGCACTTCCGATGCACTAACGATGTGCGACGTTTGTTGTAATTTAGAAGGTGGGGGCCAAACTTTAGACACGTCGCATAGAAAGAATATTAGTGTTATTTATAGACTGAAGATGGCCCCCACCTCTCCCAAATTACACCAAACGTCGCACATCATTAGTCACTTAAACGAAATAAGCATTAACGTTAGTGCTATCAGAGTTTACGAGTTATTGAACATTTTTGGAGGGAGGGCAACTTCAGAAATATAAAATTCCATACAAATTGACGTAGAAACATGGGGTTAACGGCAATCATTAGTGCATCGTTAGTGGGGAGAATAGCTTCATATGAAGGTATCCCCCACCAAAAAAATCACCCATCCCCCAAAGTTATCCCCCACCAAAATAGCTTCATATAAAGTTACACCAAACGTCGCACATCATTGTGCATCATTAGTACACATTAGTGCACTAAGCACTATCGTTAGTGCTATCCGAGTTTACGAGTTATTGAAAATTTTTGGTGGTGGCCAAGTTCAAAAATATCAAAATTAATTCAAATTGACGTAGAAACATTGAGTTAACGGCAATCCTTAGAACATCGTTAGTGCACTTAACCGCACTAAGCATTATCGTTAGTGCTACCATATTTTGGGATTTATTCAAGGATTTTGATGGGGTCCAACTTCAGAAATATCAAATCGTATACTAGCTGTTAGTGTTTTCTAAAAGAACTAACAATGCACACTAACGAGTTACACTAATTTTTCGTTAGTGCTCGAAGTGAGGGCAAACTCAAGCAAACAAAGATGCTTTACTTTTAGCACCTACACTAATGAAGCATTAACGTTCGAGGTTGTTGCACTAACGAGCACTAACACTGCACTAACAGTCTGACGATTGCGCTAAAAGAGTGCTTTGAAATTTGGCGGAAATTTTGATGTTTTGAGAAATTTCCCATAAATTTCTTATAAACATTAATGAAATATTTTTCTAGAAGCACTAGTGAGATACTAACAAATGACACTAATTTTTCGTTAGTGCTTATAGTGCTGGCTAAGTTCATACTATTTCCCAAAGCTTTTTTTTTTACTTGTAGCACCTATACTAATGAAGCACTAACGTTAGATGTTGCTGCACAAAGAAACTCTAACGATGCGCTAACGAATGACACTAATGTTTCGTTAGTGCTTGAAGTGGCTGTATCAACGTGAAATTGTTCCACAAAAGGTTTTCCTTGTAACACCTTCACTAATGAATCAATAACGACGTTCCTGAGCTTATTCTCCACATAACGCACTAACGATAAATTTAGTGTCAATCGCTAGTGGATCGTTAATTTTTCTTATTGTATTAACGCTTAACGTTAGTACTTTATTACTATACTTGCAACAAATAAAAACTTTTTGTGGGATCAAGTTCACGCTGCCCCCCCCACTTCAAGTACTAACGTAAAACTTAGTGTCATTGTTTAGTGCTTTCTAGTGCACCGACACTTAAAGTTAGTACTCAATTAGTGTCACCCATACAAGTAGAAAAACATTTGGGTTCCAGTGTGGACTTGGCGCCCAGTTTAAGCGCTAACGAAAAGTGTCATTCGTTCGTGCATCGTTGGTGCTTCTAGAAAACACCACATACGAGTTTCGTAAATGCTTAACTATTGATGTAGATATGGCTAATTACATGTCACGAAACTCCCATAAGAAATTCATGGGGAAGTTTAAATTAACGCCAAAATCTGATTCACTGATGATCCCTTCTAGTGCAATTCTTAGTGCATCGCTAGTGCTTCTTAGTGCACCAACACCTAACGTTCGTGCTTTATTAATATAGGTGCTACAAGTAAAAAATATCTTTGGAGGCAGCGTTAACTTGGCGCCTCCACTTCAAGCAATAACGGAAATATTAGTGCCATTTTTCTCATTTGTGAAACAACACTAATTTTGTAAACTATGCAAAATGTAGTGCCTAATTAGTGCTGACGATACCGCATAGAAAGAAAATTACTGCTATGTATAATATCATAAAAATGAGGGGTCTTTTGTTTTCTTTGATGATTCCCCAATGAACATTTTTTAATATATTTTGGCCTTGTGATGATGGCACTAATTTCATATTTATGCGGTAGCGACAGTACTAATTTATACACTATTATACACTTTGTGTATAAGTTTCATCTAAATCGGTTGAGTGGATGGGACTAGCGTGAATCTAGCCTCACCTAGAACCTTTTTGTTTTTTGACCTATGTCTAGCGGCACTAATGGTTTAACATTATAGGTTGTCAGCACTAATTAGACATTAAATTCTGACATATGTTTTAAAATTAGTGCCGGTGTGGGTGGGATCAGGTTCACGTGAAGACAGCCCTACCCACTTTTAGTAATGCAGTACTAATTTTGTAAACTATGCCAAAAGTTAGTGCTAAATTATTGCTGAAGATACTGCATACAAACAAGATTAGTGTTATATATCTTATGATAAAAGTAAGGGATCTTTTGTTTTCTTTGATGGTGGCCTTCTTGAACATTTTTGAATATTATTTGGCCTTCTCATAATAGCACTATTTTTTTTAATGCTGTATCGGCAGCACCAATTTAGTACCTAGCCTACCCAGAATATTTTTTGTTTTTAGACGTCTTTGTAACGAATGCATTTTTTTTAACATAACAGGTCGTCAGCAGTAATTGGGCACTAATTTTTGGCTCATGTTTTATAATTAGTGTCGGTGTGGGTGGGGCCAGGTTCACGGACATCCATCATTCACTTCTCCTAATCATCGTTTTCCTAAGCCTAAATGACATAATCATAGGGCGTTAAGCTCAGAGATTACATTTCACCTTCATAAGGAGTGCCTAACCTTTGAATACAATTGATATATTCGATGTTTCTTTTCAAATTATTTAATTATTTCAAATTTTTATTTTATTTCACATTAAAACATTTGTTCTAATAGCGTTCACTTTACCCCGACGATTATATTTTTAAGGCGAGCTCTATGTTATCACCTTGACAGCAACAGTATTGCCTTGAAGAAATTTACATTCCGAGGGTATAACATAGATATATCTGAATGATACAGATTCCTATTGGTATATATTTGTATAATTCTTTTACTTTACTGTGTAGTTTTACTGTGGTATCATTGATTGATTGAAGCTGTAACCACTGTTTTAGTAGCTTGTTAATTGAGAAGAGTATCCCATTGGATATCCGTGGTATCTTCAAGTTTGGATTCCTTTTTCTATATGTGGAATATGCAACTGGATGCATTCGGAAAAGAACGTGTAAACGATAACATGCATTTGTATACATGTGTTTCTTTTAAAATTACATCTAAAGCAATATACATAATTTTATTTGTTTCAAAGGATTCATTTCTAACGAATTATACATACGAAAACTCTTAGCAGAAATTTAGTCCTTTTCGTTGCTAGCATTACGAAAGTGTTATGTAGTTTCCATATGAAAATTGTTAATACGTACTTCTGCTTTTACCACGTTTCCACTTTCGAAGGTAATTTTAGATAAACACTTTATGCTTGTTCTGTGTAAGCTTTAGAAAAAACCTAAAATGATGGAGCCATGCACTTACCTTCACAGCAATTTGAACAAAGGAAATATTTCGTACTGGTTCTTCCACTCTTTTGAGTGCTTCTCATCCTGAGAAGACTATCGCACCGCTCTACTTAAATTAAATGATAATTAAATGTCACTTTTATACTCACCACAAACTTTAATAAAGTGTGTCTTTGTGCAGAACATTCATGATTTGATATTGCCTGTCCCTCACTGGATCAAAAGTTTATTGTAGAACACTTGATATTTCTGTTGTATCAACAAAGTAGATTATCTGTATATGAGCAAGATACTGCTAAACTTTCAATTTGTCTTTAATATATGTAAATTATACATTCTCTTTACATTTGGAGAATGATTTATTGTTAAAATTTACAAGCTACGTATGCTTTATTTGAACTGCAATATATTCTTTCATAAAATGAAAATTCTAACAAGACAATTCTAATGAAAATGCTAGTCCCAGTAGGCAAAGCAAATACAACATTTGAAAACAAAGCCTTGCTATTATATACAAGTTACGTGCATGTATGCAGATGGAAACAATAGATTACAGTTGCTTTACCGGAAATTCATAACAAAAATGTGACATTTCAGAACACGAAACAGCACACGTGTACTAGAACAAATAATTGTATATTTGTTTTGGTACTTGATTGCCTAACGGATATACGAATCAACGCTTTATTTCGATTATTTAATAAGTCTACAAAAGCTTATCTGTTTACATAATATAGTGGCTACTACTTGAATAGTTTATCAATTTTCAGTATCGCAGAACAAACATATCGTTTCGAAAGACCACGTAAATACTTTGAACTAAGCTATACAAAGCCTAATAAGTGAATATTTTTAAGAGAAAGGAACTTATATATTATCAACAAGAGTAATCACTAAGAGTTATTTTGGAACGTTTCATTTATTTACTGCTTGTTTGTCAAAGTCGTAATATTTACTAAGAAATGCACATGATAGGAAAACGAAATTTATTCTTCATAATGTTATAAAAAAGTTCTTACACTTTCATGATTTTGATAAAATGCAACGTTACTCTTCGTTACATTCCTCAGTTCCAAATATTAAATAGTTAGTATTTATAAAGTTCATAAGATTAAAATGAATCACACACCACGATTATACAATTTAGAATATATATATATATATATATATATATATATATATATATATATATATATATATATATATATATATATATATATATATATATATATATATAATGCAATAACTTCCAAATACGACACATTTAGATAATGAACAACAAGATGATCTTACGTTATATATTTCTTAGTTACACTATCAACAACATGAAGAAGTTGTCATAACAACCAAAAGAAGAAAATATATGGAAGTTGTTACCAATTGTCCGCATACCCACAATGCACGAGGACGTCCATGTAGACAGCCCCCTTAGCTTTTCAGACTGAATCGGAAATTGTCTCAATCGTTTTTACATCGTTTGTACAGAAATGTGCAGGCGAAATTTTCGTTTGTACACAATTAGGGGCGCCGCCAGAACGAAGACAAAGTGGGGGGCTGTCTAAATGGTAGCCTCTACACCATGTCCTATTCAATCACAAATTGTCGCAATCGTTTGTACATCGTTTGTAGAGAAATATGCAGATGAAATTTTAGTTTGTACACAATTACGGGCGCCGCCAGAACGAAAACAATGTGGGGGCTGTCAAAATGGTAGAAACATTAAAAAAATGTGTTACATACTATGGAGCATTTACTAACAAGACTTTGTAAACGCTATTGTGTTGATTGGTATGTTCACATTTTTGTGTGATTCACTACATTGAACTTATTCTAACGATGATCGATTCTCAAGTTTTTTTTTGTTTTTTTATTTATATTTATACTTGTAATCATTGCTGAGTTAGTTTATCACTCCTCGGCTCTTATTATTAAACTTATTCATTCTTTCTTACGTGAGCTGAATCCTTATTAGAAAAATGCACTTTTTTCTTTCTAACTTGCGCAGAAACCGTTATCCTCATCCCGTACAGGAAATTGATAAGTGGAAGATATAACAAATTCACAAAGTAGACTGTTAAAGAGAAAATTATACACAATATCTTGTTTTATTTGAACATCTTCATTAAACTCATTTTGCAAAAACTATAGAATGCATTGTGAAGTATTTTGGTGCATTCAGCGTTCTGATTAGTGAGTAGGGTTGTCAACTGGCCGGTATTTCACCGGCAGGACGGGAAATATTGCTGTGATTTTTATTAACACCGGTTACCGGTACAAACTTCTTATTAGCCCCCTTCTGGCCAGTAATTTGGAATCTGCAATACATAATGTAATATTGAACATGGAAATTTTTCAACAGTGCCTTTACAATCACAAATTTCCGTTGTATTATACATTGTCGATATATTTTTTTAATTTATGGCAGTTATTTTTTTATTTTAAACATAAGATATTTGATAACACTTGGATTGGATTGTAAAAGAATTTTGTACATTTATTGAGAGTAGAAAATGACCTTTGAAAGAAATTTCCTTTGCTTGAAGTGTAGGTTTGTAGAGTAAATTTCATTTTAAGAATCAACAATTGTTACGTAAAGATTAATATCCAATATTATTAATCTGTTTCGATAATTTCAAAGAAATGGCTATTGCTGGTAAATGCAGTAATGATCAATACAGTCTTAAGTTTCTCATTTGTACAGAGAATTTTGAAGGTGTGTCTTTAATTTTGTTTTCCTGAGTTAGTACTCTGAAACGGCTCAACTGCTGACAGTACACAGATACATTGATGCACTGACCAGCTGGTAACAGCTCCCGATGGACGATGCCGCGAACAGTCCACAAAATGCACAGGAGAACATTATTCTGGTGTAGTGCTGGCTTGGGCTGTTTTTCAACCGGTTCATGGGATGCTAACCAACGATGGCGGGGCAGCGGAGCTTCGTACAGGACCCACTTCCCATCACATGTCAACACCCTGACCAGAAATTGCTCCTTCTTCAGACGAGACACCAACGAAACACAGTTGTTTGGTCGTTTTGCTTCCAAGCCCCAAGTCAAATCATGTAGGACCCATCAATCCAACTTGCAGTGCTTCCCAAGTTGATGGTGGTGGTGCCGAGTGGTTTCCCCACTCACACTGAATTGTAGTACCAGTTCCTTACATGTCTGTCTTCACCTCAATTGCTGCCTGAAGATCTTTATTTTGAACATATGTTTGTCTTCCAGCACGTGGTGCGTCTTCGAGTGATTCGTCACCGTCCTTAAACCGTCCTACCGCTGCACTCTCCACGTAGTCACGACACCCTCACCAAAGACCTGACATAGCTTGCGTCCCGCGGAGCAGCGTTTTACCCCAGTTTGTACTCGTACAGCAAAGAAGCCCTTATGACGCTCTGTGGAGGTCCCATGTTCACTCTGCCCTTATGCACGTTCACGGTGTAACTGAACAGCCACAATTAGGTAGTATGTTGGATATGCATACTAGTGTAGCTGACGAGACAAGGTTTGGGGCATTCTCGTCTCGAAAATGTGTCGCGAAGGTAGTTTCGTCTCGAAAAGTACATATGTTTCTATTGAAACAGCTGTCTCATCTCGTACCCCTTCACGAAAATTCTCTCTCGTCTCGTCTCGCCCATCAACTGACCTTCGCCTTATCTCCATTCACATTCAACTTACGTGTAAGGGCCAATTGACACAGACCTCCGCAGAAAGAGACAGAACTTTTTTGATCACCTTCAGATTATTATTATTATTGTTATTATTATTATTATTATTATTATTATTATTATTATTATTATTATTATTATTATTATTATTATTATTACTGCGGTAGTGATTTGACTTTCTCGGCACTAAATTACTCGCTGTTCTTATATAACGTTGCAAATATCTTCTAGAAAAATTAATCAAAAAAAATTAAAAGGTAGTTCCATACAGAACGATATTTCGCTGTAATTAGTTACTTATGATTCTATCAGACAGCAATGCTGTTTTTAAATTGAAAAATCGGAATGTTAACGTGAATAAATTCTTGTTTATACTTTATTACACAGCTAAAAATATTAAAAGAAGTTCTAAATAAATTCCTTACTAGAAAATCATGTTGTCTTCAGCACTTCAAGTTTTATTTAGACTTTCGTAATTGATTGCCTAAATTTTATCCTTGGAAATTTGGACGTGGAGGAAATAAAGAAGGTTAGCAGGGTAGAGAGGAAAACGAATTAGGAAATAAAGAAAAATGCAAGAGACGAGAGCAATATTGGACGATATAAGAAAGCGAAAAAATGGACGGATCGCAAGTTTCGATCTTCCTAAGGGATTGCATTCTGAGAGATGTAGTAAAGGGGGTGATATCAGGAGATCGAGAGTGTGTAAGAAGGTTGCAATTGATAGATTGTAATAAGGAGGGTGGTACATTATGTTGGGTTGCGAGGAAGATATTAGCGGGAAATAGCAAAAATGGAAGCTTCTTACCTAGTTCACGGAAACTGGCCTGTTTATTAATGGGAGAACACTGAGGAGAAGGAGGAGGATAATTATACTAGAAATAAAAAAGCCGAAACAATGGTTTATGGATACGAATTGGCGAGCATTTTTTTCTGGTGGCAGCTTTGTAAGATTCTATTTCTCTCAAACCGGTTAGATTGTCAGGTCAGCTCACTCGGGTCGATTGTCAAGTCAAGTCACCTCGGGTCGGGTCACTCGGGTCAACTCGGATCAGCTCGGGTCGAGTTGTCGAGTCTTGTCAATCGGGTGAGCTCGGGTAGGGTTGGGTTATTCGGGTCGGGTCAATCGTGTTAGCTCGGGTCGGGTTGTCAGGTCAGTCAATTCGATTCACGGGTCATGTCGGGTTGGTTTTCAGCCCGACCCGACCCGTTGAGAGCACTACCTCTGACCCTCCTATGGGTGCTGATATGTGTGTGCGATACTCTATTTCTTGGTAACTTCTGCTCAGATCTAAACCAAATTTGGTGAATAAGTAGCCTATGGTCCAATTAATAAAGATCACTATATTTTGCTAACCCTCTCTGACCTCCTAGGAGTGATGGCGGGTACATGCAAAGTAATGTGTCGAATCCATAGTTCAGGGGGTTTGAGAAGAATAGTGATACTTTTGATACCATTTAAATACTATTTTATCCCCATCATCATTTGAGTTCAGAGGGAGGAATAATCGAAAACAGACGATATTAGTGTCGAAGGAACAGTTTCCGGGATGCCTGAGATGATTAGTGACCTCTCCAATGGGTTCTACTCTTCCCAACTACGGTATTTTTAATGCCCGTACGTTTTTCACCCACTCCACTTAATACATTTACAGTAGATTGACGATTATCGGAATAGAAGACAGCGAGAACTAGTGTTTTGCAATCGATTTGGCGTTCTAATAACACCAGTAAGTAAGATTTTGGCACAAAAATGAAAATATCTAATTCTAATAGAACTTTTCACGTAGAATTCGAATCTACAATCTGGTTTTCTCCATCACCCTCAGTTTCCCCGTAAGAGAGGGATTTTCAGGAAATTTCCCTTAAATTTCCTTTTATTTTTTTATTTTTTTTTTTACAATTTTGTATCTATAGCTCGGGTACCATTAGGTATATAAACACACAAATTCTATTGTATGTTAACTTGATTTATACTTAGTAAGCCCTCTAAGTTCCATAAAAATCGCATTATCCTTTCTAGAGAAATAAACTTATGTATATAAAAATATGCAATGTGTACTGTTCATTTTACCGTATTCATTAGTGCAGATAAAATCACATATAACTTCCGGGAAAATTAGAATATATGCACGGTTTATACCTCATTAGACTTCCAATAAAACATATTTTCAATGTGTATACCTCGTCGCCATTTTCGTATGAGCGAATTTCTAGAGGGATTTTGTGGGAATTTGATGGACTGTAGATTCGGGTGTGTATGTGTGTGTGATACTTTACAGGATACAAAATGCCGAGGAAGTGTGCAAAATCAACCGGACAATTTCTGTTATGTATGTGGGGAGCTGACATTTAAATCGCAACGTCGATGTTTTACTCCACTTGTGAGGAAGTGTTATCAGTTATATTTTGGTTGGTGTGTAGGAGACCAAGATAAGAATTTCGCTCCTCACTACATCTGTTGTACTTGAGTGAAACATCTGACTGGGTGGGTAAATGGTGAACGAAACATGAACTTCGCAGTACCGATGATCTGGAGGGAACCAAAAGATCATTCTTCAGACTGCCACTTTTGCATGACACAGATAAAAGAAATAACAAGTAAATATAAACACACAGTGCAGTACCCTAATTTGATATCAGCTATTAGGCAAGTTCCACACAGTGCAGAATTACCTGTACCAGTACCTCCTCCTCATCTTAAAGTAAATGAGGATTACATACTTGAGGCAACTACTGAAGTTCCAAATGAAGAAGATGGTCCTACTTATGTAGGAAGCACATCTACATTGGATCCGCATCTAATAACTCAGGGTGAACTAAATGACCTCGTACGGGATTTAAAACTCTCCAAGATACAGGCAGAACTTCTTGCTTCTAGACTTAAAGACTGGAATCTGCTCCATCGTGACACTAAAGTGTGTATTTTCTTGAAACTGTCATACAGAGTTTCAAAAGTAGTATTCTCAAGAAAATGATTTAGTGTATTGTAATAATGTTTGTGCTGTGATGGAAACACTCGGACATGTACATATAAGTACAGAATGGAGATTGCTTATTGACTCTTCCAAAACTAGCTTGAAGGCTGTCCTTTTCCACGATGGCAACAAATTTCCTTCAATGCCTTTGGCTTATGCAACTAATATGAAGGAAACCTATGAAAACATCGAAATAGCGTTAGAAAGAATTCAGTATGAGAAATACAAGTGGACTGTTGCTGTGATTGAAAAGATTTCTTTGTTAATAGGTTTGCAGCTTGGTTATACGAAATAATGTTGTTTCATGTGCGAATGGGACAGCAGGAACATTACATCAAGAAGAAATGCCCAAAGCATGTATTAACTCCCAGACAGAAGAATGCTGTTTATTCCTCACTGGTGAGCACTGATAAGATTCTACCTCCTCGTCACATAAAGTTGGAATTTCCAAAAACTTTGTGAGGCAATGGACAAAAGTAATGCATGATTTTGTTACGTCAAGGAACAATTTCCTCGGGTTAGTGACGCTAAAATCAAAGAAGGATTTTTTGTAGGCCCCCAAATAAGATGTTTGATTCGTGACCAAAAATTTGAGGATCTCTTAACTCCGGATGAGAAGGCAACTTGGAGTTTATTTAAATGTTTAACAGAGATTTTTTAGGGAACAAGAGAATCCCAAATTACCGTGAAATTGTGAATGATTTCCTGCAATCATTCAAAGAAATGGGTTGCAACATGCCCCTTAAAGATCACTTTCTAGGCTCCCACCTGGATTTCTTTCCGTGGTGCTGTTAGTGATGAGTATGGGGAACGTTTTCATCAGTACATTTTCTCCATGGAGAAGAGATACAAAAATGCTAGATGATTAGTGTTGGACACCCAAAAGAGATGCTCCAGAAGAAAAACACAGAAGAAAAGTCGACGACTAAGACATATTAGTTGAAGTAAGTAAGTGTTCATTTATTAAGAAGATACCACTCATTTCCTTTATATTATTTATTAAGTAGATACAAAATGGTGACACGGTGAACACATCATTGAAAATATGTTTCATTTGAAATCTAATGAGATATAAACCATGCTTATATTATAATTTTCCTGTAAGTTATATGTGATTCTGCACTAATGAATATGGTAAAATGAACAGTACACATAGAATATTTTTATATAAATATGTTTATTTCTCTAGAAAGAATAATGTTATTCTTATGAAAATTAGAGGGCTTACTAAGTATAAATCAACCTAACACACAATATAATTTATGCGTTTATATACTTAAGGTACCCGAACTACAGGTGTGAAAATAGTAAAAAAAAAGAAAGAAAAAGAAAGAGAAAAGAAAAAAAGAAAATTTGAAGGGAAATTTACCGAAAATCCCTCTGTCACGGGAAAACTGAGGGTGATGGAGAAACAAACGATTGCAGATTCGAATTCTTCGTGAAAAGATCTATTAAAATCAGATATTTTCTTTCGTGTGCCAGAGAAAAAGAATTTTTTTGTCGACTGATGTAATAGGTACCATTTCCAATCTCAGCAACCATTATTCAAACCGGTTAACGTTGATCGCTAAACATCAAAAACGGTAATACATAGCTGTTGTCCCATCCCCTTTCTTACTTTCCACGTTAAGTATCGAAAAACGTTAAAACACGATACACTGTTTAACATTTGAAATGACAAGTCGAAATAACAACTTTCATATCTCTAACTTTGAGTAAACCCGAGATATATAAATAAAATAATTACAATCCCCATCCCTTTCCTTCAATTCTGGGTCAAATATTAAAAATACTCACACCCGTATATTATTTAGTACAAACGAAAATTTTACCTGCACATTTCTGCACAAACGATGTATAGACGATCGCGACAATTTGTGGTTCAATCGATCATGGTGGGGCTAGCACTTAGAGAGTCCCCCTTTGTTTTCCTTCTGTCGACGCCCCTGATAGCGTAGAAACAAAACTTTCGCGTGCGCATTACTGCACAAACGATGTACAAACGATTGAGATAATTTTGTTTTGAATCGGACGTGGGGAGGTGATTCCAATTAGGCAGCCTATACTTTGTTATCGTTTTGGCGCGCCCCTAATTGTCTACAAACAAAAATGTCTCCTGCAAATTTCTGTACAAAGATGTACAAACAAGTGCGACAGTTTGTGGTTGAATTCGACATTGTACGAGGGCTATCAATTAGACAGCCCATAGTTTGTTATCCTTTTGGCGGAGCCCCATTTATGTGCAAACGAAAATTTCAGCTGCACATTTATGTACAAAAACGTACAAACGATTGCGACAGTTTGTGGTTTAATTGGACATGGTGAGAAGCTACCAGATAGACAGCTCCCCACTTTGTTTCCGTTCTGGCGGCGACCCGAATTGCGTACGAACGGAAGTTTGGCATGCACATTTCTGTACAAACGATGTAAAAACGATTGCGACAGTTTGTGATTGAATTGGATGTGGTGAGGGGCTACCACTTAGACAGACCCTCCCACTTTGTTTTTGTTCTGGCGGTGTCCCTAATTGTGTACAAACGAAAATTTCCCTGCACATTTCTGTAGAAACGATTGACACCATTTCCGATTGAGTCTGAAAAGGTGGAGGGCTGTCCAAATTTACGTCTTCTTTTTACCTCTATTATAATGAAATTCTTCCAAGAGAACATCTGTAATCAACACTGTCAGTAGCTACGTCCTCGACTAATATACATTTACACGTACAGCTTTATTTCGTATTTTTTCAAGAGTTATCCAATTTAAAACCGTATTATAATTCCAACTACTTATCATATTTCCATCGTAAACAAAAATATATATTCAACTTCTTAAATACTTCGCTCCGCAGGAACCCGTTCAACGCGTTCAACAACTAAGAACAACATGTTTGGCCTCTCGCAAATTACAAAGGACAAAAAAGAAAAGCAAAAGCAGCACAGCAGTGCCTTATCGCAGTCAGAGCTCACAACATAATTTCGGTCGTCACATACGCCAATAGACCTACAAGCGGTGTTCGAGAGTTATACAGTTACAATACACGTTGTGCCACAGTAGCGCTACAGGCGGAATGTGCACGAACTACAAACGAATGTTTCTTACAAGTATCAGTCACTGTTGCACCTTCTTTACATTCTACACATCCATTTTTCTCCCACTTTCTGACCTTGACAAGCAGAAGTACCAGGCTTTCCGAATTCACAACCATAAACTGTTTGTGTACAGAGTACGTTTTCAGTTCTTCGAATGACTGCCCCCGCGAAGAACAAGGTTGATGATCGGACAACCGTATACGGAAGCCAAACACCCGGTTGCAATTTTAAATGTAAAATACAAATATAGAGCCTTGACAATGTCGTGAGGATATATATATATATATATATATATATATATATATATATATATATATATAGGGCCGGATTTAGGGGGAACTTTCCCCCTTCGTTGTAAATATACACTATCTAAAATTAGAAGCGAGCAGTGAAAATACCAACACATTCCGAAAATTTTTGCCATCATGTTTACGTTTGAGGCTTAAAAAAAGCAGAGCTTTGCAAAAGCAATAGTTTAAGTCGATTTTCGGAAGGTTGAAGGAAAAGGATTCACCAAGTAAAATAATATAACTTTTGTCAAGTAAGTAAGAAAACATAAGGCAAGAGGAGAAAATGACTTTTTTGTCCTGCATTACACTTGCGACTCTGTTTAAAATATTTTTCCTTCGTCCTATGCATCAGTGTTGTCAGGGGTAAAGAATATTGTCACATATCACTTTGAAGAGTTTCAGTATGATTGGTTCTTTTGGTAGTGATAGCTGCATCCCCCAGACAATTCTGGATCCGGTCCTGTATATATACATATAGGTAAAAAAAAATAAAAAAAATAAAAAAAAAGCTCAACGATGTTGCTGGATTCAGACTTCAGGTTTTGTCGCTAGAAATCATTCCATATACCGACCTGAAAAGGTGAGAAATATAGCATTCGAAGCGAATAGTACCATGTACAAAGCAAATGAACTCATTCTCACACCCGAGACTATATATAATTCAGCTTCCCTCCTTCCGTCAAACAAAATATATTCGTAGTTCTTGTGTTGTAAATTGCAATGATCACATTGTTGTCACAATGAATTCTGCATTTAGTGGCGACTACAAAAAATTTCACTTTGAATGCTCGTTTAGGCAAGATCACTAAAAGACAATAGTGTATTCTAATATGTAATACAGAAATGCCAACGCAGAAAATTTTCATTACAATGAATCCATGTATTTTATAATATAAAAGGCGGGGGAGAGGGAGCAAAATATGTCGTCGTAGGTTGGAGCCTAGGTCCTAAATTAAGCCTGACCACTATCATCGGTACTTATGTGCACCATGTGGCTGGGTAGAGTAGTACAGGATGAGTCAAAACTACGTATACACCTGCATAAGTTTGAAAATCGACGGGAAAAGTAAAAAGTGATGATGGGAACAGAGGTTTGATGAGTGGCCACAACTTTTGGAGTGTATATCATTTATGGCCGCCATCTTGAAATCCGCCATTTTGGATTCCAGTCATTTTTTAAATGGAAAGGGGGTGTATGGCACATCAAATAACACTAGCTTGAGCTCAAGACTTTAGTGGTGTAATTTGTTTTTTTCTATCTTGTGCATTGTAGAAGTTATTGATGTTCAATTGTAGGAAATTTCCTTGATACTGACCCAGCTCTCTCTTTGTTCCAGGTGATCTAAAATGGGTCTGAAACATCAACAGAAGATCGAAATCATCCTTATATCAGGGGAACGTAGCTACCGATCCATAGCAGCTGACTACAAGAGACGCCACCCAGACAGAGAACCGGTATCGCACAGCATGGTGGCTCACGTGATCACCATATTCAGGGGGACGGGCTCTGTTCAAGATAGGGCTTGTGCTGGGCGTCCAAATACTGTCGCCAATGAGGAAACTGCAACGGCGGTTTTTGCGTCGTTTGTGAAAAGTCCTAAACGAAGTACCTGTCGTGTGTCCCTAGCATGTGCAATAAGCCAATCCTCCGTTGTCCGGATATTGCACGTCAATCAATGGCATTCTTACAAGCTGCACATGCAACATAAACTGAACGAGGATGACCCTGATCGCCGATTGGGGTTCTGCATGTGGGCTATTGAACAACACGAACTCGATACTTCGTTTGCCAAGGGCATACTGTTCAGCGACGAGGCGTATTTCACTTTGGACGGGAAGGTTAATCGACGTAATTGTCGACACTGGTGTGACGCAAATCCGAACTGGGTTGACCCGAGTCGAGAACATAGTCTAGCGAAGGTGATGGTGTGGTGTGGCATATGAGACACCCGCATCATTGGGCTATTTTTTATTTACAGCACCTTAACTGCACCACAGTATTTGATGCTGCTGCATGTCCTTGTGTTTCCTTCTACACTGAACGATGACGGCATTTTCCCATCTTATTTTCAGCACGATGGAGCCCCTCCACACCATGGACTTGGTGCCAGTGAATGGTTGGATGAAGAACTGCGAGGAAAGTGGATTGGTCGCCGTGGCACCGTGGAGTGGCCGCCCAGATTCCCTGACTTAACGAACCTTGATTTTTATCTATGGGGACATCTTAAGCAAATAGTGTATGCTGAGACAATTGGTGATTTGAGACACCTGGAGGAACGCATCCACCAAGCCTGTGACCAAATTTCAGAAGACATTCTCCTCCGTGTGCAGTCAGAGTGGTTGCGGCAACTACAGTTGTGCATTGCACGTGATGGACAACACGTAGAACATGTGTTGTAGCATTCAGTACGAAGATAATTTCCCACCTTAGAACATTAATAACTTCTAAACTGTACAAGATAGAAAAAAAAACAAATTGCAGCACTAAATTTCTGAGCTCAAGCTAGTGTTATTTCATGTGTCATACACCCCCTTTCCATTCAGAAAATGACTGGAATCCAAAATGGCGGATTTCAAGATGGCAGCCATGAATGATATACACTCCAAAAGTTGCGGCCCCTCATCAAACCTCTGTTCCCATCATCACTTTTTACTTCTCCCGTCGATTTTCAAACTTATGCATGTGTCCAACAACTTTTGACTCACCCTGTATTATTTTCAGTTTTCATTATTTGCAAGGTATAGAGAAAATGATTAAATTTGCTTAGAAGTAAAGGGCAGTTCTACTAAATTTCCATTCGACACAGCCCATAAAGATCTCTGGCCGGCCAGATGGTGCTCTATCTACTCGGTGATGCCAATCACAACTCAAACGCCATTATTTTTGGCTTCCCAGACTGGCCTTTGATAGCTCTTATTAAGGTAGCATCCCAATTCCCTCATGATATAAATTAACACTGAATAATTTTAGTGCTACTACAGGGAGTAATGAACTCCGCACATCAAAGTAGCGCACACAAACAATTCTTCTAAGCTGAAGCTCAGGAATGTAAAAGCACTAAAGGTATATATTTAACAAACTTTTTTTGTTTAATGCCCTCCATTTTCTACCGAAGTTAGTAAATTAATAATGCCACATAAAAAGAGATTTAAAAAAAGAAGGATACTGTATATAATAATTAGTTGAAATGTTATTTAGGGTAAAATCCAGAGCTTCCAGGATTTTTTAAAAGACATGGTTAATCGTTGTTTTTCTTTGTGATAAATTATGACTAGGAGATTACAGCCAGGTCGGAAGCACGAACTCGGAAGCTCCTAGTGTGCGTAGCTGTGGAACACAGCCTCTGTTGCCGATCCCAGCCGAGACGAGTCTGCATATGGCCACCAAATAAAGTGATATTCATTCTTAGATTATGAGCTACTTATCTAGCAAATTTCCTTCAGATCTGGCCAGTACTTACTTAGGAATAAAGTACCATATACAAGCAAAACCGAGCCAAGCCGAGCCTGTCCTTGGCCGAGGAGTACCGGTCCTAATGCTTTGGCTGATGGGCTACCTGTCGACCAAATTGCAATGATATTCGACCAGTAGTTACCGAAAAACAAAATACAACGTACAAGGCAAGTCGAGCCGAGACTGTCGGCGACCGAACCCACACATAATATATAATGATCTTTTTTCCTTAGTGATACTTGGCCAGCAAATTTGATTTAAATCTGACAAATAGTTACCGAGAAGTAAAGTACCACATACAAACAGAGCCGAACTGAGAATGTCCTTTGCCGAGTCAGCCAGCAGGTATAGAGATGATTATTCTTTGGACAATGGGCTATCTGCGCACCAAATTTCAATGATAGTCGGTCAGTAGTTACGAAGAAATAAAATAAAACATACAAGGCAAGCCGAGCCGAACCTGGCGCTTCCCAAGCTCGGCCATCACATGTAGTGATCTTTATTTCTTAGATGACTGGATACTTGAGCATCAAATTTGGTTTAAATTAAGCTGGTAGTTACCGAGGAATCAAGTACTACACACACACATACATAATTACAGTATATCTGGAGTAAAACTACAACATCCAGTCGGCTTACGCCGGGAACTGAAAAGAAAAGTTCTAACATTACAAATGGAACATACTTCATGTAAGCAGAATCCACTTTCAAAATTACAACACTAATGGGGGGAGCTTGAGCTGGGTGAGCCCCCCTGACTACGTCGGTGTTCTGAGACACTTGAAACCTATTCGATTGGAGAAAACTGCTTTCATCTATCTTTTACCGCTCTTGCTCTATGTAGACCAATATTTATTGAAACGAGAAATTGTAGTTGAATGAACCACTTCCGGTTTTAGTAGAAAGATAATAATAGAGATTAAATATGTTCTTACGAAACAGAAACCCGGATGTTAATACGTATTACCTTTTTCGATCTATGATGATCAATGATCAACCCGGAAATGGTTTATTTAAACAACTTTCGGTTTGAGAAGACTATTTTAATAACCAACTCAATTCCTAATTCTTGACTCTTTGTATTTTTACCAAATTTGGTGATTATGCATGAAATACTTGATTTATTTATTTATTTATTTATGTTTGTCACACACGGACACACGCGAATATGGTAAATATATAAAGGAGTTTTGGTAAACCAAACTGTAGTTATTCAAAAAACTTACAATGAAAACTTGATTTTTGCCATCCCTAATCACAGAAACATCGTACTATGTATTTTTGTAATACATATTATAAAATGAAAAGAAATCTATCCTTCCAGAAAACAATAGAAATAGGCAAATATATAAGAAACATTTAGACTTTTTGGTTGTATATACATTTGTGAGTGGATGACATTAAAGCTACTGCTTCGAAGGAGAATCCATCCGTTTCAAGATACAAAAGTTGTAGAAAAGCAATTGGAAAGACATTCCATATTGAGGTTTCAAAGATCATTAGTAGGGTACATATGTATGTTCCAGGACACTTTTCCCCCCTCCCAACATTCTTCGACCAACACACAGGAAAACACAGACCATTTTACATAAGGTCCAACGAACTACACATAATGCAAAGCATTTAGATGAGAAGCACGAATAAGATAGAAAACTTTAATCCAACACACATGACGTTGAACGAAATAAACAATCTAGGACACTTTTTACTTTTCCCCAGTACAAAAAATCACTAAATATAGCTACAAAATTACAAAATCACTAAATCTAGTTACAAAATTACAGGAAATAACTAAATCTAGTTACAAAATTACAAAAAAATCACTAAATCTAGTTATAAAATTACAAAAAATCACTGAATCTAGTTACAAAATTACAAAAATCACTAAATCTAGTTACCAAAGGTTTTTTTATAAGAATCAAATTAATTAGAACTTTATAGCACTTAACTATAAAGAACTTACAATCTAAAACTTACATCTAAAACTACAGTACACTACACTACACTACTTGTAATTACACTTTTTACTCTATCCCATAATGACCCCAAGCTAACGTATTTATACCATCTCGTGTTATATATCTTTTATCGTCCGAGGAATCTAGTGCTAGCTTATGAACGGTTATACTACATATATCATGCTTATAACTTCTAATGAGGTTTATGTCTTTATATGCATTTTTAAATAAACTTTCTTTATAATCATTAAATTGCAACTCCTTGGCAACCGCACATTTAGTTACTCCTATTGCTTTTTTCTTCTCTTTATTTTCTACTCTATAAGCATACATCTTTAATCTCAATCCAATAAACTCTGTCATTATCTTACCTTTATTCTCATCTTTCATCTTACCTATTACTTTCTTATTTATCAGTGGTAGTCCATATATGTTATTTTCCTTGTATTCGCTTGTATCAAATTGATCAATTATTTCTGCTATATCTTTGTAAAAGTCTTCAGTCTCAATCTCATATATAAAGCAATCAGTATCCATATAACATAAAGATATATTGTTTCCATATTTCGGCTTCATGGTGTTATATTCAAAATCATACATTAATAGTTTTGATAGTTCTAATACACTCATACCAACATATATTGGCTTATTAAATGTCAATCGCTCTTTTTTCATATGTATAGCACACAAACTCTCTGTAAATATTTTTCTGTATCAAAATTAGGCTTTGCAATAAATTTTTCTACTCTTTCAGGATCACATTCTAATTGTATGGGCTGTCTCTTTCTAAAATTTTCCATTGTTTTTCCGAATACCGAGTTATTCATGAGCTTATAAAAATCTTTTTCAAACTCATTTTTACCTTGCGTCCTCATGTTTGTATTTGAATCAATGTATTTCTTTAACCAGTCTGATTGTTTGAATTCTAATACTCTATGCACTTTCTTTAATTTCATTCCAAGCGACATATATAGTTTTAAGTTTCTATAGTGAATAACATATCTTTCTTTGTTATAAAGTGTCGTTAATAATTTTGATTGTTTAGATTCTGGTGGACACATGTTTTCTGGAGCTAATGGTAATTCAGAATGTTTGTTGTGTAAATACCTCGGATATTCTAAATCTACTTCTAATATGTAACCAGTTTCTGAGTCATCTGGAATGTTCCATATATCTATGTAAGGTTTAACCCACTTAAAATGTTTATAAGACATGTATTGACTCATCGCCCATCCTTATAAGTTGTTTGCGTCTAGATATGCTAGGTATGTTGAATACTCATCTTTATTATAATTTGCCATGTATTTGTTATTTGCTTTTACATATCGTTTACTACATTGTGAGATTCCTCCTCGTATACCCTTTTCTAACATTAGTATTTTATCATAATCAGTTAACATTTCTAAGTTAATTTTAGTCATTTTTAACATTGCATCCCACGATAAGCCCGGTGCTGTATAATACCATGCAGGATCTAATCCATATGCCTATAAACACACATCTCTAAAGTTTTCAAATATATCTGCTAATTGAAGGACATCTGTTTTGTTATAATGTTCAGTTAAGTCCCTCACTAACTTCAGATTGAATTCTTTAGAAACTCGTACATGAAGCTTATGACGTTCAGGACTCATTTTTCTCCTGTTAATCTGTTTGTAAATTTGTCTATAGATAATGGAACAGGTTCTTCTAATTTTTTAAATGAATCAACATAATCAAATTGATAATCACCTTTAGTATTAACTAGATCAAGTTTATCAATCGGGAAAAAACTTTAATGTTTCTCGAAATTGTTTTGACTTTAAATTACTAGTTAACTCCGCTAAACTCTTTGACATAAATCCAAATCAATCAACAAATCTTAAATTTATTCCATCTTTTGGTCCTGCTTTTATATATTTTTCATATGTTATGTACCTTTCTTCATTATTTGCAATCAATTAAATTTTCTGTGTCATAAGCTAATTCCTTAATAAACAAATGCGTATCATAACCAGTTAAATTGTGAAGAAATACTGGAACAAACTTAGGATTTTTATAGTTTAAATTGCAATAACTGTGAGCTGCACCTCTAAACTTTCCAGATAAACGATCATGATCTCTTACTTTTGCTTTATTTTTATTTATCTTATAGAAACATTTTCTTAATTCATATTTCCATTCATTTATTTTTCCACTCATATCATCTCTATCCTTGTAGAACTGTATTTTCTTCTTTAATATATTTATTTTTTAATCAACGGCTGGTGGTAAGTCATTCAAGTTTTTCTCACATATATGACAAGTATCCGCACTGTTATAAGCTGCTATTTCTTCCTCGGTAAGCGGGTTCATATTAACTATCCTTTTATATATTTGCATAATTTTATTGCTTCTTTTTGTAACATTTCAATAAATACTTTTGCGGCATCTGGACCTATATAACTAACAGGGGCTTTATAATCTCCGTTCGAATATTTGACATTGTAACAAAAACTCATTGGCTCATGCTTTTGATATTTTACTGTTTTACTACAATTATGCTCTATTTTTAACTTACATAAGATACATTCAAAGTCAGCAAGTATCACAAATGGAACTATTAATGATCGATTATAGTTTTGAAGCTCTATTTGATTGTCGTATGGTTTTGGATGTTCTATTCTAACAGCCTCATGCTCTTTACAATATAGCTCATGGTTTTGTAACTGCTTCTCATTTCGAAAGTGCCTTGTTAAACATCTATCACAAAAGTATAACTTCTCGGTATGTTTTGTTACTTAACTTCTTATTAATCGTGATAGGTCTTTTACCCAACAAAAATGATTGTTTTTTCATCTTTTACATATAATAAATTGATATGAGTTTCCTGCTGTTTTTTTGTGATTTGAAGTGGATATATATTATAGCTCTTGTCATAGCTGTAAACATTGATAGAAATATTACTTCTTCTTTCAAATTTTGGAATATCTTTTAATTGTACTGGAAATTCAATGTTATCACAATACTTCTTTTCTAATTTATCAATAAGTCGTTTATATTGTGAAGATCTTCCAGGATGTATTTCAATAGGTTTTAAGTAACTTGCAATATAATACAAGAAACATTTATTGTCTTTATTTTTAACATAAATCACTGCTTTCTTATCTTTAATTGGTTTGGGAAGCTCAATATAGGAAGAAGCTCTTAATGGTACATATTTGTTTAATCTGATTTGTAAATATTTAATTTGATGTAATGTCCAACCTGATCCTCTACCTTCAAATTCTTCCATTTCTCTACGAAGGTTTTGTTTTGCATAAGATATATATTCATTTAAGTCAGTTGATTCTAATATTCTCTCGTTTGATGTTTTGAAATTGCGTTCTTGTATTTCTTTATCTTTTATATAATCTCAAATTAAAACAAGGTTAACTTTAACAGGGTGAAATTTTCATTCTTCTTTGATTTTGCTAATAGGAACTCTTCCACTTGTATCTAAAAATTTTATTGGGTCTTTATATCCACCTATGTTTTCAACTTTAATAGTTTGTTAGTAGTTTGCTTCTTGAATGCTGTTTCTTCCAATTCTATTTTTATAGGTATACGTGCTGGTTTCGGTTCTTCAATTACTTCTTGTTTAAATGGGAATATATTTCTAATCTGTCTTCTGCTTTGTTCATCATCATATTGTTTAAGGTTTATTAATTCTACTTTTCTTAATCGGGAATATCTTCTGATTCCCTTGTCTTTACATTGTCGTCTTAACTCTATTACAGTAAATCTATTATAATTACTCATCTTTTATTATATAGAAAATCTTACTATCACTCTATAGTTTTTTATCTTCACCAGATTATTTCCAATCATTTTCGTACTATTTTTACTTCCATATGTCCTAATACAGCACTTAACATTGTACACTCCTGCCATTGTCTACATATTACGCATTGTATTGGAACACGGCTTTCATGGGAATAACCCATCAAAGTTACACATACACATATTAAAATTAAATCATTTTTGTAAACTTACTCATCGTCATAATCATCGTCATAATCATCATTGCTATATTTATATTCATCATCGCTACTCAAATCAGATGTTTTTAGTGTTATTAATAATTCCTTTTCCTTTAACATTTTTTGCTTCTCTATTAACAGAGCTTGCTTCTCTAGTAATGCTGCTATAAGTTTAAGATCTTGATGAATTAGTTTAAGTCTATCATGTAATAAAACACAATGTTTCTCCATATTTATTATATAGAAAATCTTAAATCATTACAAATTAAGTTTTTACATAGGATTAGGTATTAACTGATCATATAAGCAATCTATACTGTTAATTAATTCTTCTTCTGATAAGGATGTCCAAAACTCATTACCCTTACCTTTACGAATATCTAGTTCTTGTTGCATTAGGTTCAATAGCTTAATACTGTAATTATCTCTAAACTTTTCGCATATTATTACATGATTCTGATATTTTCCTTCTGCTTCATTAAGAGGCTTATATAGACTTCTCTTCTGACAGCGAATAGCATAATAAGGGAAAGGATCATTAGGTTTATTCTTCTTATATATGATTAGACAAATATCTTTTGAAACATCATCAGTATATGGTGCTGGTATTTCCTTTAAGCTCTCGTTTTGAATTCTCAATCTCTCCATTGTTTGCTCTATTTCTTCTACTCTTTTTTGCATCTCTTCTTGATCTTCTTGAATTTGTCTAAAATTAGAAACGAAATAGTCGTCGATAATATCATAGCATTTGTCATGGAAGTCTTGTGATATCCATAAAGCAATAGCGAGAAATATTTTCTTATATACATATGTTCCTGAGATAATTGTATTTGTTTCTTTATCTCCTCCTGTTATTAGATATGTAGAACGCTGGAGCACTTTTGCTCTAACGCTTTTTTCTGTTGTATACCTATTTTTTTCATTATAGTATTGTATTAGTTTTTTGATTCTTTATTTCTTATCCAATCTTTGAATCTCTTACCTCCATCATTACATAGTTTCGTTGCATTAAAGTATCCTGTACTCTTATCTATAATCAATTTGAAATCACCAAAAATACCATACCAATAATTGTTTTTAGTCTGTTCGCAACAAATATCATTTAACCTATATGAATTATCCATAGTACTCATATTTATTATATAGAAAATGTTGATTTTTTTTGCCGGAGCATATCTGCTCCAGCTAATTTTATCATAATATTCAAGTAGTTTCTTACTTCTTACTACTCTTAAAGTCATTCCCACGAATTCGGTGCAATGACTTTATTTTCTAACCACTTCTAACATTTCTTTCCTCGTTCTTTCTTTATCTCCTCCTGTTATTAGATATGTAGAGCAGCAGAGCAAAAGTGCTCCATTACTTTTCTCCTTTGCCACCTGCTACTTTTTCTTGATAACTTCCACAGTCGGAATACCAACCCTGGAAATATATGCTATGAGTTCTTTCGATTCTTAATGTAAAACCAATTTTACCCGTCGTTTTAACGGGACAAAATTTTAAATACCTGTGGTGAAGAGTAACGGTTCGCTATCCTTTTATGGTTATTATTCCATAAAAGACAACATTTACATTACAACATTACTTTTATCTATCCAGCTGTTACGTGAATCATCAAATCCTAACCATTTAACGTATACTTTATCACCTTTCTTTCTTAACACCTTTTCCACAAAGTATTCATCTTTAGGGTTCGTCTTTAATAATTCTGGTTCGTAAAATCTACCTTGTATATCCTCTTCTTCTAAATCCTTAATTCTATATGTAGGTGGATTAGATGGAGTAACTTTGCTAATAACAAATACTTCTGTTGACCAATTAAGTGTATATCCTTTCTCAAATAACCCTTTCGATTTACTTATTCGGACATAATCGCCTAATTTGTATTTGGGTTTAACACGCTTATATTCTTTCTTATAAACCTTGCCCAATATTGTTCGCTCATTCTTCTTATTAACTTCTATAGGCTTTAAACCAATAGTTCTATGTACTCTATTATTATAATCACTAATCAATGTTGGTAATATCTCTATCCATTTGAAATTCCCTTGTGTTGTGAACCTTTTTGACATGTTCTGTTTAAGTGTTCTATTAAATCTCTCAGCAACAGAAGCTTTCTTACTACTATAGGTTGAGTAATGATTAATCCTATTTTCCTCCATCAACTTCTTAAACTCTTTATTGTAAAACTTTTTTGCCTTGATCGGTTTGTAAGTTACTAGGTTTTCTCGCTCTTAATATGGACTCAAACGCTTCTGTAACATTTTTACCGCTCTTTTCTTTAACAGGAACAGCAAACGCATATTTCGAAAACACACCTATAATCATTAGCAGATACTTATAGCCTTTATTTAATTTGGAAACACCTTTTAATATTCCACTATCCATTTCTACAAGATCAGCTTGCCAAAGATCATCGATACCTTTTATAACCACACTTACTCTGTCAAAGTTTTCTCTAGATGGTTTGTGAAATTCTTCTATAATGTCTTCTCTAATACCTTTACCATCATATAGTCAAGCACTATTTTTAACGAATTGAGATTTAGTAACACCGCATACAGAACAAATACCTTTCTTTAGATATCTTCCATTCTTTGATTGTTCAATTCTAATGGTATCTTTCTTCTTATCTGTTAATTTCTTACAATTAACACAATACATGATCATTATTTATTGTATAGAAAATCAACAAAAAATTTAAAATTTATCATTACCTAAAACTATACTTTTAACATTATCGTCATCATCACTTGATTCGTTTTCACCTTCATCTTCTGTATCTATATACATAATAATCAATAATAATTTACCTTCTTTCAAATTAGAATCTTTGGATGGTCTAATTGTTAACTGATCATGCATATTATAGTGTAATGGAAAACTTTCAACTAAAGCGTCATTTAAAAATAAGTCTATAATATGTTTATTAAGACTTGATTCTATATGCATTAACCTACCTCTATAAAGAAATATGTAAGCAGAGCTAAATTATATACAAAAAAAGGCTGGTTTCCCAAGATCATCTTCTGCCAATCGACATGGAAATTCAACAAATTGTTTTCGTGTAAGTAAATTAAACTCTTCTTTCGCTGATTCAAGCTGTTCTAATGTTATAATATCTTGTTTATCAATAGCATTAGACACATTAACCAATCTTTTGATCTTAAAATCAACCCAGTATGTGTAATTTGACGTAACAACTTCTCTAGATTCTTCTTTTATACTTTTAATGTTACCAAAAATATCCATATCTATTATATAGCAAGCGTATTTACGAAAGATCTCTTTCTATGTACACTACAACAAACAATAATTGTCCTTCTTCCATAGCCGAATTTTTAGTTGGTTTAATTGTAATTATATCATTCTTGTTAAAGCTAAAAGTAAATTTTCAATCAAAGTATCACCCAAATATATCTTTAGAAAGTATTAATGCAAACTGAATTCCATATGCATTATTTTCCCATTATAGGGAAACCTATAACCATTAGAAAGATTGAATATTCTAAACATTGGGTCTTTAACATTCTTAGTTCTCAATCGATATAATAAAGGTATGGTTTCTTTCTGCATAATCAATTTTGTAGTATCCATCCTAATCTTTTGAACATCATCTTTCTTTATGTATGTATCTTGTAACGTTTGTAATGCATCTTCAAATCGGTTTCTATTATTCTCTAATTCAGCTTCTATTGATTTAAGTTGATTTACGCTAGCAATATCATTTAAATTCTCCAACAATTTTAATTTTTATTCGCTAATATTAACATCACTATTTCTATCTGCAACATTACCAAATATATCCATGCTCATTTGTTATGCAGAAAATGTCCATCCTAATTTTTCAAAACATTTCTTTAACATCTCTATTTGTTTAGTTGATTGTTTAAAATCAATGTCAACATGAACATCATGCTTTTTCAACAGATAGTACAATACACATTTTAAGTTAATAAACAATACTCTTTTCGGATACTGTTCTGTAAAGGTCTCATGTAAGTTTTCGAACTCGTTTATAAGTGTTTCTTCCATATGTCGTATTTTTAATGGTTTTTGATCGGTAACGTAATAGTGTGTTAAATAGACGTCATCATAATATTTTGTGTATTTGTTTTTCTTTAGTACTTCTAGAACATCTTTTGTTGATATTAAATCTTTTGGTATATCTCTAAATTCACCATTTAATACCTTGAACACATCTTCGGGAATAATTCTATCCTGTAAAGCTTGCAAACGAGATAACTGTAACTTAAATCTTTTTGTAGTATCATACTATGGTTTTCTTGCGCAGCCAGCTTTCATTTCTTCTTTAGTACTGTAAACCCAACCACTCTCTACAGAACAATCATCACAAATGTATTTATTCATGCGTTTTGTTAATAACTTACTACCACAATTACTGCATTCAAATGGTCTAGAACTATAATTTGACAACAGCTCCTTTAAGGTAATGATTGGACGTAACTTTTTCAACTCTTCCGTGTACAAAATTTAGGTATTAACGTTTTCCATAAATCAATAACATTATATACGTTGTTTCTATCTTTTAAGTCTATCTCGCTAACATCCTGAAAATACTGATAAAAATTATATCTATCTAGTGCATCTAGTTCGTCCATATGCTCCTTAAAATAACTAAAAATCTATTGTGTATAGCTTCCATATTTATCTTAAAGAAAAAACTTTTATGGATATAAACCATAAAAGCACTTAATCTTTTTTAATCATATACATAACGTTACTAAAAGAATACCCTTGATTTAGAAGATTTAAAACCTTAACACAAAGATGACCACATATAACTGAATTAAAATCTTGTATTCGTTCGTCATTGTAAAATAAGTTTTTGGTACCAAGATATTGTACTATTTGTTTAGGGGGAACACCGCCATAAGAATCGAACACGTACTTTTCGTTGTTATCTTTCCAATAGCATATCGAATGAGTTCCAATGTTTTCTGATTTATCGAAGTTAACTACACCACACTCATTTACATAGGGGTTTTGTGGAAGTTCGTACTCATAAATACACCTCTAAATCGTTTTATCTATGGTTTTAGTTTTTTGACTTCTTCTTCTGTTTACCTGACCCTGTTTTTCTTCTATAGCCATATTGTGTCTTTTTTGTCCTTCAAGTTCTTGTTTATTTTTCTTAGCATCAAGTACAGTAATCGCTGCTGCATCACCTGCTAATGAGCCAACTGCTTCTAAAGCTGGATTGCTAGAATGGCTGGAATTGTAAAGATAAAACCACTCATATGTTTTTTCTTAATCTTTTTCATCTGTGCGGTAGTTAGAGTTAAATCCATTCCTTTACCTTCTTTAATTTTCTTAGATTTATCGCTAACTTGTTTCTTTGTTAATACATGATCGATATTTAAATCTTTTATTTCACCGTAAGGAACACTAAACATACAACCTTTAATACAAGACATCTTCCTATTTATTTAAGAGAAAATCTTGGTTTGTAAAAGTACAGTTTGTAGCTCCACCAAAATCAATTAAGGAATCATTCTCATCTGTTATCCTTTTCTCAAAATTATCACCTTGTCTTTAGGTATAGGGAAAAATAATGGATAAGTATGCTCGTAAATAATACTATGTTTGAACTCGGCATCTGTTTTAAATGATGCTATAATTCCTGTTTCTCTATGTGTGTACTCCGTATCTTTAACAAACATACCATCTGCTATATTACAGTGAACATTAATTCTATCGAACGGGTGAAACTTTGGTAACTTACTTCCAATATGTGTTTTGTTCTTTCCTAAAGATTCAAAATACCTAAATCCAAGAACAGTATCCAAATTTCCCATTGCAATATCAATATCACCTCTTTCTATTTTTACTCTATTTGTTATATGATCCTCTTTTAACGTTATGTTTATGGAGCGAGATTTTCAATAATCATTAAGACGGTTTAAGCTGTATTGTCCATTTGGTATACGAAAAATTTCATCTCCATACTTAAACAATGTATTATGTGTAATGTTTGGAGTTAAATATGTATTGTAAAACCCAACTAGTCCTATACTTAAATAGTTGCTACTGTTGTCTAATTCGTAATGGAGTTTCTTCTTTAAAACGGAAGTATCACTCGTTTACTTAAATACCTTAGCCATTTATTATATAATAAATGAACGAGTTTGATTTACCTAGAGATATTCCAAGAGAGAAAGTAATCAAGTTAATAGAAGATATCATTCAATAGTTAGAATACAGCTTAAAGAAGAAAAAGAGAAAACTACGAATTGTTAAATATGCATACTACACTTTGATCACGTTATCGGTTATACTTTCTGCAGCAACTGGATTTATTAATATTTTTATGCCCGTAACAATTTACTCAATATTAACAACGTCTCTTGCAACTGGAAGTGCCATTATAACAGGTTTGTCTTCTAAGTTAAACATAAGCAAAAGAAAAGATGAATATAAAACCATTGTCGCTTGTATTAACTCATTTAAAGAACAGTTAAGAGATGATAATAACATTAAATGGCGAAATGGATGAGGAGTATATAAAAATACGTTGCATAAAATTAGAGAACTTAAAGATATAAGGACCTAGGGATTTATCGAGTCTAAATCAAAATTTTCTCTATAATAAATGAGTAAGAAAACTATTAATTGGGATGTAAATGAGATAATAAAAGAAACAACAGCTAAGAAAAGAAATGGAGAACTTATACCTGATGATATTCGGTGTCTTATCGTGGGTCCATCTGGTTGTGGTAAAACTTTTCTGTTATTTAACTTCTTATTAAAACCAGGTTGGTTAAACAATAATTACTTTTACATATATTCTAAAAGCATGAATCAACCAAAGTATGAACAATTAAAAGATCGATTTGAAAAAGCAGAACTAAAGCTCAAGAAACAAACAGCAACGTTCCTAAGCAGTAATGATTGTATTGTACGTATTGATGAATGTGAAAAATACTCTGTTGTTGTGTTTGATGATTACATTTTAGAGAACCAAGATACTGTTAGAAATTACTTTAAAAGAGGTAGACATAGGCATTTAGATTGTTTCTATCTTGCACAGACATATTCAAAAGTACCTAAACAGCTTATAAGAGATAACGTTAACTTCCTATGTGTATATAGACAGCATGATACTAATCTTAAACATGTGTACAACGAGTTTGTTGGAGGAGATATGTCTTATGAAAAGAGATATGTTCAAAATGTTGGCGAGAAAATTATGGCTTTATAGTAATTGATATGACAAGGAAGGTAAACGATGGTAAGTATAGGAACAAGATAAAAAATTCTTAAAAGTTTGATGTTTTTTCACGTTTTTACGTTTTAACGGTTTATGTTTTTTGACGTTTTTTCATGTTTTTACGTTTTAACGGTTTACGTTTTATGACGTTTTTCCACGTTTTTTTACGTTTTTTCAGGTTTGTTCCTTTTCTATATAATAAATGGATCAGAAAGAAGTTGATAAGAATATTAAGTTAAAGGAGTTCTTGATAAAGGGCTTCAAATCTTGGAAGAAAGAAAGAGCAGGTATATACAATAAATTTAAGACACAAGAACAACCTGTAATTGATGCTATTCAAAATTTGTTGAGTGAGATCAAAAAGTAGCAGAACAAAATAAAAATCTTGTTCCAGTTGTACATAAGACTGCTTCAATAAATCCTAGTGTACTAGAAACACCTAAAAGATAACTTATGATAGTACTCCAAGTAGTAGTGATACACCTATAACAGGATAAATAAAGCAGATGAAAAAACAAATTAAAGACAAAGCCAAAGGAGTAGAGCCTTTAACAACGGCACAATCATTTGGTAAGATTGCAACAAAATATTATAGTAAAAGAAATGATAGTGTATTTGGAATAAGAGCTGTAGAAGGTGGAAAAATAATAAATAAGATAGGAAATTCTGAAGTTAAAGTGAATGGTGATAATTTGATGATTAATGGTAAAACTATAAAGGAACAGATGGTCTATGGGAATTGTTAACGATGAATACTAAGAAAACCATTGAAGATTATGTTGATGACGATTTTGAACAGTACAAGGAAATAATAATAGAATCAGATGCTGCCTTCCAAAAATGTGATCGAGACAAAAAAGTAGCAACTAATATAGGTTCAAAGTACATTAATATTATCAAGCCTATTTGGGATGATTATATTAAACCATCTTTACCTCCAACTCCTAAAAGGACTGGAGAAGGAATTAAACAATATACCGAGATACCTAAAGAATATATATGGATGGATGATGTGAGAAAGTTATTTGATCCGCTAATTGTTATAGATGGAGAAGAAAAATCTGGTAATAATAACTTTTATAATGAGAAAGTAGATATAGTGAGTATGATTAATAATAAGCTTTCACTATTTATCCCCAATGATCCGAAAGGTATAGGTTATTTGATTAATATCTTAAATACGTTACCACGTGATAAAGGTATTAACCCATTAGATGAGGCTTGTAAGGAACACGATATATAGTACAGAGACAATAAAGATACAGAGTCAAGGCATATTGCAGATAAGGAGCTAGAAACTAAAGCATGGAAAAGAGCATTTAGTAGTGATGCATCAATTGGTGAACGATTAGCCGCTTTTGTTGTTGGTACTGCTATTAATGCTAAGGTTAAGTTAGGATGAGGATTATACGTTTTTAAATGTTATTATGTATGATTCTTTTATGGATACATTCCATAAAAGCGTTGTTTCAAGATATTCTATATAAAAATGGATAGTATTGAGAGTTACGAGTTAGAGTTTTAAACCTAACACAAGAACATTTAATAATTTGAATGAAGCTAACAAAGATATTGAGTTTGATTTCGATGTAGGGGCTGGGTTCCTACATCCACACAAAGCAGTTTGTCATATTAATTTTGAAATTGTTGGAGCATCAGTTGGAGGAACATTTGGTGCAAATGATACTATAAAACTTGTAGATAACTTCTTACCATTCTTCTTTTCTGAAATTGAGGTTAGAAAACATGGAGTTGTGGTAGATGAGATTGAACTACCAGGAATAACATCTACTGCTATTGGAACATTAAAGATTTCCAAACCAGAAGTTGAATATCTAAAACAAGCAGGATTTGAAACAGATTATAAACTTGGTCTGCAGAAGGATTTTTGCGTTTTGTATCCTTTAAGATTAATTCCAGGCTTTTTAAGTGATTATAAAGAGGTGATGTGGAAAGGTGGATTGAGAATAACATTTACAAAAGCTAATAATAATAACAATGTCTTGTACAAATGCACTGGAAGAGGAGCAAGTGCAACAGCTCCTCATGATTCAAAAATAACAATAAAAAGTATGGAGATAAAAATGCCAATTATTTAATACGAATCTGATTACGAAAGCAAGTTAAAGTTTAATATTCTTAAAGAACCTAAAATCATGTTTTTATTCCATACTTATCAATGTGTTTTGAAGACTGTTGTAGGTTCTTTCATGGAGTTCGATGTTACTACTCAATTTAATTCTAGACAATTTGATATGCCTGATTTCGTAGTTGTAATGTTTCAAACTGATAGAAGTGGTAAACAAACAGCAGATGCAAGTAAGTTCGATCTTTGTAAGGTAAATAATATATATCTTAAGAATGGAAGGAATGAGGTATTTACAAAAGAATCAATAAACTTAGATATTGCTACTAGGGATTATTTTAAGATGTACTAAGATTATACTGCATTTAACAAAATAACATGTCTTAATACCGAAATGTACTATGATCCTAAAGAGTTTACAGATGACAAACCAATGTATCTGATTAATTGTATTAAGAGAGAGAATGTATCTTTAAATGAGAGAACAAACATAAAGATTGTAGTAGACTTTGCAGAAGCTGTGGCTGCTAATACTATATGCTATGCGATTTTAATTGGGCAAAAGACCTTTCCATACGATCCTAAGAATGAGAAAGTAGTAGAAGAGTTTTAGATAGTTAAATGTATTTTTGTGTTTATGGAAGTTTCCATAAACGAAATTAACAAAAATGATTAAAATATTATTGGTGAAGACAAAAAATTGAAGAGTGATCGTTGATTTTCTCTATAATAAATACGATGGAAAGTCATATTGAGGTTTTAAATAGACTTGGAAGTCTTGAGCCAAAACAAGTTATTCGATTAAGAGAATTAGAATTAGATACTGAATATAAGATTGTGAAAATGGAAAGGATTAAAACTAAGTTTGGAAGGAGTATTTTAGTTGAGTGCGAGGAGTTTAAGGTCTTTCTTCTACGTAGATTTACAAAACGCTTAACAGATAAAATAATTGATGAGATCGTTAAAATCGATGATAGATGAGATGGATAAAAAATCAAATACACTGGTCTAAAAGATAATTATCCAACTGTTGAGTTCTGTATGTAAATATCAAATGAGAAGCGGTTTTATGAATTTTTTCATAAAACGAACATTTTCCTTACAACAAATAAGAAGCTATGGCTAATTATTTGAATAAGAAAAATGACGTTAAAGCATTGAGATTCCTTCGCATAGATTTGTTAGAAAAAAGTAGACCGTACGAGATAACATGGAAATTGATTCAAACACAGCGTTATGGTCAAAGAGTTTTAGTACATTTAGATGAGAAATATAAAACGTTATTACCACAAAGATATAATAATGATACTGAGCAAGTGTTAAGAGATTTGAAAAAATATAAGTTGTTTGTTAAGTTTGAGCGTTTGAAAGATTTATATAATGGTTATAAAATAAATAAGTTTTACTTTAGAAATGAGTCCAAAAAATAACAAAAATGATTAAAATATGTCTTCAGAAGTAAAAAAATTGAGTGGTTATTATGGATCCCCAAAAGAAGTTCATTCTTACTATTAATTTCAATGTAATTGTGAAAAATGTGCAAACCGAAGATCAAGTAGATTTTGATATTAACGGTTGTCTATTCAGCTTGAATTACGATCAGTGGAGAGAGTTTAAGAAATCATTGTTTCCCGTAGAGAACGAAGTTAGCAGAAGATTCCATTATCAATATAGGAATTTGTAATTTTAAGTATGTTTTAAGTGTATAAGTGTTTTTATGGTTTCAAGACTATAAAACTAAGATCTTTGGATATACAGAACGCAATACCATTTGAATTTTAAAGATGCATGTATAAATAAGAGATTTATTTGAGTTTTTTGTAATTATATCCTTAGAGTTATGCAACCTAGAAGACATTCGAAAAATAGTAAATTTATTTCTGTATTGATTGTCGTTTGAATTTTGAAAATCGGTTAATAAACAACGGAGATATAACAAATTCAAAATTTCGGGAATTTTTTACGGGTTTATTTTTGAGTTTTCGGGAAAACGTTACTCTCTAAAAAAAGTCTTAGAATTTTGTGTAGATTATGGTAGTATTTTTTGTTTTTCATATTTCAGAATTTTTATTTTTTACAGTGTGCAAACTTTTTTTTTCTGAAATTTGCCAACTTTTTTGTTTGACGAGTTAGCGCATTGTACAGCTCACAAATAACGAGAAGAACCCTAGCAGAAATAGTGTGACGTAGGTATGGGCTTGCCAACTTTTCGCACGGGGGTTTCAAATGACACTACGGATTAGCACACGGATAACTACCCGGAGTAGCAGACGACATCTAAGTATAGACCACACCTCAAAAGCCGAAAATGGACTTAACCCTGTCGTTGACCTTTCCCCGCTTCCCCTGTTTTAGGGTTCTTCTGGTCATCTGTGAGCTGTAACTATGGAGGGGTAAAACTATCCTATTAAAAATATTTTGGTAAAACACTATAATATTCGGTAAGTGGGTTGGCAACACTGACATTTTTTTCTTTTTTTAAACATTGATGCTTAAGCTAAATTTGCCGGCTAGGTGAACATATTCAAGAAGTTACTCACTTACTCAGTAGATAGAGTTGTATATCATTTAGTTTATCACTTAGTGCTGATGGGAAGGGAAGAGATAAAGAGACCTGAGAGATATTTCGTCACGGATTCAATGACGTCATGTTACTACGTTGTGTCGGCTGCGGAGACTACATCACAAAGAGCGCCCTCTGGTAAAGACAAAAAGATTGCTTGAATATGTATATGCGACGTAGTCTAACAGGTATTATACAACGTCATCGGTATACAGCTCCATCTCACGACTGCTAGCTAGAAGTTGTGTTGAAGGAAGAGTAGCTAATGTATATGTATGTATGTTAGCGTGCGGAGGAGGAAAGAACTGGATTGCATGTCACGTTCTAAGAAAAAAAGAGAGAGGCTATAAATCTCATGTACATGTATGTTATTGCTTCTCTCAACTGAATGCATGTGTGTGCGATGAGAGCAAGTGTATATACATATATACCTGTAACAGCTGTGTACAACATACTAAACTTTAAGCTTTTATAATTCAGCTATTTCCGAAGCGGTATCGATCAAACAAAAAATATTTTTCAATCAAAGACAGCGGTATAAGTTATAAGTTTTTAGATGTAAGTTTTTATGATTTTAAATGTCATAAAAGCCTATGCGATCTCACTTTAACATTATATTAATAGTTATGGAAATACTTTACGCTATGTGTAGTTAGCTCGATTCTTTTGTAAATGCTTTGTGTTTTCTTTCTGTGCTAATAATCAAATTACTGGGAGAAAATAAAGAGTGTCCTAGATTGTTTATTTCGTTCAACGTCATGTGTGTTGGATTAAAGTTTTCTATCCTATTCGTGTTTCTCATCTAAATGCTTTGCGTTATGTGTAGTTCGTTGGATCCTTCCGTAAAATGCTCTGAGTTTTCCTGTGTGTTGGTCGAAGAATGTTGGGAGGGATGAAAAGTGTCCTAGGATATACATATGTACCCTACTATCATTATCTACAAGTTATTCTGTTCACACGTGAATCAAACCAACATCCGTCGAAAAAGCAAATTTAGATAGTTGCCGTCGTAAAGTTGTAGGAACTCAGTAGGGGGTGGGGGGTAGGAATTACAAGTTCTTAAATGCAATATTTTCTAAGATATTTATGAAATAAATTTTACGTTATGAAGATTCTGAAGGCTCTGATGATGGGAAGGCATCCCCTTAAGCTGTAGGTCATGTCTGACAGTGCCGTAGCCAGGGTGCATCACCCGGCTCAACCCCCCTTCCATTAGTGTTGCGATGTTGAAAGTGGATTCCGCTTATATACAGTATGTTCAATTTGTGCTCCTGATGTTAGAACTTTTCTTTTTAGTTTCCGGCGTAAGCTGAACAGATGTTGTAGTTTTACTCCAGATGTACTGTAATTATGTATGTGTGTATGTAGTACTTTATTCCTCGGTATCTACCATCTAAATATAAACCAAACTTGATGCGCAAATACCCAATCATCTAAGGAATAAAGATCACTATATGTGATGGCCGAGCTCGGCAGGCGACAGTCTCCGCTCGCCTTGCCTTGTATGTTCTATTCTATTACTCCGTAACTACTGGCTGAATATAATCGAAATATGGTGCGCTGATAGCCCATTGTCCAAAGAATAAAAATCACTGTACTTTACAAAGCGACAGGGCAAAGGACAGGTTCGCCTTTAGAACAACACAACAACTACGAATATATTTGGTTTGACGGAAGAGGAAGAGGCTGAAATCTAATCTAGGGGGTGTGAATGCGTTCATTTGGCCCTGTGCATTGTCAGTTATTTGCTTCAAATGCCATATTTCTGACCTTTTCATGCCAGCAAATGTAATGACTTCTATATATTGTGATTAATTTGCTATATATTAGAGACACGCCACGAAACCTCAAGTCTGAATCCAGCAACAACATCATAGAGTTTCTTTTTCTTTTCTTTTCTTTTCCTTTCTTCTTTTTCTTTTCTTTTTTTTCTTTTTTTTGCAAGATGTAACATGCAAATGTCTATCGCGCAACTGAAATATTCAATCACCAATGGCGATCTGGCGATCGAAAATTCCAACCTGGCGACCAATTTGGTACATGGTTTTGTCTTATATTAGTTAGGCACCAGATCAGGGTTGGAAAAAATACAGTTTTATTCAAAAAAACAAAAGAAATAAACATGTGTTTAAAACAAAAAAAAGATGTTCAAAATGTTTTAAACATGTTTTAAAACAGACGAAAGAAATATGTTTTAAACATTTTGAACAGTTTAAAACACGATTTTTAACATGTTTCAAAATCATGTAATAACTTATTTCTTAGGACGTTTTGCTCTTTAATTGCAACCGACTTTTCATTTATTTTATGCTAGTTAATAACACTGTGCTGGCTACAGACTATTTCAGTATACATTAGTAATTCTCAACTTATTTCATATCCCGACTTCTTTTTATTACACCCTCTTTCCAGTGATTCTCGTAAGTATTTTCTTGGTTGTAATTAGCTTTTTAGGTAGATTTTAAAATCTACCTACCGTGGAGATTTCACACAATCTATCAATATGCATGGTGAAACAAAAGTCCTCACCACCCTTGTGCGTTGAGAACGGGTTGAGGGAGAATGATGAAACTTTTAAGTGGTTTGAACCATCAGATATTGCTATCAAGCATCATGGCTGCCATCTTGGATTGGCATTCAAAATTTCAAATACAAATGGTGTCATGTTACGTGTTTTAATGCTAGAACTTTACCAGAAATACGCTTTTGTGGTTACTTTAGCCTTGAAACAAGTCATTTCGGAGTTACTGCTTCTGAAACTTTACTAGTTATTCTCTTAAGGGCTAAGATCGCGTTTCGTGGAGGCGAGTGTGATTTTTAGTTGCAAAAATTTGATTACTATTTCATAACACTCATGCTAATAAAATTATCTTAAAATAATAAATTTTCGAAAAGTAATGATAGTTTGCAGCACACTTCATGTTGTGCTAACTTTAGAATATTTTCTGCAAGCCTATGTAATTTAGAAATGGCCTTTTTCAAAAAATCAATTTTTCGATTTTTGGAAATTTCATTTTTCGTTTTTTCGTTTTTCGCTTTTTGGAAAAAAAATCGTTTTTTTTGTTTTCTCGAAACATTTTTCGTTCTTCGTTTTTCGAAAAATTTTTCGTGTTTAGAAAAAATTTTCGGTTTTCGTTTTTCGTTTTCGGAAAAGCCATTTTCCGGAAAAGTATTTTTCGAAAAATGTGGCCATCCCTAAATTAAAGAGATTCGCAGTCACGTCCGGATGTGTGCAACACTGGCGCTAGTACCCGTAGAGTATATTTCTTATGGTTTGTTGATCAACATGGAGGCTGTCCGATTAGACGAAGAGTCGAAGTCTTCAATGATTACTTTACGGAGCAATGGGTGGAAAATCGAAATTTTTCTCCGGAAAGTTGGAATGGTAGCAGTCACAGAAATCGAACAAATAAAGCAGTAGAAGACTCAGTGGTAGAGAGCTCTACTATATATATAGTAATAGAGCGTTCACCTCCGGTGCTTGGGGTCCCTGGTTCGATCCCAGCTCGCGCCGTGTGGACCTTGTGGTGGACAAACACCTGGCTCGTGGGTTTCCTCGGGGTTTGCCCGTTCTTTCCGACTTTCTTCACTCCACCATTTCATTCATTTCTCATAATCATCTCCTTTAGCCTAACCGGCATAAGCGTGGGACGTAAAACTTAAATATTTCATTTCATTTTTCCAATTCTATCATGTGTATACCTGAGCGTCAAGGAGGGCTATAGCCCCCCTTGGATGCACCAATAAATATAGTAGTTTCACGAAAAGTCCCGGGCGCCAAGCTATTTTTTAAAAATTAGTATTCCCAACTTTTACCTGCCAGTTTCTCAGTTGGCGCCTTATTTTTACAACTAGCCCCTAAATCAAAGAAAATTTGACGAGTCATGTATCGGTGGTAAGCTACAGGAAAACTGGGGGCTAGGATCACTGCTCATAAACATGGCCCAACCAGTGGTCCCTACTCAATGTGACCATGTTGCCACTAATTAAAACATTGAAAACCGTAGTATTAGTCGATAATTACTTCGTGCTATCAAATATTCAAAACGACTTCTCGCAACTACGGCAATCTTGTATCAACCTTTGAGTTGACTATTAGGAAAGAAAATCGTCTATTATAATGAATGTTAAGTATAAAATCAGTGACGACGTCAGCTATAATTTCTTCAAGGGGCAAAGAGAGGGACAGAGAAAATTTGGGTGATGGGGGATCTATGTTTTGTACACCGAAAATTATAGTTCTCTACAACTGAGGGGCACAGATTTTGAGGGAGAAGCGACGCTTCGGTACAGAATTAGGAAAAAATATTTGCTTACCTTTGTTTCCGAGAAAATATAGAAAATTAAAAAAGTGCTTTTAACTTACACCAGAAGTGTTCAAAGTTATGCTTTAAATGACTATTCATTCACAAATAAACGTTAATAAATATTCATAATTAGTTTTGATTTTCTATTTATGTTGAAACTGTGTTTTGGGGTCTATTATCTTGCATCAACCACTCAGGCACAGATGAATTTGAGACTATCAAATAATCCTGATATTGTTTAGCCTATATTACAATAGGTCTGTAGGAGGCAGCGGGGCGTAGCGTTGCATCAAAGAACTATCGTCTTTCCCTCTTTGGCGTCGTCGCTAATTGTATATATTTTTCCTGGATAAACATCGTGCATGTGGGCTTTCCCGGGTTCTTCCCTTTCCATTAAATTTCTTAATTCCATTATTTTGCTCATTAGCATATCCCTTAGTTACGTAGCCCCATTTGAGGTCCCTCGTGACTATATGTTTAGCGTATGCGTCTTCGGCTCGGGAGACCGGGTTCGATTCCCGACTGGAGCTCAAGTGGTTTGTATCTCATGTTACGCTGAGTTCACGTCTCTATAGCTGAGTAGGACGCTAAACTAAAACCAATATCCTCCTCATCATCGGAACACATTTGCAAGATGTTAAGCTTAAAATAAAAACTAGATTGCGATTCTTCTGCTTATATGTTTTCTTTTCACTTGAAAAATATTTTGAGTCTCTTTAAAAGAAGGAAACGCAATAATCATTTGAGAATTTACATTTAAAGAAAGAAAAAATGATTAATTAGGCTTATATGGAATTTCTCCACTTTATAGTATACAAACTTGAGATGGACCATTTATCTTGATACGCCCATGTAATTATAAAACTAATTGATAAAAATGGCTGGAATTTTGTAAGATGCAAATAACGACAAGGGAACTCTGTCTAATAAACTCTGCAGTACCAGCAAATTAATAGTGTTGCCAACATAATATAAAGTTATATTTTTAACGCCACTATGCCATGTTATTACATATCTCAAATCTAAATATTAAACGAAAACTTACAACACAAATTTGTTGCAAATTAAGGACGCTGCAATGTGACAAGCATCTCAACTTCAGAAACCTGATAATATTATTAATAAAATCAGGGGCGGATTCAGGACGAACTCAACGGTGAGGAAAGAAGGTAGTGAAAGATTCTGTTTTCTCTCTCACCGACTTTTGCAGCACTGGTAATTGTGAAACTCAGGGAGGTGAATAACCTTTTTCCCCCTGGATCTCTCTATGAATAGAAGTGAGACGGACAGTGAAAACCCGAAATACTTTAGTGTCTAATACTACGACCATGGCTTATTTCGAATGAATACAAGAAATTGAAAATTAGACTTTTTTTCAAAAACTTTCTTACATAAACAGGTCTAATCGCGTAGGTGATTCTCAAAAGACGTAAACTTGTAGGAGCCGTTACAGCAATTTGATATCTCAAATCGTTCAGGGGATATGAAATACGTGAATAGTGATAGTGATACTCCTAAAAATGACGTAATTGCGGATTCTTTGTAATGTATCTTCATCCTCTTTGCTTTTATAGCATTACAGAAACAGATTTTGGTACTTGTAATTACAATAAATTCTTGCAATGGCATAATTTTAACCAGTGTAGCAAACTTTGCCAATGTATATCATCTCCAGATCAGTTTGAGATATCAAATTGCTGTAAACTGCATTATGATCTTTACGTCCGTTGAAAACCTTCTATGTTGTTGGAATGATACTCATCCAAGCAGTTATCGAAATAAAATATTTCGGGAAAAAAGTCAAATTTTCAATCCCTTACGTGAAGACTTAGGAGGATGGAAGCTTCTCAGTTGCGGCAAGTGACTTGCCAATAATGGCAGAATACCTATGATGACAACTTTGTACCTTTTTATTTGAAATAAATCATATCATGATCATAGTATGTAACACTAATGTACTGTGGATGTGCATGCCCCGTTCATGTTATTGTTTTTTACTATTATAGAAGCCTAAAACATTTGGATCTTTGTGGATGTTCGTGATACTGTAGCATCCTTAGTTTGTAACAAAATTGCACCCTTTTTTATATTATCCTAAAAGTTACAAGAGTGTAAAGATATATAGTCCACTAAGTGTGTTCGTGTCACGTTATTTTTCATTTTTACCCTAAGAATGTAAAACACGAGTGTCCTCTAAATAAATCTTATCTACCCCACTCGGGGAGGGGGGTAGAAGATTCAAATAATTCTAATAGATATGTACAATAAATTACCTCTGTTTCTTTTGTGGCTCCATCTCTGGATCACCCTCGGCCTCAATAAGCTCTTCCAGTGACTGCATTCTTGATGTTTCCTGTATAACACCAACGTGTCATTATCTTAAATGATACCACAAGCCAGTCGCTGAATTTCGATTGTGGAAAATACTTCGACAGTAATTGCATTTTGAAGAAACACCACCCTTTTCACGAGTGAAATGTTCCCATATATTCTACTTTCACATTGTAAATACTTCCCGAAAATATCTCTTCTTGCAGTTCTCTTATATAGTTCGAAACAAGCTATGTGTTGGTAACTGATATAATGAACGTCGTTTGGGTATTCCTCATAACGAAGTAATGCTTCTCCCACTAGGCCAGTAAACATATCAGAAGTGTTGATATCGTAGGACACGTGTCCTTTCTCTAAACAACCATCTTTTATTGTTACCATATGCCCATATTTATGTCCAGTGAGTAACATCTCAAGAAACTAAAAGCAATTTTCTGTCCGAACGTTATGGTAGTGTATGGTAGAATTCCGGATATATGAAGGCCCATAAATATGCCAATTACCGGCATGGGCAGCTAAATTTAGTACAATACACATTAGGCAGCTGAGAACTTTGTATTTGAATCAATTTTACACGAATCTCGAGGGGACACTTCGCGAATGTACCTGGTGGGAACCAACATGTAGGCTACTATATCAAGAAATGCGTGCGATATATTAATTTCAGAACCGCAATTTAGAACCGCAAGAATCCTTTGTTTGTTTTCTGAATACCACACAAAAATTTGTTTCCATGATAATTCTTTTATTTACTTTTTAATATCAGTTCTACAAGTAGTACAACCTTCGACTATGACACTCTCTCGCAAGTTAACTTATAAGCATTTAAACAATACAATAAACGTTAAAAATCAAAGGGAAACAATGAGACAAAATAAACTGTAGATTACCATATTGCCACGAGAAGTCAAAATATTCACATGACAAAAAAATAGTCTTCTGAATGTGTAGCACTTTTTGACAATTTTCTTTCTCTGGCAGTTCTTTTTTTTCTTTCTTTTTCTTTTTACAAAAATAAGATAAAATAGAAATATGTTTAAAACAAGTCTTAAAAATGCGTCTTTAAAAAAGTTTAAAACATATATAAAATTTGATTTAAACAAAACCAATTGTTTAAAACAAGTTTTAATCACTTGCTTTAAGCATTTTGTTCTAAACAAAACAACACTGCACCAGATTCATATTTCTAGTTGCCATGGTGACCTGGCACTCCGAATTTTTCAACCCATACACGCACACACACACACACACACACACTGAGAGATAGATAGATAGATAGATAGATAGATAGATAGATAGATAGATAGAGAGAGAGAGAGAGAGAGAGAGAGACACAGAGAGAGAGAATCTTGTTGTACCTTTATACTGAAGGCACTATTACTCACAAAATCAATTAAAAAGGAAAGAGGAAACAAAGTTGAGTTGTAAATGAAACTTCCATAGATTGGTACCAGAGCTGCATGTAATACATGTAATTGTTTCATAATGATTGATTCGTAATATGATGTATATGGGTTTCTTAATGGTAGTATAACAAACTGTCTTCAAATTGAGCACAAAATAAAAAAGTGAAATTTGTTATCAAATTTTGTAAAATCGAACTAGGTGGGCATTATGGGAACAGTCTACAATAACAATATATGCAAATAAATATTAATATACTTCACGTTTTCCAGTGGGTGCAAGAAAGCTTCGAATAGTGTTTGGTTTCATGATCATTAGCGGATGTAAATATATATTGTGGCAGTACGCATATATTTGATTATTTTATTTCATTTGATTTTCTATTTTTTGATTTTATCATTTCATGTACGAATAAATTTTAGATATTAATTTGTTAAATGACATTCAGCAAAACAAAGTTAAGAAATGAACAACAAAAACAGATTACATAAAAGCTTGACATTGCATTTAATTTATGAAACGATTATATAATATTGGCATCAAGGAAACTACAAATGTTAAAAAGAGAACAAAATCTAAATTATGTATTAATGGAAAGAATTACAGAAATCTAATGTTATGAAGTTTGTAGAATATTTGTTAACACAGACACAATTTCGGGTATGTCAGAATTGCCAAGTACCGCGTATACCGGTATTCTAGGGATTGCAATCGCTGAACAACAATGAGGACTCTGAAAGGTTTCCTGGAGCAGAAAGAGAACACGCTTCTGACGTCATGTTGAGAAGGCAGATTCCAGATTTGAGGAAGTGAACAAAAACCCAATGATGGAAGTTCTCGAGAGTGATTCCGGAGAATTCATAGAGGGATTTGGAGAGCGATTCCGTGTGAGATCGAGACAGAGATTGAAACGGAGTAACTTCGGAGCGCGGAGGATTACAAACTCTATGATTACAAACTTTTACTATTACAATTACCGAGTAAAGTCGAAGTATGAAAATGAATAGTTTAAGTTGAACTCGGTAAATTTATATTTTATCGCCGTTACTGTGAACATCTAAATACGACCGACTTGTTGTTCGAGTAATTCACCACGACGCCCAGGAGAACGCCAACCACCTGGAATAGCTGCAGAGGAGCCGATCATCATTCCAAGGACGACAAAGAACATTGGAGGTATGTGTTACTTTCTAAAACTGTTCTCAGCGATTCAGTGTTTAGAAATGTCGGATTCTGTTTGGCAGGAATGAAATACCCGATATTGCCATCCAACACACTACACAAGAATTTACACACGAATTGAAAATACATGAACAAATTAATGGTTAAGATTGAGTTGTTATTTCATGCAAGTCATTACCTCTTGTGTAGCTTATGTTTAATTCAATGTTCCTGTTCATTTTAGAACGTGAATGTAAGGTGACTTTTCTGCGTTCAATTTCATCCCCAAAAATATAGACACTGAACCAGGAAAGTACACAATATATACAGGGTGTGTCAAAATAAGTGTTACAAGCCAATATCTCTCAAAACACACATCAAATACGAAAAATATTTTCATAATATAAAAGTCACCTTTTAATTTTTACCTTTTTCGGCGTTTTTCTTGAGTCTCAGATAAGCAGCGACAGTGTCCTCCCTATTTACCCTAGAATCATGGTTCATACCTCATTGTTTTCAGAATGGAACAGCCTTTCAAACGGTACCAATTACATGTCAAATTGATGTACCAGAAGGGAATTCTTTGAGGGAAAATCTGGACTTTTGGCCCAAAAAAAAACTTCTTCAAAGTTTGGGGCCCCTTGAGGCTCTACCGGGTCAGCGCACATACCTCCAAAAATTTGGAAAAATACTACGTAGTGCACTAATTACTTGTGACAAATTGGAATTTCCTGTCTTGAATAGTAAGATCGGGAAAATTTTTTACCCATGTTGAGAGAGCATCAAAAAAACGCCCAAAAATTCCCTAAAATACATCCTACAAATTAAAAGAAAATTCTGACACGTCCCTAATGATCGTAAAATTATGGTTCACACGCCGTTTTGTTCAGAATGGAATAGCCTTTCAGATGATATCATCAGCAAATTCCTCGGACATCCCTAAAGAGGGAAAATTGAATAAAATAGGGATTTCACTTTAAAAATATTACTTGTGGTAATAGTTACTGGTGCCAAATACCAATCTTCTATCTTCAATACTAATTGCGGGAAAAATATTTTTCTCTTCTGCGAATATTTCGGAAATTTCCCAAGGATACTATACACACTTCAAAAATTTCCTGACACGTCCCTAATTATTGTAGGATGATGATACATACGTCGTTCTCTTTAGAGTAGAGTGGCTTTTTAGATGGTATCACCAGCATGTCTCCAGGACGTTCCTAAGGAGGTTACAAGTGAGGAAAATAGTTATTTTTGGAGAAAATTTCCCTTTTTTCCCGCTTTGGGGCCCTCTGGTGCAGCTCTGGGTTAACATAGAGATCTGGAAATCACTTTAATAAATACTACTTGTGGTAATAGTTTCTGGTGCCAAATACCGATCTCCTATCTTCAATACTAAGGACGGGAAAAATATTTTCCTCTTCTGCGAATATTTTCGAAATTTCCCAAGGATACTATACAAACTTCAAAAATTTTCTGACACGTCCCTAATTATTGTAGGATAATGATTCATACGTCTCTCTCTTCAGAATCGAATAGAATTTGAGAAAGTATCACTCAAATGTCTCTATGATGTAGCTGAGCGGAGGAAGAATGGCGAAAGTGGGATTTTTGGTCCAAAAATATCTATTTTTTACCCTTTTGTCCCTCTGAACCTGATTGCTTATGGAAAATATTAGAATTCTAAGATTTAAAAAAAGCTCACCAAAAAATGTTGAAGTTAGACCTCAGAAAAAATAGGGAATTTTTAAATTGTTGACGTAATATCCCCTATGTTCTGACGATCGGAAGCATATAGACCCTTCCAAGGCTTTCTTGAATGCTTCCTCTCTTGGAAAATTAAAAAACCGGAACTAAATAGCATTCTTAGTTCTCTTTTAATCGAACCATTAAGACACTACAATATCGGGCGAAAACGATCGAAAAAAACTTAAAAGTGTTAAAAGTCAATGTATAATACAGAAAGGCCTAAAATAAGTCAAACACGAGTTTTCCCCGTTTCTCAGTTTGGTACGTGAAATTTTCAAATAGGAACATAGCTCGAGTGATACCTCGGTCGAAAGAGATTGAAAAATTGAACAATTTTTGTAGGAAAGAGTTTTTGATAAGGAGCGCCGTTTTCAAGATGGCTCCCAAAAGAGATCATGTATCAGTTAAAATTTTCTGTACTTACAAATCATGTAAGTACTTACAGTACTTACAGTACTTTTCAGCACTTACAAGATGCAAGAAAAAAGGAAAACGCCATATGCAACGTGGAATGGTGTTCTCGCGGTGTTCCCTGGGCACACATAAGTAAACCCGGGACCAACTCGAGAGTTTCAAATGGGAATACAGGTCGAGTGATACCTTGTTTAATAGATCGTAAAAAAACAAACAGCTTAGTACAAAATTTGTTTTGATTTCGAGCAAGCCTGTTTCGAAATGGCCGCTGAACTTCGTTCCCCATTCAGATTTAAAGCGCAGTGCTCAAACTGAGTGTTACAAACCAATATCCAGCAAACTATGCACCAAATAAGACATACGTTAAGAGTCAATGTACAATAGAGACATGCCTAAAACATGGGTCAAACACGAGGTCCTAATTTTGTACTAAGCTATTTGGTATTTCACGATATATCAAAAAAGTATCTCTCGCCCTATGTTGCCATTTGAAAATTCCACGAACATCTCTTCCTCCAACATGAGGGTGGGGTAACCTAGTGTTTAACCCATATTTTAGGCCATCTGTATGGCACATTACTCTTAACACTTTTCTTATTTGATATATAGTTCGCGGAATATTTGCGTTTAACACTTAATTTGAACACTGTGCTTTGTATCTGAATGTGGAAGCATTTTCGGCGGCCATTTTGAAACAGTTTTGCCAAGAATCAAAACACATTTTGTACTAAGCTCTTTGGCTTTCCACGATCTATCAAACAAGGCATCACTTAACCTATATTCCCACTTTAAATTTTCAAGTAGGTCCCGGGGTCCCATCAAGGGGGCCGTGGAGACACTGCAACAATACCATTCCATGTTGCCTATGGCTTTTTGTCTTACATTTTCTGTTTCACAGTTTTCTATTAAGCCATTTCTGATTTATAAGCATTAGAAATTTTATCTGATAATGGACTATTTTGGGGATTCATCTTGGAAACGGTTAACAATATAAAAAATGTTCAATTTTCCATTCTCTTTCCAAAAAGAATTCTAAGGTACTCACGCAGCAATTTTTGTACAGGCAGTTTAGTTACGGGCATATAATCTGAAGTACTCACTAAGTACCTCTATAAAAATTGTTGCGAAAGTAGTGCAGGATTCTGGAGTATGTGTTTTTGAATAGAGCACATATTAGTTCCTAAGTAAAGTCTTGAACTGATTACGGTGGGCCCCATAATTTAAGAGCTATGAACCTTTAAAGTTTATTTCTTCACGTTTTCGGCAGCCTATAGCTCCGAAACGAAACATTTGTACATCCAGGTTGGTCTATATTTTTTGTCTTATTTTGACTCACCTCCCAAACGTTGTCGGTGTTTTTTTGAACACCATGTATTGGTTCTACAGACCTTCGTGCAAGTTACTTGTAAACCTGGGACCCCGCAAAATGTTCCCAATCGTCCCCGCACCACCTAAGACCGGCCATGTTCAAACGGTAAGCAGAACTTATGCAATGTTAAGCAGCTCTATACTGTTTCCTATATATCTTATATTTGTTTTCTCTCTTCGTGTCGTAAGTTTCATATAAAGTTTCCAGTACTGTTTCAGAAATATTGTATGTAAAATGTGTACCAATATTTTAGAAACACCTTATTTTAAATTAATTAAACAAAAGAATCTGCAAAAATAAATAAATAAAATAAAAATTATTAAAATTCAATTTTTTAAATAGGGTAACTTTTATAATTTTCGGAGCATTGTTCTCCTCAGGGTGAAACGCTCGGGGTACAAAAGTTCATAAAATTATTTGTATGACAATGTTCTTAGAATACAAATAAACACATCATTTGATTCTACCACTTTTTCCTAAGAAGGTTTACTTTTTTCTCCTGAAAAAGAAGGCTGAGTTGCCTTGTTTCATTAATTATCGATTGAAAAGCCAGGATGATTGGAACGAAGCGGTCGGTTTCAAATTTAGAAATGGGAATGGAGAAAAGAAGACAGGTGGCTAGTTTTACACCTGGGTAGAATTATTAGTGCCGACATGAAGTCTGAACGTGAAATAAAACAAAGGATACGAATAGTGAGAGAAACATTTAGGAGGAAAAAATTAGGAGTGGGTACTTGAATAAACAATTGAGAAGAAAACTAATACAATGCTTTTGTGAAATAAGAGCAGAAATAATGTCATTATGCAAACACGATGGAAAGATTTCGAAATGTGCAGAGTGGAGGAAATATGCTGAAGAAACAAATGAGCTGTTAGAAATAATGGGGAGAAGACAATTTTAGATGTAATTGAAAAGAAGAAGAGAACTTGTTGTACCATTGGCTGAGAAGTAAATGCAGAATATTTATTATTATTATTATTAATACAAAAAGTAATACCGGTACTAATTAGAAAACAGCATGAGGCATAAAAAACACAAAACAGTTCACAAAAGGATAGAATGTAATTTTGCACAGAGAACTCTCACAGATAATGTTTATTGCAAACTCGCAAGAGCACTCCCAGGAGCATAGGTGTGTGTGTGCGTTCGTATTCGAAAGTATTGTTCGTAATCTGAGGGATTTTTGTTCGTAAATCGACTGTTTGTTGTACATGTTATCTATAAAGCCCAAATCACGATATTGTTTCTCTGCATCGTCATAGAAAGAGAATTTAAAATATTTTTGAAACGCGAAATACAAATACTTCAAAATTCAGTATTGGTTAAGTGGATCAGGAAATGACGAAGACATTTTTTTTTTGTTTTGCTTATGTACCCAAAAGAGTACAGTATCTTTAATTTTTGAAAAATAATATGTGTCACTCGAGAATTTAATTTTATTGTTTTCGCTCCCACTTTGCAAATCAGGAGTTACTTTGTACAAAATAGAAAAAGAGTTTCCCAGTCCTTTGTCGGTCAAACCATGAACTGTAAAGAGAAAGCTTCAACTGCCACCGTAAGATAGAACATCTAATTGTATTTAGGCTATAATGTTGCCGGTTAACTTCAGTCCTAATTACCGGGAGGGTTCGTTGCAGAGGTACGGAAACCACTGTAAAGGCCACCAAAATTTGAAAGATATCACGTACAAGAATTTCCATCAAAGTTAAATCAGTCTGAATAATACTGTATATAATGGGACTTTGATGTAATATTTGAAGTTGAAATGTGAAATGTTTTCAAGTTACAAAATGTAAAACTGGGATAAGGAGGTTTCGGTCTCTAATCGGGGTTACTTTGCACGGGTCCAAAACATCGCTTAGGTAGGAAATTATTTCTACTGGAACCTCCAGCATTCTAAATTTAGGTAAATTTCTTATTTAAGTAGATGGCGGAGTGAATTTCCTGCTGGCAAATAAATTATGAACAGCAATGGATCCAGAAATGCCTTTTGAGAGGGGCTTCACTCACAAAAGCTTCGTTTTTTTTTTTTTTTTTTTTTTTTTTTTTTTTTTTTTTTAGAAATCACTAGACTTTTGGGGAAGCTTGCAGTTTATACGCATACGAATGTCTAACATTACATTACCAAAAAAGAAATAATGCAGTTTGTGTACGCTTCAGCCTGAAAGTTCCAAAGCCCGTAAATATCACACTGGTTACATTTCAGGTGATATTCTTGGACATAAGGAATAGCTAAGGAAAATCAGTTCACGTTTTCTTTTTTTTTTTTTTTTTTTTTGTTCCTGAGCTGGCATTGTTTTGGAACGTATGCTAAACTATTAGAATGTTTTTCTTTTCCCGGTTCCAGAAAAAGACATACATTTCTTTACAATTATCGTTCATTCAAACTAAGTACTGACACCGGTACAATCATTGTAATATTAATAGTTGTAGACTATATGGAGTTTTGTGTAGAAAGTAAAATGTATAAATATTGAAGGGAAAGCATTGCACAGAACGTTATTGTCGTATTTGAACATACTTTTTTGTATGTTGTGCAAAGTAATGGAGTTAATTTGTACCAAAGGTTATATTTCAATACCAACTGATTGTTTACTAATGAATTTGCACTAATGTTTTTGTTAAATATCTAGCTATTATATGTTTAAAATACAGTGTTCTAAATTATTACGTTTGTAAGTTACATGAGATTTTCTTTAAGTCTTGTGGAACGTAATGACACATGTTACCCGAAACACTGATTTTCGACTTATGGTCAGGAGTTTCTCTCTTATGTAACTTAATTGGATACATTGCGTAATGTTAGGACAGATTTATCGAAACGTTTCTGAGTGAACTGTACTATCACTTCAACAGTCAGAAAGCTCATACAAACTATTATTCTATTCCCCTTAAAAATTAAACTTAAGAAAATTTTCACCATTCAAGAAATTGGTTTAAAAGAAATATTGAAACAACAAAACGTCAGTGAGGAGTCATAGAAATAATTGGCTGTAGACGTCTAATCCTTTTCGTGTCAAATTCAATATTTCTTCAAAATGAGATCGAAAGTTAATTTCATTATTGTTTTTAAGTTTTGGGATGTCAGCATTTAAAAAAAAAAACGTATTATTTGAAGTAAAGCGAAAAATATATCGTAAGGTTATACTACAAAGCTATTATTTTCATTCCTTCACAACCTTTGTTCATTTTTTCTGGAATCTGATCTGTTTTCTTTTCAGACATAATACAGTACCTATAATGAAATTTGAAATAGACAACAAGCGAGAATTTTCGACATCTGGTCGAGACATTTGTGATATGTACGACGAAAGTGTGTTACTGAAGGCGGTGCACGGAGTTATAATACTTCAAAGAGTGAAAATTCAACCCCACAGACACCACATATAGAGATTATTGAGAATTGAGTGAACGAAATCATCCACAATTATCCAGCAGATGAGTCTTTCTTATAACACAGTCTACCTTCCTTTTTACCTATTGGATAAGATGCATATTCTTAGTGTATAGGGATGTCACATGTTCTACCGCTGCACTATCGGGGATATTACATCGTCTCTGGAAATCTGCCTACTCGTACACACAGTTTGTTTTTTTTTACCACATTGTCATTGACGATATAAACTATATTTACACATCAATAAGAATAAGCAAAGAAAAGATTGACTTCAGTGTATCAATCTCCAGAGTGTAACAAGCCAACAACACTCAGTGTGTCAGCATATCAGTGTGTAACAAGCCAACAACACTTTGAGTCAGGGCAAAGTTGCACCCATGGAAGCGTTTAGTGGGTTTGGAAAGGTATAATGCAGTATAAACTGATTGATAACAACACCGCAATCTCTATAGAGATATACATAGCAAATAAGCTAAATCATCGAGGCAATCCTTTGAAACGAGCCTACTGGTGATTCAGGGTGCTTCCTTAATTCAACAACGTCCACTTCACGTCGCATAGTGTCTGAAAATGGAATTTAGCCGGACAAAAGTCGTAAAATTGAGTCTCACAAAATTGAATAAATCTTGGTGTATTGTGTTGCCAATAGACTGGATATATCATTTTCATGATATTTATGTCGGGGACCCTGTCTGTTCCTTATCAGAGCCACACAAATGTGTCTTCTTTGTTACCACTTCTGTTTTAGATATGGTAATCCGAGTAAAAGCTGCGCCAAATAAAGGTTCATAATTTCAAGATAAGTGTGGCTTTCGGAACGTAATTTTAGAGACTAATTGCATGATATGTTGATACTTTCCTGTGATGTTCTTTCGGGTGTTATGCTCCAACATTTTACACTATTAAGTATGACATCATCCTATGACTTGATTATACAAACTTACTGGATTATGAATTTTCAATAGTCCAGAACTTGCAACAAAGGGCTAGTAGAGGTCTGCGACATGTGAATACATTTGAAGAATACTTTTCCCTATGCAATCAACGTATATTCTCGTCTCACTTTATCCGTTTTTACGATTTGCGGATATTTTTCTCCAACTAACTTTCATTTTCAGAATATTTGCAGAATCATTATAAAAAACAATTAAACACCGTATGAATGTAACGCTTTGCAATAAGTCAACATATAAGTTATGTTTAGACTGTTATATCTTAAATTACAGAATCGCATTGTTATGTGTACTTTCAGGAGAAACAATCAATAATTATGGTGACAAACGGAACAGTGTTTGAGGCCCTGCGGAAATAAAACTCCAAACTGGTTTCGCTAGGTCAGCTGATTTTCAAGAATGGTGTTGTTTGTTTTCTCATAGTATCCTGCACGAGTGAATGAAGACAGTGAGCCTTAAACGCTTTCAAAGTCTTCACACAAAGACCATTCGGAGAACGACCATTAGTAACACCGAGGCGCAAATAGGAGGACAATATTAAGATGGATCTCGCAGAGATTGGAATACAAAGTAGAAACTGGATGCAGTTAGCTAAGGATAGAAGTTAGTGGAGAGCTTTTGTGAACACGGCATTTAACCTTCGGGTTATATAGGCCATAGAGTTAGTTAGTTAGTTTTAGACCTATAAATTATGATGAGCTATCCTTACATAACGTTACGCCACTATCTTGGACCCGTAGTTCGATAAAATTAAACCCAATAGAAAATTTATGAAGTTCATGCAAGAAAACCTACATCATGAAGTGAATTCATTAAAGCATTAAACGACATTTGTCAGCAAATCATTGCATTTAGAAAACTTAGTGAACTGCATGCCAAAACGAAGTAATGAACTTATCAAATCATGCGGGGATCCTATCAAATACGTAAAGCAGTCAAATAGCTAAAGGCAGTCACTTTTGTCCGTATGAAAAATGCATTTAAGGTAAGAATGCACATTGCATTTTGTTAAATATCGCCTAGAATTGTAGATATAAGTAACTTCTGAAACGTGATTTGCATTTTACATAAGACGTCCTATATAATTGATGTGTATATATATCATTAGATGTCTATTTGATAAGTACTTCTCTTCAATCCTTGTAAACGCATATAATTACATGAAGTAATCAACGTTCTAGCTATTGTCCATGTTGAGTCATTGGTGGTCGAACCTTTTCATGTAATTTTCTCACAATTTCGTTCGTAGCGGAGAAACATGGGCATTTACTGCGAGGGTCATCTTCAAGTTCGTTGAGACTTTGTTTAAATCTCGCATTTGATAGTGGTATATGACAAAGTCTCATTTATGAAAGTGAGGACACCATAATCTAGTGGTTAGAGCGTTGGACGCATGTCCGCGTGGTCCCTGGTTTGATTCCCGGCCGATTCTTTCTATTTTCGCCGGTTCACCAGCGCCATGAAGCAAATTGGGGAATCACGTGAAAACAAGACGTGACGGCCACTAGATCTAGAAAGCTTCTGATGGACAGCTCTTAAGGACAGGGCGACGCAGCTTACTGAAAATTGCTCGTCGGTAAGCTGGATTTAGTTCAGCGGGACGCTAGCGAATGACATAACCCATAAAATGGACTGTTACGCATAGTGGTTGGGTTTGGTTTGGTTCATTCCTTAAAGTACCAACCATTTCTTCATGTATTTTCTTCGGCGTCATCCCTTTCTTATGGCAAAGTTAGATCACAGAGTTTTCTTAATAGTACAAACTAAGACGCAACTACTTGTCTTCAATCAACAACCAGAAGTCAATATTAGCTATATCATTAAGATTCGATACATACTAAAGTAAAACACTGATATTCAGTAAGTTTTATCCCGCTATACTTACAATTGTACGCCTTTCATCATCGAGTTTATGTCATAGTCCTTGTATAAGGGGTATTCAAATGATACTCGTTCCACGCTGGTCGATTTATGTTCTGTCTCCATCAATCTATGCTTAATTGCATAATTAATTCTTAAATTTCGATAGACCCTTAATGTCGATTAAAATATATTCAAAAAATCAGCAGAAGATCAATTCTAAGAGGTGTAATCTTCTAACGAGGGTCCTTATATTCCTTCATAGAAATGTAACGTCCCATCCGACCAACAACTCTGAAATGTCGCCATGCAGTTTCTATGTATTCGGTACGTATATTTTGCGAAGTAACACATATTTTGTCACGTATTGCTATGTTAGAGTTAAAAAGTTAATAATAAAAGCATATCGTTCAGCACAACTACATGAAACTTAATTTATTGAGCAATAATAGAAATTGATATGACGATAATATCTTTTTCACTATGTTTTTATGAATTATTTTATATTTTTCCAGACGTTTAAACTATTTATTGATCTTCACAATTATTGGCATTATAAAAGGAAAAGCAATATAGTACCAACTACAAATATATTTTGACAACTTTTGAAGAATGTTTAATATTGAATTATCTTTTTTCAAAATTACAATATGGTTGATGGTTACTAATATAACACTTTTAATGTCCACTGATCGAAGTATATTTTAGTAATATGTTTAATAACAACTATATATATATATATATATATATATATATTGGAAAAGTTTACATTAACCTTTACATGTTCGAAAAGTATGAGAAGTAACAAATATAACTCGTAACGAACGTATCACATGCAATGATTGTAAGTTTGCATCCATGTATCAGCAAAAAAGAATTTATTTAGATACTTGCCAGATGAATGTTTTTTGAGTATTTTCTAATTATCCAATTTTTTGGAAAGATTTTTAATTATTTTACTATGCATATTTGTTATTTCTATTTATATCTAAAATTTCAATTAATTGCCTTGCATGTTAAACATGCCCTAGCATGAGTGAGTAAGTGTCAATATTTCAATTTTTGTATTTTCTTACGTAAATGCCAACAGACATTTATTTCATATAAATTTTTATCCCTTTATGTACATTTTTGACATTCACTTATATATTTGATTAAAAAAGAAAATGATATAGATATTGATAAACAAACAAGAAAGGGACGGAATTATGAATACACAAACTTTTGCAAACAAAATATTTATAATCTTATATAAAATTAAACTAGGTATATTTATTATCATTTATTCAAAATTTATTATTTCAAAACAAATTGTAAATCATGAATCACTGAGAGAAAGACTCTGTATATTTGAAAGTAGTTCGTAATATGACCTGTAATAAACATATTTGTTAGTGAATAAAAGTCTCACACAGTGCTTTACAGAAAATAAAATTTCAAAATAAATCGAAAATTTAGTTCTCACAGTATTAAAAAATCTTCACGTACTGAATTTGTTCCCCATATTCTCACTTCAAGAATATATTGGAATCATTTAATCAATGTGGAACTTACATCCAGTGAACAGTATTTCTGCAGAAAGGGCACTTTTCAATGGAAAATTGAAATCCAGGAATGTCAAGAAAAAACAAGTGAACTCTCAAGTGAAATTTATATCACCCCAAATATTTACTAATCGGTGATAAACACACACTTCTTTCAGATAGTTCGTCAACAATAAAATAATCCTTAATGATATTATTTACTTTATCAAGATATACGATGATTTTCATTTAATGAAGTCGAGTGCGAAAGAGTTTATAAGTCTTATGTCTCTTCAATTTGTGTGGTCTTTACATCAAATTTGAAGATAATCTTAAAATCAAAGAGAGTTACCAGTTCTAAATAGAAAACTTATTACCAAACAGTGTTGCCGGATATAATTTTTTTTGGTAAAAGTGGAATTTTTGAAAACTTCCTTTTAGTGAACTCTGAAACAATTCAAGGCCAAACTTATTGATTTCCTTTAGTATGCTAGTAGCAAATTATTCCACGCTTGGAGGAAGTTTAAACCGATCCACAATTACATGAATTTTTACTCGAGTATATAATGCATGTTTAACCCATATTTATTGGTTCGTAACATTTCTCATTTTCTGTGAGAAAAACAGAAAACAAAATATTTTCAAGTCATTATTTTTTATTTTATTTATTTATTTATTTATTGTTTCAACGAGTAATGTACCTTCTATTGAAGAAACCAGCCAGGTGTTCATACCGGACGACTGTCGTCAGCAAATGTTGATAAAGTTACGTGGGAACACAAGTGTATTGTGATTTTCAAAGCGTAAGAAGGGAAAGTGCCAAAACGAATGATAACACATTCAGAATTGCTCATCTTTATTATTTTAAGAACTGTTCTTTTCTGTCTGTCATTAACATGAAAATTTTATCAATTCAGTATATTTTCTATTGCAGTCAGTTGGAAATATTTATAGAAGACTGTGAATCGTGAGAAATCATTGTTGAATTTTCTCTTAAGGAAGCTACTCCCAAGGCTAGGATTTTCTAGATTACTGATAACACCCAAAAACAAAATCTGAGAAAGATAGAATTTCTCAAGAAAGAGTGTGCGCTCGCGTCTTCATTGATTTAGAAGGCTGGTAAGGGCGTTAATCAGTTGAAGATAGCGCAATAAAGTTCGATGTTTGTCTTTTGAGTTGATAATATACTACATACGCACTCAAAACGGTGATTAATATTTGACTTTTTAATTTTAAGTAAATTAGAACAAATCTTCTGTAAAATAATCATTATCTAACTTTCAGAGGCTAATATTTTACATTCCAAGGAAAAGATGAAAAGACTCAGTTTTCCTTTAAAATGCTCTCCTGCAACATGAGAGGTTTGTCGCCTACACCTCTTTACCATGAAAGTGACGATATTACTGAATATCTCAGCACCCTTCTAAGATTATCGCGGTTCTCCAAAGCTGTTTCTGCGTACGAATTATTGACAACCACTATTTACCTCTATCTTATAACTTCGGAAATATATAAAGTAATTCTTTGAGATATTGTGCTTTGTATCATTGTGGCATTCCGAAATAGAATCCACTTGTCTTAACCCACGTTCGTAATGAGTCCACAGTAAAAAATAAATCGGCTTCAGAACAAAACAATTGAAGCTGGAACTATAGATAATATACTAGTACCCAGTGGTGTAGCCAGCAGGTTTATGTAGGAGGGGCTCCTCGTTTTTGAGGGGGGGAATTTTCGTCTACTTCTGGAAAAATAAGAACACTATTTTAGTTTATTATTATTATTATTATTATTATTATTATTATTATTATTATTATTATTATTATTATTATTATTATGATTTTCCTCCATAAATTATATTCAATGTAGTTTTTATTATACTTAAACAACAACTACTGACCGGGACCAAACGCTATACTTTTGTGCATAGCTATAAAGGTAACCAAAAAATTCTATCTCTTTTCGTGGAGGTCTGTGTTCAATTGGACCTCAAACCGTGAGTTGAATGCAAGTGGAGATAACGCGAAGGTCAGTTATTGGTGTATATATATCCATGATACTACCTGGTTGCGGCAATTCAGATACACCGTGAACTTGCAAGGACAGAGGGAACATGGGACATCCACAGAGCGTAATAAGGGCATGTAAGTTGAACAAATTCAAATGGAAGTCAAACGTCTATGCAGCGGGACAGAAGATATGCCAGGCCTTTGGTGAGGGTGTCGTGACGGCACGGACAGTACAGCAATGGTTTAACAAGTTTAAGGAACACTCGAAAACACCACGTGCCGGAAGACCAACATATGTACAAAATAAAGATCTTCGGCACAGTTGAGGCGAACAGTGGCCAGACATGTGAGGTACTAGGACTACAATTAACTGTGAATGAAGAAACCATTCGGCAGCACCTCCACCAACTTGGGAAGCACTACAAGTTGGGTGGATGGGTCACATGTTTTGACTCCGGGCCAGAAGGCAACGCGGCAGTCACCTGTGTTTATTTACTGTTTCGGAGCTATTTCTCGACAAGGTGTTGACGTGTGATAAGAAGTGGGTCCTATACGAAGCTCCATGATGCCATCATCATTGGTTAGCATACCTTGAACCGATTTCAAAACAGCCGAAACCAGCACTCCACCAGAAGATCGGTGTATCGTGTATCGTGCACCGGGAAGGCTACCGGCTGGTCAGACTACCAATGCAACTGTGTAGTGTCAGCAGTTGAGCTGTGTTGAAGAAAAACTAAAAACTCTGGAGCCAGCAATTCTGAATCGCAAACGGGTCCAAGGTTACGGGACAACGCTAAGTCCCACGTGACTAGGATGATTCAGGATACTATTCTAAACCTTGGATGGGAAACAATATTGCAACCACTATATTCCCCGAATATTGCATCGTCCGATTATTACCTGTTCCATTCTTTGGACAATCGCCTTAGAGGATGCGAGTTCAAATCCCTAGTAAAAGTGCAAAATGCATCTGATAGTTTCTTCATTTGACGGCCCACCAAGTTCTACCGCGATGGATTCCATGGCCTTTTAGGACGTTCGCAGAAGGCTGTCGATGTTGATGGGTATTAATTTTGTTTTTCCACGTACGTCTTAGGTGACATAGCGATGTTCGAAGGTGGTGGGTGAAAAAGCAATACTACGTTTCTTGGTTACCTTTATATTTAAATTTAAGACTGCGTATACAGAACCTATCTACACAAGATTGATTTTCTTTGAAATTTAACTTCATTTCTTTACGGTTTCCTGACAAAAATATTTTTTTTTGTTATTCGTGCGTAAACAAATTTAGGTGGGGGAAAGTAGACAAGGTAGCAGGAAAGCTTCGGAAGAGACATCATATCGGGTTAGATGAAAATGTAGGCGTCAGGCCAGATTTAAGTTCGCTGATGTAATATAGGCCACGAAATACGAGGCAGACATAGGGGTAGACTGTAGTGTTTGCTTTTAATATGCATTTCAGTTACTTGTTGACCTGCATAAATAGAGCAACCGTGAGTATGTAAGTGTATATGAGGTGAGTTGAGCTGCCTACGAACCAATAGTAGAGGATTGTCTTGTGTAGGAAGGGTGTTGTGAAAGTGATGTGTATTTGTTTCTATTGGTTAAGCTCTGCCTCGTCTCGTGTCATGGCAACTCTAGGAGGAACGCATATTTTGTTTTCCTGCCGCATTCTAGGCACAGCCTCAGTCTCATTGGCTTATCAGATCACGTGATAACACACTTTCATTTCGTATTTCAATGTATCCATCTTAGAGCGACAAATGATTGAATAAATTGAGTTCTGATGCATATAGTATGTTGTTCATATCCAAGTTGATATGATGTATACATGTATCGGTTTATAAAATTAGCATTTAAATATTTTTATTGAAACAAGATAAAGGAGTTTGTATGGTTTTATGTAGACGTACCAGTAGCACTTTATAAATTTAATTAACACTTAAGCATTTTTATTGAAACAAGGGAAAAGGCATCACGATGTTAATGTTTAAAGATTAAATCTCTCTATTTACAAAGGGAGAGCAATGTGTAAGAAACTTATTTATAAAGGCGGTGGAATACTTAAATTGTATATTAACGAAGATACAGCACCGCAAAGATTGTGCCGTAAGCATGATGTACGTATCCACAGTGGCCAACACCATTTTTTCTCACACTATTGCATAAATCATGAAGTGAACCGCATTCAGTGGTACAAATCGTACCCATTGTTGAATTAGGCCAGGGTTTCTCAACCTAGCGGTTTCGAGAGGGCTTCATGTGGGTCGTGAAGGTAACCGGTAGAGATAAATACAATTGGAATCTAATACCGGAAAATATTTTTAAATATTATTTTTAATTTTGTTCTGATAGGTATATTTTTATTTTTATACATACTTTTAAAAAACAAAAAAAATGGGTATACTTAAAGTTTCAACAGTTGGAGAGTTGTTTAAAAATCATTTTAATTAAAAGAGGTGCGATATAAAACTAATGAGAAATGCAAATTAAAATACCAGAAAAATATATATGCAACAGAACCTTCATATTGAAATACAATTAAAATTTAAAAAAAAACTAATGAGGTACAAAAGCATATTAGGATTAGTACGGCAATGTCCAGTTCAATCTTCGTGACGTAGGCCTTACATTATCAAGTCATTTGAAATAGTCAGTAACTTTCTTAACAACTGTCCAAACCTTTCTTAAACAAAAATTAGAAATTACTTTACTCTTTTATCATGTAACCCAAAATTAAGGGAATTATGAAGTTTGGAAATTTTCAAACGGCCTCCATTTTGAAACAGTATGACGGATTTAATTCGGTATTTGTAATATGAATGAAATGACTAAATTTGGTTTTAATCTGTTCGATTTAAGGGAAGTTACAGTATCCACTATATATAAGAAATGGATTCTACTATTATAGAAATAGATGGATGTCGTGAGATCTCTGCAATAGATCAGAAATTATTAGGGGGTTGCTGCAAGAGGATGTGATAAAATGGAGTCATGACAGGAATTAGCGCAAGAACCAGTCGAATGACTTTGCGACGTCGTTAGTCATATAGGAAATAATGCATTACAAAAGAGATTTCAACATGGGAAGTAGAAAGAATTCTGCAGGTTATAACAGTATGGATATCCATAAACTTTCAAATCAACCTTCGTAATTTTTCAACACCGATTTTTAGATGTAAAACGCAAGCAGCTAACATTTGGAGGAGAAAGAAGCACAGGAATTTTGTCACCCAAAAGGTGCCTCACTTTTCCAGACATCTCTGCTTCCTCCCGTCAGCTTATATTAGGCAAAGAATTTCGCTACTCTCATGCTGAACGCCCACGCAGTATAAACTCATGCAGTGATGACGGACTCTAGGTGATAATTTGATTTTTGTACATAATCATTAATTTCCTATTTTATTGGGAATGTCAGTGTTTTTAATATGGTTTTAATTAACCTACGAATTATCCATTGTATACTATTAGTAAAACAATGAAGCAAAAACTTAATGTTTAATGTGCACTATATTTCAGTTTGGTAGTGTATTCTTGAGCTGCTGAATAGGCAATGAACTGAAGCTAAAAGAGGCGTGCTAATGCATTGAGAGACCTGGCAGCAGTGATACGTGTACGCGTGATGCTCCTATAGGAAGAATAAAGTATACATATGTATTAATGAAAATTATTTTTATATATTTCATTTGCCAGTGCAACGAAAATAATATGTTTTTATCATTCTGTGGCGGCACAACATAAATAATGTGATTTTGATATATATTGTCAGCTAACCTATATGGAACCAAATGGAATGAAAATAATAACATTTTGGTGTGCTATTACGATGCAGAATTGATGACGTCGCACAAACTCATCTTTATTCAGCGATGGAAGTGAAATATCTACAATGAACTTTTATCTTCGTTTGAATCACCGCAACCGCCAATCGCGAATATCGTGCGTGTCAACGGTATCGTCCCGTAATCACATCATATATGGGCCACTTCGGTTTTGAGTGAAATATAATCAATAATTTAAAAATATTATTGTGTTATCTTAAAGCCATATGTGATTTGTGTAGTGAAAGTGAATATTAATACAAAGTTTACCTACAATTTCTTGTTATTTTCTTGAAAATAAGAATATAATAATAATAATGTGTATTTAGTAATTTGTGCTTTCTCCTTAGTGGCTACAAAATATCAATTTAAAGGAATATTTAATTTGATCCCGGATTTGAGTAAGGTATAGTATCTCCGAAGTGGATCAAACCAAACATTTATTTTGTATTCCGCTGCTCATCTGGTGTTGAACTAGCATATGGATCCCATTTTTTGTACTTTGTTACAGGTTTTGATGATGTTGTCCACAGCCTGACACGGCAGTGATGGTGGGCACATGGCTAATGCCTAGTTCATTATAACGCCCGGATCCTGAGACCGTGGGAGAGAATTTCGGTTATCATATCAGTACTTTTTTTCGTAAACTTTTTATCTATGAAACTGAATAATGTCGTAGAGTGGTTTTCTCATTTGAAAGGACCAAGGTTCGAACCCGTACTCATATGTGGTGTGGCTTTCCCAAATTGGGATATACAGAATTCCAATCCAAACCCCCATCATAAGGTGCCAAATCAGGTGATTAGAGTGGTTGAGATACAACAGTTGTATTGTTCTTCAGTTCTTCAGCATAAAATTAAAACGCGAAAAAATAAAATTTTCTATTTGCACACATAAAAATGAGACTCATTCACAATCCTCAAAAATGTTCCAAATGGGGCAATACCTACAAATTTTAATTCGGAGAAAATCGTGAGAAAACAAACATTTTTTATTTTTTTCTATTTCCATTTGGAAGGAGCAGGGGGTCATATTCCTCCGCAAAACCCTTTTGGCTTTTGTCTAGCCTCGAATGAGTTGAGTAATCAGAACGTGAGTTGCAGAATACAATAGAAATACTAAAAAAAATAAAATTTTCAATTTCCAATAGAAATGGGGGATGGGCATGACCCTCAAAAATTCAACAAATGGGACAAAACTGACAAATTTTAGTCCGAGTTAGTCCTGAGAACAGGAATATTTTTTTTTATTTTTCTATTCCTTTTTGGATGGAGCAGAGGAGGCATATTCCTCCATAAAATCCCATGGTTCGACTATTGAGTCTAGCCTAGAAGGAGTTGAGGAACTGGAGCAAAACATCCAGGATTAATAGCTCTCCCGCTTAGAATAAAAATGAAAAAAATAAAATATTCCACTTCCTCATACAGAGGAGCGACGGACGTCTTGACCAGTAAAGTTGTACAAATACGACAAAATTTACAAATTTCAATTCAAGAATCCTCCTGAGAATAGAAAAAATATGCCCCCTTTGCTCCCTCTAAATATGAATTGAAAAATAAAAAACATTTCTGTTCTCGGGACGTTACGAAGATTAATCATTTTAAATTATATTTTATTTGAACAACTTTTGAGGGTAACGTCCTCTGTTCCCCATTTGAATGTGCAAATGAGTGTATGTTATCTTTTCACATTTTTATTGTAGGATGTAGACCTATGATTCCTACAAGTTTCGTTCCCTTGCTCAACTCTTTTTAGGCTAGACCTAAGAGCCGTTCCCTAGGATTTTATGTGGAAGTGTGCCTCATCTGCTCCCTCCAAATATGATTAAAAGAAATTAAAAGCCATTTAGGTCTGTTTTCAGGACGTTAAGCAGATTAAAATTTTTAAGCTCTATCCTATTTGAAATTTTTTTAGAGTAATGAGAACCGTCACCCTTTGAGTTGAGTTGATTTTAGTTAAGGGTTCCTTTCAGCATCGAGGCTATATGAGACGTGAACCTACTGACTAACGTGGAATCCCAACCACATGAGCTCTCGCCGGGAATCGAATCCTGGTCTCCCACGCCAAAGGCGCAAACGCTAACCGCTTTGCCACGAGGGAGCTCCGTGTCCCTTTGAATTGACAAACGGAAAATTGTATTTATCGCCTTTTTATTGTAAGCTAGACCCAAGACCCGAACCTTTCTCCAATACACCATTTTATAATTGTTAAGCCCAGTTAATAAAAGGCAAGATTCGGGAAAGTGTCATCCGACCGATTTTCCTATCAACTATCCTGGCATTTGTCTAGTAAGAAACGCGAAGAACAGTATTTTTATCTGCATTCTGCGCATAAACGATTGGCGTGTTTTATTTTTATTTATTTATTGCCACACGCAGATTAAATGGGGGGGGGGGACAGTAGTCTACCAGCAAACTTTCAGTAAAACCAGGCTAATTATTATTCAGTACCATTTAATTAATGATTCATCTTTAGACTAAAGGGTATAATAGTGGGCAGTTAATATTTATTTTAATTTAAATACTTGAAAAGAAATATAAATTGAAATAAAGGAGTCATTAGGGAAATGAGCTGAAGTAAAAATAATCACTTTCACGCTAACGCTCAACACTATTAAGTATGCAATAGATTTAATGAAACTAATGAGATTGTGAAACAAGTAGTTGCATTAATAATGTAATAAGATTCCTCATAACATCATTACCATTAGAGAATTATCTTAAGTAACTTAAATTGGAGGTTATTAAACACAATTGACAACAAAAGACATACAATCCCTTTCAACATACAACAAGAATAGGCGGATTACAGAATTCCACCTGATTCTGTGAATACCGATCGACAACCTATTTTATAAAATTAATCTGCTCCATCACCTTCTATGGTTTGAATATTGTCGAAAATTGATTACTGAACATGCGAATCACACACCGTCTTGTTTTAATATTATCTTATCAGCATACACTTTCAACCCGCCTCATGGCTCACTTTCCAAGATGTATACAATGAAAATGATGGCGAAAAGGAAGATTTCACGTGATCCCCTCAGCCAATGAAAATGAACATTGGCTAGGCTGGAGCAGGAATAAAAAAAATTTGCATTAGGGATTGTGTAGAAATGTATGTATGTGCAGAAATTGTAGTTGGAATGATATATATGGAAATTATACGAGTTTATGTGTATAGGTAAGTATTTCATTGCTATGTATCATTTACATGGAAACTGATATGCATTTTTTATGAGACAGAAATATTTGATTTATTTTATGGTTTTATGAATAGCAGGCACGTTTACCTTGATATATACATGGAACTTTTACACTATTAGAAACGGAACACTGAAATTTCGTGTCATTTAAGTAACCACAAAGGGACAATGAGAATATTCTGTAATACGGATTAATAGTGTTGCCAATCCAACATAAAATTACATGTTTTCAAATGACATTATGTCAGATTATTACTTACTTCAATCTACATATTGGACCAAAATTTACAATGTCACACTTATTATTGTTTGTTGCAAATTAAGGACACTACAGTACCACAAACTTCAAAAGTCAACCACATTTTTTGGACATCTACAGCAGTAATAAACCAAACGGGATAAAAGGGGCAATGCATATCCCAAGTACCTTAATGTCTAATAGTACGGTGACGTATCTCAAACAAATAAAAAAAAGTTACAAGAAATTGAAATTTTAATTTTTTCCGAAGACTATTTCGAAAAGTATTAAGACATTCTCCACATCGATTCATGTAGATGGATTTCAATTGATATAAATAGCACAATGCCATTTACAGCAATTGGATATCTCAAACTGTTTCAGAGCTATTTAAACAAATTGTAAAGACTGCTATATTGCTTAAAATGGCGTATTTGTGGGATCTTTTTAAAACAATTGTTGAATTGCTTCAATCTGCAGTCATCTATCGTGGAAGTAACAAGTTCGTTGATTATACTGAACAAATGGGATTAGCCATGTGTGATTTGTTGCTGTGTTTGTAGAAAAAAGGAAGAAAAAAGAAATAATCTAAAGGAAGTGATTTATTATATTCGTGGATGTGAAAATCATTTTTTTGCAGAATTAATTACATTAAAATCTCTCGAAAGCATACGTAAGCTAAAAGAGACCAGTGGAAGTGCAAGTATTGCAAAGCAAGAAATAGCAACACGTTACTAAGACCGGAAATAGATTTGAAAAATCTAGATCTAAAATAAGTGAAATACATGAATTGCCGAAAGGTAAAAAAAAACAAAAAAAAAAAAAAAAAAACAATGACACAATTACAGAACTTGAACCAAGCATAACTTCTATGGCTACCAAATTTGATGAATTTTTGAAAGGACTATGGGATTTGACAAATATTATTAGTGGACTAACCAAATAATCAGAATAATTTAAAAGATAAAATCGTAACCCAAAATAATCTGTTGATAAAGTAGAAGGAAAATTAGGCGAACTAGAACAGATGCAGTTACAGGAGAATTTAGAAATTGTGGGTGTTTCTGAGAAGAAGGAAGGAGACACAGGGAAGATCTTGGAGGAAGTGACAGAAGCAGGTGAAGTGAAAATAACACCTAAAGGAATTCAGAAATGATTTAGTGTTTCCATTTCAAACTGAGATAAAATAAGATTGATTATCGTGACATTGGCATTCAAGATAGCGATGTCTAGCTACAGAAACACTGTGAGAACGAGGTGTTATATACAACAGAAAGGGGGAAGAAATTTCGAGATGGTCGTTTGCACATTAACGAATAATTAATAGCCACGAAAAGTACAAACAAGACAACAAAACAAAACAACAAGCAAGAAATAGTGACTTTCGTTTACTTGTTAGTGCGTAATGGTAGGATATTACCTGAAGAAATATTAATCATCCCGAGTGCTACATGGGAAATAAAAGAATACGTATCTGCAATTACATAAATATCCACAAGTATTTATTCCATCTCAAGCATAACAAAATCTAAAATCTATTAACTATGCAACATGAACAAGTATATTATTAGTTAAGAGGGTTGTTATACTTTAAGGGCAAAGCATTGTTTGGTAAGATCTACAACCAAGCTAAGCGAAGCATAAAGCCCTTAACAAGCTGTCACATTTTTTAGATTATAACATTAATATTTTTTTAACCTAAAGTTAGTTGGTGAGCAACTTAAATAAAGTTACGGTGAGGTTCAAAAAGAGCTTATCTCCAGTACATTTTAGAACAATTCTTCCATTATTCCAATGTATTTTGTAGGAAATACAATATTAGGAAGATTTCAATGAAACTCAGGAGATGAAGATTCAAACTTTGTCCGAAGACAAGTTGAATCAATAATCAAATGAAATGCCGTATGGATTTTTGATACCGTGTTTCTTTCATTGTTGCAACAGTTACAATGCAGGAAACTTTTTTCTGAATAGTATATTTAACCGCTGTGAAAGCATTTAAAATTAAACAACTATTCAATGACTGTTAAAAGAGTATTTGGACAAGTTTGAATATTTCTCTTAAATTTGTGGAATTATTTTCAGTATTGTTACTTGGAAAGATAGGAGAAACGAGCTGCCATCTATTGGCGACTATTGAGCATTTGCGCTCACCTTAAATGTAAATAATTATAACTTTCGATTAATCCCGATTTTAACCAATAACGTAGAGCGAGCCAAAGGCTTAGAGAACAATTAATACATGACAATACGAAAATATTGCTGATAAGAGTATTGTTTATGACGAAATTAATATGCAGCTTGCTTGCTAATCAAATTTGGTTTTACATTTTATATTTTTCTTTCCTTTTCTGATTGCATATGTGACCCCCAATGACCTTGTTTTTCATTTACATAATTTTTGTATGCAGCTTTGCACAAATGTTTGTGTTTCTTAACTTGCTTCACCATTCTTGAATTAAGAATGAGTAAGATAAACATGAAAGTAATATGTTCTGTATAATTTGTTTCAGTATAGCATTAACGATTTCTTTCATACTTCATGTGCACGGAAGTGGTCAAAGTTCCACTATTCCCACTTTTCCCACTTGTTACTGATTACTGGTCCACGTCTAACGTTGAATTATCAACATTTAAACAATGTGAAACATTAACTCAATATTGGAAAAAGAGGGGAAAATCATAAAACTTGGGTAATACATGATGCGGAGGTTTACTCACTTTAATGTTGATAAACCTACAAACCTGTTGATCATTTCTTACTTGTATAGGTATTTACCTATCCGCAATGTTATAACATAACACTAATTTAAATATTGGTTGAAAGTGTTAAGGAAAACTGTTATCTCAGCTTTAACTGTCCTAATATAAACAGATTAATGTATTTACCTCTGAATTCTTTTATAGTAAAAATATTGTTTTGCAGAAAGAAAATCAAGACTAAAAGCATAACAAAACATTACAGTGTAAATTTCGCCATTGTATTTCCCCTATGTCGAAATTGCATACCATGCATTACTCTGCTGATAGCGAATGAAATTAGTAGAATTAAACAAAATCTAATTGATTACAATATTCTGTATAGAGTTCAGACTTTGACCAGTTAGTTACCCTATAGGCGAACTTATACGTCCCAATGGAACAATTTCCAACTCATAATATTATATCAGCGCCAGGCCAAAACTAACAACGGCTACTTTCCATCCAAAACTGGTTTCCTGTTCTGGTTAAATACTTCCATGCGCTTTATGTAAATTACCTGGATGACTGAACAACGTAGCCTTTTGATTGATGTTTTATCGTACTTTCGCAATATTTTTCGGTGCCAAAGTTGCGTATACCTCCCTTACAAAGTTTTGTTTGTACTTTGTTCGGTTAAAAAGTCACTCCCTCTCTCTCTCTATAATGCTCGCTTTATTAAGTTTATGAACTAAATGTCAATTAACTATTTTGCATTCTGAACAATCCTATGTATAAAAAATTCATTCCGTACATCTAGCTGTTTAAAAAACAAGTTCTAAGACAAGGAAAACAACACCGTGACTAGAGATAAGTATAACGTCGTGAAAGCGACTATCATTTACTTTATGTGACAGTCGTTTACAATTATGTGTCGTATGACACTAGAACATGCCGTTCCGCGCTGAGTAGGAACCCGGAAAATAAGGCAAGGTAGATGAGAATTGGTGGTTAAGCAGAAAAAAAAAACAGTTAGTGAATAGAAATCGTAAAGAATTCAAATTCATTTACATTCTAGAGGAGCTGTCCCAACAGATCCAAGATGTCTCTTCTTTTCCATTTTAGCTTTTTACATTTATTGATAGTCCTAGTAGCAAAGGTTTACTTCATAGACCCGAGGAAGATATATATGTTCTAGTATGTTCTTGGATGTTAGGATTTAAATAAAATGTCTGTACGGCATTTGAATTTCCTCGGGTAAAAGTGTCAAGATTTCGTATAAATAAATCACTCATAAAATATTTTATATCTAGATATATTATGACTGTAATATCTTTCAGAGGTAACGAATCGAATTTCATCAGTATTGTGTGGTGAAATCAATCTTATGAACATTTGACAGTGGTACCCGTAGTTCGGATTATACATAAGTTATTTTAGCACAATAGTTTAATATAATACCATTCGTAATATATTGTAAATCTCCTAGGGCAGTCAAATGATCAGATGTCTATTCTTATTTTTATAGGCTATACTATGTAGGAGTTAGTAAACGTTGGGAATGGTGTCTAATATACAGGTGAAAGCCACTTCCGTCCTTCCCCAATTCTAAGTTTATTCCATTTTCGCGGATAGTATCTTCATAGAGGGACGTCATGCCCCATACGCTATGACAGTAGATGCCAAAATCTCCAAAATTTAATTCTTAATTATAACGCTAATCGAAACACAGGTAATGATTACTGCGGTATTCGACACAAAGGTATATTAGATGTGCTTTCTGCGCCCGTGCTCTTTGCGTAGCGATTATTGTGTTGGAACGATTGTGTATTTCATCCAGCAGAATCAAGTTTTCCTGTAATTTTAACATTGTGAATATTACGTTTAGGAAGAGGCGAAGTTTAAATGTGGATGTGCGATAAGGAAGAAACAAAATACGCCTTTAAAAGAGAAATCAAATAATGCATGTAAGAAGTATAAGTAAAATGCAGTGATATCGATGCGAGCCTATGTGTATATATTCATACTAATCAAGAAAGATATCTTTTCCATTTGATGCAACAGAAAAGTGATAGTATATATTTTCATTGGTGACAATGGTATACAAAAATAAATAAATAAAGTTTCGGTTACAAGAGCAAAACAAACTGTTTTTTGGAAGATAATGTGGAACTAAATTGAGATAAAATAGAAGTTCTCCATCGGCCTCGATTTTCATCAAAGTGTTTTTTTGTGCCTGCCTATGCCAGTTTTTGTATTATATGTATTTGCCGTAAAGACATGGTCTCGCAATACTAGTTTAAAGTTTTTTTAAAAATCGGTACTACTACATAAATTAATTATAGGAATGAGCAGCATACAAGTGAGTAAAAGTTAACAATCTTACCTAATATTTTCTACCCGATTTCCTGCTAAACTTTGCTTCACGAAAGTTTCGTCGTAAGAACCAACAATAGTAAGACAATATTGCTTCATTTCACTTCCCTTGATAACGCTTTCCCATTTGAGAAATATCATGGTGAAATCATTCACCATGTTCGTCAATCTGGCACCAAGGTTATCAGGGAAGAAGCTCAAATTGTCGTTAAGGAAATGAAATTTAAGTGACATGTCACGTCCTATACGGCGATATGATCTCAGTAGTTTATGTACAATATCGCTATAATTCTCTGCCTTATGGTTTTCTAAAAAGTTCCTGGACACACTTACAAAGGACAATAGTGCCATTTTCTCAACATCACTCAACATAATTCTAATCATTCATTAATACCCTTATTGGCTGTCATACAAATTTTATATCCTCTATTTTAACATCATTGATCTTTGGGAACACCTATCGCAAGTAAGTGAATGCACGTGATGTTTGGTCTATACCTTTCATAAAGTTTTTGGTAAGTCCCAATTTAATGTGCAGTTTAGGTAAATACACATTTTTACGGTTAACAAGATTAGTATTCGCCACATGTTTATGTTCAGGCATCAGTTCATTGCGAGCAAACATACATTGCCCCCACAGTAGTGATTTGTTCCGTCCCTGCTATCCTATTCGCATAGAAAGCAACAGTACTTTGTGTAAGCGGCTGTATGCCAAGCAGAGGAGCAATTACATTTAGATATCTACAGGTATTATATTTGTATTTGCCATGTTGGATAAGCGTAAGAAGCAACTTAAAAGCCTCCCAAGTTAATTAAAGGTTTACTGCGTGAGCAATCGGAACAGAAGGAAATGTGCTCCCGTTGTGAAGAAGAACAGCTTTTAGACTTAACTTACTAGAACAGACTTTATGAACAGACCTTCATTTACATTGTGTGCATGCCCAAGAATGTCCTCAACGGATTCTATATTGTTGCAAAAAAAGGTCACATTCTTTCGAGAAATATACAGAAAAAACGCATAGCGGTCACGAAAAACAGTCAATTTTGCATCGAAAGAAAGGAAATACCTTTCAATCGAGAAGGTAAATTTGAGATTGGTACTTAGACAAATTTAAATTTGAAACGTCCCCATCCACCTAGCCTCTCCAATTCGAAACCGAATCTAGAGCTATTAAAAAGAATCCAATAATAGTAATAATAATAATAATAATAATAATAATAATAATAATAATAATAATAATAATAATAATAATAATAATAATAATAATAATAATAACTGTCAATTCGAGTTCCAATAATTAAAGCCCTGTAGAAGTGACTTGCAGGATTGACCGAACTGTCTTGTTCTTAAAAAATCGCACCGACTGATCCAATATTTCCAATCAAAAATACAAAATTATACTCTTAAGCAGGGATAAACCGTACATATGTAAGTGAAACACAAAATTCAATTTGTCAATAATTTATTCGAAAACGACTTGGTGGTGTATATGAGCCGTTAGGTTCGAACAACGCAAATACTCTTCTAAAACAAGAATATGCAATTAATAGTATCGATGGCAAAATAATGAAAATAAAATAGTCCTCTTCTGTTACGTGGCGGTGGAAGATCCTTTACCGCTGAAACCCTGGCTGGATCGATTTCCATTTGGTCTCCTGATATTATTTATCCCAAAATAGTTTATTTCGGTATAGAAAAACATACACTTATCAGGAGATATAGTGACATTATATTCCTTAAGTCTCTGAAGGACTAGTTTTGTGTTCTTCAATGGGATGGGAGGAAATTGAAACGTCATAGAAATACGATTTTACTCCATCCTTCTCCAAATCACCAAGCATTTATGCATTATTCGAGACAAAGTTGCTACCCTTCTTTATACCAACTAGATCTCTTGTATATTGAAAAATACCTTTCGTGGTAACAACAGTAGTGACATTGGCGAGCTATCATCCAAAATAATTTAGTTGTACGCACGCCTGAGGTCTAGCTTCGTATAAAATTTCTTTGCCGATAACCCTGCTAAACATTCCTCTATATTTGGAGAGGAATAAGGATCATTCATCATTAATTCATTAGCTTTGACGCAATTTTCTACGATCCTATAGCTATTATTTTTAATCCTTACAAGAAAACAACTGCTCGCATAATTAGAATGATCCACCTAAGTCAAAATTCCCTGTCTAATCAAATCATGAATTTGTCCTTCAAAATCCTTTTCTTTATTCTTATGGATCGGAAAAGGATTTTGTTTGAAAGGTTTATTCACCGATAAATAAATTCTACCTAGGAATCCTTTAATACATCCCACCCTTTCAGAAATTACATTGGAAAACTCCTCTCTGATCGACTCAAGGAGTGAAGTAATGTCTGAATCCAGATAAGTTCAGGTTTCTGTGATATTTTGATTCTCAACTTGTATGTCAATTTGGTTTTTGACCAGTTAGGATCGATCACTCAAGTTCGTCCGCTGAGGAATAGTCTCTGAGACATACTTCCTATTTCTGCTCAATAGATCGTGAAATGTTTCAGCATGCTCAATTTCAACGTGTCAAGCCTCTGAAGAACTCGAAGGGAAATTATCCACTGATTTAGATACCACTATTTGAGAATCATCTTTGGTTTTAACTTCACACTGAACAGTTCCTTTAGAACCACTCGTCTTAAACTTCTCACGAGAGATTTTCTTTCTATTATTCTTCGTCTTCGTTTTCTTTTTTGGCCTGTGATTCGAACCATTTTGCAGGTACGTCTTCAAATCCGCACCATAATTTGTTGCTGCCAAAAGATTTGTATAATTTTTATCAACGGAGGATTCCTGACATGGGTTGGCATCCACTTTATAGACGTTATTCACATTCGTTGACACCATCGTCATATCAACGGATGCATTCCCTCCTAAACGTTTATGGCCTCTGTCAAACATTCCATGATCTTTCTTAATCTTCTCGGGATATATTTCATCTTCACTCTTCTTTGGAATCCGACTTTCCGAACAACTGAAGTTCCTGGACAAACCACATTTAATTAAGTTATGCAAAGCTATAAGTTGCGATGAGTTCGGAGCAACAATTGTTAGATGATGATTATCCAGTTGTCAATCCAGTTCACATTGGATTCCTTTTTCACGCAGCCCGAAAGAATGTGAATATGCACGATTAAAAATTGACATCAAACCCGAAGAAGAATTTCATAACAATTTCATGTTACTTTGTTTATCAGCGGAGAACTCAAGCTTGCCAACCTTGACACCAGATCTTAATCTTCTTTTAAAAGAGTCAAAAAATCTCGTTGATAATTAGTCCGTAGTGTTTTCTTCCCGTCACATAAAATCATTAAGTTACTTTTATAATCCACAACCGCAGATGTCGCTCGAAAGAAAGGAATACCCAATAAACATTCTAGAGGCAAGTTTTAAATGACCAGAGAAATCACAGTTTGAAAGAAAACAGACAAGTTCACATTCATTGTTACTTCTTCATTTGTAAAAAAGTTAAGGGCAGAGAGCGCATTCACAGTTCGCTCTTCCACCTCATGAATATGTTGATCACAATCACAACGCTTAACCAAGCTTCGAGTAAGAAGGTTGAAGCTAGACACTCCGTGAACGCAAATGTTTGTAAGAATGTCATTAAAATTTCCTATGACGAAAGTCACCACTAGACCATCCATCTTAGATGGACACTGCGAAAATTCCTATTAACAGCAGTCACCAACTGATCCGTATTATTTTTAATTAAAAAACCTGGAGTAATCGAATACCCAGAACTCTTCGTCCATTGACTCGATTTATCATTTGATAACTGGGAATACTTTTCTTCATTACCCCTGACATTTTTCAAGGTTGATGCACTACAGTTAGAAATCATCATTTTATTTTCCCTCTATTATTTCCCATTAACCTCTTATATTCCAGCTGTTCTCTAGTATGTGAAATGTACTGATCTGCAATTTCCAAAAGCTCTTTTCTAGTAGTTGGAAAGTAATAATTAAGCATTTTATATTGATGGTTAAGAATCATTCCGTTAAGAATCATCCCAACTAAGTCTATTTCTTCTAAACCTAAATGCAATATATTCATAGAAACTATTATGGATTTAACATAATCGTTCATGAGCTCAGTTAACCTTTGCTTCCTATAAATCATTTCACTAATTAGGGAATGAACACTTGTAGGCGTTATAAAACACATTACCATATTAAACTAGAAAGTTTCCCATCTAAGATTTTCATTTAAAGCTGAAGTTTTAGACTTCAGAATTACACCTTCGCATTTAGGAATCAACACTGATAAGATCATACTCTAAGAATAATTAGAATCCAATAAAACTTCTTCTTCAACTTTAGCTAACATATAAAAAATCTGGATGCTATCTTTACCATCCCTGTTCTTAATATCTGATAACCTAATATCTAAATATATTAGGGATTTCATATGGGAATGTTTTAACATTAACTTATATTCCAGATTAAAGTCGGAACAAACATTTCCATACTGACTGGTTGGATTATTAAATACTCTAAAATGAATCCTATCACCAGAATTTCCAAATTATGTGCGACAATTTGGACTTCTCTCAGAAAAACTGTTGAATCCTACTCGAGGAGTTGAACTTAAAACATTGGAAACCCTCCTATAATAATTTCCAAGTTCTAAATATTTGTCATGAACTTGATTACTCCCATTTGGGTTTGCATTGGGGAAGAACTGGAACCTCTATTATGAAAAGGTGGTTCCGAAGAGGTAACTCGCAGATCATTTCTGAGTGTACTAAAAACAGGATGACTTGCTAACCTACTGCTTCCATCAGATCCATACAAGCTTATAACTGATTGATTAGACAAATTATTTAAAGTAGAAACAAAAGACCTCACATTCACACTACTTCGAACACGAGCCGTAAATTTCATATTTAAAGAACCAAAAGTGGAATTTCCATCCAAACTTGGACGACCAGTAGTATCAATCGTAAGATATTCAGAGTCGGGCATATCTATGCTAGCGTATTCTAGCCCTTTGCGGATCTCGGCATTTTGGGCTAATTTTTAGACTTTCAGTCAAGCAGCTACTACGTCGTCACTATTTATCCTAGAATCATGGTTATTACCGCATTCTCTTCAGAATAGAGCTGGCTTTCAAACGGTACCACTTGCATGCTCATACCATATACATGAAGTGGGAAAAATGATGTCAAATGGAAAATTTTGGAGGGAAAAATACTATGATCTCAGGGAAGAAATTCCTGAGACATCCCTAATTACCCTAGGGTCATGTGTCGCCCATATTCTCTTCTGAATAGAACTGCCTTTCAGGCGGTACCATTCACATGTTATCATGTATCTAAGGGGGGAAATTCCCGATAAAAGGAATTTTTTGGGTCTAAATTTCCCTTGTTTCAACTTTTGGCCCCTTTGCACCCCCTTGTTTTAACGCAGAAATCTGAAAAAAATCTGTTAAATACTACTAGGTGGACTGAATGTTTGTGCGCGATTTCAATCTTGTAGATGCAAAAATAAGCCCGCCAAAAATGCAGAAAATGCTCCACATTACCCTATACACAAGTATAATTTGAAAAAAATTTACTGAGACGTCCCTAAAAATCCCTTTTTTCCATTTTCCTCCTCTCGACCCCCTGTTTTAATGCAGAGATCTAAAAAAATCTGGTAAATACTACTCGGTAGACTGAATGTTTGTGCAAAATTCCAATCTTCTACGTGCAAAAATAAGCCCGCCAAAAATATTGAACATAGGCTTAGTAAATGAAAAAATAAATTTTAGACTTATGATGTGATCACCTCCTATATCTGGACGCAGAAAGGTCTGAAACCATACGTAATGTCTTCTACAATGTCTCTGGACTTGAAAAACGAAATCGCCCGGACGAAAAAGCTCAAATAGAAGAGAAATAACGCAATGTACCATGAAAAACACGTATTAAATAATAGTACAAAAATATAAAATCTAAATATAACATAAATAACAAAGCTACTATCTATCCAACTACAAACAAATCCTATGAAAATCGATTCAAACACAGCTGAAAAATAACTGCAAGACAATTGAAAGTAGTTAAATCCGAAATTTGTCAGGAACATTTAACAAAACAATTCTAAAAGGAGCGGTATCTTTTAGCATTTTTTATTGTTATTTTTTTAAAGAAATGATCAAAAAAATAATTTTTAAATCAATATTAATACCAAAGAAAAATGAGCTAATCACCTATATCAAAATAGTAAATTTTTGTGGAATGCCAATGTTGGAGGAAAATTTCTAACAAACTTAGTTTTATAAGTATAAACAAATTCAGTAATTTTTATCAATATACCTAACAATATTAGAACCGACTACGATGGCTACTATCAAATTATTTTGGAAAATCCAATAAAACAATGAAGAGAAAAACATTAACTCCAAGAATATTTTTTTTTTCAAAAAATAATTTGGACTTGCAGTTTGCTATGAAACGTCCACAACCGCCTAGTCTCTCCAAATCGAAACCGAATCAAGAGTTATTAGGCAGAAACCAATAATAATAATAATAATAATAATAATAATAATAATAATAATAATAATAATAATAATAATAATAATAATAATAATAATAATAATAATAATAATAACTCTCAAGTCGATTTAAAATAATTAAAGCCCGGCAGAATGGTCTTGCAGGATTTACCGAACTGGTTTGTCATTAAGAAAACGCACCAACTGATCCAATATTTCCAATCAAAAACACGAAATTATACTCTTAAGCATTGATTAACGATACATATGCAAGTGAAACACAAAACTTCAATTTTTCAATAATTTATTCAAAAACGACTTTATGGTGGTTTATATGAGCTGTTACGTTAGAACAAAGCAAATTCACTTCTAAAACAAGAATAAATAATTAATAGTATCGATGGCAAAATAATGAAAAAGTATGAATAAAGCTGAATGTCTAATTACCTAGAATTCATAATTTTGAATCAATTATGGTTAATAATCTAACAAATTTCAATTGAATATTTTTGAATTCTCAGCAATCTAGATTAAATTCACATTTCCAATTTTCTTCAGTTAAATATTAAACAGTCAAATTTTTGAGTAAAGCTAGTTGATTCAAAATATTTTATCAAAAATTCCAAGTTAATCAGCAAATAAGTCAATTTCCTCTCATTCAAATCTAAATTAACGCGCTTTTACTTAATGGCAAAGTGTTCAGTGAACAACCAGCAAAACAATAAAAATCTAATTTATCAGTCTACAAAGGTGTGACGAATTCTATCAAATGAAATCCTATTATTCTCCAGTCACGTGATCACACTTCCTGCCCTGTAGACATAGGATGACCTACTATTCCTTATAGCAGACCCTGGTTATAATAAACATTGTTTTATTTCAAACGTTTTATTACATGAAAATTAATTTGCATTTATACTACATTTTAAATTGAACTTGTATGCACTAAACTAGACACACCAACATTTTTCTCGCGCTTAAACTTGTGTACTGTGAATGGATTTCCTGCTTGATCTTGATATACGTTTGTAGTCAGCATATCCTTTTCTTTGTGTTTCAGGTACATTTTGTATAGTTCTCTCCTATTTGGACGCATATTACCAATAAAGGTCGTCTGTTTCTTTTTGAAAGATTCGACTACTTCTTAAGTTGTATGAAACGTTATTGCAAGTAACATTCAGTCCTCTGCTGAGAAAAGGTTTCATCATCTTCGGAACAATATCTTCGCCTAACTCTAAGTTTAGACGAAGGTCTTCGTCCTTTCCTAGGTACGGAATGTCATTTAGTACATGCCTTGACCTTACATCTGCAAGCAGTCAAATTTTAATCCAAATTTTCAGGCTTGTTGGGCATATATCATAGGAATTTGCATCTCATATTAGTGGGGAATAACTGCTCATGCACACAAACACTTTCGTGGGTTTTATAGTGACTGATACAATTCTAAATAAATAAGTTCCACACAGATGATGCCAAGCAAACTTGTACGCTTTCTGCCTTGAAGAGCTAGGACACTTTTCTTCAAATCTAAGATACTTCATTATTTCAAGAAAACTCTTTCTTCCCATAATTTTTCTGCAACCCACCGCCCATTTTCTGTAACCTTTTAAGTATGACAACCCCCCTAACTGGGCCCTAGATCGGCCCCTGAAATCAGCTGAAAAATATCTTGTGCAGTTAATAAAGAAAGAAACATTTATTAACTGCACAAGATATTTTTCAGCTGATTTCAGGGCCGATCTAGGGCCCAGTTAGGGGGGTTGTATTGAAAATGTTACAAGTAGGAATGCGGGCGGAACGGGGTACTTAACATAAATGGTTCTTTAAGGGCAACAAAAATGACAAGAAATACTGATAATGAAATTAATATATTATTTGAAGTCTTAGGTACAGAAAGCACCAGTAGCTGGTTAATGTGTCCAAACATAAGGACGCGCACGTATTTATCGAATGTAATGTTTTCTTGGATGCACGTAAAAATAGGGGACACAGTGAATTACGGCTGGCAGTACTTACAAGCATAAATGATTTCGTCATCTTTGCTTTCTACACTGCACGTGGATTATATGAGCAAAGTTTGTACAACATACACGCACTCTATCCCTCATTAGATTGGGAATACCAGCCAGCACTATAAAGGCATGCAGCGTCCTCAATTTCTTCTTTTTTGTTGCTCCTGTCAGCTCTCCTCCATACTCTTATGCGTGACCCCTCTCCAACTACTTTCCGTGCTACGTCCTCTTCTTTCTTCCATCTTTTGCTTGGTTTTCTTTGGGTCGTGTTTCCAATGCTGTCTTATACGGCTATGATGTCAATATTGCTGTGTGCTTGGGGTCCCGGGTTCACTTTCGTCATTCCACCATTTCATTCATCACTAATCATCACCGTCTTCTTTAGCTTAACCGCGGGACGTAAAACTCAAAGATTTCACTTTATTCTTTCTCCAAAATTGCTGTGTATCCTCGTCTTTTGGTCAGACTCCTGCCACCAGTCTTAACTCTGGGAAGAGATAAACTATCCTTCGGTGACATGTGTAAAAATGTTGTCACGTCTGGAATGTCTGTTCCTGTGGTTCGTGTCGAAGGTGCTAGAATTGGTTCGTCAAGTAATCTACTTCCTGAAACTGTGGTCACATCTGAGAAATGTGGTTCTGATGATGACGATGAAGGTTCTGTTTTCGGTGCTGAAAGGGCATAACTTCCTCGAACAGTTTGTAGACATTTCTGGTTGGTCTAGTTTTCTTCTGTTGGTAGCAATGTGATATCAGTAGCCCTACCCCGTTCCGCCCGATACACGTGTTAGAGCTTCATATGATGTCAGTAGTAACTGTTTGGGAAAGGTTATGTACTATAGTCACTAAAATATACATCAACTGGGATACTCTGGAACTACAATTACGACTTCGGCATTCTGTAGAATCTAACTTGAGTTTTATGAACTTTGTTTTCGTTGATGTTGCAACAGGCGTAGAAAACCAGAGCGCAAACCACACATGCCACACGCCTTCTCCAACACTGACGCTACTTGCATCACACACCAATAGAGAGTAGACATTAGTTTGCTGGTGATTCGGCAAGGCTGCAGCAGCATAGCAGGGAAACAGGAAGTGTACCTCAGTCCACCCCGCTATCCCCCTTCTGGCCCGCCTACCCCTACCTGTGCTAAGAAACATATTCTTCGAACTTTGTTTCATACATATTTGCAAATATACTGTACAAACGAATGATATGAAAACCTTACTCGAAAATTAATGTGCTTTTGAAGCTATTGAGGTGTTCTTATGCCATTCAAATACATGGTTCCATTTCCAAATGACTTTGCTGGTGAATGTATATGTTTAAAGTGCGCCGCGTCTTGGTGTGTGTGTGTAAAATCTGAAATTTCATGTTATATGTACTGAAAATGTCGAAGTGTATAAGCAAAAAAAAAATGCCGCAATCCTTATGATGAGTGAATAATAGAAATGTATATTCTTTTTGAATACCGTAAGGAGGCAACAGCCCGAGCGCCAAATTAAAGTGGGCGCAAATTCTATTCTTATGCTATGTTTATTGAATTTATCGACATGAAATTCATACTCGTTGGACATGAAGGTTGTTACTATAGTCTTCTCATACTCGAGACGCAAGGTGTGTTATTCTGTATCCTATTTTACAAAAAGGCGAAGATTTACGATTCTAATGTACATTCAAAATTAATAATCTTCGTTTACATGACTACGATACATAGAATCCTGGTAGATTTACGTTATTTGTGGGTCTCTAGGATGTTCCATTTGGATACTTTAAGCCATATCAGGGTTTAAGGTGTCCACTTTGAATGATATGATTCCTGAAAAGTGTGGGGATTGAGGAGTGTCCACCCAAAGTTTTTATCCTTCTTGTGCATCCAATTAACCAATCCAACGATAATTTCCCCCCTGCAATGACTTGAATACAGAGGTGTTACTGGCTACAGAACTACAAAATGTAAGTCTTTAAGGATACATTTTAAGGGAGTGACCTATTACAATATATCATTTTAGATTTATTTTTATTTGCTTTTGACGTGAATATATGTGTACACTTGTGACTCATAATACTTAGTTATAGTAAAAGCAGTGGTGATTTGACATAGAGCGGGTTGTGCAGAGTATTTGCTACATAATATCAAGGTCTGATTTAAAGTTATATTTGACAAATCCTTCCTAGTTTATTGCTCCATACTTTATAAGAGGATAGGTTAAGCTGAGAGTTGGAGTTACATGTGACATGACCGATTAAGACTTTCTTTCAACATATTTATATAGATGGATATCAGAAAGACATAGTTCAAAGAGAACATTAGAAGTTTATTAAGATTGAGCTTTGACTTTAGTAAACTAACATTCAGCGTCCAGCGTCTTTCGAAGACTGACGAAGAAGATTTTCTTGTCGACTCGACCATATAAGGTGAAATCTTTTGCTGTCTGATGAAGGTAATAATGTGATGAAAGGAGAGTAAGAACTTTACTTACGGTACATCATAATAAACACACAAGTAACAGTAACACTTCGAAATCGAAAGCAATATTCCTAAAAAAGATCTCTAAAATTTATGCCAGTGTTCATTACCATATCCGTATATATAATGAGTATAGGAAACGTAAATGAACAACATTATAGTTCTCATTTATAAGTTCATAGATCACAACGATAATATTTGTCTTACATGCATTTAAAGTTACCAGGTTGTGATTTAAAACTAAACTTTAGATATGGAATTATTTATAGTAAGAAAGTACTATACATTTATTACACATTTTAGTTCTAGTTATTCGTTCTAGTTGTTCTTGTTATTCGTACAATTAACGTACAATTAGTTATTCGTATTTTTAGTTACAACTAACAGCATTAATTCGGTTAGAAAAAAGTTACTTTTGTGTGGTAAAGCAAATACGCGATTACATATTTATTATAGTTATTTTTCGCTGCAATCAAATTATTATATATGATATTAACTACTGAATAGCCATCTCGAAGAAAAAATATTATTTTGAGAAAATTAAGAAATTGACAAATATAATACTTTTAGAAAAACCTTTATTAACACACATTTATATAAGTACAGATATGCAGTAATAACATCTTCCTGCCTATAATGGAGCATTCTTTTTCTAAAATAACGTAAGAGATCGAAGATGAACCACAACGTGTCATCTTTATGATTCCTTCCATATTTCTACAGTAGTTACATTTAATTTGCACAATTGAAACAAATGTAAACATTAGTGAAATAGCAGCATACAAATGAATATATCATATTGCTCTACTAAACTGATGTGAAGAGAAGGGAAAACTATATACAATTGTATTTGTGCAATATGTCCTGTTTGCATGATTAAAATTATATCATAGCATAATCTTACTCTAAAGTTTTATTGTATATAAAAAAATACAGCTAGGATAAGGTAGCGATATGTCGCATTAGAATTGATGAGCGTTTTCAAAACTCAATAGAGCAGGAAATATCATTTTTAGAGGAATTGCATTTTTGTTATTATTGAGAATAAACTCTATCGAATTATGACAAGGCGCTTATTATTTAGTATATCATACACACCGCACATATCAAGATTAGTCAATTCTGATTTCACAGCCCGACTGGTAACATAGGAATTATAGCAATCCCATATATACAAGTCTGTTTCTCAAAAATTGTGCTATATCAAGTTTTAAAAATGGCTCTCAATTATATCTAGAAGAATATTAATGTAGTTTCTAGAATATCTAATAATTACCTGTTTAATACTATTCTCTGTACATTACTCATATATACAAAAATTTAAATATGTAAAGTGGAATAAATAGGAAAATATCATCAACATCAAACATATTTGCAAGTTAAACAAATCACACTTTCTATCCTACATGAATAACACAGCTTAATTCAGCAAAACCTTCAAATACAATAATATTCTATGTAAACACAGCAGAGTTATGTTTCCACATATTGTTGGTAGAAAGTTAACTTCATCTTTAGCGATAGAAATACAATATTGCCTAACATAGTTTTATATACAATATTTGCTAACACACGGACAAAGTGTAAATTTGATATTTCATTACGTTCTGTATGTAATATTTTCATGAAGATAATAATATATTTGTTCTGAAATTTCAACATGCATCGACCACTCACCAAAGAGGCGCGATATCACGAGATAGATTTCACTTTCAATTGCCAATACTAATATTGTACACCTGTTCTATAGTATGCCTCACTGAAGAAAGCCGATAGGTGTTACGCTGTCTTAATATAAATACTATGTTCAATTGACTCGATTTTACATATAAAATATTTACGCAGACGGAGAAATCCTCAATCGGAAGCATGTTGAAATATGAGACTTAAAATTTAAAAGTTGGATAGATTTTATAAAATGTTTGAAGTACCTATTTTTTAAGATTCACGCTTCGTTTTTGGTATAGTAGTTTCCTTGGGTACACAGCATATGCTTAGGTCAAAACGTACATTGTGAAAGATAAGGACATTTACTAGCGATTAGGTGAAAGATAATAATGTCTTACAACTTATAAATTGACTTATATTTGACACTCCAGGCCGAGAGGCGTTAAATTTATTTGCCATCCTATACAATTCCACTGTATTGCCATTCAAGTGTCACTTTCGTGTATGTACTCCTTCAAATTAAACAATGCTTAAAATTTCAATTACAATGAGCTACCAGAATCATTATGGTTGAGTTGTGAAGTTTGTATTACATTCATATAGCTTTGTCTGTTTGAAAGTATTATTGAGAATATGAATTTATTAAATATTAACTAATGACTCTAAATATTATAATAATATAAAATGACATGAAACCAGAAACGTTATTTGTAATATTTCACAATATGTATCGTTTGTAGTAGACTTTCGTACCTCGATTCTGATTTTTGAAAATACGGTTAAATTAGTAGGGAGATGTTAATGCTAGAAAAGATACAAATTATTAAATATTTTTGGATTATACTAGTGGAAATTTATCATTTCTTGAAATTATTATTTTAAAGAGTTTGAAAATATACATTAGAACTTTCATTTTAAATATCATTGAATACGTATTTGAATTCAAAGTTAGAGGTATTTGTCTTTTAGAAAATAGTTTAACGATAATGAAAGTAAGGCAGATGAAATTGGTTCTATAGTTTTGATTTTATATTATATTACTTTCTCATTACTCTTCACGAAAATAATCGATAAATGTCTAGTCCCATCTATTACACTCTTGTCCTGGGCTGAACGATCAACGCCCCATGACGGAACTTAAACAAAGAAAGTTAAAAAAAAGCTATTCTTTCCCAATCTGTGCTCATTTCTCATGACCTCGGCACGGGGTAGCCTTTATAGTAAAGTAATTTTAGCTGCATGCTTAGGCACGTTTTTTGGGCTAGACGTAGGAATATATAAATTGTTATATTAATATATCCTATAATGCAATATTGCAGAATTAAAGTTATTTATAATTTAATATATATCAATTTAATATAATTTACTAATATAACATGATTACGAATATAATATGATTACTATATAACTAGGTAGAAAATTGTTATATAGAAACGTTAAGAATTAAAGACTTTCAGTCAGTTGGAGGTTGTTTCATATTTGTATAACAGGTTCATTTCTTATGACAAATGATTTTAAGTGTGCTATTGTTTCATGACAGTGTTGAAGTTACTTTACAATGAACATCACCCAATTGTCCGGCTCCAATTTCAATGAAATTTTCTTTTGTTGGTAGAGGAAATGTATGCATTATTTGTGATGACAAAAATTTTTGCCATGCTGCATGTTCTCTACTTTTTTAATTCCTTAGATTTGTGATGTGGTTATTAGAGATTACTGTAGAAGTCCCTTACGAACCTTAGTAAATGGAGTGTTAATGAAAGAATAACCATGTAGATACATATAAGGCCTAGAGGGAAGTCGTATGGAAGGTATTACCTTGACAGGAGGCATTTTGAAACTCGCCATTTTAAATTAAGGTCAGTTTTTAAATAGCAGTAGGATAATACGATACAAAATTTCAGGCTAGAATTTAATCACGAAGACAATGGTGAAGTTATTTTCAAGATACGCCCATTTTTGAAAACGTTACAGGCATATTAGTTGCTTATAATAGTATGTGCGTAAATCCCTTTCTTCCGCTTCTAATCAGCGTATTAATGATAATAAGTGCATAAAAGCTTCTGTAATACATATTATGCTTAGTGGCAAGTTGTACGGTAAGAAAAACCTTGACGGCAGTCATAGTGAAATATGAAATTTTAAATTAAGGTCAAGTTTTTTAAAGAGCAGTAGAGTAATATGATACATAATTTCAGGCTATGATTTAACCGGGAAGTCAATGGTGAAGTTATGTTTAAAGAACTCCCATTTGGGAAAAAGTTACAGGCATATTAATTAATATCTGGATCAGTGGCGTATTTACGATTTTGTTTCGGGAGGGGCTTTGCTAACTTTCGGGGGGGGGGGGGCTTTACCTGGAAATGTGAAAATTCTGCAAGATATTTCAATTACTTTACTATACTAAGTAAGATTTCGGGGGGGGGGCTTAAGCCCGGAAGCCACCCCCCTAAATACGCCACTGATCTGGATAAATCCCTTGCCTCCACTTCTAACCAGCGTACTAATGATAATAAGTGCATAAAATCCTATGAAATACATATTATGCCTAGAGGCAAGTGGTACGGTAAGGTTAACCTTCACGGCAGCCGTCTTGAAATCCGCCATTTTGAATTAAAGTGACGTTTTGAAAATGAAAACCATAGCATGAAACACCTCATTTAATAGCCAATTTTCCCCAAAAAAGATGGTATGCTTATTTTTGCTCTATAGTTAACAAGTATAGATTTAGGATTGTTTCTAATGTGCAAAACCCTCCATAATTCGATCTTTCAAATTTGCAACACTCATATATTGCACCGCCTGTTTTAAGATTCCAACTGGCACTTTGCAATTGTTGCCATGGTTGCCATTTCTAAATTTATTGAATTTTTTAAGAGTTGCGATTTGTCAGTTCATGAATAGTGCTGGGATAAGCATCCATCAATCTTTCCGAATTTTGAAGAATTATTTATTTCAAATCAGAATACATGAGAAGCCTATGGAGCTATGTGACGTAAAGATATGCAAATGAAATTATAACAAATTGTTGTTATATCCACAAAAAGTATCAGAAAATGTGGCTTACATGTTGCGAAACAACAAACAATAAAATGTTTGTAATTAATACAACTTTAAAAGTTTCAGCAGCAACGACAGAAAATATCAAAGAGGCATAATATAACAGTTCCCAACACGTTGTTGGTACAATGAACATAATATGAGAACAGGTAACTTGTTTATAAAGAGGTAACTTGTTTATAATGGACTTCTTGATCAAAAGTGATTATAAATCTTTCAAATATGAAACTTGGACAACAATCGCCAGAAAACGAGTGACATTTTTGTCTGACTAGATAAAAATTGTCATACAAAATGAATAAAGAAATAAATAGAAAAACAAAACAAATGACCATTTACTTATTCAACAATCATATTTCGTTTTCCTTTTTGAAATGAATTTTCGTTTATTTCTCGTCTCATTTACTATCTATTAGAAGCTACGTCATCGTTATTACCTGAATTGAGTTATTTCATTGTGCTTTGATTCATGTCAGTAAACGAGATTGTAAAGGACAGGTATAGGAAAAAATAATTACATTGCAAGCTTCAAAATTCAGGAAGATTGTTGGATGCTTATCCCAACACTATTCATGAACTGACAAATAGAAACTCTTAAAAAATTCAATAAATTTAGAAAATATAAATCATGGCAACAATTGCAAGGTACCATTTGAAATCTTAAAACAGGCGGTGAAATTTATAAATGCATGCATGTTTCTGTACAAATAAATATGAACTAATAATGAACGTGACGGTGGCATACTACTAAAGTATAATAGTGTCTTGCATACAATTATAATATAACACTACTTTCTTTAAAAAAGCGAACATAATTTTTGAAAGGAGCATACAACAAGAGTTCAATTGTAATACTATTGATAGTTAAGGAAAATACCAAGACACACATTCTATAAACTATTATTTAAGAACAATGTTCTACTCAAGATAATAAGCAAAAAAATCATAATATCTAGAAAGAAACTCGCGAAATATATGTTAAATTATTTGAATAGCTCACAATAATAAAATATATTCACTTTCAATATTTATAACTTATGTACTGGTGATCCGTCAATTTGTGTCCTATTTTATATTTTTATTTTTGCTCACAGAATCGGCGGACCCGAAAGACTCAAATGGCAGATGGCGATTGATCTCTAGTACGCGGTGTGTGTGTGATATGGGCATCATGGTTTCCAAGGTGAACAAGTATTGGAAAGTATAGATAGTATATCTTGTTTGCGTCAAATTTTCCATTCGGATTGCCATTGGATATTGCTTTGATTTTGGATGTGACTAAAACTCCGTACTTCATCAGTAACACTCCAAGATCTGACTCGTCTTTATAGAAATGTAATAAATGAAGTCTTTGTGAATTTGGATAAGACCTCATAATATTCATTCTGTTTTAAACAGATAATTCTACTATAGTTGACAGAAGACAATGACATGCAGAAATTTCCATTCAAGAAGATTCCAGACACATAAGGCGTAGATTTTTCTATGGTAGATGAAATATCAAAATTGGACACACAAGAGATATGGACGAACCAGTGTTCTTCATATTGCAGGAAACGTTGATGACTATATCTTACACCCTTTCAGATATTTAAGGATGATTTAATTAGAATAAGATAATATATTACAATAATACATTATTATCACACTTCAAGTTATAGTACACGCAAGTATAGCAAACATCAGGCATATAGTATAGCAAATACATCCATCAAGTGATTACTTTTCTTTAGTTTCCTTAGTAAATTACCTTTAAAATTTCGTATTCTAGTTTAGTCCAAAGTAATGAATTCTGTTGTTTAAATAGTTGTGACTATACAACCATTTCTTTACAATTATAAAGATAGAAGGACTAATAATATTTACTTCTAATGTCACACTAAATTTGTGGTACACACTTCAATATTTGCACACTAAAGTAAAAATATTTACATATATCAGATCCAACACGTAGTTCTGACCTTTCATTATCTTTAGTAAATAGCTCAGTAAGTTCCTTCTATCTGTATTGAAATTAGTTTATTTTCTACCTACAGGCCATGTGTACAATATCTTATATCCAGATTCGTATCTTCTGATTCAGGCAATACTTATACTTTGCCTTTAATGATCTTATAGTACAGAAAAAATGGTCTGATTATGAAGAAGTAAAATACTTCCCCGACGCTCATCAAGCTGGCTCCGAGGAAGAAACTAAACACTCCTGCTATTGAAACTGTAATGATTGAAAGGAACATACAATAGTTAATTGGGTGATAGTTGCCATCATCTCATACAGTATAATTAACTTTGCCGTATATTGTACGTATATTTCGCATGTACGATGGAAGTTCAATAATTATTGTCCCCGGAATATTGAAAATACTTAAGCTGGGAAAATGTATAGGGGATATTCTGGCCTAATATCTTAGATGCCTATATGCCAATTTTCAGAACCATAGCTGCTATATTAATATTCTGTTTTGTCGTTTCAGGTGTGAGAGGTGGCACCTAGCTTGAAGAATGAAGAAAACCGAACCACGATCTGTAATCCAGTACCTCCAGAAAAAGGTTTTAAGTCCAAAGGAGATTCATGAGGACATGATCAAGTTTGTAGGGTGATATGTCTCCTTCCTTCCAGCTGGTGAAGAACTGGTGCCGTGACTTCCCTTGAGGAAGGGAAAGCTGTTAACACGCCCCTGTGCTGGTCTTCCAACAACAGCATGCACCCCAGGAAAAACCTTGGTGCTGTGCACGATACGATTATAGCAGACAGACGAGACACGGTGCAACAGTTACAGACGTCATGCACATCTCCGTAGGCTCAGTGGAAACCATAGTACATGAACACTTGGGAGTCAAAAAGATGTCGCCGCGATGAGTACCCAAAATGTTACCTCGTGAAAATCAGAAAGACAGAGTTCGATGTTCAAGGGCTGATTTGGAGATTATGCGAGCATACCTCAAACAGTTCTGCGATAGATTTGTGACAGTGCATAAGACGTAGTTCCACCACTATGATCCCGAGTCTAAACGACAGAGCATGGAGTATGTAGCAATCTAAATAATTCTACGTTGAGATTGGAGCAATGTAGTTTTCCATCATTATTTTTGGATCACCTTATTGTGTTGAACCGAGAGAGATGAAAAGATTATAACTTAAAATTGGACAAAAAGAAAAAATAATAATTACATTATCATTGTATAAAACACCCATTGAATACCTTAAAATCTTGATTGTAATATTTCTCTAGGTTTAATTCTTTTTTAAAAAAGAAAGAAAAGTTTAAAAAATAGAGCTGTCCGTTAATAGTAGTTTCAAGGTTGTGATGTGTGATGTAATCGTGTTGTTTGTTTTCGCGCTATTGCTTAGCTTTCGTGGTTTCTGACGTTAGGCACTCGGGCAGTTGCTGCGTCGAATCCATTCTGGACACTTGAAATAGAAAGGAATGAAGAGTAACTACGTTTGTAGTCTTACGTTACGTCGAATGTCTTCCTTTTGAATGCGGGTTTCGTGAGAAGAGTAAATAGGAAAGTCGTTCTGAGTGATTAACGTAGTCTTTATCCTTCGCTGCCCATTGTTTGTATAAGAAGTATCGGAGTTTTCTTTCCAACCGTTGGAGATGTAACCTACTAATTTAGGATTGATTTGTTGGAGTACTTGAGAGGGAAGTAAGGCCAAATCCAAGAACGAATGATTACTGCATCTAATTGGTATGTACAGATATAGTTATAGTATTTAATAGAACCTGATTCCTTATTTTACCTGCTTTAATTAACGCATCTAATGTTCTTACCAATTAACAAAAAGTAGTGAGTAAAATTAGATCCTGATACTAGTCATTTTAGAAGTTTGGAAAGTAAACTCCATAAATAATGTTCTTTTTTTAAAAAAAACGTGCATTCAGAGTTTTTCTTTCTGGAGATTTGAAGCTTTAATATTGGAGATATTAAACTTACTTATTCCAGAACTAGAACCAAGTCAAATGGTTAGTACGGCTGGTCTTGATGTCTTATTAACTTATTTATTCTTAATCAAGAAGGATGTCAAGGAATAACAGGCTCTAGGTTCGTTAGAATTGGCAGCACAGCAGTTGGCCTCCCAGACGCAAGTTCAATGTACAAGCATCAGCACGCAAGGCTATGGATACAATTTTTTGGGATGCGAAGGATGTGCACCTTAGTGACTACCTGGAGGTTGGAAACACTATCACGGGGGCCTATTATGAAGCCCTAACCCCTAAGTTACGCGGAGCAATCAAAGAAAAACAGCGCGGGATGTTATTGCGGACAATACTGTTCCACCAAGATAATATCCACAGAAAACATCTTATTGGTGCCCCAATCCATGCTGCTGGGATCGATGTGTTGATACATCGTCCCTACTGACAGACCTCGCCCCTAGTGACTTTCGTTTCTTCCCAAAATTGAAGGAGCACCTCAAGTGGAAGAAGTTTCAATAAAATGCAGCTGTTATTGAAGCTGTGGAGGAATGGCTCACGGCTCAGTCAGAGACTTTCTTTGAAGCTGGTGTATTGGCTTTACAGCATAGTTCGAAGAAGTGCATTACTATGAAAGGAGAAGTTTTGGAAAAATAATACTGCTTATAGGTCAGGGACAATAATTATTGTACTATCCTCGTAAAATTAGTTACATGATACTACAGATAACAAAATAATGAATGCTTTAGACATTGTAAATACACTTACACGTAACATTAAGATAAAAAGTTGTAATCTGGATTAACTGAAACTGTTTACACATCATATGCAAATAGCAATAGGACTATTTGCAACTCTAAGCCTACAACAAAATTTTGAAGTGAACACACTTTGTAAAATATGCCTTGTAGTAAAAACAACAATGTTATGGCCAAAAAACGGAACATAATAATTAGTTGTCTTTAATACATTTTCAGATTTCATTTTATGGATTCAGGAAATATTTGTACATATTAATAACATTTTTAAGGAAATCATCAGTCTATCAGGTAATCATGTTAAAATTCCCCTCGGTTGGTTGAAATTGTGAGCATAGAATTATCAATATTAAAGGAAGCAATTACATATATACAGTGCTGGAAATTGGTATAAAGGCAGAGGGACATTTGAAAATAGAAGAAGGCAAAAATGCCAAGGATGAATAAATATGATACAAAGTAACATTGTAGACTGTACAAAATCAAAGGCATATCGTTTGCTAATACGTATAAAGGTATAAAGGTACCCACGGTTACTTGTTGTTTGGCGGCCTCTACACGTTTAGTATTAGACCTGATGCGCTTTGAAAATCAGCTGACACAATGTGATAAGAGAAGCGTGGGTGTGAACTTCTGTGAGCTGTTGTGCGTGCCATGACTCGTGGAAAATTGTTGTCGAGTAACGAACAAGAACATGTCTGTGCGTGCAAGGACATGGGCCTGTCATATCAGTTAAATTGCAAAACAGTTAAATTGTCCAAGTTGTGAGTTGATTATTACTTTCGATTGGACGCACAATGCGGAAAGGACAGGAAGTATGGTAGAACAAGACAACTTTCGGAGGCTGCGAAACGATTAATTGTGCGCAGGGCAAGGACCGGAAATATGTCATATTTCCAAATTGTTGCTGCTTGCAAGTTACCTGTCACATCCAGAAGAGTGCGTCACATTTGGAATCGAGATCCATATCTTATATTCAAGAAACGGAAGTGTAAACCACCCCTTAGTGCGACGCACAAGCAGGCGCGACTCCAGTTTGCAGAAACACATATGTCGTGGAACTACGTTGTGTTTAGTGATGAGAAGAAGTTCAATTTAGAAGTCCGGATTGTTTCCAATACTATTAGCATGACCCTAGAAAAGAGGAGCAAGTGCAAGTGAGCAGAAATTTTAGTGGAGGACGTGTTACGATTTGCGCAGCGTTTTGTGTTAAACGTACATCCAACATTGCATGCCTCAACACCAAAATAAATTCATCGACGTACACAGAGATGATAGAAATAGAATTGCTGCAGATATATGAAGAGTTGGACGATCAGAACCTGATTTTCCAGCAGGACAACGCTACTATCCACAGGGCAGCAGCAACCCGACTGTGGTTTTAAGATAAGGGCATCAAGGTTACGGAGTGGCCAGCGAAAAGCCTGGATCTTAACCCGATAGAAAACTTATGGGGCACACTTGCGCGGAATGTTTATCGCAATGGACGGCAATTTGGGACGGTTGCTGAGTTCAAAAACGCGATACGAGAAGAGTGTTCAGTGATTTCACTGCAACAACTAACATATCTCTTAAACACAATGCCGAAGCATATATTCCAACTCATTCAGAAGAAAGGAAGGTTAATCAAGTACTGAACATCTATTTTTCATTCTGTACCGCACACTGTACTTTTATTTTTTTGTCAAAGATAATGGTTGCCTTTATACTAATTTAAGGGTCTACTTTATATTTTTGTGTAAATTTTGCTGCCAGTGACATATTAGCAAACGACATGCCTTTGATTTTGTACAGTCTACAATGTTACTTTGTATCATATTTATTCATCCTTGGCATTTTTGCCTTCTTCTATTTTCAAATGTCCCTCTGCCTTTATACCAATTTCCAGCACTGTAGAAAAGGTCCCATAAAATGAATCTATTAAGGATTATATCCTATATAAAATTTGTCAAGATATCAGAGAATTTTCCATAACTGGACATCTAATTGTTAAATTGTGAACCAGTATAAGGAAAGAAACATATTGTTGTTCGCCCAGTAAATTTCTCTCAGGTAAATAACAATAAGCTACAAAGAAAAATGCAACAAGAATCCTATGGAACTTGCGGGAGAACAACAATTATAGATAGTTGCATTGCAACATAGTTTGTTGAAGGACATTGTAAGTATAATATACTATCATATAGGAATTTGGTTTAGTTTAGCTTCAAGACATCAAGAAATACAGCAGGATGCATTCACTTTGGATATATGATAAAAGCAGTCCTCCTTTTACGATGGAAGCAAGGATATTCTCACAGAAAAGAGTGATGTTTTTTCCCTTAGCTTGTTTCGAGTTGTATTGTTTTATAATCCTACTTTAGAAGCCAAGATTGTGTACTTTGAATATGAGTGGTTAGTAAGAAATAGCGCGAGTTTAACAGAAAATGATGATAGCCTAAGAATGTTGGGTTAGATTAAAACTGTCGAAGTGTTGTATTAATGAGTCCAATCCCCAGTACGTCAAGGCAAAAGCTGATGCCATTTTGGCAACATTAAATTGAATTACTTTATATTAATGAATACATTCCATCAATACGCTCAGAGGTTTTGGAACGGGGATGAATGTAATCGCTGGAGGTTCAGCTGTCAATGACCATTCCACAATTACAGTACGTGTACTACATGTACACTAAAGCACCCATCTTCCCATCTGACTAAGGTAGAGATCCTGCAAGCTAAGAGGTATCTGCCTGCATATTTCAGTTACACTGGTAGGCAAAATGAAACTTTTTTCTCTCCCACGAACGAAAATATGTGATTCCTAAAGATTTCGAGCTACTGAGTTCAAATCCATACCACGCTTATCTCCAGGACGTACCAGTTTTCAGAGAGGAGTGGGGTGTTTCAATATCCGCCCAAAGATGCTATTCTCCACCCATAATAATATGTACGTTATAATTTAAATATCAATATAAATTATGCAGATATAATTGCATAAAAAATTAAAGTTTAACACTTACGTGTCACAAGGTTTCCTACGTCTCTTGTAATTACTACAGGGTGTCTCGCGTGTCACAATCCAACATAAGTCTGCCAACTTATTCACACTCCATTTACCACTGTAGCGCTCTGCATGGTAGCTATTTCCTGGTGAAACCTTTCCCTGTGTTCGTCGGATACCTCCCCCAAGCCGTACATTTCAGGGAAGAAGTCCAGGTGGTAATTCAGAAGTGTAACTTTAGGGACATTATTCACATCCCAAGTTACGAAATGAAGTAATTAACCTGCACAAAATGTTTTTGTAATCAGGTGACTTACGATTTCCTAGAAAGTTACTACACACTTCTCGCAAGACCTCCCAAGCCTCACTTTCCACTTCATTAAGCTTAGAAGAAAATGTAGTATCCTTAAAAACGTCTCTGATCTGAGGTCCCGTAAAACACCTTCTTTTTCCTTGGCCTCGCTGAGTCTTGGGAATAGTTTTCTGAGATGATTAAATGCTTCACCATCCCGGTTTATTGCCTTGACGATGACCTTCATGAGCCCTAATTTGATATATGGGGTGGTAAGAATATTTTCCCCGGATCCACAAGACGTTCGTTAGCCATGTTCATCTCCCCTATGACCAGTTGCTTGCTTGGGGGCTATTTGATGATGGTGTACTGATCTTTGGCTCGACTATCCCAATGACACAAGAAGAAGCATTGCTTTGTGTAACCTCCTTGTAAACCGGCGAGGATGGCAACAACCTTAAGGTCAGCGCACACAGACCACTTGAACTGTTCGTAGTTTATTTTCTGCAATAGGTATCGTACATTTTCCTATGTTTCTTCTATATGTACAGCATGAACAATAGAGATGGCTGGCCTTCATTGCCATTATGTAGTAACACTGTCTTGAGACTTACCCTAGAGAAATCTACGAATAGTCCTCAATCTTCAATGTTGTAGTTCAACTTCTGTTGTCCCATAAGCGATAGAATGTCACTGCAATACATCAAATCACTGTACTTTGAAAATTAGGAACTAGATGCACCCTTCTTTTCCTATACATCGATATATTCTCATCTTGTTTACTAGATTCCATTGTTGAAGCCGTGATGCAAGTAACAGGGACTTCAACTTGGGAAGGTTTAAGTTTCTGATCAGATCATTCAGTTCTTCCTGATTTACACATGTGGTTCATTAGTGTCACGCATTGGAGCCTAATTGGGATCTGTGTACTCGAAGATTGTGCAACGTTATCACAAGCAGCAGGGTCTTTATCGGATGAAACACTGCACAGGGTATATGAGTCTGCTGGTACGGGTACAGGCAGATAAGCATCATGTTTCACAGGTCTCCTCGCGGAATCCAAGTTAGGATACTGTATTTTGTGCTTCATGTTTTTTTTGAGAAACTTTTGTGTTAGTCAGGCAGAAGTAACAATCTGAAGCATGATCACGGGGTTCGCGCCAAACCATAGGTATGGCGAACGGCATCGACTTATGTGTACCTTTCAACCATCCTTTAAGAGTACGCGCACAGGAGTTACAACTTTATTTCGGAGCCCACACTCGATCTTTGTCGCCGTTTGCACCCGAAGTACAGATGATAGGCTGTTTTCAGCAACGGTGACAATAGCCTACTTTGTCCCTTGAAAATAGCTTCCCCACATCTGTAGCAGAATGAATCTGTCGAATTGTTGCAAGTTCTCGGCATGTTCGTTTAACATAAACGTCAATATTTCACGCAGAAATATTTTTCACCGATAGTATACACAAACACCGTGTAACACTACTTCGTAACACGAAGATAAACTCTGAACTGAAATATATGTTTCAAGCGACAACGTGGTGTATGTCTTTGCGCCTTTTTCGGCAATCTGTCTATCGTCTAAACAAAAGGGAGCCGACGAATGATCGCTAGTTGATTACGAAACCTTTCTCCGTCAATAAGGCCTAGGTTTTAGTGTATGCAGTGTGGAACAACAATAAATCTTTGCAACCCAAGGGGAGGGGCTACGTTTCGGGGACGTCCTGAGCTAGAGAAAAGAATGTTCCTGAGATATAGCCTAGTACCAGTTCTTGGATTAATATAAAAATCAGAATTATGCACAACAAAAACGGAAAACACATATTAAGTACGAATACTACGATTTTTCTGTCAATTATGGAAACAGCACAGCGCCAAAAACCTTACGTGCTGGAACTTTCTCGATGAGATATTCGTAATCAGCGTATCAAAATCTATCCGGTAAACCCTCTCACACTTGTGAGAGGATTTTCATGCTAACCAGTGTTGTTTACTCTTCGATTAGTTGTATTTTATCTGTGTTTAGCGCCTGTGACAGAAACGAGACTATATGAGATGAGGACCTGCAAATTAATGCGATATAAAAACAAATGAGTTCCTATAGAAATCGAAGTTTTTGCGAGCCAAATGTGCATACGATATCCACGGAGCCATGAAAGAGCATATTTGTTTTTGGTTTCATAAATATTTATTCCTCTAAGTGCCAAGTCTCTCCAAAGCGCTAAGGTAAAGAGAAATTTGTGTTTATTTTGATTCTTGAAACGGATTTCTACCACACTTCGGAATACTTTAATAGCTTGTAATTGCTTCTGCTGTATTTTCGACATTTGTTTTTTTTTCCCAACCTGACGCTCACGCTTCCTTTTTAAAGACTTCCATTAATTAGTTTACTTTGTAGTTGTATGCTTTTTATAAGAAACACTAAATATGGTCACTGGTCAACAAAATTTTACTTTTTATTTTGTACAGAAGCGAAAGTAGAAAACGTAGGAAAAATTTCGGCATTTCGGAAGAAGGGATAATATTTTTTATTCACATTTCGGCTCGCTTCGATCTTGACGACATTTGCAGAAAACATTCCCAATATTGACAGGTTACTTTTCAAATATAAATTATAATTTTATTATTGCAGGGTTGCCAGTAAAAAAATAAAAAATCGGATTTTCTCTAAGAAAAGGGATATTTTCGAATTTATGGGTATATCTTTTCCCAACGGTAACGGATACCGGAACGATTGTTACATTTTCGTAATGTACGGTCATCGACGAATAGAAATATGTATAGCACATTCCGCAACGATAAACAGGGACGTAATTATACATTGCTGTGTTAAACCTAACAAAATAAATGTGAAAACATGAATTTTTAAGGTAAATTCCACATTTGCTGGTAGCCCTGAGCTACAAGCTAATTTTAAGAGTGATATTTGTGATCAGCGCCTCGAAATCTATAAAGATTGGCTACTTTAGTTTTTGTAAAGAAATCTACTGTAGACCAGTGTTATGACACTACCTTTGCGTCGTTATTGTCATCATTCATTTTAACGTTACCTGTTTCTTCAATTATAACAACGAAATATTTTCAGAGACTGGCCTTGATCCTACAATTCGTGTTCAAGTAAGTACCTTTAAGGATATTTTCCAAATTTTGTGTAGTCTATAGTTCTTAAATAACGCATTTTAGAACAGTGGTTCTATATGTCAAATTACCTATTTTGTAAATGTCCACCCTTCGTCAATACCCTACAAAGTTTGTGGTGTTTTAAAGTATGCACTCTTTCTAGTTTCATCATTTTGTTTATCATTTTTGCCCATACATCGTACACTTACTATCGATAACATCTCTCCTATGTCTACTGTAGTTGTATTAGGTCAGTTCTAGTAATTTACTTCTATAATAACTACCAGTACAAATGCAAACATACTTACATATAATAATTTTTGCAACAAAAGGCACTTATCAAATCTGGGAAGCCCTGGAACAGGTTTTTGCTTTGTAGTTGATGACTCATGTATAATTCATGTATGTAAGGTGAATCTACGTTCTTTGGAGCGGGTTGCCTACTAATGACTTTATAGCAATTATATACTGACTTGCTGTATGTATGTTATTATTACATATGTTGCATGTGTGAAAAGAGAAAAAGAACACTGACCGTGCATGAGTTAGAAATTGATTAAAATAACCTGAAATCATTAAATCTTGATGAAGTGAAGGAAGGAAGTTCAGAACTTCGTCTTCATTTACTGGTCTCCTCCAATTACCCCTTTTCATGTATATCATTTGTCATCCGAAGACTAAAGATATTGTTTATCATACTGAAAAAATGAAATCTTTGAGTTTTACGTTCCACGATTATGCCGGTTAGGCTAAAGGAGACGGTGATGATGAGTAATGAATGAAATGGTGGAATGAAGAAAGTGGGAGGAAACGGGAGAACCCCGAGAAAACCCACGCACACGGTGTTTGTCCACCACCCTTGGTGGGGGCTCGGATCGAACCCGGGACCCCAAGCACCAGAGGTGAATGCTCTACCACTGAGCCACCGCGGCCCCTTTATCATACTGAATATAGAAGGAGATTGAACTTTACTTACAATAAAATCTCCCATGTGCCGGGATTAGTACCCGGCTCTCCTTAATAGAAATTAAATCCGACATACACTTATCTATGTGAATCAGTTCAAAACTGCAGCAAAATAGTACTATGAATTCAATGGAGTTAACTGTAAAACCAGATACTAATCATACAATGATTATTTTGTACAAGAAAAACAACCAAAGAAGTTCAGCAATCACAGAAACATTGGGCTTATTATTCATACCTGAAATATTATTGTACTCGTTCTGAACAGGTGGCTGGAAAGTAAATCAGAAGAGATGACAGAAGAAGTTGAGTTTGATTTCTGAAAAGGAAAAGGCAGCAGATATGCTATTGGGTTAACGAGAAATACATCAGAACGACTCCTTGATACAAAGCAAGAGTTGTGTTTGTGATTCATTGACTTTGAAAAGGCTTTTGACCGTTTCAATTGGACGCAGCTGCTGTAGATAATCAAAATAATCGGACATAAATGGAGAGATTGACGACTCATTCGAAAGTTGTACATACGGAAACAAGTGTACTTTAATGGAGAGACAAAGTGCATAGAGATTGGAAGAGGTGTCAGACAAGGGCGTAGTATGTCACCACAATTATTTAACATTTATAGTGATTGCTAATTAAGGAAACATTAATGTGAATTGGGGATTTCAACATTGGAGGACACATCATTAAGAAGATGCTGTGCGAATGATTCGATTGTTACAGCTAGAACCCAAGAAGGACTACAGGAGATGGTTGACAAAATAATTGACACTGGATAACTATACGGAATGGAAATAAATATCATATCTTCGAAAGTCATGAGAATATCTCCTGAAAACGCACCCTTACGGGTCAGAGTGCAACAAAGAGAACTTGAAGGTTTCGATAATTTTAAGTATATTAGAAGTGTTCTTTAGGAGAGACGATTACTGCGCCAAAGAGATTAGATCAAAGATTGCCACAGACAAAAAAGCATTCAACAGAAAAAGACCATCGGAAATCGAGTAATAGGAGGAAGACTAACACAATGATCGCAAGAACACAATGAACACAAGAAAATATTGTGGGTTAGAAGAGTAAGCTGAAAATCGAAAAACGTGAAAGATAATTTCAAAACCAAAAATTAAATTTAAGAAGAAAAGAAAGCATTCATTAGTCCGAGGAGCAGCCACAACGCAGAATATTTAGTAATAATAATATTATCAAAACGACGACATTCAGGCCACCGGTTCCCTGTCACCAATTTCTTATTATGTGATTGTCCATCATCTCACAATTCTTATCAAAGAACTGAGAAATGCTTTGTAAACTTGATCAGTACATATGGTGGAAAAAGAAATACATACAATTAGGACATTTTAGTTTCACATCAATTTTAACTTTGAAACTATTATAGTAGAATTACAACGTTAAAATTTTGTACTTATATATATGAATACCAAGATGCATTTTGGCTTACTCTGGGATACCGTTAGGTTAATTGCGTTTCTGACGAAACATACAGTTACAATTTTTAAATGATACTACTTCAGATTATTTCATGTTTCAAATATATGTGTGAACCGAAACACACATTTACTATTCATCGCATTTTTATATAAATTTACGGACTATGCTACAAAATCACAATTATGCAAATTTCGGAAGCTTACACAACAATACTAAACAAAGAAATACGAACGAAACAATGACTATCCAAGTTTCTTATTTTGTGATTGATGATGATTTATCACGTATGAATACTGCAGAAGAAAACTACAAAGAATTGGTGATTTACTTTTTTGAAAGACCATATTTATAAAACTATTCTTATATAAGGACATCATGAAGTCGTGTAGATGATTTTCACTAAATGTAAAACTCATAATGCAATTTACATTAATTTTCTACAGCATATAAACCTACTCGAATTATGGTGAAGATTGATAGTGTTTATAACACCGCTCGAAAATTATTAAAATCTTAAACATCTTGTAGATACACCTACCGAAATGTAATTGTTTAAATGCTGTGAAAAACAAGTGTACAATTATTAACGATGCTCTTGGCAATACGACATTTGAAATAGTATTACAGATAAATATATACCTTTACTTAAATGGCACATCGACTGTTACCTGCATGTCCATTCTCATCCTAAACTAAAGAAGTTTCAAATGAATCACCTTGCATACACATTTAGTAACATTTTGAACTATCTGGGCTAAAAAAATATGTATAGCATTATAACGACCCATGAAAGTTTAGATGGTGTGATTTGGTTATTCAAACATTAGGGCTGCGAGTTGAGGATAAAAAAGATGAACATTTTTAAACACAAATTTCTCAATATTTCTTTGTGGTCATGTAAATAAGCGCTGTGTAAAAACCTGTTCTCTGTAACCGCAAAAATTTCTACATATTTTCTTATTTTAAAATAGGCGTATTACTAGAATTTCAATAATTCTAGAATACAATATACCAAATTGTAACGAGCGAGTCAAAAGTCCCTTGCCATAGGCCAACATTTTGATTGTTAAGTGTGGGTTATCTTTTAAAATGTTGTAATTTCGTAATCGGACCAACCGTTTAAGCTCGACTCTGATGTAGCACAAAATAAAAAGAAAAATGTGCAGTAGCGCAGGTGGTTCGGATTCCACATTAACCAGTAGGTCCACGTCTCATATAGCCTTGCTGCTGAACGTGACGTTAAAACTCAGAATGCACTCCATAAGGAAAAATTCAACATTGGCACTTAAGTGGAGTACAAGATGGAATGAAATAACCTGGAGCGTGAAATACCCTGGTCCAAGGAGGACAGAACAGGGAGCAAGTTAAAGAACAAAGGAACATACTTATTTGCAGAGACCACGACAGTCGCGTCAGGACCACAAGGGATGTAGGGGTATGCGAAAGGAGGTGTACAAGAAAGAAAGACAAATGAAAGTAAATTGAGTCGTTACCTCACAGGCTTACTCTTAGAGGTAAGCTTGGCAATATCCCAACTGAACTCTCATGTTTGTAAGGCCGGGTCCCACACTTGATTTATTGATTTAGGAGGTATGGAAGGAAAGGGCTAAGGTATGTGTGGATGGTTCGGGCCGAAACGCCCAGATCACAGCGGCCCTGTTAGGTAATATGAGGAGTGGGGAAGGCAGCAACCCTGGGCTGTCTAGCATAACGGCATTTACCTGGTTTTATTGCGGGAAAGCATGGAAAACCGCAGTCGGGATTACTGGATCGTGTCATTCCTTGTGTCCTTATAGTTTTCTATCGCTGTTGTTTGCTTGTGTATAATTCTTTTCTATATGGTTATTTTTGTTATTATTATTAGTAGTAGTATCAGTATTTTCAGTAGTAGTAATATGATTATGTAAATTGTGATTCGGGCTTAGCAATTGGTTTATGCGTTGCTGCTATTGATTCTAAGCACTATGCTCTCTGTCGTAGCAGTATGTCGGTGTTGTTTACTCAAGAAGAAAGAACAGGTCAGCAAATCCAATGAACTGGTGGTGTGTGCATACTTGAACAAAGTTGGCAAGGTCGCAACCTCTACGTAGAAAGATAATTTGTCTGAGTGAATTAGAACGTTATGACTAGAGTGCAGTAGTAGAATTATTATATAGAAATCGGCTCCACTTGTGCCACGCGGCTATTTGTTCGTGTGGTATGTAATGCGACCGATCAGGATGAGTTGAGAGTAATTTTCTGTTATTGGCGTCACCCGCGACATGAGAGTTTTGAGGGCGTGATATGCATTCAAGCAATAAAAAGATGAAATGTTGCTCTTTCATGCAAATTTAATAAAGCAACGGGAAGCAGCAGCAGAGTATCAGAGGCGTCATCCAAATCAGGTAGCACCGTCCCACCAACTCATTTCGATACTCATGGCACGGTTTAAAACCACAGATAGTGTGGCGGACAGGCCCCGTAGTAGGCGACCACGAAAAGGCACATACTGCGACATGGCTATTGAAGTTATTGCAAAGGTGACACGTAGTCCTGAAAGATCAACACGGAAGATTGCACAAGAGGCGTCCATGGCTCAGAAGTAGGTCTCCAGAATTTTATCACGTGAATCGTATCAACCTTACAAGATACAGTTGGTACAAGCGTTACATGAGGATGACACAGACAGACGAACACGAGTTCTGTGAGTGGTTTCACTAGACACGAACACAAAAACCTATGCTAGATGCTGACATTCTATTCAGTGATGAGACTACTTTCCACCTCAACGACACAGTCAATAGACACAACGCTATGTATTGTTTTCACATTGTTGAAACGCACAATATAGCCGATTTGCGAGTGAATGTATGGTGTGAAATACTGCAATGTCATATTAGAGGCCTTGTTTTTGCAAGATAAGTTAACATCAGACCAGTATCTACATCATCTGCACAGCACATTACAGCCGTATCTGGATGAAATGCCTTTGGTATCGCTACGCGTATTTATTTTATCTCCAGCGCAATGGAGCAACTACACATTACGGCTGCACAGTGCGACAATTTCTCAACGAGGTGCTTTCTGGCGTCCGTGATGTATTGGAATATACCCAGAAGAGAGGAACAGCTGCAGGACAATATTGGGAACGTATGTAGAGCAACAACACCCTAAACACAATGGCGTGTGCTTGGTAATGTGCGACGCCGTATCCGTTTGTGCCAGCAGCAGGAGGGATACCATTTTGAGAACCTATTGGCATAGTGTCCAGGAGTGTTGCCTGTGGAAGCAAGTGTCTTGCTTGCGTGAGTTATGTAAATTTCTTCTCACTAACATGTACAGCAAACCTGTCAGAAAAAGACAAGACTTACTTTCGTTTGTTTGTCTTCCTCGTATACGTTTTCTCTCCTATCCCTAATTTTTCGCTCACGCAACTGTCGTTGGCCCTCCAAATAGGTCTGCTCCTTTGTTCTTTAATTTATTCCCCTTTCTATTCTCTTTGGCCCGGGGTATTTCTCACTCCAGATTATATCATTCTATCTTGTCCTCCACTGACATGGCAACGTTCCAATTTTTTGTTATTCAGTGCTATACCAAACTAGAGCTTAAACGGTTGGTCCCTTTACGAAAATTCCACCATTTTACATTGAGAACCCATACTTGGCAACCAAAATGCTCTTTTATATTTTTTTCATATTTTCAATAGCCTCCGAGTTGGCCTATGGCAAGGGACTTTTGATTCGCTTTATATAATATTGTGTGGAATTATCGACTACTTAGTAAGTATACGCTTTATGTCTAGGAAAGATTTGTTCAGTATAAGGCTAAGATATTCCCAGCTAAAGGTGTCGTTCAACAAAAAAATAATATATATGGCAATTAAAATAAATTAAAAACACAAAAAATTGTAAAATAATGTATGTCCAATCTATATATATATATATATATATATATATATATATATATATATATATATATATATATATATATGTGTGTGTGTGTGTTAAGTACATTTTAGGATTTTATCCCCTAAAACGTAAAGTTTCAAAGGCGCTGGAAAATGAGTCTTTATCCAATATAATATATACATCTTTCAGGTGCAACAGGATAATGACATATTCAATTTTTCATAAAATAATTCAAGTTTTGACCGAGATAGTGGACCAAACCACACGCAAACGGAAAATGAAATTATGGTGAAAATTCATTGCTCTGTCATGTGTCTATCAGTTTCCGAACTAAGTGCATCCCGTGCTTCTCTTACAATTTCATGCTACATGCTGAAATTTCTTCTGAATCTGGGCCATGGTCTACATAGATGGGACTATATTTCTTTCCTACTGCTGCTTTGTGCAAAACATTACCATGTTCTTATAATATTACTTTCTGGTTTATTCACACAAGTTTGAAGAAATATGTTAATGTTGCTTGCTTCTTAGCCACCTCTTCCTGCCATGTGATACTAATTTTGTAGTTATCGAGAAAAAGTTAGGAAAACAAGTCAAATATAAAAGCCTAAACAGTGGTACGATCTTGTTGGAAGAGCTAGAGTGCAAGATCTATTTCATGTAATACACAAGTCATATGATATTAAAGATGTACAGTCCATTTCCAAAGTGTTATCCAAAAACACAGTGGACGAAACCGAAAGCAAGATGGAAATGCGAAAGGTAACGGCTGTCAGAGTATCGGCTACTGAACTTGGGTTCATCTTGTTAAGTGCATCTTCTCATCTGTTGATGTACTGAAAAATAATCGTCTTTTCCAGAAACACTCAGTTAAAGGATGCAAATGTATAGTGTCCTTTACGGATGATCTATGGCCTGTGTTGGACAGCTTGGATGGATGGAAGATAAACTTTTCTGATGGTAGGAAGATCAACGATCTGAAGTATAGTGATCTCATAGAGATGATGGCATTCATACCATTCCTGTACAATCCATTCTACTGAAATCTGAAATCAGATCTTAACACGGACAATTCTGGTAGTTTAGGTTAGGTTAGGTTAGAAGTCTAAAGTAACCTATTGTATTGAGTTTGTATTAACAAAACTGTCAGCTATCATTACTGCAAAATATTTCCCTTATATTAGAAATATTCGATTATTACTGTTAATACAACACACTTTACATCATGTGTTACAGGTTAAAAGTTGCACAGATATCAGTAGAGTGGTATGCAGAAATAAAAGAACTTCCTTCACAGGGGAAAACTTACAGTTATCTGTCCTAAGTTATAACCTTCGTTTTCTCGGAATTTAGTTTTCGTGGCTTAGCACTTCCGTCCCGGCCTTCCCTTCAATTGATTCTTAGTTCTTTTATTCTGCATAATCAAACGATATGCTAAAAACCTGTGCTGGGCATGATCCAATTCTGTATCAAAAGTCATCAAGAAATTGAGTTTTCTTAGAGTAGCTATATCGTTGTTATACCATTATACAGAATAGATAACGTTACATGTGTTTGTATTTCACACAAATATGTATCCATTGTTCCTTCAGAACAAAAACTTTCAGAAACTAGTTACATCTCCCTAAGCTAAAAAGATTCAAATATATTTAATTTTGTGAATATAATTTGACAATCTGTTCCCCCATTATGATATATATTTTAATCAATATAACATGAGAAAACTCAGGATTTGGGAACTATTATTTCACATAAATCAGAAAACCGTTTTATTTTACTACGTTTAGTACATTGTGAGACACTCACTCTTTGCGTTCACTTTTAAACTCTTATTCTTCCTTTATGTAGTATAATAAAAAAATGTAGGATAAGTTGCTACGAAACGCAGGAGTGAAGTCAGTTGTCAAACATCTACTCAACGGTTTAGGTGCATATTTAGACAAACAACATTACACTCACATGTGTATGAACAGTGTGGACAATTTATCTGGAACATACGTAATAACAGAGAAACCGGAAGAAGAACAGAGAAACTTCGCATCAAGCAACTTAAAGGAGGGGATATTGTGTTACGTATTAAGCAACACCATCCGGTGAACAGTTTTGTCATCCTACTATAAAATTATATTTTTTCAAATAGTACTACGTCAGATTATACCATATTTCAAATCAACATGCTAAACAAAAACTAAAAATATTACATTTGTTGTTCAATGTTGCAAAATAAGGATGTTATAATATCACAAACATCCAAAGTTTGGAAGCCTGTGTAACACATACAGCACAACGGAGGTAGAAAAGACAAGGCACATCGTAAGTGCCCTAGAGTTATATACTATAGTCACGATATGACTTGTTTTAAATGAATAGGAGCGAAGTTACAAGGACTTGAAAATTTGAATTTTTCAAAAGGTTATATTTCGAGAAAATGCTGAGATAAGTATCATATATAGTTACTTGTGAGGTTTGCAATTGGCAAACAAATCATTTTGGGGTTTACAGCACTTCGATATCTCAAACCGGAGATATGATAAACATTGATGAAGTTCGCAACACTGCTGAAAATGGCGTATTCCTGGACAATATTTAAACTGATTGTTGTTTTCTTGCTCTTTTCTAGCATTGCAGAAATAATTTTTAGTAAGTGTAATTATAAGATGTCCTAGCAATTACATGCTTTAAGCAGAGTTGCAAACTTAAGCAATGTTTATTAAAACTCCTTAATGGTTTGAGATATCGAAGTGCTATAAACGGCAAAATGATTTATTTGCCAATTGGTAACCACACAAGTAGGTAGATATCTCCGTAGTAACTAGATATCTGAGTAACTAGTTATCTCAGCATTTTTTCGAAATAAAGCCTTTTGAAAAAAATCAAATATTCAAGCCCTTGTAACTTCGTCCTTATTCATCCAAAACAAGTAATGCAATGGCAATATTATCAAACGCTAATGTATTTCCGACGTAGATTGTCTTTTTGTGCTGTATGTGTGATAGAGGCTTCCAAACAATGTTTATTTGTGATATTATAATATCGTTAGTTTGCTACACTGAATAACAAATGTGATATTTTTAGTTTTCGTTTAAGATGTTCAATTGAAATATGTAATAATCTAACGTAGTGCTATTTGCAGAAATATATCTTTGTAATTGAATTGCAACACTGTTCATCGGGTGATGGTGCTTAATACGTAAAATGATGTCCCCCTCCTTAAAATTGCTTCATTAAAAATTTTCGCTTTTCTCCCTCTTCTGTTTTTTCCGTAATCACGGATGTTCCAGATAAAATGTCCACTTTGTATGTATGTGCTTATGTGTGTGTTGTGTGTGTGTATATAACACGCTCTATGTCCAGCAAAACATAATTCTTGAAGTTGTTGTCCATACTGTGAATAACGTAGGAAAACATGTATCATGCATTAGTACACATTACAAAATGTTCAAAATGGAGAGCAATGAATTCCATACAAGGAAGATCATTTAGATATACTCCCAGCTAATTCTTAAGTACGGTAAAATTTGAAAATATTTGAAAAAAAAGTACTCTAGGAAATAGCAGTACACAGGTATGTCGTTTGAGAATCGGTAGGGTTAGGGACTGTGAGCTGCATAGTTAATTGTGCTTAGAATAGGACGAACGACTAAATAGTTTTTAAACTTTTACTTTACCTTTTTACAATAGAGCATTAAATAAACCATCGCTGAACGCGTTGTTCCGGATCAGAGAAATTGGAATGGGCCTGTCTTTCCAAATACCTCCAACCTTTCGCAGATACTTTGAATATTTACTGCTATCAAGACTTATCTCTGCCTACTTTATACTCAAGTTTAAGCCAATACGTATTGGAGACTCTGTTGACACAACATCTCGAAAATATTTTTATTCGTTGCTCATTGTGTGTATTTTGACATTTTTGCAATGCACATTCTTAATGACATATGTGTAACTTCTTTAACGCAGATATGTACCGTTACACCACCGTTTCTCTTATTTGATGTAACGTGTTGCAAACTGTTTTCTATTTCAAATTTAGTTCTGTTTAGCACAAACTAAGTTCTGAAACTATGCAGTTTATCACTACAGGTCCATTTGGACATTAACGTTTGATGTGGAGAATCGCACCTTATAGTTTGGCGATGTAAATCTTGTTAGCACCCAACATGTATGTGCTTGTGAGTGTGTGTGTGTGTGTGTGTTAGGTTGTGTTTGTTCATTTTCAAGATCTACTGATTATATTACAAATAATGATAAATACAATGTATATAATTACCTGTTATTTCCATCAGTCCACGGACAACTATCATTCTCCTTTCCATTTTTCCAATTTTAATTATGTACATTTGCTGCGAATAGGATCCTGGTTCGGCGTCTTCAGTTCCACTACGAAAATATAAAATTTAGTATGAAACATTTTTTTCTAATTTTTAAGTTCTGTATAAAGAAAAATAAAATACAAGGCGCACTCGTTTGATATGACATAAATAAATTTTAATGCCACAAATTTTTTATTCACTATTAGAAGATTACGTCGAACAAAAGTCATACAACAATAATTCCGCAACTATCTTATTTGATGTATATTGAAGTGTGTAGTCCACTGTCGTAATTAAGTTAAGATTAGATCTCAAAATATAAAAACAAAATGGCGTGTAATCATTAAAAGAAAAATTTTTGTGCCCCAAAATTTCTTAAGTGAATATAAAACGGAAAGTGTCACAAATGTCTTAGTTGATGTCGTTTTCCATGACAAGATGATTGATAAGCTTAATTTTCAGTCTCTTCATTTTAAAACGGTATGGAGTGTCAAAAATTCTCGTTGATTTTCTACCATCAGTTAGATTAAAAGAACGTTAAAGCAATGGTCTGGGAATAATCTTAGTTGATATATTGTTTTGAAATGTGCAGTAGATTGATTTGATTTAAATGAGGGTGAAAAAATGCATAAGATTTTTTACTTTCCAGGCTAGATGAAGGAGAATGTATACCAATGCTGTCGCAACTATCCAAATTGATGCCGTTTGCAGACGAAGAGTGTAATGATTAAAGGGTAGCCAAAGTTCATGGAATCATAGTGATTCGATCGGCAAGTTGGATTTTTGTCCCAGGCGTGATTAGAGTGACTTTAACGGCCGAGATACTGAGAGATGGAAAGGAACGGGAAACAATCACGCTATTAATTCCTGGTATACTGACAGCAGAAAGGGAATACTTAAAATGGTCTTTCGCATGTCAAAATATAGTTCAGGAGGTAAAATGTTCCCATTCGCATCTCCAGGAAGGGAACGTCTTCTCAAATATTAATGAACAAAAGAGTAGTGATGGAAGACGATAGAAGTTGATAATCTAGGATAGGGACATTGATGTCTATAACATGATACGTACTCCCATGCGTAATAAAAATTGCGCGTATACTGTAACTCACGATTTTTCGCATTTATTTCATTTTCCGTACGTTTATGAGTAAAGTTCAGTTATTAGTATGTGGAGATAATAGAAAGAAATCCATCTAAGGAGACATTTCCAAAAACATATAATAAAATAATAAAAATATAAGCAAAAAGCAAAATTGTGTTCGGTTCGCCAAATATAAATTAGCTTCCGTAACCAAGATGTCGTACGGAAATATAGAAACAAAGAGAAAATCTCCTGGCTTGAGGTTGGAAGTGACATGCGCTATGGATATTAGCATTTATTTGTTAAGAAAAAGTGAACAAGCAAAAAGGAGTTTCCGTTGTTAGGTGAGTGGCGTGGTGGATTAGTAGTTCTCACACTATTTTGATACAAGATCGAATCCTATCCAATCCCGTCATTTTTTGTACAAAACATTATAATTTTCATGTTAATAAGAACCGAAGCAATATAATAATGACATAACTTATTGATATTTTGCTGTAATGACGTATTTATCCAGGATTTGAGTACTATTGGTAATAGCTATTGTTTTCAGTTCATGCTATTCTATAGCGTCTCTCATTCTGTGTTCTTAGGAAAAAACAATTTTGTCTCCAACAAAGTATGAAGGATATATAGGACAGAAAAAGACATCTTAGTACTAAACGTGATTTATCGTGATGAAATGGACTAGTTTCCCATTATAAAAAAAAACTAAAGTAAATTATTGAGGTTGGCTTGTCTCTAGCTTTTAGCTAAACATATTTTTTTCTTTATAAGACTATACTTTATAAGGCAAGGTGTGTGATCATACCAACAAATTTAACTAGGGAGTGAAAGACAATTGATTATACAAACATTTTACAAGTTTAGGTGCGTGGAACACCAATGCACCATTGTCTCGCTTATCCGATATGCCTTTGTTTGACATACCGTATGATCTGACATATCATAGCAGATAAGCACTAATCGGCAAGAAGAACTGCTAGTTGTGGTTTTAATTTATTTTTCATGGTCTGGAGTCTATCGCCCTGCGCGCCCGTCTGCACCTTGACTCATAATTCTATCATTCAGTGGAGACATGTATCCAGGTTTTCTATTCGGCGGGAGCCCAACACGAATCCTCGTAAGCACGTAATTCTAATGTTTTAAAAATATCAATAATAATAATAATAATAATAATAATAATAATAATAATAATAATAATAATAATAATAATAATAATAATAATAATAATAATAATGCAAGAGTTCCGTATTTCTCTTAAAATTTTTCGTACTTTTCATTTCTAAACCGGTTTAAACTGCATTATAGCACAAATAAAAAGGAACATATTTTCGAGAGAAATGTAACTAAAGAAAACTGTCTGCTATGTATATCACATAACAAAAATAGCAAGAAGACCTTGAGTGTATCGTTCTAATATATTAAAATTAGAAACAGAACGGAAACGAAATGTTAATCCTATTTAAAACTGTTCTTTAACTCCGCCTGGTATAATGGCATTATGGTATGTTCTCAGAATTATAACAAGACAACAGCACACTGCCCAATGTTTGGACACTGACTCCAAGTAAACTGATATAAAAGAAACTCAAAAGGGTAAATGCGTGACGAACCTACAGACGAACAGATGGACAGACATCAAAATTACTTTTTCGATATGTGGGACGTGAAACGTGAATCCATTGAAATCTCGAGTTTGATTTTTATCAATATCACTACAATTTCTTCTTTCGTCGCTCGAACGTGAAAATGAATAGGAACACAAAGACGCGTAAGGTGATAATTTGTATTCCCCCAAATTTAATCAGTTACATTTAATGTGTTGCTATACTAGAAAAAAGCTTATGCCTGTTTGTTAAATCATTTTAATATCAGTTTTTTCACGCTACTATATAGAAGCTTGTAGAAATATGGTATGATTATCGTTCATATTCATGCTATCTTTTGGAAATATTCGTGCTCCGCATACATAGATCTGTATAATTTAGTTTCGTTCAACGAAAGCATAGACTTGTGATTGCATTTCTTGAACGTGTGGATTTGAAAAAAAAGAAAGGGAGAAAGTCAATACTCTAAAAAGAAAACACAAGCACCCACACATACACACGCAAACTATAAATTGACATCTGCTTTTTCCTTAACATTCGATGTAAAGTCATGTCGATGTAACAAGGGGTAAGATTGGTGAAGGTCGCGTATGTTCTTTTCTCTGTTCCTGACACATAAACCCGAAGTAGATTGTCTGCTGCAAAAGGATGGGAAGGAGAGGTGTAACATACAAGACCATAAACTGAAAACAACCCCTGCCTCCAATTCAGTATTAGTACACGTATTCTAATACTGAACAAATACGTCGATGAAAGGATACTATCAATAAGTTATTTCCTTATCATATTGTTTCGGCTCTTATTAACATCAAAATAATACACTTCCTATAATCTTTTGTAAGAAAACATATATATGGAATGGGATGGGATTCGATCTCGTGTCAAAATAATAAAATAAAATAACTGCTAGTACTCCATTCTATCCATCTAACCACGGCGACTACCTTCTGTTTGTTCTCTTTTTCTTAACAAATAATGCTCATAACCATGATGTGTATTACTTCGAACCTCAACATAAGAATTTCTCTCTTTAATTCTATATTTTAGTACGACAATATATTTGGCAAACCATCTAGACACAAGGTTTAAACCAATTCATTCAATATTTTACTACACTTTCCAGTTCCTTCTGCCAGCTAGTTCACTGCCTATTGTCAATTTCCCTTCGCAATTGTGCTCTGCTACTGAAATATCCCTCGAAAGCATGATTGCCAGTATGCACAAAACCGAGCGTAATTTTGTTTTTCTATTTTTGCTTATATTTTGTTATATTTTTGGACATATTTCCTTAAATAGATAGCTTTGTATTATCCCCACATGCTAATAACTGAATTTTACTCATAAACCTAAGGAAAATGGAATAAATGCGAAAAATTTTGGGTTACAGTATACACGCATTTTTTCGCGCATGTGGGTACAACTAGGAAGTATTGAAGAAGGAACGTAATAAAATAATTTACACTTACTAGTTATAATGTTTTTTGAAAACATTCTTGATAAGCAAATAAAATAGGGTTTAGTAATAGTAGAAATTATTGATGAGAGAGTTATCATTTTGGGACTTAAAACGGAGGCGAAGTATCAAGTAGTGATACAGGTTTAAGAACGTAAGACTTAGCATACAGGTGAAGAAGTAGAAGAAAACCATGTGAAAATGAATAAAATCATTGACAGGGAGAAGATGATTACATGCACAACTCTAACGGGAAATTTCTTTGGAGTTGTGGGAGAAAACGCTAATTTAATATTGTTATTACATGTGATATATGCTAAATTAAAGAAATATAGGCAGTGGTCATTAACGTATAAAAAATTCAATAGTAATTGAGAACACCTGCCCAATCAGCAGAACAGAAAACGAAATATATGAAAATTCTCAACATTTGACCGGAAGCTACGAAATAGATTATATTGTGTTTCAAGTCGCGACAGTTTGAAGAGCGTAAAATTCCATCTTTAGTCCGATATTTTATGTCATCATAACCTTGTGCATCCCAAAGTAGATGTTAAAACATTTAATCACATGAAATGTAAGGAACAAGATATTGAATACTGTATAGTTGAAAAACGGGGACGCGAACAATATTTTCTTTGCTATCTGTGCTTACTCACTCCTAGTTCAAAGATTTTTCTTTATTTTTCCAAACATACGATGGGAGCCTATTAAACGTTCCATACACCAGGCTACAAAAGAGGTCTATGTTACTGTGAACAGAAAACACCTAGAAAACTGAGGGTCACATAAAAGATGTAGCAGAAAATTGGATCAAGGATGGTATTAATCCAAAGGACTGTAAAATTATTCACATGAAGCTAAACAACGAGTTAGAAAGAGAATTTGAAAAATGAAACAATTTCACAAAAGAAAATGCAAGACATAGAATAATTAGGAAAAATGTTGAGAAATATTTAAAATGTAAAAGCCGGTTAAATCTATGGAATTTTGGTGAGAACAAGAGGTATTATGATGACAGTACAAGACAAAAAAATGAAAGGAATCAAGGAGAAAATGAAAAACGAAATGAAATCTTTAAGTTTTACTTCCCACGGATATGCCGGTTAGGCTAAAGGAGACGGTGATGATGAGAAATGAATGAAATGGTGGAATGAAGAAAGTGGGAGGAAACGGGAGAACGCCGAGAAAATCCACGAGCACGGTATTTGTCCACCACAAAGTCCCCACGGCGCGAGCTGGGATCGAACCAGGCACCCCAAGCACAGGAGGCGAACGCTCTACCACTGAGCCACCGCGCCCTCCAAGGAGAAAATGAATCGTTATTATGCTGCAAATAGGATGTTGAGGATTTATATGAGAATATTCATAAACCGTATTTAATACATGTTGTAGTATAAAATAAAGTACACGAAGGTAATAAAGTGTCTTCTATGCTTTTGAATGCGTTTGAAAAAGTAGTACGGAAAATTAAGAATAGAAAGGAAAAGGGATATTTAATATGCAAACATAATTCATTAATGCTATGGAAGACAAGTGCAAGGAGGAATTATTATTATGACTCTGGAATTAAATATATGAAATAGGAGAGTGGAAAAGAATCCTCGTGATACATATGGGTAGGAAATCGAAACAAGAGAGAGGTGATGATTACGGAACTATTTTTTTCATATTGCAAGTAACAATAATTTGGCTTAGTATGCTGAACAGATGGTTGTGTGAAAGAACAAATGAAAAATATTAAGGAAGAACAGTTCGGACTCCGGATAGATAAATTCAGAGCATATGCAATTGGATCATTAATGTTTGTCAATGAATGATACATGTAAAAGGAAAAGTGTTATATTCTATTTATTGACGTAGAATATGATTTTAACCTCTTGAATTAGGAATTGTTTAGATTGTTCTAACGAAGCTTCTCTTTGAATGCAAAATCGGAAAGTCATAAGAAATGTTTATTTGGTACTCACAACTAAATATTAGAATAGAGCAAAAACAGGTACAGCAGCGTATACTTGGTAGAAGAGTGTGATTGTAATGTGACTCTCCTGACATGATTTTATATGTATTTAGACGATATACTGAAAAGAGAGCTTACTTGTTAAGACTGCACCGCGCTAGAAGTAGAATAGTATAGGTTTGCAGAAAAGTAATCTGAAAAGTAATTCAAGTATATGTCTAAATGCTTGAGGAAAGAATGTGAAAAATATGAAATGAAGATATATGTTAAGAAGAAAAATACAAAGGTGTCTGGAACGAAGTGGGCGTTGTCAAAATAGAAGTATGATGGAAGAAATTGGAAGAGTTTGGCAAATATTTGATAACTGGGTGTTTTAAAATTGATGATTTCCAGTGCTAACGTAATATAAAAACAACAATTTGTATAACGAAAAATGTCTTTTAGAGGAAGAAAAGTTAATTTTGTGGTACCTTGAATTAAGCCTTGAGAAAAAAGGACTTATAAATTCTTTGTGTGTAGTATTCTACTACATTTAACAGATATATGGGCATACGACTTACCGATAAGTGGTGAAAAACGACTCGAAGTTTCGAAATTTGAGTTTCAGGTAATTGGATAGAAATTAATTTTCTGAGTAGAAGACGATTGAAAGGGGAAGAAAAGAATTTTGTTAAATATTATTGCGAAGAAGAAAATGATTTAAGATATTGGTTATCAAAAGACTGTACTCTCAGGACGTCCTAGAGACCATGGAACAAGGGAAGATAGGGTAGGTATGAAGTTGGCTATAATTGATGGATATTAAAAAAAATGTCGTACGTAAAGGCGAAGAGGATAGCTTAGGATAATACAGGATGAAAGTTTCTCAATTACCACAACTGGCCTGTAATTAATGAAGAGTACCTATTAAGATTAATATGATGGTGAGATCTTAAAGCTGTATTTGGTCTATAAAACCGGAGGAGTTTCGTTTCGGTGACTAGATCAAAGCAAAATACAATAGTACCGTGAATATGTCAATCATTCTCGTTTTCAATTTCCAGTAAATTGATTTTACTTAAGTTAGTTTTCAACATCTGTATTGTATAAGAGTGTGGAGTGTAAAAAATCACTAAGGTTTTATATACTATATTTCGTACAAATGTTGAGAAAAGAAAGTTTATTCTCAAAATATGTTCTTCAGTCTATGTATATGGTTAGGGAGATTGATCCGCACAAACGTTTCCTTCATGTGTTAAAGTATTTTATTTATTTATCTTTTTATTTGTAAATTCGTTTATAGGATTTTATTATTTCTAACTCTCTATTATTTCTAGAAAAATACATTTGTGCTTTATTTCAGTTCAATAAGTTCTTCATAAGTCAGAAGCCCATATATCTGAGTTTTCAAACAATCGAATCTAATGTGGCGTTCTTTTTTGTGGAAGAATAACATGTAATTTGTATTCTTAACTGTAGGAAGCTGATATCAATTTTTCAAATAAATAAATAAATAAATAAATAAATAAATAAATAAATAAATAAATAAATACCATATTTATTGTGAACAATACAAAAACATATCAAAGAGTATGTACATTAATTAAAATTAAAGCAAAGCTAGAACAATAAGTTGTCTCTTTCTTCATAGATATATTAATCCTAACTTCTCAAATACTGATTCTCTTGTTGGTTTCGGAATTACGTAGCAGTCAGTTAGCTTATTCCTTTCCTGTTGTACAGTTCCAGCAGAGAGTGTGTCTTCACTCAAACTCATTCCTTGTTTGGAAGCCTCATAAACCTATTAAACAAACCAGATATAGTGAAATGTATTAGAGCAGGTGTATACTCTGAATATGGAGAGATAATTATATCTATTCTTCGGTACTTTGATGCCATAATGTTCGGCAGGTAATACTAAATCTTCTGCTTTCAAAGGCTACAACCAATCATGTTATGTCACTGTTTTGACGTACGGTACAGCCTTCATGCCGTAATTTTACATATAAACTTATGGACTGTGAGCTGTCTCTCCATACTCCTTGATCGGTTGCTACATTAATGGATGCACCATTAATGTCTGTTTTTACTCCTAACCTCCCTTCACCTCAATTGCAGAAAAAAGTCCGATTTATTTTATAAATTTGAAGCCACCTTCTTAAGAAATGCTAGACACAATTGTTATTGCGACAAAGCACTAGTTATCAAGTAGATTGCTATATTTCTTCCTTTTTTCTTTCTGTCTTCGAACAGCTACAAGTCCAGCTTGTACTCAGGCATATTATAGTTGGATGGGGCATAGGTGTCAACATGTGAAGTCCCAAATCAGTGCCTTTCCAAGGTACTAATATCATACCATCGGGCCCTCTTCCATCAGGTTGGCAGCATCCAATCGGTTCCCGCACTGTTAGAACCCTGCTGATATTAATGCTCTTAATATTATATAATATACGCTTGAATGACGTGGTGTCTGCCTGAGCTGCTTTTGCACGACAAGCCGAGTAATCCTTCTTTATCTTCAAAGATGTTACAAACGGCACAGTGGTGTGGTTCACATATATATGCTCCCAAACGTAGTGCAACTGATACTCGGAAGCTGTCATTGGATAGATGTAAGCCCAGATATGATGGTAGAGCTTGAAGCATTGCTCTGTTTTCTGGAGACATGACCGCTAAAAGTTTGGTTTTATCTTCAATGTTATTTGTAGTATGCAATAAAGAAGCTGTTTGCAAATAACGATGGGCTCGTCCCAAGCCGACTTATTTTTACGATTTTCGAGAGCAGGAGGGTCTAATCCAACTAAATCTGTCAATTTAGGTATGCAGTCCATCACATCTGGATTAGTGATTTCGTCGTTATCCCATTGAAGAAGAGAACTAAGTACTTGACTTGCACCGTAGAAAGACGCTAAGAAAGACGAAATAGCTATATCTGTGGCACGACTAATTCCAAGACCTTCATTATTTACAGGTAAAGAAGCTTGTATCCAAGAGTTGTTATTAAGAAAGCAATTAAGGATAGATTCCGTTAGTTTTAAAAGTATCGTGATACTTTTCCAATAGGGCATCTTCCTTCCAAGATGGAGGTCATCGGAGGAAATAAAATAATCTCGGCATTACAAATGAAGCCCTTCACAGATAAAAAGCCGAATGGAATGAAAGCTTGGAAAGTCGTGACAAAACATTCTAGTTTTGAGGTGTTGTCTAATCACATTTTGCTTCGTGCCCTTGTTGAGATAGCTGAACCTAAAAGCTCTTCATTAGTTGATGTAAGGAGCTGAATACCAGATGCTGATTTACTAAAGATATCGTAGAGGATCTTAATTTGTTCTGTAGCACCGAGGAATCCTACTTCGCATTTGGAGTAATTTAGCGATAAGCGAATTGATGATGCATGTGTACGAATGTTGTCTAATGTTTGTTATGTCTGTATTTCCAGCTATTGTTTCATTATCCAAATACCACACATTCAGCTCTGCGTTTATATTATTAACAATTGGTTCGTGAGTTATAGCAAACAGTGCTGGAACAAACGGATCACCTTATTGAACACCTCGCTGTGATAGAAAAACAGTGTTATCTTTTATGTATAGGTTACTTGTTTGAGAATAGCATTAAGAGATGTACGAAAAATATCCTGAAAAATTCTTTTTAACAGATAGTAACATTTAATCTCGATTTAATTCATTGAAGGCATTTCAAAAATCGATTTTAAAAATGTTTTCACTTGGGTGTGCGAAGTAGAATAATATGTTCGGACTGCATGTACTGCGGCTTCCGCCAATAATCGGACGCTGACTCCTAGTTGGAGTGGGTATAGTATGTTGATTAGTGATTCGCGTATCTTGTAGCAGATTATTTTGGCCGACAATCGTCTCCAAATACTGGTCACGACTATTGGCCGAATGTCTCCGCTTTTCTTCTTAAGAGCAAGTAACGACGCACTGAAGAATATAAGTCTCAATGTTGTAGGCACATTCCCGATATAATTAGGTGTAACAGATTTCTGATAACATTGATAAACTAATCTATAAATTCATAATCGTGTGATAGAACTAAATCTTGAAGAATTGAAGCTCTGAGGTTATCCATTCCACCGGCGGATCCAGAAAGAAAAGATTTATTTTGCTTTCAATAATTCGGTTGATGATACTTTAGTTGCTGATGCTGATGCCTCTGGAGGTTCAGGGATGGCAAATAAATTTGAGTGAGATGGGTGTTTTGATCTGAGTGCTTCTAACAATAAATTATCTGGAGTTGTTATGGAGTCTGAGGATGTTAATAGTCTTACTGCTCCACTAACATCACCGCCCGATAGTTTATTTTCAATGTTCTTGCTGTGGAATGATGTGGATTTTGACAAATCACGAACTTTGTATAATTTAATGAATTTGGCTAACAAATCTTCTCGATGATTTTCCTACCAGTTTCGTACCCTTCGCTACCCATGTGATGAGGTTGGTAACTTTTTCGGCATATGGAGAAATACAGAGAATCGAACCTATTACAATTAAAATAAATTTCACAATTTTATATATGCTAGTCTGTGTCATACTCTCCTTTAGAATTGTTTTACCCCTTATGGACTGCCTTGCACTTATGCACCCCAAGCTTACAAAATACTTAAGTGCAATTGAAATTTCAATGTTTCCATGCATTTTCGCACTGTAATATTGGGCGACTTTGCACGGTACTGCTTATCGGATTAATCACTCTGCAGGTGTCGTGCATTTTCACACTCTCATATTGTCAAGAATATGATTTATCCAGAATACGCTGTTCACTATAGGGGAGTAAGGACAGCAAATATAAAGTAACTAAGAATAGAAGAAGAGCAAATATAAGTTTTACTGAAAGTGAGAAAATAATTTAAAAAGCAAAATGAAACTAATAACCAGAATAGCAGCAAATTAAAGTAAATGAAATAAAAATTAAAATTCTTAAAAGCTAATCTTGCCATAAAAGACTAAAATATCTTGCTGGTTTTCACTTGAGGATTTTCGAAATTGGTATCGTTTCTATATTTTGACGGCATTGACTTTCACGGCATTCTGGAGCTAAGTTTGTCTAAACTTGTATTTCGGGAAGTTAACGTACGTCAGCAATAGAAAAGAACACTTTTTAAGTGAAATCGGTGCCCATTGTTTACAAAAGAGAAGGATGTATTAGGTAAACTTTTAATCTGTGATTGCTCTTTTCCTGTTTTAGTTACTGTACTCTGTATTCTAAGGGACAGTGAGCAATGTTTTTAACGGAATTTTAAGAGTAGCTGCAAATATATTTTCCCAATATTACGCCACATATGCAAGTATAGGAAACATACATTATAAAATGTTGGTTATATCAGTCTTGTATGTATTGCCACCAGATAAAACAAAGTGAGTATACAAGCAACTGTTTAAGTTTTTTTTAAATATGGTCTGGCCCGAACGAAGCTCGAGTACTGAAAGTGAATTTTGAGCGTTCTACAATCAATGCATTGCGTGCGGTGATTCTTCGTTCACAAGTATCCACCTGTTACCATTTCCATTACCACTACCATTTCAAGTTGACTATCAGGTGGGATGTTGATAGTATAGGTATCGTCGAAGAATAATTCCATAATGAAGATGTACGTCATCATATTCGTATCTATAGTTCATTAGCAGTAATACAATCAAGCAGGATCGTTGGAGGTTGGATCATCGTCATGGAGGACACTCCATCTGGGCAGAAAATTGAAGAGTTCAACAAATATTGCATTGGAAAATGGATGGAAAATCCAAACTTCCAAGCGAAGTATAGACCTGCAATGGTGAAAGAGTTAAACTGCGCCATACAAGAGTGCACTACATATCTTGAAGTTTGTGAGTGTACTAAAGTAGATGCGACGTCTAATTTTCATATTTTTGCGAGAGATTTCTTAGATTGCAATACATAGAAATGAAGTAAATCAACTTTCATCCGTCTTCACAAAAGATTTCAATTAGCCTTAAAAATGCCTGAGAAGGTTGAATATCTGTGAAAGCTGGAATAATGAGATATGAATTGTATAAAATGGATTGGCGATATACAGAAGTATAAAGGTTCCATCTTCAAGAAATACTGTTTGTTCTGAAAATAACACGATAGCAATGTTTTTCTTACAAACGCATTGGAATATGGAGCTAATGTTGTGCGTTTCTCAAATTACAATGTTCTTCTACGATTTGGAGCAGGCACATTTCAATTCGAATTTTAAACGTCTTGACTAAATTCTTTAACGAACTGCTTATTTCATTTTATTATTTATTTTAATTTTGAATTATTCTATCTTTGTTTCTAATTATTTTAATTGATTATTCTTTTTCTGTTGTTATTCTTTTTCCTTGATATTATTTCTGTTTTCATCTATTTCAATTTGCGTTAATTTTCGTAATTATTTTTCCCTTGTTTATTTTAATTTCTCATTCTTTATTATTATTTTTCTCTCCTTCCTTGCTATAAACATTGTTTAACAATTTTTGTCTGTCTTCTTTTCTTATTTGTTCTAATTTCCTCTTATTTCCTTTGTTATTCCTTTTGTGAAAATGAAATATTTTCTAAGCTCTTCTTTTTAGTATTAATTGCAGTTATTCGTATTTACGTTTTTTGTATTTCCTCCTTTCTATCCTTACTTAGTTCATATTTGCTCTGCGCACTATCCTCCCTTTATAGAGAAAGAAGTTTCAGGAGGAATCACGTGATTGACGGGTAGACCGTATGAAAATGCACGACAGCTGAAAAATGATAATAAGAATGATAATCCGATAAATAAAACCGTGCAAGATTTCTCGATAATGAGCACCGTACGAAATTACACAACAGCATTTCAATACATACGTTGATGCTACAGATAAAGACTATCAATAGGTATGAAACGGAACTCAGAAAATTTCATTATAAGTATGTATCTTGCAAATTTATGGGTTTGCGATAGATTTTCTATGACTCAGACCGACTTGCAATTATTGATTAACCACAACTTTTCAGAAAGTAACGTCACTTTCACTTTGTTGCTCAACGAAAAATACTTCTGGATCATATTACATGATCACATCAAAGATTATCTCTTTTGCGATTAGTTTCCCGGCAATTTTCTCCGTAGTTGATTGAATTGATGCTCAAAAGATTGAAGAGGCAATGCAATCCAAACAGATTCTTTATTAGTGTTATCTGATGTGCTGTATTGGGAAGGATTATCAGAAATCTATACTAAGACGAAATTGTAGTTTGTAATACACAAATTGCATACGAACAAGATGGCGGTGGTTCACAATAATCGTTACTTTTATTTTATACCATGCAGTCTCTGCAGTTGCCGTTAATCATTGTTTGCACTGTTCGCGTTATGCGCACAAATTATGTCTTTTAATCATTTTATTCACTCTCAAGAGGTTTGTCACCAATTTCTTTTCCATAGTTTTATGTGAGTTTGTTTACAATTTACGTATGAACGGTATCGAAAAGTTTATCCAATTAACTAGACGAAAGTCACAATGGAGATCTTTGACATTACGAAGATGTTAGGACTTCCATATGAAGTTCATCTATTTACGGACAAACCTTTGCTAGCGATTCTTCATTTCTCGTGTGTTTTGAAGTCTCAAGTTTAGCAATTCACCGATAGTTCAACCTCACAAATGGCATCATCCTATTGCGGAAATGGTGTAAGTGAGTTAAATCATCACACCTGGGCAGAGAAGAAAGTCACTTGGTGCTAGGTCTGGTGAGTATTAAGATAATACAATATTTCAAATCCAAATTCCAATGGCGTCATCATGGATACATTGGCGGAATAAGATGCAGCATTCTATTCCCACGGCAGCTTCCCTTTCGTGACCAATCCACAACATTCCTTCTTCACTTCCTCTCCGAACATATTCAGGAGCTGGGAATAATAGACGCTATTAACAGTTCTAAAGTCTAGTAGGTAATCAGTCATGATGATACATCCTCAGTTCCGGAAAACTGATCCATCCTCAATTCCGAAAATATTCTCTTCATCCACACCGAGCGATGCATAATTTCTCTTGTAACCTTCTCACGATTCCTTTTCTGGAAAGGGTTAAGCAGCCGTGGAAACTTCCATGCTGACATTTTCTTATGTAGTGAATGATATTCCATGCAGACCCATAGCTTATACTTATTACAAACATATCACTTAAAATTGTTATCCTCCTATTATCCTATCTATTATAACCTCAACCTTCTCCGTCAAGGAGTATCATTGTATAATATGGCCCTCTAGTTCTTGATGCGTCCACTATGGTCAGGGACCAGTTTGGAATTGCAGTTTCTAATTGGATACCATCTTATAGGATGAGTTTCATAAACATATGCTACTTTCATCTCTTCGCGTATCTGCATTGCCGAGGGTCATAATGATTCTGTGTACCTCCAGGCAGTTATTGATAACACCTTCGGTGATTTAGATCGAAACAAGTAAGGGTTGTTCTAACGAGCCCAGAATTTATATGATTAGCAAACAAGGATTCATATATAAAATACATATCCGAAATGTTGGTATTTAGTCTCTTTCTAGGTGATTACACGATTATTTTGATATGTCCTTGTGTATATACGCATGTATTGTGTAACGTTAATAACACAAAAACATATAGAGAATATTTTTCTTCTATAAAACACCCCAATTATTTTATAGTAACATGCAAGTTCCAAAATCTTCATATTTATCACGTAGATGTTTCATCGGTATTTTCGAGTTTATTCAAAGATTACTTTCCTGCAGGTTCTAACTAAAATATGTCACTTTTATTTCTTAGTTGCTTAAAACATACGGTAGGAATTCACAGAAATATATGTAGAAAAACTAATTTTCCTCTGAATTTAACTGGGCATTTAAGCAATGATATTTCATTTCGTCCAGCATCACAAATTTGCCACAACGGCATGGATGTCTTATCCGCCGTACACAAGGGTACTCATAGAATAACTTATTCCAACCTGTTACTACTTTACCCAACTAAGGTATTTCCTACAGTTTTACAGTAATAAGAATTAATAATCAACATTTGATTTTCATGTAGACTTCTTACATGAAAGTGACATGAAAGTTACAGTTTTCGGCTTACAGTTGAAAAATTACAATGAGACGTATTGGACCCTAGACCAGAAATGAGAATTGTACTTCTGCAAGAAGAAAATGGCATAGATTGAAAGGTATGAAATATACTCAGTTGGTGTATTGTTGAGGGGTAGTACTTAACTGTAATTAACAGAATAACAATCAGAGGCGGTATGCACTTTTATTTCTGAATGTTTAAATTATGAAGTACTGACGTACCTTTTTCCTTCCAATAACATAATATCATCTCGGAGGCATGACAGATGACACTTGCAATTGAGACCTTTCTCTTTAGGTTCAAATGTATTCACCGGTTCCAGTTGATCTGAAGAAAAAAGAGATAAAAAAAGAATAAAGTTTGACAAGAGTTTATGAAATTACAATATTTAACCAGTGAATAGTTTCCATGAGTTCTGTAGTTTTGTAAATATATGCCAATGATGAAAGCATAATAGCTGTAAATGTTTACTTCATTTTACGTTGTTGTATTTGGAAAAAATGAACATGCATTTTAAAACTTTTACAATATGTAATTGCTATGCTTCGTTATTTTCCGCCAAAGATTTCAAGTAATTAATTGAGAAGTATGGAAAATTGAAATTAATTTGAATTCTGATGTTGTAGGAAGAGTATTGTACCTAAATACAAAAGTTAAGAGTGTATTGCGAATACATGTTATGTAGGTATTTTCACATTATTAAAGATAAATCATACTATGTAATATGTGGAGCACATATATGAGCTCTTTCTGCTACGTGCGGATTAAGATAATACTCGTCAACTTCAAGTAAGTTTTGCAATTCGAAAGAAATTACCTGCATTAAATTATAAACCTCTTAATTTGATACTGGTTCATTTATGAATACTTGTATGTCACCATCATGATATATAATTAGTAGACTATTAATTTTCTTTAATATATGCGGTCTCAGATTCTTTATGAGGTCTTAGGTCATTTAGAAGCAGGACATTTAGCATTATCATCATCATAAAACGTGTTCGTTACTGCGCATAAATTATACGTACTCTCAGTATAATACAGTGGTCATGTTTCGAACATTACGAAGAAGTCATTAACTAGTGTTTACTACGCTGTGTTTAATTTCCTACGGCTCATTCTAAAGATAATAATTTCTTTCTCTTGTGTACTGATGTTGATTCAGTAGCAAAATCATAAGCAGGCGGTGTAGGGAAACGAAAGAGAGAGAAATAGAGAGATAGAGGGGGAGGAAGGAAAAAATCATTTTGGGTAGAAATATACATAACCCCATTTTCAGTCGTTTAATGATATAAGTTCCACTTTTTATAAAAAATGTTGTATCACTATATATATCAATTTATATTTAATAAGGTCGGATGAACATCATACTATAGTGTTAATACAATAATAGAATCATTGTCAAATTCTGTTTACACCGTTGGTTATTCAGAGGTTTGTATATAAAAGACCATTGTCCATACAAAACCAAGTGAATTGCAGCGAGTTTTGAAAATGATAAAACGTTGCTCATACAAAGATACGAAAGCTTGAGGTGTTGTTACATTCGGGACAAATTAGACAACAAAATTACTTGAAAACAACAGGTAACTAATAAACAGACGAATAATCTCACCATAACTTTCCTTATGCATCGTTACAACAAAATTAGGTGATCGTTTGATCTCTTGTCAGCAGTTTTGTCTGCGTTCACGTAGAGGTACGTCTGCGCAATTCAATCATGTCAGTATGTGGACAAAATTAGACCAAATGTCTGTGAATGCTGTCTTGTTATTTTAATTCGCGTGAACCAGACAAATAGTGTGATGAACTGCAAATTATATATAAGTGAAACTAAAACTGTTAAGTAATAGTCAAGGCGCTTGTCCAAGAGTATTTGTCTGAGATACATTACTTATCATTGCACGGAGCAGTTATGTATAACTCTTGAAAGAAAGTCACTATTCGGCGAAAGTATTATACAGAAACTGACTGATGGCCTATAGATAATTTCTCTTAAGGACAAACTCACTGGAGAAACAAGGCAACGAAGTAGAAAATATCGACTCTGAAAGAACTAATATAATAACTATAGAATTGCCAATCCTCAGCATATAGAACAGCGGCACAACAGACTATCATGTTAAGAATTTAGTTAAAAGCTGTGAAGCACGTTTTGCTCCATTATTTTATTAATTTGAAGTGAAACTTTTGATTCCATCAGGAACATGAATTTTGAACAGTAACTAGTGCAAACAAGGTTGGTATTATTATCTTCTTGACAGTCAGCATAAATGTTATCCATAAGCAGTTCCAAATTGTAAGAGGCTCGCGCACAGAATAAAAAGTAAGTTACATAAAGGAATATCAAAAAAGAGAAAATTGAATTGAAACCAATCCTTGCACAAACCAGTTCTCCTCCTATAGTGGCCTAACGTCCACAGGATACGATCAGCATGCCGTTGAATAATTCCAAGATTTATAATAAATCAAGAAAATCGTTTCCTCTCAGGTTGGAATACAAAAGATATTAAGGATCATGGCAACTGCACGAATGTATTTTTCATATGTGGTATGCATAGATAAATCCGATAGTATTAATGTTACTGTATTATTATTTTCTGTTAATATGCACTGAGTGTACTGGTCATCAATTTAAATTTCAACAATTAGATGTGTCTCACGCTGGAAGATCCATGCAATGACAAATGTTTTTATCAATATGACGGTGCTATCTGCTGCGATTTTTATCATTTAGAGAATGTATTGTGATGTCTATGTGGCGTACGTTGCCTAGTTTATTGAAACTTTATATATGGACTTACGAAAATTTGCGTGATTAACTTCAATAAAGTTAGGTAGCTACATTCCTACTCACGGCAGCACGGGTGCTGCATGTGTTCCAAGATTAAAAAGTTGGAATCCATAACGCGTGATGTTTCTTACAAACTCCTAAAATCGTTTCCAGCAAGATATGAAGTTCTCAGCTTAATGGAAATACGGCAACATACTACTTACGTAAAAAAAAAATCTTTCTCTCTCTCGGTTATGAGTACTTAGTTGTGATCGTATGTCATTCCTCATTCCCATTCCATTTCAAATTCCCCAGTCAGTCTCATCTGAAGTGGAATTAGGCTCTATATACGTTGACGCAAACCTTACAAAATGACCTTATCTGTTTTAACGTGTTGGGAACGCTTCGCAATTGTGACTTGCATTATGTGATAAGAATACAATAAGTGGTGAAGTGAGTGTAATTCCTCAGAAACTAGTTCGTTAAGAGCAAATGTAATCGATGATTATTTTTATTGTTTTGATATTTTAACTACATTATTTGAAATGGCAAATAACTATAAAAAAAATGTCAGTGTGTATATTGCTTGCAAATAAATGTTTTCCGTCGATTTTTCAATGTTGCTCTTTGTAATGAATTGGCGTAAGAACATGAACAGTGTGTGCGGAAGGCGGGAAGAAAGGCATTCTGCTTCGCATCAGGGACTCGACGAACTGCAAGGCAAATTGAACATCATGAGAATCTAAAATGAAAATTGTCATATTTCGAATTGCCATGAAGTTAAGAGTATAATCGAGTTCTAGAAGGTGGACATAGCTTCGAAAACGAATGGTTAAGCGAAGATAAGTGAATAAGTGTTATATTTATGCAAAATAGCCGATGCTATAGGAATGCACGCCGCAAAAGCTTGTTTTCTTCGTTTATGTTTGATACGAAAATTTAATTTCTGCATTTGATAATATTTATATTCATCACAAGCAGTTCTAAGTACCCTGAAAGAACAATACTACATGATGTATCTTGAGTTCATCGAATGTTTAATGATTTCACCATAAACGTTGAATTGGAACATGGTAGCCAAAGCGCATATCTCCCTTAAACCTCCCATAATTGAAGTGCAGTGCAGTGAAATGCTTTAGGAATCAACTCGTGCTAAGTGGTCACATACTCCAAGATAAACATAAGCTGAAAATAATGATATCATGTCATTCTGAATCAATCCGTAGTTTTTTTATTTTTTGAAATACAATAAACATGGGCTAAAATACTAAAAATATCGAAACAGGTTATTAAAATTTATATTGATAAAACGTATACGGAAGTATTTGTGAAGTGTACAATAATTTTGTCTGAGTAAAATTTTATTAATGTACTTGTTTTGGTTACCGTTGTTATGTCCAAGTTTCTCACACGAATCACTACAGAAACGGTTAGAATTAAGCACCGGTATTTATACACAATCTGCAGATATGCAGTGGGCATATCAAGGATGGTGGGTACGCGCGAGTGCTACCTTGGTTCGAATCCATTTAGATTTGTTATCCGATGCCCACCCTCCCACGATTTCTAACCATTATTATACGGAGATTGAATACTCGATTCTTCGACCACTGAGTCAATTGTTTATATCCCATGTCAATAAGCCCGAACATGAGAAACGAACCCAGTCAGGTAACAAGAATGGCGCCCGGACAGAACGGAACTCCTGCACCGTTAAAGTAGTGATTCATGTTTAGATACGTAAAGGTAAAAAGTAAGGTTCTCACTCGTGTTTAGAAATTTTCTTTAATGGTACAAAATAAGTGCAGTAAACGTAATTACAAAATACGCAGAAACCGCAAGTTAGTGAAGCAATGTGGTAAGTCAAAAGTTAAAATATCTGCTACTATGCAATTTGAAGTCGTCATTATTGACGGTGAAAAATAATACGTGTACGGAAACCGCACTATGTATATTTTGGAAATATGACATTAGCGGTTTTTAGATTTCCGAAAATTACAAAAAAAATCCTTCTTGAACCGTATAAAAATAAAAAAATGGTAAATTGTTATATCCTTTAACTGATAAATCAATTGGCTCGCATTCTGTAGATCGACTTAAGGTGTGGAATCCTACGAAACAAACTCGAAAAATTTGGTTAGATTTAGCTGTAAAACAGTTCTGAAAAGTATCACGGTGTAATCTTAAGTGAATTTAAAAATTCAGAATTAGAACGTAGTGTTGAAACTGTTCTTTGCAGTGCACTAACCTCAGTAAAAGTATGTTTGTCTCAAGATTTTCAGTAAAGGAGTAATAACCAAAGAATACACAAAAGTTTAGAGAAATTGTTGGATGTTGACAAATATTTGAATTTTCTCTACTGTAAAAGCCTATGCTCATCTAATGTATTGGATTTTGCGTTGGTAAATCTACAAAATCCTTATGTGTTATGGAATGAGTGAGTACAAGGAATGCAAAGAAAAGTCATTTTTATATGATATAAGCAGGCATCTGTGATCAGCGATGTGACTTCCAGATTGCCGTTGATATTTTCTTTCCCAAAGTAATGGAAAAACCAGCAAAGATATATGCCAAGTTATGGAGATGAGGTTTCCCTCCCTTATATATTTTGGGTAATATAATATTTCTTTAAAGCTTGGAGTAAGCAATTTTGGTAAGTCCCAAAATCTGTCTTTTATTATTTTCGCAGAAAATGAACGCAGAAGATTGAAGAGAAATTCGTATATAGGACGAAATTCCATTTCTTTCTCCATACATGAAGATGGATGTGATATTGACAGTCTTCTACAAATTGCGGCAGGCACCTTCTGAAAAAAATGTTGAATAATAACAACATTGGGTGTCCTGTGTTACGAAGGAAAATTGTGGTGTAATTATCAAAACTTGAAGAACAACGAAGAAAGAAAGTGGTAATTATGGACAACGAGTATGGACACTCAGATTGGATGTTACGTAAGGAAGGGGAGTCTCAAAACCTAAAGCTATTAGAAAATTACTCATAGAAGGCAATAGATGTGTAATTCCCTTCAAAACTATTTTAGTTGTAGTCGACTTTTTAGGGGATACAGAGTTGTTGCCTCCTGGAATTTATAAGCGTCGGGAAGGTGTTCGGTTCAGAAAAAAATGATAAGCTGTCCACATATTTCTTATATTTCATACGTAAGAGATCTTTCTAATACCGTCTAATATTAGAAAAAGACCTATAAGTTTGTTTGGCCGGAAAGTGCTTCCACAGCAACCAAGTTCGCCTTTTATTTCGAAGAAAAAATGAGCTTCTGCTGAATCCACGGAGGGAACTGACGCGTTCGTTTCAGTTTACGCGCTACTAAGTCATTAATGACTACAGTAATAATATCCGTAAAGAATGAGACATCATCATTAATATTACCATTATTTAGTATGCACCGGGGAATTAAATCAATAGCACGATTTATGCTAAACAACGTGGCCTTATTCTATAACCATATAAACTGTTTAAACTCGAACTTATGATTCGATGAAAGGAGTCTCAACGTCACAAGATTCATTATCAGATTAAAATAAATTTGTATGTGGATTGATGACAGGATCATTTGACGAAGAGCACGTATAATCAAGAATATTCTACCGACTATTGAAAATATTTTAAATTGACTGACAGCTAAACCATGTATGAAGATGTCTAAAAGCAAATGATCACTAGTACTTTTCCCCACCCCCGTCCTAGGGTCAATCCAATCTGTTAATTGACTGTACTTTGAGTAATATGATTTATTAAACCGAAAAGATTATGTAAATAAAATTAAAATGAATTATTTTTAAAATATAGTGTATCGTAGTGTTACCAAGATCTAAACCCAAGTACCATAACAATGCTGAAAAGAACAGTTTTAATATACTACCAATTTCAATATACGTAACGAATGAGGGGGCAGGTGTCGCTACCACAGTCGTAGTTTCAACTCCCCCTCTGGTGTTGTCACTGATTCTGAACTTTTGTGAATTCAGGGAATTGGAATTATATGGCATACAAAGAAGTAGGGCGCCAAGAACGAAATATTCCTATGAAATTTCTACTAGAGAAACTTTATAGGAGTAAGACAAGAAAAGGCTGTTAGGTAACATATGAAGTAAAGAAAATTTAAAGGTCGCGTGATAGAAATTTTAAAAGGAAATTTGATCAGTAATCTAAGCATACTAAGAATATATTATACAGTTCAAAAGGAAGAAAACGAAATATAGGAAAGGAAAATAAAAGAGATATTAAAGTACTCTATTCTTCGAAAAATGCATGATATTGTTAGTAACTAAAAAGGCTGCGGTCTCCCGCGGAAACAAGTATTTCAACATTTTCAGAAAAATGAAATGAAATCTTTAAGCTTTACATCTCACGATTATGCTGGTTAGACTAAAGGAGACGGTGGTAAGTGGGAAAAAACGGAGAACTCCGAGGAAACCTACACACAATAGGGTCAGGAGGAACAGTATGTTGGTACATCATGTGTCTTCAACTACAATTTGACGAGCATCATCTTACCTGCTCATTTGTTGCCACAGTTTGTTCTTGTGACGCGATAACACGAATTCCATGTACTGCTTTCTCGTTTTGTAAGTTAGTGAAAGTCATATATCATGTTTCATTTTCAGGTATGATTATATCACGGAGGAGAGAATCATCCTCCGCTTATTTTTCCACTGTGTCCAAAAATCCACCCACTGCTGCATTTGTACTCTTGTGAGAGATTGTAGAACGAGTGCGGAGAAAAATTTCTTCGCTTTCAAATCATCATGGAGATGTTGGTGGACGATGTCTTTTCATTTGATCAAATATGCACTTAGCACTCTTACAAATATAGTCTATCATCACGAATAATTGCTAGAATATTAGTAAACAGCATTTATTTAATTACGGACATTTTTTGCCCGGGATGCGGAGGCAAAGCGGCTTATTCGCGGCCATTTTCGAAGAAATCCTGCAACGGTACACAATGGCTCTACTTAGTTTGTTTGGATAGGTATATGTGTATTGAAACAGCCCATGTGCTTAAGCAGTACTTTCTCGGAACTACCAACAACACGTTATGTCGCTATTCATATTGAATACTCATCGAGAAAAGCAATCCCATATACGAAAAGCTGGAGAGGTAAATGACAAAAATTTAACGTAAATGCTAACTGCTAACTAACGCGCTTTAAAAATATGCAACAATTTCTAACGGATACAGAATTTGTAATCCTCCACGAATAAACTAGTATCGGAATCAAATGAGTGTTGCTAAACCAGGGAAAACAGATTTACATTGTCTGTAACAGCCTCTATACTTTATATTAATCCTTTTTTTCTCATTCAATGGAATGCCAAGAATTCCTTAGGTTGTTTAAAGATCACCTTTGCCTTAACGCATAAATCTAATCTACGACTAAATATAATGGATACTTTGTTTCATCTGACTTCAATCCAACGTTTTGGCCTCGAGTTATTACTGTTTCCACACTTTTCGGCTGCACATAACACTGAAAGAAAGTATTCTTGCACTACGGTCGTTCTTTACTTTTTGTCTTATCTGGTGTCAGAAATAACATCCCAAACGTTGTCGGCGACGTCTTCAACAAATTAGGTATATCTGTGCAACTCAAATAATGTTAAATGTAAGGACAAAGCGCTGGATAGTTATAATTCTTATAGAAAACACAAATGTTAACAATTTGTGTACTTACTTGTGAAAGATTATATTTTAAGTAAGAACTATAAAGGACTTGTTATTAGCGAAAAGTGGAAGAAATAATGTAACCTAAGTTACACAGTGCCAACTAATGTTTTCTCAAGATTATATGCTAGAACAGTTTATCGTCAGTACTTATGAAAGTAACTGTGCAAGAACTAATTTTCAGATAATTATTTTTAGACATTGGTTTTATCCAAAATTCGCAATATAAAGTACATTGCAATCATTGTTAAATATCGTCCTAAACAATTTAAAATACTTTTAGTAAAGGCAGCTAAATATAAGCAGGTGATCGGCGGGACAGTAATTTATAGCTAATGGTGTAGCGGTATGTATACAATTTTAGCTAAAAAAATAAGCTAAAAAACGCTATGGCCGAAGAAATACGAAGGTTCAATGCCGTGTTCACAAAAGCTCCCCATTGCTCCTGTTCTTAGTTAACTGGATAAAGTTTCCGATTTGTATTCCCAATTCTGCGAGATCCATCTTAATGTTTTCCTCCTATCTGCACCTAGATCATGCGAATGGATACAGATGGGTTTTCCGATTAAGCATTCAGTTAAAACTTTGAACTCGTTCCCACTTTCTTCCATCCTGGCTACATGGTATGTGTACCTGAGCCTCGCAGACTTGAAGGCTCTAACAACGTAAACGACAACATAAATTACTCAGCTCCTTAATATGATTTCCGCTATTCCCCATTCCCGTTGCCCTCGGGTGCGAATATTTATCTCAGGATCATGTTTCCGAACTCTTTCAGCCTACTTTATTCCCTTAGAGTAAGCGACGATATTTCGCAACCATTCACAACAATAGGCATAACTATCGTTTGACATATATTAAAGCTTCTAATTTCTCATCACAATTCACTTCAACGATAGATTTTAAACTGAATAATAATATGCATTTCTCTATTTTTGTCAACACTTAGCTTATTCGTGTATGTTTTTGATCTTTAAATATTTATCGTATATGTTTGAAAGTATCCACTTTTTCAAAAGTATTATTTGGAGTTTCAAGTCATCGATAATTTGTAGGGTTATGATCCAGATAAACTTCCATTAATTATTTCTCTCTTATTTATTTCTAAACCTATGATCCTGCAATCGTTAGATGCATATTTGTATTTCTTGTTATTCTCCTATCACGTTTATTATATTCTTTTTTATTAATAATTATACACTATGAGCAATTCCTACTTATGAATAAATAGTGGATGTAGGAGGGAACGATTAGAATGACATAGAATTATAATTTAATAACATTTTGGAGTTATCAAATTGCAGGCCTTCAGCTCTAACAAGAGCATACACTCAATCACACTTTGCAAAAGAAAAAAACGATTTAAATTGATAACAATTATTGGACTTACGAAATTAGTCGTTTCGTCAATAGTATGTAATTTCGTCGAAACCGATTTACTTTTGACAACATCCCAAACACAAAAAGGTACATTGGGGTGAGGTGTAACATAGAGGTTGATATTTCACTGTTTGTCGTTGACCTACCGAAAGAATGATACACCTATTCACTTGGTTTCATAAGATGCTCGCCAAAATCAAAGTTTATTCGATTTTTGTTCAACTATTGCGAGTGTGTTTTCTGCTTCACCCGACAATTAACGGGTCTTGAAGTTTCTGCTTAACACACTTTTCGAGTAATACCATTAGCTTGTCCTTCTGTATTAACGTTGCCTCGCAGATTATTACAGGCAATCTGGATCATCCTCTATTATTTCATGAAATACTTTTAAACGATACATTTTAAAACAAAAAAAAAAAACACTGCAACAGACACCCCAGAGCTCTACAATAAAAGTATAACTCAGAAAAAAATATCCTCTTTAAAATTTATGGGCTTTAGTAAATTGCTACTCAATGCAAAATAAATTTACCGCTGAGCTAACTTACTACGTTCAATTCTGTTTGTTCTATTCTCGTCAACGTATCACATAAGAGGCCAAATGAAGGCAATTAAAAATATGGCAATTTTGAAGACTATGAAATATGGCAAGATGGCGACTTCTCCAATGATTTGTTTCAAACTTAAACTGAACTACGTCCTTAATAACATAGGAAAACCTGGCTTACCTACCATGAGCACAACTTACAATTTTCATGGTTACAATTTTTTGAGCCGCCATATTGAATCGAACATGACGACTTTCCCAGCATGACGATTTTTTCCATCACTTAGGCTGTAAACTACACACTTGAACGAAATTTCGGGATTCCACCATATCTACAAATTGTCTAGAATTAGACGTCCCCTTATAACATTCCTAGCACTTTCTTACACCGAAGATGACTATTTTTTCAAGTTTAAGGGCGGATTGGCAAACTACGCGTCAGAATAAAAATCACCTCGGAATTTCAACTTCCTAGACACAGCCATTACAAATTTTATATTTTTTGATTAACGCCGCCAAATCAAAACGAATTTTAATGCTCTTATTTCCAACATAAACTATGTTCCTATATTCACTGTCCGACAAAATACGACGTTTCTATGATCCCCGGATCTACTCTAAAAACCAGCATTCCGATACGACGAAAAATTTCGACACTTCGTTTACATGGAAATGTCGCCTTTTTAATGATATCGGAATTTTTCCATTACTCACACCACATGACAAACAAGTATGCAAAATTTGGTATTTGTACGTTTTGCGGAAGTATACAAACAATTAAATGTGTTTCCGAGTACAGAGGTATATAATTCTGGAGATGCCGGCCAGCTATGTACCACTACTATCTGAGCAGTAAGTAGGAAATCGAAAATCTAAGGAATTCGGTAGTGTAGGGGAATGACGTGAGCGTAGTGGGTAGGAGACCTGCCTTCGATTTCCAACAATTTATTTTCTCACTTTTCCTTACTTGGAAAGTTTATTTTTATAGCATAGGTAATTGCTAATAAGCTTGACTCTTTCATACATCGCATTTCATTCCAACCGATTCTCCACGCACACAACTACTGAACCGAAGGGGGCACTTTTCCACATACCTCATACATTATAACTCTATACGCTGCCGACAGGACAATTGTCAAAAGGTGCCTGTATGTATGTATAAATGCGTGTGTGTGTGTATTTCATTAAAATTTATAATCTTATACTTTCTCAGTTGTTGTATAGACATCAAACTTGGTATATGCATGTATCTAAACGACTAATATATAAAAGGGAGATTGTTTGCAATTATTTCCGGTTTGAAGCTCACACTATTCTCGCGAGACAAAATTTATTTTTTTCTCGTCTGGATACTATATCTTGGAAATCATGCTCAATGATTTTTCCAAATTTTTTCTTTGGAGTACACTGCCTCCTTGGGGCTCTTAGAGTGCCCCTCGCAGGATACCAAATAATGCGTATATAATAGAATGATAAATAGAATATTATCAGCAGTGCCCCTGGGAATACTAACTGTGATCCTCAGGAACATTGTTCCTGAAAGAAACACTGGTGACGCCCGTCTCTAAAGCTATATATGTTTTTTTTAAATAGTTGAGTATCGTCTCGAAACGTCACATGAACATACTGCCTAGTTTTGAGACCATCTCAAAAGTTAGCTTATAAATATATCCTTTGCGTCTATGTCTGTAATAACGAAAATATTTTGTTCACGCAATACCAACAGAAACTATTTTGGTAAAACGAAGCAAGGGCGATAAGAAATAAAACACAAGATAAAAGGAGGTTGGCTTTGGAATCAAACCCAGACCTGCAACTTAGTAAGCAGATGCTTTACGGCGGAGCTATGTTACTACGTTGAATTATGTTTGTTCTATTCACGTCAACATAACACATAAGAGGCAAAATGAAGGCAATTGAAAAATATTGCAATTTTGCATTCAAATTGGCGACTTCTCCAATGATTTGTTTCTTCACTTAAACTGAACTACGTCCTTAATAACATAGCGAAACCTGGCTTACCTACCGTGACCACAACTTACAATTTTCATGGTTAAAATTTTTTGAGCCGCCATATTGAATCGAAGATAACGACTTTTCCAACATGTCCGAATTCCCCCCTCACTTACGCTGTAATCTACACAATTGAACGACATTTCGTGATTCCACCATATCTACAAACTGTCTAGAATTAGACGTCCCCTTATAACATTCCTAGCACTTTCTTACACCGAAGGTGACTATTATTTCAAGTTTAAGGGAGGATTCGCAAACTACGTATCAGAATAAAAGTTACCTCGGAATTTCAACTTCCTAGACACAGCCATTACAAATTTCATATTTTTTTCGATTTGCGCCGCCAAACCAAAACGAATTTTAATGCTCCTTTTTTCTAACATAAACTATGTTCCGATATTCACTGTCTGACAAAATATGACGTTTCTATGACCACCGGAACTACTCTAAAAACCAGCATTTCGAAACGACGAAAAATTTCGATACTTCATTTACATGGAAAATGTCGCCGTTTTCATGATATCGGAATTTTCCCATTACTTACATCACATGACGAACAAGTATGCAAAATTTGGTATTTGTATGTTTTGCGGAAGTATACAAACAATTAAGTGTGTTTCCGACTATAGAATTATATAATTCACGTCCGACCTTTTCATTATTTTCTGCCTTCCTGTATTGTCGGATTAATCAGTCTCGTTCTCAATTTTTAAATTGTCAGCCATGATTATCTGGAAAATAACAAGTAATAAAAGGAGAACAAGCTTTTTCTAAGTATGTTTACTTTTCAATCTAAGTAAATTGTAAAAACCTCTGTTCTTAATTTTCAGAATTTTTTAAAAAGCAAAGCACATGTAACCATAAAAATCGATTTATTGGACTTCTTCTGTGATATAAACATAATCGCGTATATAAGCCAATTAAAACATAATGTTTTGTAGCAATTGAGACAAATTTTCAAGTATGCATGTGATCAATGGAATACTGACCCTTAGCCAATCCAAATTACATGGATTTGTATAATTAATAAATCCAAGAGTACCGAAGACATACGACTTAAGTAACTCTGTTTAGCATTTGAAATACCTTCAGTCTTCGTTAGCTTCTGTGTAACAACCTTTCTGCCAAGTTCGTCTTGGAAGAGCCCAATGGCTAGCAAATCCATTAAGACGGTGATCCATTAAGACTTAACCAATTCGACAACTATTCCGTTTATTAGTGATCTTAGTGTTGCTGATATTTACTGCATATATTGCAAAAATATTTTGAATAGTAATACCTTGTTCTACAAAATTCCTTTCCCAAACCCGGAAGCAATTCCATACCTCATTTAAACGTAGTGAAATATGCTTTCTCCCATTATTCAATTATTTCAAACAAAAGTATCAACACAATACTTTGTAAATCATTCACAAATAATGAGTCTACCTTCTCCATTCTTTGCTGTAGGTCGAATTCAGATTTGCCGATACAGAGTGACTCTTGAATTATACATTATCTCATCTTTTATTTCATTTAATTTATTGGCAAATAAAAGGAGTTAATTGTCCTACTTGATACCGAATGGAAATAACTCGTGTTATATTCACACTACATTACGATTATGCTTCAAACGTCAAAAACACTGTTCTGTTCAATGAGTGAGCAACATTTCGTGGAGTATAACTCTCGTCTCTGCAAGTAACCCTTTAAACACTTGTTTCGACCCTTAGATACCAGTTTTTCGCATTTGCATGTTCTTTACGCTGTTCAACTGGTTGACTCAAATGAAAACAATAAGATCGCATGTCATTGATTTTCATCCAACATTTCCGACATTATTAAACGATTGAATAGAAACATGTAATTTTTTGTTAGAAAACAAAAACTACTGAAAAGAGTTCCCTACAATCAGCACTAAGTGTCTTTGAAACATTGCGTCATCTAACAAAGCGTGACTTTAATGTATGTTCGTTAGTTGTATGTTTATCGCCAAGCAACTTCCCTTAATGCAATTGCCTCGATATCAATAAGAGAATGAATTTATATATCTCTATACACACACACACACACGCCCGCACTGAACCTCTAGCTACGCCGTACAGATATATTTCTCGGTGCATGTATCAACATGTTAAGGAACACACTAAGCCACTGTTTCCATGCTAACGGGCGATTATATGTACTCCACCTGAGCAGTGTTGCTAACTGTCTTTAAACTTTGAAATCACACCCTCGTATACTAGAACATTTCTGAAAATATGTCATAAACGTAATAGTATTAAATATAGTAGAGTGCTTTGTAAAACCTTTTTCTATGATACTATTAGGGTTACGAGAATTGAACGTCTAATGCTAGTACGTCGGTCCAGTCACTGTACGCGTAATTCCTGATAAACGATATTTTATTTTAAACTATGTTTAGGTAACAAATAGCTAGAGCGATTATCTCAGCATAATTTTATTAATGCAGTCTGTCCGCTAACAATTTAATAGATAACGGAACTTACGTCCATCTCGTACTCCATGCAATATTTCTGGAATGAAAGAAAATTTTAAATTCTGTTTTCTAAATATTGGAGGAATTGTGCCTGCTTAGTTCATTGTTGGATTCAATTCCATAACATCTCAACGAATAATAGAGCCTTATGTTCTCTGTTATTCCAAACGATTAATATCTAAAGAAAACTTCTATTGCCTTTTCTATAACAAATAGCTAACACAGTTATATCGATTTAAGATTCAAATGAGATAAATATATTAATATACTAAGAAAATTAACTGTATCTATCATTTTGCAAGTTTGTTCTATTAAAAGGAAGACAGTAGAAGTTTAATATATTGCAAACATCGTAAAGTGGTTTATAAATTCCAGATGAACTAGCTAAAATCTCTAGTGTGTCAATATTTCATTGTCTCTGAGAATGTATTATTATTATTATTATTATTATTATTATTATTATTATTATTATTATTAAGGTGAATAGAGTTAAAAATGTTTTAATGTTAGTATAACCGTACACATGTGTGTTCCTTCCTCCTCATAGTAACTCTTCAATGGAAGAGAATGTGTTAATTGCTTCTGCATTAAATAGCGTAACAACTACATAGACCGAGCTCGTTAATATAGGTAATTCCTTTAAATTTTTAAAGATTACTGGACTTACATTTGTCCATTACTGCTAACGATAATTCTTGAACAAACTGATTTTTGTTTGCAGAAGTACCAAACGCTACATATCTTGCCCGTAGATAGTACTAAACCTTGACATTTGCAGCGGATGACATGTACCACATGAAATTGGAACGTGTATTTATTGATTTTAGAGTCTCTACCACAGAGTCTTAATTTCCTGCTTACTATATCATTTTACTATATCATCACATACATAATAAATTAAATGGCACTGATTATTATATTTTAAAAAAACTACACAATTCCTTACCTTTAATGTTCTCAATACATTTTCTTCCGGTTTCATTGCAGAGAAGTTGGTGGTCTGTTAAGAAACATAATAGTGTACTTAATACTGTGTTCGTATTAGTAATAATATACTGTAGTCTACTGGATTACAATTTAAAAATTGAGTTGTTCAAGGTACACATTTCTCTAAAGCTGTTGAAAACTACTTTTGAATACTTATCTGTAAGACACGCCTGCAATGCAATTGATGTCGTTCAGGCCAAGAATGTACTAGTTGGGGACGCACCATATATGTCTAAATGTACTAAAGTGCACTCAGATTAAATGGCTAATTATAGAAATATATTTAAACGTTTACACTATTTAAATACCATTTCCATCACCCGCTCACTCGTTTCCTACTCGACCCGGAAATTATCAAAATTAATTTGCATATCACACTTTCGAAAGATTCAAGTCATTCTCATAGCTTTTCCGTATAAATTCGTGTTTCTATTTCATACAGGAGAGTTCAGAACACGAAATATTTTATGAGTATTTCTCAACGCTTTATTCAAGAACCCAAAAATAGACTATTTCTCCCTTCTAATTCCTTCTTTCGCTATTTCTGTCCTCATTTCCTCCTCACAATTGCACTTCATGTCATGACTAATAATAGTACCAGGGTATCGAAAACAAGTTACATGGTTCATTTTCTCAAGTGTTATTTCTATACTCCACTCGGACAGTTTCGTTTAAATCAACATGACTCCTGTCTCGTTAGTACGTATTTTCATTCCATGTTCTTCATATCAATCACTGAAGAATTTTAATATCTTACTGATTTAATTTTCAGATTCCCCAACAAACGTTATATGTCTGATAATCATTCATGTCCCTATCGAAATACCGTCTTCATTATGTGGGAGTTTTTCACTGTCTCTTCTAGATATATATTGTTGAGGAGATAGAGTTAAATAAATTTATATTTTGAAAATCAATAAAAATTGGCTACAATAAAGACAAAAAGATGTAACAAAATTAAAAGCAAGAAAATTACAAAACATAAAATTAAGTAAAAGAAAATACATTTCAAAATTATGATGAGATTGTATTGTTGTCCAAGTTATTGTTTTGTATTATTTTTGTTTATGTAAGATGTAAACAAAGACATGCGAATTTCTAATGTTATGATGACGAAGGACAACAAATAAGTAAGTTGCAGAGTAAGAACTATTTTAAGAGTCATTGTAAAATCTATTTGTTAACATCAACACAATTTTAGGATGTGACGAAACTGTCAGATTATGGAGATAGACGTCTGGAGATTTTGTATATTTGATGATCATTGCAGACATGTGAATTTCGGCAATGAGATAAGCAAACACATGGAATGGCGTGAATCAAGGTGGCAGTTTGGAAGTCGACGTGTTCAAGATAAATACTCTCCCACGATTGGAAGGTGATGATTCAATCGACAGAGATCATTCAGAGAGATTCATTCAGAGACAGATAGTGGACAACGAGAATCATAGTCAACTAATAGTCACCAGTCATGGTGCACTATTATTCAGTATAAGTCTACAATTATTTAACGTTCTAAAATCTTGGTAGTTACATCATTCCAAGTAGTTGGAGTTCGCTAAGCTGGACCTTGCTTCCAGAGGACAACTGACTACATCAATTCAGAAGGTATGTGTTTGCTATTTGATCATCGTTGTCAAATAGAGATAATAATCAGACTTCGCAAGTTGTCATCTGATAATGTTTTGCATATTCTTTACACACAAAACACAGTACACATTAATGACAAAATTATTTACTGAAAATACAAATTTTAATAATAAAACTTGGCTTGGTGTATGTTTTCATGAGAATTAGTTTACTAACTTTTCCTGGACATTGCAGAGAATGTTGAAAGGACAGTCTCCCTCTGTTCTGAGCTACGCGATTGCTATAAAAGACACTGAAGATGGGAGTTTACAATATGGTGCGGAAGTGGGCGTACCCCTAATTGGTCTTTTGACTACCTTTGGTTTAACCCGCTTCGCTTTGTTTGGTAGCATGATTAGCAGTGTCTGGTAACATTTTCCCAAGACTGTTGTGTTACAGCAGGATGGAGTACCAGCGCACTTCACGATTCACGTGTGCAATTACCTCAATCAGACGTTTTCTGACCGCTGGATGGGAAGATCTTGTTTATCTTCAGCAGCTCCCTTTGCCTGATCTCCAAGAAGTCTCGATCCGACGATACGAGACAATGCTCTCTGGGGTTTCACAAAGCAACAAGTAAGGAACAGTCGATATCACACAAGTAGCTGTGGAACACACCTTCACCCTCGTGATTCCGTAGTATCTCCGCAAAATATCTGCGAGAACTTTGTGCAGTATTCAGCTGTGTTACGACATGGATGGTGATCATATCGATGTTTATGACTCTTAAGACTTCAAGGTAACTGCGTACATACATTTTACCGTAGCTAATACTATACTTTTGAACCTAAAAAGGGTAGTCCATTTCCGAATCACCCTGTATAATATTAGCAGAGAGAGAGAGCATCCTTATCATACTCCACTTCCAATTACATTTTTCTCTCACATCCTCTTCCATTCTAATACTTACTTATCGGTGCATGTATAAGATTAATTCAAATCGCTGATCTTTTAACAAAACCTAACTTCTTCCTAACTTCAACAACAATTTCAAATTCATACCTTCAGAAGTTATTTTTAGATCAATAAATAAAACATTTAACAATTTCTCCTTTTCTCATAAACCTTTCACTGGTTACTTTGAATAATCGAAACTCATTTTCAGTACCCTTACCTCCCCTGAGCACGAAGCTTTTCTATTCAACTTTTTCTTTGTTCTTCCGCATAACTTACCTTCAGTGTTCGAAGGAAAATTAATATTAGTTGAATCATGACGTATCTCTTTGTCCGAACTCTTATCCTTCCAAATCATGATTATCTTCATAAGATTTTTCTTCCTGTTTCATATGTTTATTACAGAGTAGCGACAATACTTAATTAACCTTGCCCTCATTTCTTAGTTCATTCGATTGCTACATTATCTATTCCGTTTGCTTTTCCATTCCAAACCTCGAATTTAGTTTTTTCAATCTCGAATTTAGCAGCGGACAATAGGAATCGGACCAATCCCTTTCACAATCAATCTGAAGTATACGCAATTGATGGGTCCTGAGGATCCGGATCCCCTTCCGAGAATTCGGGACATTTCTGTAAATTTAATCCAATTTTAGAGATAATTTTGCAAGTATTAATATTATTTATTCCCGTATTGAATTGGACAGCAGCAAAAGCTCTAGTACCGTCGTAAAATAAATGCCTACGTACGTGCCTCCATGAATAGCGCTAGTTACTGTCACTATATGATTCTTGTACTAACATCATAAAGCTATATCCTACATGAGTCTTAAGGCTCACTATATAACTTTATTCTTTAACAGAATATGTTGCAAATGAAGTTTTTATTAGGTAAAAATGTAATTACATAAAAATGATTCGTAATTTCAAAATAATAGCTAGAAAGGTATACATAGATTGGTTATATTCTTATTGAGACTTACTTGGATCATCACGTGGCTTACTTCCAATTAATCGGTCTGTGCAGTTACATATTTTCATCTTCTTTTCTACTTGACATTGTAATATACACGCCGAAAAGCTATAGTATGGAAATGCCCACATGTTTTCGTTTTCATCTGGAAATCTGCATTTCCTAGATTCTACAGGCAAGTTCCTTACATCTTCTTCAGCTGTTTCTTCTACAAGAATACCTTGTACCTTGTATTGCTTGTCCGCTTTTGGGGAAATAGTGCCTGCTGATGACCCAAATGTTCGTTGTAGCGGAATTTCGTATTTTCCCAGAATAATTATCTGAAACAAAATATTCAAATTAAATTATCAATTTGATTCCAGAAAAAGAATATAATTTAATCGAAATATACTAGATGCAAAGTTCATGAATATACAGTCTCATATAATACATTTGATGTAAAAATAGGATGATGTTACAATATCATTAAAACTATTATTATATACATTTTCTTCACACGCCGTTAGTTACAAACGGAGAGTTTGGTTCGAAACACAAAATATGACGGATTATAAAAGTTTAATAGGAAATTTTACTAATCACTGATTTCTGAATATTACAAAGAATAATACATATACAATGATAATAGTTAATGTTTTTATTTACTGCAAATTGGAAGAATTAGTCAATAAGTTTATGCTAGCTTTATATCCATAAGTTTTAATGTGACACAAAAATAACATACATACTACCAATTCTTCGGTTTTAGTTTAACCAAAGGCAGCTGAGGAAGAATGTGATAATATTATTTAATATTATTAATGTTTTGCCTTAGCAGACTGAGTTGATTCATTTCTGTCTAAAATTCGATATAGAATTTCAATTCAAGCATATTTTGTATATTTTCAATTATTGTTCATTTCACAGAACATTTACAAATTACATTATTGGCTATTTTGTAACGAAAGAATGTTAGATATATGAATTTTTTAAATTAAATATGTATATTTTATTGTTGCATCCCTCGAACTCTTTGAAGAACTCAATAACTTGGAGATTGTGCAATCACTACCTTGGATTTTTATAGTTTTATCAAACTTATGATAATGGTAAAATATTAATGAAGTAACCATATATATATATTATAATGGACTAATCATGACACGTCTCTATTTTCACTAAAAGCCATATTATTAATTTCTCACAAATGTTTCTGTTTCTCAGATATTTGGATGAAGCTTAAAATTAATCTAGTGCGTTACTGGAAAATCCTTAGCAGCCTAATAATTATGACGACTAGGTACTTCTTAAAGTTGAATAGTTAAGCTGTCATAGGAGTCAAAAACGAAAAGAACTAGTTATTTGACAGTGATAGGGAAGTCCATTCAACGTGATGTTTGTGCGTAGAAAAGGGAAAGGTCGGCCGTAAACCAGATTTATATAAGGTCAAAATTGAAACGAGCAGATTGATGTTACCAAATTGTTGGAGATAGTTCGACTGACAGAAGTAGTGAAGCTGTCGTTCCGCCTACCATATGTGGTAAAAAGTAATTGAAACCAGTAGATACCGAAAAAAGATTAAAGAGACCTCACCTGATTCCTGATATCCATGATTTACACTGATGAAGATGATAAATCAGACTAGGATGCAGACTCTACAATTAATGGTAAATTTTAACTATGAATAATGAATGTTGTGTCTGAATGCACACTTCCTCGTACACTCTTAAATACAAACTTCTGCAGCATACTATTGCAATATTCACTGTACGGGGCTATAACTAGAATGAGCTCTCGTCTATCACCATTGGAACACTCAGGAATGACACAATGTTACATGGTCTGATTAAGAAAGCTAGTTCATCATGTTAAAGACCGGGAGACAATATGTCGTATTACAGAGGAAATGTTGATCAATTACGGGTATATATTCAAGAAATATCGGATACCTAATTTTTGCATGATTTGACTTTATCATCGAAAAGGATAAAAATTCTGACAAATTAATGCGTAACCACCTGATGCCTATGGTATAAAGTAAGCACAAGTTTATGACTTCCTTTGATTTTTCGTATTTTTGTGACACTGAAAGCAAAATAAAACTATTAGCTAGGATTCGTCAGCACGCACGCGCATAATGGTATGTAGAGTATTCTCTACTTGGACATTCGTGATATAAAATGCAGTAATAATTTTGAAGACATTAAGTGTATTTAGATATACATATTTTTCATAAATTTTCTGTACTCTTGGATTGGTAATTACAATTTCGCTACAAATACTTTTATTAAACTTGTTTGGATTAGTGAAAAGAATATGACTATATTGGTTGGACAACAAAATGGATACTAACATATTAACAGACTAGAATTAATAAAACTCGCAGAAATTAAAACATGGATTATGTTCGGAAATAACATTCTACACTGGTTTCTACACCTACACATTGCTACAATTTGGTGTGAAACAATGCCGGTCACTTTTCAGGTACAGGAAAAGCATGCATTTTATGCAAGGAACTGAAAAATTAGTTACAGCCTGAACTTCTACGCATGGCATAGTTCCTCATTACTTGCCTCTCGAACTTTGCCCTCGAACTTTGCATTTGAACATGTTATTGGAAGTTATTATTGTTTTGTCTTTTCATTTGATTTCCAGTTTCTTGCAGATAACCGTAATTTTCTTCAGCTGCGTCAGTACTCATTCCACAATAAATCGTTCTTTCCGCATTAGATAGTTTGAATTCCAAGATCTTTTGCGTATACTTTTTAAACATTCCAACATTCTTATACTCTCCTGATACGCAAACCATGCATTTACAACTGACAAGTCTATGAAATAAAATATGACTCTAATGGTTTACTTTATGTTCATCCATTCATCCTATAGAATGATATCATGCGATCGCAGACCTCGAATCCATCCATATTTTTATTCTGCTCCCCAAGAAATGTTGGTCTAGACATTGCAGTATGTTTGTCATCTTATTTGCTCCATCTAACACATTTCTCTTTCGGTTCCTTGCCTGTTTCAGTAGATACCATGACTGATCTTCTGTCGATCCATTTTACGACATCAATTTTTTTTATCTGATCTGACTATTTTATCGCACCTTCTTTTACCTCTCTTCATTAATCTATATCAGTCATCAATTTAGATCTTACAGCTGCTGGAACCTTACCATCCATGATGGACCCTGTGACGAAAATTTCAATATCACGAAGTCTTTCCAGAAGAGGGAATTTAGTGAAGCTCCTGCTGCTTCTCCTACATGTAAATCCCTCTCTGGTCTGGGAAAGATACTTTTCCTTAGTACGGTAAAAGATCTAAAACTTCTCCTCTGGAACTCGCAAGACCTGCTCCAAAACATTTGACAATCCTGATACTGGTAAGGGGATTGTGGCACGGTATCATCGAATCCAATAGGATCAGCGTCACCAACATTATCATCTTTATTGCTGTTCTATCCATCCAAATCATGTTTGCAGTTATCAAAATAATATTCACTAACATCGGAGAGTTCCATACCAGATTCTCCCAAAAGTTCCATAATCCTATTCTCCGTTAGGGGCTTTGCCTACGACCTGAAAGCGGAAATAAAACAATTCTAAGGAAAGTAGAAATATATCAAATATAAAGAGCATTATATCAATTGCACGATCGTTTCCCTAACTTCGACTCAGAATGGAGAATATTCTTAGCATAATTTCCCCGGAATAATTCAACCTTTTAGAAGGTCTTGATGGGAATTTTCCTAGTAAAATTATCTAATTATATAGTTAAATGCACTTTAAAGTTACATTAGGTACACAGAAAATTTGAGATTTGAGGCAAGTGCGGCCCTCCTGCATTCTACGCCTGCATACAGACTAGTTCAGAAAATATAAGGAAAAATGATGAATTTAAGTTTAACGTCCCATTTTGCAGCAAGGTTATATGAGACGAGGACCTACTGATTAACGTGGAATCCAAACCACATGAGATCCCACTGGGAATAGAATCCGGACCTCCCACCCCAACAACGTTTACGCTACCCGCTTAGCGACGAAGGTGCTCAGGCAAAAAGCTGTCGCTATGTTTCATTGCAGAAGTGTTTTGTGCATTACAGAAAAGCAACAATACAGACAATACAACAATTGCCAAACCTTTTTTAGTTAACGTTCAGGATTCAACATAAAAACGTGAAAAGTTTAGAGGAGGGAGCATAATTACCTGTATCAGATGAAGCATGTCCGTCTCCGCTTACAGACGCTATGTTGTGACGACAATAACACAAATGCAACCAAGTACAGTGACTTTCAACTTTTACAGAATTGAAAATTAATTGCGTACTGAATGTACTACAGCGGCCATTTCAACATTTGCATCTCGGAACCCCATTTAAAATTAAGCGAAAATTGTGTACATTCCCCTCTACGCGAGGCGTCACGTGGATAGAGTATTGGGAAAACTTCCCACGAGAGACCCGCGAACTTGAATAGAAGAAACCGATGAAATGTTCTACAGTTAACTAAGTTCAGGTTGTTGAATCCAGTGGTGATAGTCATTTCCATGTAAAATCAATTAGTCAAGCAGTAGCGGGTCCAGCTCATGGAGTACAGGCCAATTTTCTTTACAAGTTATGAGAAGAAAAGGGAAAATTGAAGTGTTCAATGTAGTAAATAAGATTAATGGTTGAGTCTATAATATGTAGAAACTCATGCGAATGCTTTACGTAAATCACGGGGTTTGCCGACTGCTTGAAAAACTTGTGTGAGTGGTAATGGAGAAATAGTCATAATAATGCGATGTATTGTAATGCATAAAGAACCCGACATATTTTTAAGAATGAGGCCTTGTCATGTTTTAAAATAGTGTTGCTAACTTCAAAAGTATAATGTTGATGAAGTATAGTATTCAGTCCCAAGGCAGGTTTTCACTCGAAGGTCCCTGGGCAAGGTGAATTCATTGCCCTTTGCAACTGCCTTCCATGGGACGAAGATGTTGTCCCAGGATGGTACCTACGATTTAAAGTGGGATAAGAATCACTTGTGTCTCCAGTGGGAATCGAACCCGGGATTACTTGATTACCAGGCGACGTGCAAAGCCACTCATCCACCAGTTACATTCATAGAATAAACGAGGTAATACATTTAAGTTATAAGCAAACAAACAGTAAAAAAGACTTTCAATCGGACTAGACAAGCGGGAGAGAATCAGCCGGTACAGAAAGAGAGAGTAGTGTTACTCACATCCGTGCAATACGCATGGACGTAACATGTACAAACTTGAATTTACTGACTAGGTGTTTTCCTTATAAGTTAATGAGACGTGTAAAAGCAACATGAAGCATGATTTTTCCTCTTCTTCTTCCGCGTTCTCACGTTCTTCCTCCCCTATATGCATGCACAAACATATGTATGCATAGTGACGTTAGTCTGTGTTGATCAACTACTGAAGTAACACATCTATGAGTGCTTCTGCACCAACTATTGATACTAAGAAAGAGTATTTATTAAATGTTGAATATTGTCTTAATTCATTGAAAACCGAATTAATTTTTGGTAGATTCGATGTTGAAACATTTGAGCCAGTAATTCGTATTGGTAAGCGACTTTTGTTTGGAGTGAAGTTTTACTTTGCAGAATGTTAAAAACTTGTACATTTGACCCTGTTTGTTTCAAACTATTTGAAATCTCAAGTGGAAATTACCTTCGTAAAATCTCTTGTACGGAAGAACGAAACAGATTGTACCTAAATTCAAGTGATTAGCTCTATTTCCTTTAAATATTACCTTGCATTGAACATGCTGTGGAAAACAGTAAAGTTTGCAGTGTTGAGCCACGTGAATATTATGACCTGTGTACTATTCGCAATCATGTACAATCGCAATGTTTTACATGTAGAGGACTTGATGTAAGTCACACACTTGTACACGAACAGAATGGAATGGACATCAGTTTTCCAAGTGTACCTCTTGATAATGAGCACCGTGATGTGAATATTGACGCTGATAAATTAAAGTTGGAAATGAAAGTATTTTCAAAGAAAAACTGATACATTCAGTTAGGGATGAACTATTTGACAGTGTACAACCGGTCGTGGTGAAGTAAACAATTAACAACCTTTGGATTGTGTCGATGAGGTAGACTTCTGTTAATAAAGTAGAAAGAAAAAATATTTTGTTTTCACTTATATTGAAAAATATTGTAAAATTCAGAGATTTTATAATTAAAAAATGTAGCTAAAGTGAAATGTTTTAGATACAAAGGAATTCGCTTCTTCCGTTCATTTAATACTCTGAAATATGATATGATTTTTATAGATTTACCAAGATTTTACGTTTCATGAAAGAAAATCCTATCATATTTTCCTTCTATACTATTTGTATTATTTATAATAATGAGTTCACATACTTTAGTTGTTTTAAATAAAGATCCTCCAGTACAAAATCTCGATCAAAGAAGGTACTATTTGCTTCACTCCATCTAATCACTAAATCTGAACGTATAGATTAAATATTTTATTCTTTCCGTTCCTTCTCTCCGTTTGTTATTCAGTTCATTTAACTGAAATTCTGAATCTCACTTTGTTACTACAAATTTACGATTGACATTCAATTTATACAATCAAGCAATCAATCAATTTAGGATCCATTCAATCAAATTTATGTTTTAACTTCATAACTTTATTATTGTTATATTTCGATGAGCATTTACATAAATTGAATGTTTTCTAACGTATTTATTTTCTAATTACTCAGCCTTTACAAAAGACGGAAGAGTGAATATAGTCAATTAAAAAAACAGAACTACTGAATACTAGTAAGATTTAATAGCACGGATAATGAAATTTTCCCTTAGTGTTTAATCATAAATAAGTTTTTAATTTATTGTCACCTTAAAGAGAAAACACAAGGATTTCACCAAGGTACACATGAGAAAATATTCATGCATTAATCACTTGTACTGTCTCTCGCACGTTCAAGTGGGACTGTACTAATTCTTCTTTTAAAATCTTACAGGTATGCTATTATAATCAACGGATAATACAATAGTTACTACAAATAATTACAGAAAGCATTCTTTTAAAATGTATGCCGATTACACACACATCCACGGTCTAATTAAATGGTATTTACTAAAAAATAACCTTTTTCATCTCTTCCAGTAGCGTGTAAAGTATAACAAAAATCCATCTTTATTAGAGCGTTTCCTCTGCCTTTTTATTAATGTACTCATACTTGTAATTACATTTTGGGACTAAACATATAAATTATATTTACAGAGTTTTAACTAAAGCAATTCCTGTATTATATTGCACGGGACTATTGTTCCCGGTGTTCGCTATTACTTACGCGTAATGGTTGGCCATCCCATCTGAAGTAATAGCTGATATCTATATCCGTGTCATATGGTATATTATAACTTTTAGTGCCGTCCCTGAAAAAAGAAAATAAGAAATAGGTCTGGAGATTTTCACAATAACTTAGAAACAAAAATTAGAGATTGATTCACAGTAATGGTTCAGTAATTCAAATTTATTGTTTGACTTAAATCAGAATATGATTATTGCGAAAGTCTTTAACATTTTGATATCACTGATGTTTTCAAAAGTAGAATCATTGAGAATAAAAACCATTCTGAATACAATATGACGTGCATTATAAACACGTTCCTTAATGTAAAAAATATTAGAAAAACGTTAATACAGAAATATAAAAACTCATTTAACATTTGGAGGTGAGTGTAAACCCTTTCGAGATATTGGCTTTTGGGCTATTTTTAGACTTTCAGTCAAGCAGCTAATGCATCGTCACTATTTATCATAGGATCATTGGGCATACTTCATTCTCTTCAGAATAGAGCTGGCTTTTAAATGGTACCACTTGTATGCTCATACCATATACCAGAAGCGGGAAAAAATGTCAAAGTGAAAATTTCGGAGGAAAAATTTTTTCCTCGAACTTTGCCCCCCCCTGGACCCCCCTTTGTGAACGTAGCCATTTAAAAAATCTGATAAATAGTACTTGGTACACTAAATGTGTGTGCCAAATTTCAAGTTTCTATCTTGAACAGTAAGGGCAGGAGAAATTTTATCAAAAATTCCCACAATGCCCCAAATTACCACAAAACATTATGATCTAAGAGAAAAAAATTCCTGAGACATCGCTAATTACCCTAGGGACATGGGTCGCACATATTCTCTTCTGAATAGAACTGCCCTCCAGGCGGTACCATTCGCATGTTTTTATCATGTATATAAGGCGGGATATTCCAGCAAAAATATTTTTTGGTCTAAATTTCCCTTTTTTCAACTTTTAGCCCCTCTACACCCTCCTGTTTTAACGCAGAAATCTGAAAATAATCTCTTAAATGCTACTCGGAGGACTGAATGGTTGTGCACTATTTCAATATTCTAGGTGTAAGGAGAGCTGTGGGTCAATAATTTTAGTTACATAGTTTTGAATACGGAAAATATTAGCTCGATGTATTTTAAGGCTGAAATATTGATCCAGAAGTTCCCTGAAGAAAAGAAATCATCCTGACATGTAAATAATTCATGACAGTTACCGGTTACTGCTGATGTTTTTTTTTTTTTTGAGCAGCATGCTTGAGCTATATTGGTTACGATTATCTGCAGGAAATATATTTCTTTGCAGTCCGCATATTCGGTCCTTATATGAGCGATGACATCATTCTGGGAGCACACTGTCCGAGGAAAGGAAAGGAACCAAGGATTGTGGAAGGAAGGAAGCGGCCTAGAACTATTATATTATATACCATTCCGGCATTTGCTTGGCGTGAATGGGGAAAAAACTTTCGACTGAATGCACCAACCTTGAATTGAACCCAGTCACGCTCGGAGTAAAAGCAAGTGCGTTAGCGGCTACGCCACTCAGGACTACTTGAGGTATATTGGTATGCTCCTTTGGTGTACAAGGGCTGGATTTGATGCCGTCAGAAACCCATGCGGTATCTTAAGTTATTCTAAACGTCCATCTCATATAGCCTCACTGCTGAACCGGACTCTAAAATCCAGGTCAATACAATCTTTATGAGACCGTTAAACCAATGGTAACTTATAATATCACTAATGTAAGTTACCCATTATGTCTAAATTAAAGTACATTAAAGTCATCAGGCATTACAAGCTATTAGTATCTGAGAACAACATGAATACTGATATACAGTACCGTTTGCAATGGATGAATCATGTGTTCATTTTGAGTGGTCATATTCATTATCATCAACATCGTAAGTATTCTAGAATTATTGGAAGAACGCTTGAAACAGCTGAGAAGTTAGCTTTCAGGCTCCAAAATTTTCGTTGGTCTTCTTCATCTTAGGGACTTCAGTTACAATTGTTCGCCCTCCCTGTCTTTCCTGCCACCATACTCATAGTACAGTGTTTCTCAAAGTGGGGGTACCGATACATTGGTGGTTAGCTAGAAGTTTTCCTTTTTAATTATGACAATTTTATTTTCATGCAGAAATATATGTTGTGAAGTACTACTCAGAAAATGAAACTTAGAAGCGTTTGTTAATGAGGTGAAGATAAGTTTAACACAGAGCCCTGCCCTGTTGTACAGACACTAGAATGCGAGGTTACGAAGGAAAGATAGTGGGAGAGTCACAACTTGTCACGGGGTACGGCATTGAGTCGGGACTAATGTTAGCTCTGTGTTACTTTTATATGGAAAACCTTCAACTCTCTTTGCGCATGCGTACAATTTCATATGATACAGTTATTGGGAAAGAATGTTAATGTATATTTGGATAAAAGTAGGTGGACACAAAATACTTGTTATTATGTAATGTGGGTCTTAGTAACAACAAGTTTGAGAAGCACTGCTCTAGTATATACATCACAATATAATTTCTTCTTAGCCAATGTTCCAAACAGTTTGTATCCCCTTTTGAAACAATATATTAACATTTTCTTTTCTTCCCTTCCATTTCTACACCCTGTCATTTGTTTCCCACTCAATCCAGTTAATTACTACCAGTTTTCTGTACAGACACGTCTGAAGTGTTTCCAATCGTTATTCATTACATTTCCATATTGCCAATATTTCTGCTTTGTCCAGCGCAGTACTCCACACGAAGTGCTTTATGACACTTTTTCTTTATTCTTTATTCAATTTACCACACACTAGGCTTTTCTTCCATCTATAGGATTTTCGCCACTATTATCCTGGTTATAATTTGACGTTCGCATTTCATATCATTAATAATAAAAATTCCTAGTTATCGACAACCAGCAACCTGTTCTATTTTCCCCTTCCTAATTCTACGTTTGATACCAACCTGTTACCTCGGCTTTTGTTTTGTAACGTTTATTTTTACTTCACATTCTTTACAGTTTTTCCTCAAGTTTTCTAATTGATTGTTAATTTTCTTCTTTGATCGAAAACAAACACCATACTATATATAAACTATATAGACCTAATCGTAAAACCTCCTACCAGAATGCCGCCATATTTTTTAGAATCTTTTTCAGTATCACTTCTAGATTGATACTAAATAATGTTGGAAATAAACGGCATCAATGTTGGACTCCACTTAAAATTACACCTTCGTGTGTCATTTGATATACTATTCTAACACTGATTTATTGGTTCATGCGTCTTATATACTTCGATTCGAACTGAACCTCCTTTAGAAGTTTTAATTCGCACAAGCAGGTATATTTTATAAACTAAGTACAGCATACACCTGATTCTATTTTTCGATTAACTTCTCACTGATCACTTTAAATATTCGATTTGTATCTCATGTACTCTTGCCCAACTTGAACTCGAACTGATCCTTTTTCACTTTCATATTTGATGATCCATACAATCTTCTGTTTTCTATTTGAAACAAATTCTTCGACGTTCGATATCAGATTAATACATCTATAATCATTGCATCTACCTCTGTCCGATATTTAATCCACCTGTATCATGATGGTCTTCAGGAAAGTTTTCGGTACTCTCCTATTCCATATGTTTCACTGCAGATTCTGAACAATTATTTCTTGCCCCTCTTCCCCATTCATTGGTAAATTATCAAACCCGATTTCCTATCTTTTTTTTTAAATTTGAAATATACATTTTTAATCTTATAATGGAGAATACTATAGCATTCATCAAACTCGTGTTCTTTACTTTCTAGTTCTATGCGATACAGTGTATCTGCACTTTCATATAAGGCTTTAAATCATTTTTCCATCTTCCTAAAACTTCAGTTTTCTCGCTGTCTACATTCCCGTTATTATTTTCTACTATAATCGTAGTGTCCCATTCTTTTATTCGAAGTCTAATTATCTCAACTTTTAATAAATTTCCTCATATTTATCATATCTTTTAATTATTTTGTGTTCTCGCATTTTGATTTGTAAAACTCTTCCCTTGCTCTGTTTTTGTCCCGTCGTAACTCGTTGTTAAGCTCCCTGTGAACGTTTCTGCTTCCTTCCTTATGAACACGTTTCCTCGCTATATATTCCTTCATTTTCTCCAACATCTTCAATATAACACATGTTTTTTTTCTAGCATTTCTCTGTTAACGACTACATACTATTTCTTATGCAGTTTGCTGTATTCTAGTTTAATATTCTCCCAGCTTCTATACTACCAGCACATATCATTCCCCATTTGAATGTTTCTGTTAGTTTTTTTCAACGAAAATACTTGTCAATTCTTTTGCTTACAACTGCACTATATTCAATGCCTACTTGCTTATTTTTCTTTGGTTTACGTTTCAAAATTTCAAAGATAATGTCGCCCCGGAAATGGTCTTACTATTCTTCAAGGTATTCCTGTAACTTTCCTGAATACACTACTTAACATACACTACTTGATGTCTTCGCCATCTATTGAGTATTTCCCTATATGTATTCTTCTCTTGTGCTGATTGAGTCAAGTTTTCCCAATTACTAGTAAATTCTTTGTGCAGAAATTGACCGGCTTCTCTGCCCTGTAATTCCTTCAGCATAAATAAACCTCATTTGAATTTTAACTATCTTTCTGTTTGTCTCCTTGAAGTGCATTGGAGCTTCCAAATACTATTACACATATACCCATCAACTTTACAGTATATATAATTTCGAAACAACTTTAGGAGGTAATTCCTAACAATTACATACGAAGAAAATTATAGACCTACCTGGGTGCACAAATGCTTCGTTTCGGAGTTATAGGTTTTCGAAAACGTGAAAAATGAATTTTAATGGTTCATAGCTCAAATAGTATGGTACCTACCGTAGTCGTGTGAAGACTTCATTTAGAAACTAATCTGTGCCCTATCCAAATATTCATGTTACGTAATACTGCGGTACTTCTGCAACAATTTTTATAGAGGTAGTTGGCGAGCACATCATATTATATGCCCTTTGCCAAACTGCCCGTATAAAAATGTTGCGTGGGCGCATTAGGATTCCCAACATGTATTTTTGAATAACGCACATATTAGTTCCTACGTGAAGTCTTGACCCGACTACGGTAGGTTCCAGCTACGGTACTTACCTTTCTGAGTCATTGCCTGTCATGATCAAATTTCAGGTTCGTTAGTTTCTCTTTCAAGGGATTTACAACAGCTATCACCACATGTGTAAATACACGAGTATATTACCCTGCGATATGAGTTTCACTGAGCCAGTAGTAGTAATCATAGAAACAGATTTGTTAAAAGTATAAATTCAAGAGAGCAATTGACGGAACTTTACGACACTTTTGCCTAGTGAACCGTAGGAAAACATTACGTATGATATTCGAGGAAACAAATTTAAACATACTAGTTCATCTAATTAACCAATGAAATAATGCCACAGATTCAAAGATAAAAAAAATTCACCATCATGACTATAGAGTATGTAACCAAGTATGTTGAGAGAAATGCCAATATGAGTGGAAATCTTTGAAATAGTATTTGCTTTTAATAGATGAGTAATGACAAAGTTTAACTAACAAAGGAACAATTTGCATATCCAGGATGACATCTCTAAAAAGTCATGTATAGCATTTTCTTGATTGGAGATCTAATACTATTGAGAGTGTAGTTCAGAATATCTATGTTTCAGCTATCGGCCGTTAAATAAAGTTTGATCTATTGACTTGAGATTTATTACACGAATGCCATCATATAGGCAAAGTCTTATTCTTTTTAGACACCTTGACATACATACTGTGGATCTTTCTTCTGAATCACTTTATTCGATCACTTTTAACTTTTAAACTAATTGATATAGTTAGTGAAATTTTACAACATTCAAATATCGACAAGGTCTTGATCTGCCATATCACAGTTTTAATGGGACGTGCTAGTTTATTACATATGTCAATACTGAATTTTATACGAATACTTAAAATGTCACATTTATCATTCAATGTAACTTTTAAAAAATACGTTATGGTATGGCAAACATATGGAAGCATGCTTATTCTAGACACGTCTACATAATTAATATTTTGAGCGAGAAAGATATCGACCACGGCATGAGAATTTTAGGTCAAAATAATATGAACTCTCTACACATATTTCTAATACGCAATTACAAAGTTATAAGAAATGGAAATTTTAACTTTCTTCAAACGATTTTATTTCACAAATTGCTGAGATACGTGTCACATTAAATTACAAACAATATCATCAGTAGGAGTGAAGATAATTATGCCCATTATATGAATTTTGTATATCGACTCGTTTCGGAGTTATTAGAAACATGGGTAGAGATAACTATGCTGTTAATATGAACTTAATTTTTTATAGAGCTTACTTCCTTCTGACATTGCCATACTATTACAGTAACAATTTTTAGTAGTTGAAATTCCAACACGTTCTGACAATATCATAGTTCCAAACATTGAAACTCATTTTAAAGATGTTCACCATGTCACTGGAATGGGAATAAATGTCGAATTGATTTTAATGGAAGTATGACCTATTCGTCTCTTGAAAATTAACCATTTTAACTATTTCAACTATTTTGACTCTTTGATTTTTAGGACTTCTGATGTGCAATGAAGCTTATTTCTCCACGTAGATTCCTCTACTAGTACTGAAATTGGTAAAATTTAGAAGTATTTTGATATCAATATTGATCTTCACAGGCCATAAACGATATGCAATATAAAAGCCACGGACGCACGTCTAGATAACCCACACTGTCGCTCAATGACCAAATTGTCAACTTAAATATAATTCATTAATTGTTGTAGTATCAGATTGTGACAAACATAAATCCCATATGTCTAACACCGTTTAAAATTCACATTTGTAGTTCAGGTTAGCAGCCGACGAATTACTGTACAAATAATGAAACATACAATTCTATATAGGCCATGCCGAGTAAAAGTCTTAACGCAAGGCAGACAGACGGGGAAATATATATCGAACTTACGCTAGTTTAAATTTCTATTACCATAGTATTGTATACCTGTAAAAGGTAGGAAAACTGGTGCGAAGGACAAAATTTACAAAATCGTTCAACAGCACTGATGTTTTATAATGAATATGATTACAATATTGTCTGCATCAATGGGGTATCTCAACCTCTATAAATGATAATATGAACATTAATAAAATGTTCACACTTCTCAATATTACAACTTTGTAACACATTGTTGAAATTCTAGTTATCTTCGCTAACGCTGGTTTGCTGTTGAAAGACATCATTATCTAAAAGCTACTACCTTGAAACTCGTCAATTTATGCAGAATGAAATACCGTTGTATAAATCGTTCATTTCATACTTCCGAACGATTGAGAATTGCTTTACACTATCAATGTGATTGGGTGCAACACATATTTTGAAACTTGGTTCGAATGTTTTCCCAGGAACCCTGCCCAGGAACATCGAGTGACCGTTTCTTGATGACGGGGCTGGGGCACCTGTCAATCAACGCAGAATTTCTCAGCCTCCTATTTAAGCCAGCTCCCTGTAATAAAAGGATAACATTTTGGACTATCTCAATCTTTTTTTTTTCTATACTGCACTTTGGAATAATTAATTGGTTTTTGTCAATTAGTTGAAAAGTTGTTTCAAGAAGTTTTGACGAAAATGTTTCACCCTTATAAGTATTTAGAATAATTTTCAATGAATAGAATACAATAAATTCAATTAACTACAATATGTATATTAATGGCAACTAGACATATTAACATGCAAATAACTATCATTATTAGTAGACTTAAGTCTCACATCTATTAAACATTAATGTTTTACTAGAAGCAATTCGGGAATTACAAGGGATGTAGTAATGTATCCTGAAATGTATATATGTATATTTGTTTTTATCTGAACAAATGCAAATATATTATAACGTAACCAATATAGCACATTTCAATTCATTGCAAATTCACTTCATTGAATTTACATAAACTTCATTTTTTTGCTTTTTGTATTACAAAGATAATGTATTTATCTTTCTATTTAATTTCCTTTAAGAAACACGTGTGTTAACTTATGACATGTTTTAAATAATTATTCCTATTTAGTTAGAAAAGTACATATGTAATAAATCATTTTCCTGCAGAACATATACAAGAAAAGACATAGTTGCGTTATGTTTATTTTCCAATATCACGTATTTTTGATAATATTTGAATTAAAAATATTTTACTTACACTTGTGCTGAATTTATTATGAAGCAATTGGGAATATCTGTTGCTATTGGCTTGATGTGTGAACAACAGTTGACAGGTTTCCCCAAAAGTATGCAATCCTTAAATATCTCGTTGCAATTTCTAAGTAATAAAATACACACTTTCAATTAAAGTGTTTCAAAATTACGTATTAATTTACGTATATTCAAGTAGGACTAAAACACGTAAAAAGTACAAATTAATATGCATAACATTAACGAAATTTCATTTTTAGTCAAACATCACTACATTGTTTCATTAAAAAAATGTTTTGATGAGCTAAAGAAGAAAGTGAACTATTATGTTTTATAGATTGCCCTAAAAAGTGCATTTATTGCTTGTTGCAAAGGCTGATATAACAGGTAGAAGATATCAAGCGGAAGTGTTACAAATCTATTATTTAGCATTGTTTTTGTAGAAGATATTTGAAAAACTATAACTTACCGTTCAGAGATATTTATATCATCTTTAGTTGTAGCAAGAAATATGTTATCAATACCTCCATCGTAATCGAAGGAATAGTGTATATTTCTTGCGTATACTTTCCACATTATTGCTAAAACTAAAACAATTGAATGAAAAAGTCTAAACACATAAAATAATGAAAAGCTTTAAATTAATAAAATACTAATAAATTACTAAAAATCAGAAAAGAACGAAAAATTAAAGAAACTAATAGAAACTATTAAATTGAAGAAAGAAAAAATAAAAACAGCTATTTTACTCAGAGATCAGGTATATGCATGTATTTATATCGTGTTATTTCAATGCTTGTGAAATTAAACCATTTTTCCATAACATACACTCTTAGGCTTATCTAGCCGTATAAGGATAAAAACAACTTTAGCTTTAGTAAGAATAGAGTATAATCGTATGGGTGTATTCAGAAAAATTCTAACATCTTTAATGAAAACTACTATACGACTTCATGTACTCCTACATTTCATTGTAACTCTATGGTAGAGTTCTAAAGTAATTTTCTAATACATTAATCTAACTAGCTTATGTCCTTGATGGCAATTTGTACACATTGTACTTTATGCAGCTTCTTATAGCGTACATCTTTTTGTAGTACACCGGTTTGTGTTATAAACACTAGAAGTATTCATCGAAGGGAATGTCGTTCTTATGTTCGTTGCTTTTTTACACCAACGGCTTCATATAACTGTCCAGAAGATATTGTCTTTCCCAGATTTGTTATTGTCTTCCCTTAACAAGTAACTTTTGTTCATATGTGGCTACTCATATGCATTATTTCAAACCTCTAGATAATGATCATAATTTCTTCGTGAAGCTAAATGTTTTACTTTAATATGATAGATAATAAAAGACATATGTAACAGTTTAGATCAACTTCATTACATTATAACGAAATTCTTAGATAAAGAGTTTCGATATATCAAAAACTCTTACTATAGTAAGGCGAAGGGCGAGAAACCAAGGAGCTGCCATTGTCCGGCCCTCCATATAGCCAGTCCAAGCTTCTTCAAGTGACGAGTTTGTAACTCCCTTTATCAAAATGGTATACTGAAAGATATGTCTCGTCTCATGGGCACCACTATAGCAGCAGTGACGTTATTCTGACCTTTGATAACCCATTATATATATATATATATATATATATATATATATATATATATATATATATATGTGTGTGTGTGTGTGTGTGTGTGTGTGTATCTATATATATCTATAGGTAGATAGATCGATAGATTGAATTATTAAACTACAATTTTGTTCATTGTGATTGCATACGTACTTTTGCAAAAACATGATATGTTTAACACATACATGATATGTTTAAAAATGAAAGTAGTGGTTTTGATATCTTTGTATTTTTTCTTATTTTACTTGTACTCAAACATACAGTTTGAGGTTCTTTTAGAAATTGTGTCATTGCTCATGAGTTACAACTATGAAATTTTTGAATCTTCTTTTTTGGAATCATCTTAGCACACACATTCTTTGGTAAAAAAAAAAGTAAAAAGTGCTTTTTTGATAGTTTTGTAATTAATATTTTTGTATAGCAGTGTGTAATTCATGGACCTCTCTTTGCTTACTAGATTCTACCGGCCAGAAAATGAAGACTTTTGTTCGGTACCTTTTGAAAATGTCATCTGGGAAGTTGCAGTTCCCTGTCTTACAAGCCAATCAGCCCGGACATAAGCAACTGAAAGCAAAATTACAAAAGACATATCATGCGTGGAAACAATGGGCTGTGACATTTAGCACACAACATTTTAAATGTAAATCTATGTAATTCTGAGAAGTATTACCGGTACGTATGTCCATTGTTTTCATCTATGTACATTAGTCTATTGTTTCTTATTTTCGTTTATAGATTTTGTAATAATCAGTCAACCATTTACATTGCTAGGCCGATATTGTTCATTTACAAAACCACATAATTATTACAAAAAGTCTCCCTTTTCGTTATTTATTTATACCACGTAAATATAAAATAACCCTACAAAAAGTTACAAAAGTTTGACAGCTGTAAGCAATGATACTATTGGGAGAAAAAGAAAGCCATATTTAAGTACAAAAATATAATGTTATGGTGATACCAAAATTACAATTTAACCCAGACTTATTTTTAAGCATACCCAATTATTACTAAGATTATTATTTGAAAAATGTTTAAAATGTGACAGTAGTCACTTCAGAGTACGGACGTCGATTTTTTTCTGGAATAAGAAATTTGAATTTCGCGATTTCGGAAAAATTGCAGACTTTTCCAATATAGGAATTTTTCCGAATTCCGAAACTTTTCTCATTTTAATTTCCGGAATTCGAAAAGTAGATATTCCAGAATCTGTCATCACTAAGTCAGACGAAACATCATCTGTTAACAATCATGAAGCTGTACATTTCTGTACATTCAAGAACAAAAATAATAATTGCAAAAATACCAGAAGCACTCTTTTTTTATTTTCAACCATATCATGCATACGCTAAATGATTCTACAGAATGAAGCTTTAAAAGTTTCATAATTCTAACTTAGGACCAATAACACAATTTGTAACAAAATCTAAAACTGTAGATTTCAGTACATGTAAAAATAAAAAAAAAGCATACATACCAAAGGCATCGTTTCTATTTTTTTAACCATATCATGTACGTGCTAACATAATTCTATGAAAAAAGTTTCAAAAGCTTCCTAGTTGTAACGTACAAGCAATGATATAATTTGTAACAAAACGTATAACTTTATATGTCCGTATATGTAAATTCAAAAAATAATAATTAGAAAATACAAAAAAAAATAACCGTACATAGTTGTAACTTTTGAACAAAGGCACAGTTTGTAAAAATCTCTCAAATTTCCTTTGTATGCACATTAATGTTTGACAGTGTAACTTATGGAGGGCTTATTCTGAAAGAGTAAAAATCGAACTTTCATTTGACAGGTGAATGAGCCGAATAACTTGAAAAATGAGGAAGTTATGTTTACTTGAGTTTAAAGGTGTTGAGTGCCGGAAAGTGAAATTTTCGCTAAATTCACATTTTTATAAAAATTCTCCTTGGCCCATTTCTCATCCAAGAATCTAAAAAAAGCAATGTAGCATAATTTCTTTGGTGTTTATGTATGAAAATTTTTGAAGAGAATCTTACACATTGAAGCACTGTGATGTTTTAAAATAACATGTTTTGACATGGATTGACCCTCTATTATTTTAACTCGTAGACTTGTTAAAAACTATCATTCAATATATTGTAAATTAACTTGAACGTCATCATTCTTACAAGTTCACTATTAGCTATACAAACATCAGCGTTGTTTGGATATATACATATTAATTTCGTCTTCAATTGTTTCTGTTATTTATTCTTTGTATCGGTAAATAAGAGAGTATAGTGCTGAGTGTGTTATGAAACATAGACACCATTGAAGAAAATTGTGAAATACAATTCAGACTTCCACAAGAAGAAGTAACACTCACGAAAATCTCAACTAGTGATCCAGTCGCGCCAAGTTACACTGCCAAACAGCAATGTAGTATAAATATAACCAGAAATTATCTGAAGACTTTATGAGAAAATATTATGTTCATATCAATCTTAATAAAATAATAGGTTGTCAAATGTTACCAGAAGAAATCATAGTTGATTATGATGATGACCTTTTCATTTTCTATTATCTTATTTACAATTCTTGTCAGAAAGCATCGTAAGTGCAGCAATCTAAGTTTATAAAACAATACTGTAATGTATGATAGTGAAGCGGTGCATCGAACCTTCCCGAAACTTTTTTATATATAAAGATGAATATATAGTTCGTATACTGAATTAGAAATCATGTAATGTCTCTAATGATCCTATCTGTACAAGTTGGACTCCCTTCGAAGAAGAGCGCGGAGTTTTACAGAAATTATTTGGGAGCTTCTTGCCTGATACAGCCCACAGGTGGGATTGTATATACTGTTATTGTAGCGCGGAGATTCGTAAGCGATATTTTGCCTGAAACAACACAGGGGTGGAACAATATCTCTTACCCAGTGCTACCCGGACATTGATACTCAAACACTTTTCCGACGCCTGACATATGTAAGGATAGTGAATGTCCCCCTAAGAGTAACTTGAAGAGGTGGGTTGGACGGCATTAGTTGGTGATTGATGACATATGCCGCTGTGTGTCCTCTTGTATAGCCATTATTTGAGGCAGAGCATGTGGAGAGTCTAAATGAAAGACTCCTTTTGTTCTTCTCACATTTCTTCGTGTCCTCTTTATATTCCATTACACACGACATCACTCGTCTACTAGTGGTATTGTGAAGCAAGTGGTGCTGTTTACTAATATTAGAAAGTATTGTAATGTGTAAATGAAATATTTTTTCTTAGTAATTACAATAGAGTTTTAATACTTTTTATTATGATATGTTAGTAAATGTAACGATACTAACAATGCTGGTTCTAATTACTTACGATAACTTACTTTGATTTATAAAGTTCAAGTCAGATTATGAGTAAAGACTAAGAAATAACAAGCTTCAAACATTGAAGAGATACATTTAGAACTATTATTTGAATATTATTTGCTAATGGCGGATTGAAAGGAATAAGAACATGTGTTTCATAATGTACAAAGAAATGCATTTAATTAAATGCTATACATATTGATAACTACCACAACAGTTAAAAGACTGACACTCTCGTCTAATGCACATAGATACAATCAATCTATATATATTGGTAATTAGGAAACTCTTGATCAACAAGGAATTGAAATATTTAAGTGGAAAAGGAACTGCTACACACACTAACGCAAACATACACACTAATATATATATATATATATTCATCCTCACGGCATTGTCAAGGCTCTATATTTGTATTTTACATTTATTATTGCAACCGGGTGTTACTGACTTCCGTATACGGTAGCCCGATCATCACCCTTGTTCTTCGCGCGCACAGTCATTCGAAGAACTGAAAACGTACTCTGTACACAAACAGTTTATGGTTGTGAACTCGGAAAGCCTGGTACTTCTGCTTGTCAAGGTCAAAAAGTGGGAGAAAAAAGGATGTGTAGAATGTAAAGAGGGTGCAACAGTGACTGATGCTTGTAAGGGAACATATTCATTTGTAGTTCGTGCACATTCCGCCTGTAGCGCTACTGTGGCACGACGTATATTGTAACTGAATAACTCTTGTACACCGCTAGTAGGTCTATTCGCGTTAGTGACGACCGAAACTATGTTGTCAGCTCTGACTGCGATAAGGCACTGCCGTGCTGCTTTTCCTTCTCTTTTTTCCCCCTTTTCCATTTGTGAGACGCCAAACATGTTGTTTTTGCTTGTTGCACGCGCTGAACGGGTTTCGGCGAGCGAAGTATTTAAGAAGTTGACTACATATTCTTGTTTGCGATAGTTTTAAATTGGTTAACTGTTGAAAAATATACGAAAATAAAGCTGTACTTGTTAAGGTATATTAGTCGAGGACGTAGCTACTGACAGTGTTGATTACAGATTTTCTCGAGGAAGAATTTAATTACAGTAGAGGTGAAAAGGAGACGTCCATTTAGACAGCACCCCCCTTATCAGACTCAATCGGAAATGGTCTCAATCGTTTGCACACAAATGTGCAGGCGAAATTTTCGTTTGTACACAATTAAGGGCGCCATCAGAACGAAAACAAAGTGGGGGCTGTCTAAATGGTAGCGACACAACAACATGCCCTATTCAAGCACAAATTGTCGCAATCATTTGTACATCGTTTCTACAGAAATGTGAAGGCGAAATTTTCGTTTGTACACAATTAGGGGCGCCGTCAGAACGAAAACAAAGTGGGGGCTGTCTAAATGGTAGCCCCCCACTAACAAGTCCTATTCAAGCACAAATTGTCGCAATCATTTGTACATCGTTTCTACAGAAATGTGAAGGCGAAATTTTCGTTTGTACACAATTAGGGGCGCCGCCAGAACAGAAAAATGGGGGCTGTCTAAGTGGTAGCCCCCGACCATGTCCTATTCAATCACAAATTGTCGCAATAGTTTGTACTTCGTTTGTACAGAAATGTGCAGGCGAAATGTATGTTCGCACGCAATTAGGGGCGCCGCCAGAACGAAAAAAATTGGGGGCTGTCTAAGTGGTAGCCCCCTACCATGTCCTATTCAATCACAAATTGTCGCAATAGTTTGTACTTCGTTTGTACGGAAATGTGCACGCGAAATTTTCGTTTGTACATACTTAAGGGCGCCGCCAGAACAGAAAAAAATGGGGCTGTCTAAGTGGTAGCCCCCCACCATGTCCAATTCAATCACAAGTTGTCGCATTCGTTTGTGCATCGTTTGTACAGAAATGTGCAGGCGAAATGTTTGTTTGAACAAACTTAGGGGCGCCGCCAGAACGAAAACAAAGTGGGGAACTGTCTGAGTGGTAGCTCCCCACACGATGTCCAATTGAATCACAAAGTATCGCAATCGTTTGTACATTGTTTGTACAGAAATGTGCAGGCCACATTTTCGATTGTACACTATTAGGGGCGCCGCCAGGGCGAAAACAAAGTGGGGGGCTTTCTAAGTGATAGCCCAATCACCATGTTCAATTCAATCACAAATTGTCGCAATCGTTTGTACATCGTTTGTACAGAAATATGCAGGCAAAATTTTCGTTTGTATACAATTAGGGGCGAGCTCAGAACGAAAACAAAGGGGGGGCTGTCTAAGTGGTAGCCCCCCACCATGTCCAATTCAATCACAAATTGTCACAATCGTTTCTATATCGTTTGTACAGAAATGTGCAGGCTAAATTATTGTTTGTACATAACTAAGGGCGCCGCCAGAACGAAAACAAAGTGGGGGCTGTTTAAGTGATAGCCCCCCACCATGTCCAATTCAGTCACAAATTGTCGCAATCGTTTCTACATCGTTTGTACAGAAATGTGCATGCAAAATTTTCGTTTATACATAATTAGGGGCGCCGCCAGGGCGAAAACAAAGTTGGGGGCTTTCTAAGTGATAGCCCAATCACCATGTTCAATTCAATTACAAATTGTCGCAATCGTTTGTACATCGTTTGTACAGAAATATGCAGGCAAAATTTTCGTTTGTACACAATTAGGGGCGACCTCAGAACGAAAACAAAGGTGGGTCTGTCTAAATGGTAGCGCTCCCACCATGTGCAATTGAATCACAAATTGTCGCAATCGTTTGAATATAGTTATAAAGAAATGTGCAGGCGAGATTTTCGTTTGTACACAATTAGGGGCGCCGCCAGAACGAAAACAAAGTGGGGGGCTGTCTAAATGTTAGCCCTCCCACCGTGTTCAATTCAACCACAAACTGTCGCACTTGTTTGTACGCCTTTGTACATAAATGTGCAGCTGAAATTTTCGTTTGCACATAAATGTGGCCCCGCCAAAACGATAACAAACTATGGGCTCTCTAATTGATAGGCCTCCCACCATGTCGAATTCAACCACAAACTGTCGCACTTGTTTGTTACGGTTTTGTACAGAAATTTGCAGGCGAAATTTTCGTTTGTACACAATTGCGGGCGCGCCAAAACGATAACAAAGTATAGGCTACCTAATTGGTAGCACCCCCTACGTCCCATTCAAAAGAAAATCATCTCAATTGTTTGCACATCGTTTGAGCAGTAATGCGCAGGCGAAATTTTTTTCTAAGCTATCAGATGCGCGGACAGAACGAAAAAAAAGGGGAGTTGTCTAAGTGCTAGCCCCACCAGTTGTGTTCGATTGAACCACAAATTGTCGCGATCGTTTATACATCGTTTGTGCAGAAATGTGCAGGTAAAATTTTCGTTTGTATTAAATAATATACGGATGTGAGTATTTTTAATATCTGCGATCAACATTAACCGGTTTGGATAACGGTTGATGAGTTTGAAAATGGTTCCTATTGCACTAGTTGAAAAAAAAAATTCTTTTTCCCTGGAACGGAAGAAAATGTCTGATTCTAATAGAACTTTTCACGTAGAATTCGAATCTGCAATCAGTTTTTCTCCATCACCCTCAGTTTTCCCGTGACAGAGGTGTTTTCGGAAAATTTCCCCTCAAATTTCTGTTCTTTTTCTTTTTTTTCTTTTTTTAAAACCATTTTCATACTTGTAGTTTGGGTACCTTAGGTATATAAACGCACAAATTATATTGTATGTTAGCCTGATTTATACTTAGTAAGCCCTCTAAGTTTCATAAGAATAGCATTATTCTATCAAGAGAAATAAACATATTTATATAAAAAATATGCTATGTGTACTGTTCATTTTACAATATTCATTAGTGCAGATAAAATCACATATAACTTCCACGAAAATTACAATATAAGCACGGTTTATATCTTATTGGATTTGAAATAAAACATATTTTCAATTATGTATACACCGTGTCACCATTTTATATCTACTTAATAAATAATACAAAAGAAGTGAGTGGTATCTTCTTAATAAATGGACACTTACTTACCTCAACTAATATGTTTTAGTTGTCGACTTTCTTCTGTGTTTGGTTTCTGGAACATCTCTTAAGTGTCCAACAGTAATCAGCTAGCATTTTTGAACTACACTGTCACTGGTACCTCTTCTCCATGGAGGAAATGTCCTGATGAAAATGTTCCCCATACTCATCACTAACAGCACCAAGCTTTTCAGGAAAGAAATGCAGGTGGGAGTCTAGAAAGTGAACTTTAAGGGACATGTTGCAACCCATTTCATTGAATGATTGCCGGAAATCACTCACAATTTCACGGTAATTTGGGGCTTTCTTGTTTTCTAAAAAAATCTCTGTTAAACATTTAAATGGACACCAAGCTGCTTTCTCAACCAGAGTTAAGAGATCCTCAAATTTTTGGTCACGAATCAAACATCTTATTTGGGGGTCTACAAAAATCCCTAGCGTCACTAACCCGAGGAATTTTTTCCTTGAGGTAACAAGATCCTGCATTACTTTTGTCCATTGTCCTAACAAAGTTTTTGAAGAGCCCCAACTTTATGTGAAGAGGAGGTAGAATTATCTAATCAGGGCTCACCAGTGAGGAATAAACAGCATTCTTCTGTCCAGGAGTTAATACATGCGTTGGCCATTCCTTCTTGATGTAATGTTCCGCTTTGTTCCTGCTGTCCTATTCGCAGAGGAAACAACAATATTTCGTATAACCAAGCTGCAAACCCATTAACAAAGAAATGGCTTGTAAATCACAGCAAACGGTCCACTTGTATTTCTCATACTGATTTTTTTCTAACACTATTTCGATGTTTTCATAGGTTTCCTTCATATTAGTTGCATAAGCCAAAGGCACTGAAGGAAATTTGTTGCTATTGTGCAAAAGGACAGCCTTAAAACTAGTTTTCAAAGAGTCAATAAGCAATCTCCACTCTGTACTTATATGTGCATGTCCAAGTCTATCCATCACAGCACAGACATTATTACAATACACTAAATCATTTTCTTGAGAATAGTAGTTTTGAAACTCTGTATGAAGGTTTCGAAAAATACACACTTTAGTGTCACGATGGAGCAGATTCCAGCCTTAAGTTTAGAATCAAGAAGTTCTGTCTGTGTATTGGAGAGTTTTAAATCCAGTATGAGGTCATTTAGTTCACCCGGAGTTATCAGATGGGAATCCAATGTAGATGTGCTTCCTACATAAGTAGGATCATCATCTTCATTTGGAACTTCAATAGTTGCCTCAAGTACGAAATCCTCATTTACCGTAAGATGAGGAGGAGGTACCGGTACAGGTAATTCTGCACTGTGTGGAACTGGCCTAATTGCTGATGTAAATTAGGGTACTGTACTGTGTGGTTAGATTTATTGCTTATTTCTTTTATCTGTATCATACAAAAGTAGCAGTCTGAAGAATGATCTTTTGGTTCCCTCCAGATCATCGGTACTGCGAAGTTCATGTTTCGTCCACCATTTGCCCACCCAGTCAGACGTTTCACGCAAGTACAACAAATGTAGTGAGGAACCCAGTTCTTATCCTGGTCTCCTACACAGCAACCAAAATATAACTGATAACACTTCCTCACAAGTGGAGTAAAACATCGACGTTGTGATTTAAATATCAGCTCCCCACATACATAACAGAAATTGTCCGGTTTATTTACACACTTCCTCGACATCTTGTATCCTGTAAGGTATCACACACACACACACACACACACACACACACACAAACACACACAGGAATCTACACTCCATCAAATTCCCACAAAATCCCTCTAGACATTCCCTCATACAAAAATGGTGACATGGTGTACACATCATTGAAAACGTTTTATTGGAAGTCCAATGAGGTATAAACCGTGGTATATTGTAATTTTCGTGGAAATTATATGTGTTGAAGACCGACCCGACCCCACCCGTGACCCAAATTGACTGACCCGACCCGACAACCCGACCCGAGATGACCCGATTGGCCCGACCCAAAGTGACCCGAGTGAACCAACCCGAGGTGACTTAACCCGACAACCGACCCGAGTGACTTGAACTTACAATCTAACCAGTTTGAGAGAGCTAGAACTTTACAAAACTGCCACCAGAAAAAAATGCTGACCAATTCTTATGCATAACTCATTGTTTCGGCTTTTTTTACTTGTAGTATAATTATCCTCCTCCTCCTCCTCAGTGTTCTCCCATTAATAAACAGGCCAGTTTCCGTGAATTAGGTAAGAAGCTTCCATTTTTGCGATTTCCCGCTAATATCTGCCTCGCAACCCAACATAAAGTACCACCCTCCTTATTACAATCTATCAATTCCAACCTTCTTACACACTCTCGCTCTCCTGATATCACCCCCTTTACTACATCCCTCAAAATGCAATCCCTTAGCAAGATCAAAACTTGTGATCCGTCCATTTTTCGCTTTCTTATATCGTCTAATATTGCTCTCGTCTCTTGCATTTTTTCAGCATTTCCTTATTCGTTTTCCTCTCTACCCTGCTAACCTTCTTTATTTTACTCCACATCCAAATTTCCAAGGTTAAAATTTAGGCAATCAAGTTCAAAAGTCAAAATAAAATTTGACTGAGTTCTGAAGACAAGTTCTGAAGGCTAAAAGAATAAAAGTTCTGAAGACAACATTATTTTCTAGTAAGGAATGTATATAGAACTTCTTTTAATATTTTTTGCAGTGTAACAAACAACAATTTCATCACGTTAACATTCCGATTTTTCTATTTAAAAACAGCGTTGCTGTCTGATAGAATCATAAGGAACTAATTGCACTGAAATATCATTCTGTAGGGAATTACCTTTTATTTTTTCTTGATTAATTTATCTAGAAGATATTTGCAACGTTATATAAAATTAGCAAGTATTTTATTGCGGAGAAAGTCAAATCACTACTCCAGCAATAATAATAATAATAATCTGAAGGTGACCAAGAAAGTTCTGTCTCTTTGTGGAGGTCTGTGTTCAATTGGCCCTCACACCGTGAGTTGAATGCGAATGGATATAAGGTGAAGGTCAGTTGTTGGACGAGACGAGACGAGACGAGACAGAATTTTCATGAAAGGGTACGAGATGAGACAGAGCTCTTTCAATAGAAACATAGGCACTTTTCCAGACGAGACTATCTTCACGACACATTTTCGAAATGAGAATGCCCCAAACCAGGTCTCGTGAGCAACACTAGTGAGTATATCCAACATACTACTTGGTTGTGGCTGTTCAGATGCACCGTGAACGTGCGTAAGGACTGAGTGAACATGGGGCCTTCACAGAGCGTCATAAGGGCTTGTTTGCTGTACGAGTTCAAATTGCTGCTCCGCGGAGCGGAAGATATGACAGGCCTTTGGTGAGGGTGTCGTGACTACGCGGAGAGTGCAGTGGTATGACGGTTTAAGGACGGTGACGAAACACTCGAAGACGCACCACGTGCCGGAAGACAAACATATGTTCAAAATAAAGATCTTCGGGCAGCAATTGAGGCGAAGACAGACATGTGAGGAACTGGTACTACCTTTCAGTGTAAGTGGAGAAACCATTCTGCACCACCACCATCAACTTGGGAAGCACTGCAAGTTGGGTTGATAGGTCCTACATGATTTGACTTGGAGCCAGAAAGCAACGCGAGCAGACACCTGTGTTTCTTTGGTGTCTCGTCTGAGGAAGGAGCAATTTCTGAACAGGGTGTTGACATGTGATGGGAAGTGGGTCCTGTACGAAGCTCCACGGCGCCGTCATTGTTGGTTAGCATCCCATGAACCGGTTCAAAAACAGCCCAAGCCAGCACCACGCCAGAATAAGGTTCTCCTGTGCATTTTGTGGACTGCTCGAGGTATCGTCCATCGGGAACTGCTACCAGCTGGTCAGATCATCAATGCAACTGTGTACTGTCACTGTGTACTGTCTGGATCCAGCAGTTCTGAATCGCAAAGGGGTCCTCTTGTTACAAGGCAACGCTAAGCCCCACGTGGCTAAAATGACCCAGTACATCATTCTACGCCTTGGATGGAAAACACTATTGGATCCGCCATACTCCACGGACATTGTACCGTCCGATTACCACCTGTTCCATTCCTTGGACAATCACCTTAGAGAACGCCAATTCAAACAGCTAGTAGAGGTTCAATATGCACTTGATATCTTCTTCACTTCACGTCCCACCAAGTTCGACTGCGATGGAATCCATGGCCTTCCAGAACGTTTTCAGAAGGTCGTCGAGGCTGATGGAGACAATTTTTGATATTCCAGGTACGTCTTAGGTTACATACCAATGTTCGAAGGTGTTGGTGAAAAGGCGGCGGAACTTTCTTGGGCACTCTTAAAGTTATAATAATAATAATAATAATAATAATAATAATAATAATAATAATAATAATAATAATAAAAATAAAAAATAATAATAATAATAATAATAATGATAATAATGTGTCCTGCCCAAAGGCAGATGTTTGATCCGAAGGTCCATGGGTATTGATTCCAGCTCGTACCAAGTAAGTTTTCTGGTGGACAAACCCCATGTACATGGGTTTTCTCGGTGTTCTCCCATTTCCTCCCACTTTCTTCATTCAACCACTTCAATTATTTCTCATCATCACTGTCTCTCTTAGCGTTGGTGCATAACGTGGGACGTTAACTAGATATTTCTTTCAATTTCACTTAATGTGACATTTAACTTGACATAGAAACGCAGAAAGGAGAAAAGTCAGTAGTAATATTAATTACAATTACAATACCAATTAGTTAACATAGGGTAAAATTAAAATTTTATTACTATTTCACCTTCAATTAGTCACATTTATCATTCATTCACCAACTTCGAATTGAATTCCACAACAAAGCTCTTTATAGTATTCCGTATAGAAAATAAGTGAAGAATGTGACGACCCGACCCGAGTGACCCGACCCGACAACCCGACCCGTAACCCGACCCGTTTGAGAGCACTATCAGAGGGGTACTATTTACAGTACAATTTATTTTGTATGGTTTAGCATACTTTAAGGCTACCATACTTTTTGAAAACTGAAAAAACGGGACATCTTACAAATTAGTAATAAATATTGCATTTTGTATTAATTTTATCTTTCGAATTTTACTACAGTATCGCACTAGTTACACAACTTAAAATAATGTATTAATATAGTCCATACTCAGTGGCGTATTTAGGGGGAGGGCTTCCTTGCTCAAGCCCCAACCGAAATCTTACTTACTATAGTAAAATATATGAAATATCTTGCAGAATTTTCGTATTTTCAGGCAAAGCACCCCCGGAAGTTAGCAAAGCCCCTCCCGAAACAAAATCGTAAATACGCCACTGTCCATACTTAATCAACAGTGCTAAAAATTATTATAGAAGCTAGAAGCTGTTATACAATATAAACACAATCAGTGAACATACAATATTTAGGCAAAAATTAAATTTTCAATATTATTACGCATACCACCTTTACATGCTCTACATGTCTATAAAGAAAAATATCCAGATTTATGAAGTTGTTTCAAAATTTCAATAGGCTAATTTATTGTTGTTAGCCTAAAATGCGAACTAAAAGAAAGCAATTTGCATAATTGTTTTTCTGAAGCAGAAAAAAAAAATGTGTTTTCGGGGCTGGTCTGCAACGTCACAAGAATTTGTTGCCACCTCGGGGTATACATTCTTACTTTTAGTGATAAGAGTGCTACTTAGGAGGATTTAAACATTGAATGTTATATCCGGGGAAGCAGCGATTGCAATAATAATAAAGATTAGAATGAAATTGTTCCTATAGTATTGTCGGAATTGAAAGCAAAAGGAATAAGTCGATTTTATTATCTTTTCAGAAATTTTGATATGTAATTAATAATAATAATAAAGAAAAAAACAGGACAAGAAGGAAAATTTCTGCACACCGGGACAAATTTTAAGAAACCGGGGCGTATGGTAGCCTTACATACTTATTTGCATGCGGATTGTCAGTACGGAGCCACTACGTAGCAGAGTTGAAACAAAACCTCGTAAATAGGTTGCCAACTCAGGAAAACAAAATTACCGGCACACCCTCAAAATTATCTGTACAAATGAGAAACTGAAGACTGTATTGATCGTTATTATATTTACCAGCAATTGCCACTTGTTTAAAATTATCGAAACAGATGAATAATACTGGATATTAATCTTTATGTAACAATAGTTGATTCATAAAATGAAATTTATTCTATAAACTTCACTTCAAACAAAGGAAATTGCTTTAAAAAGTCATTTTCTACTCTCAATAAATGAATAAAATTCTTTTACAATAAAATATAAGTGTTATCAAATTTGTTATGTTAAATAAATAAAAAAAACTGCCATACGTTAAAAAAATATCGATAATGTATAATACAACGGAAATTTGTGTTTGTAAAGGCACTGTTGAAAAATTTCGATGTTCAATGTTATATTCTGGATTGCAGATTCCAAAATACCGGTCAGAAGGGGTCTAATAAGAAGTTTGTACCGGTCACCGGCCTTAATCAAAATTACAGCAAATACTGGCCTGTTAGCAACTCTACTCGTAAATCAGAATGCTGAATGCACCAAAATACTTCACCATGCATTCTATAGTTTCTGCAAAATGAGTTTAATGAAGATGATCATATAAAACAAAATACTGTGTTATAATTTTCCCTTTAACAGTCTACTTTGTGGATTTGTTATATCTTCCACTTATCAATTTCCTGTACGAGATGAGAATAACGGTTTCTGCGCAAGATAGAAAGAAAAAAATACATTTTTCTCATAAGGATTCAGTTCACGTAAGAAATAATGAATAAGTTTAATAATAAGAGCCGAGGAGTGAAAAACTAACTCAGCAAAAATGATTGTAAGTTTAAATATAAATATAAAAAAACAAAAAAAAAACATTTAATTCCATCATCGTTAGGATAAGATCAATATAGTGAATCACACGATAGTGTGAACAAACCAAACCACACAATAGTGTGAACAAAGTCCTGTTAGAAAAATACTCCATAAATGTGACACATTTTTTTAATGCTTCTACCATTTATACAAACCCTCACATTGTTTTCGTTCTGGCGGCGCCCCTAATAGAGTACAAACGAAAATTTCGCCTGCACATTTCTGTGCAAATGATGTACAAGAGATTGATATAATTTGTGATTGAATTGGATATGGTGGGGGCTACCATTTAGACAGCCCCACTTTGTTTTCGTTCTGGCGGCGCCATTAATTGTGTACAAACGAAAATTACGCATGCATATTTCTGTACAAACGATGTACAAACGATTACGAAAATTTGTGATTCAATTGGACATCGTGTGGGGAGCTACCACTCAGACAGCTCCCAGTTTGTTTTCGTTCTGGCGGCGCCCCTAATTGTGTACAAACGAAAATTTTGCCTGAACATTTCTGTAAAAACGACGTACAAACGATTGCGACAATTTGTGATTGAATTGGATATGGTCGGGGGCTACCACTTAGACAGCCCCACTTAGTTTTCGTTCTGGCGGCGCCCCTAATTGTGTACAAACAAGCATTTCGCCTGCTCGTTTCTGTACAAACGAAGTACAAACGATTCCGACAATTTGTGATTCAATTGGACATGGTGGGGAGGTATTACTTAGAAAGCACCCCACTTAGTTTTCGTTCTGGCGGCGCCCCTAATTGTGAACAAACAAACATTTCGCCTGCCCGTTTCTGTACAAACGAAGTACAAACGATTGCGATAATTTGCGATTGAATTGGACATGGTGGGGGGGGGGCTACCACTTAGACAGCCCCCTTTTTTCTGTTCTGTCGGCGCCCCTAATTGTGTACAAACGAAACTTTTGCCTGCACATTTCTGTACACACGAAGTAGAAACGATTGCGATAATTTTTGATAGAATAGAACATGTTGGTGGGGGGCTACCAGTTAGACAGTCCCCCACTTTGTTTTCGTTCTAGCGGCGCCCCTAATTGTGTACGAACATACATTTTGCCTGCACATTTCTGTACAAACGAAGTACAAACGATTGTGACAATTTGTGATTCAATTGGACATGATGGGGGGGGCTACCACTTAGACAGCCCCCACTTTGTTTTCGTTCTGGCGGCGCCCCTAAGTTTGTTCAAACAAACATTTCGCCTGCACATTTCTGTACAAACGATGCACAAACGAATGCGACAACTTGTGATTGAATTGGACATGGTGGGGGGGCTACCACTTAGACAGCCCCCATTTTTTCTGTTCTGGCGGCGCCCTTAATTATGTACAAACGAAAATTTCGCGTGCACATTTCTGTACAAACGAAGTACAAACGATTGCGACAATTTGTGATTGAATAGGACATGGTCGGGGGCTACCACTTAGACAGCCCCCAATTTTTTTCGTTCTGGCGGCGCCCCTAATTGTGTACAAACAAAAATTTCGCCTGCACCTTTCTGTACAAACGAAGTACAAACGATTGCTATAATTTGTGATTGAATAGGACATGGTGGGGGGGGGCTACCAGCTAGACAGCCCCCAATTTGTTTTCGTTCTGGCGTCGCCCCTAATAGTGTACAAACGAAAATTTGGCCTTCACATTTCTGTACAAACAATGTACAAACGATTGCGATACTTTGTGATTCAATTGGACATCGTGGGGGGAGCTACCACTCAGACAGCTCCCCACTTTGTTTTCGTTCTGGCGACGCCCCTAAGTTTGTTCAAACAAACATTTCGCCTGAACATTTCTGTACAAACGATGCACAAACGAATGCGACAACTTGTGATTGAATTGGTTTTGGGGGGGGGGGGCTACAACTTAGACAGCCCCCATTTTTTCTGTTCTGGCGGCGCCCTTAATTATGTACAAACGAAAATTTCGGGTGCACATTTCTGTACAAACGAAGTACAAACGATTGCGATAATTAGTGATTGAATAGAACATGTTGGGGGGGGGTACCAGTTAAACAGCCCCAATTTGTTTTCGTTCTGGCGGCGCCCCTAATAGTGTACAAACGAAAATTTGGCCTGTACATTTCTGTACAAACAATGTACAAACGATTGCGGCAATTTGTGATTTAATTGGACATGGTAGGGGCTACCATTTAGGGGAACTCCCTCGAGAGGAATCACTCTACTTATTTATTGCAAAAAGCAGAATTTAAAAATTCGCATTCGTCCAAAGTTATCGTGTGAAGTAACAGCCGTTTGTATGTACGTACTAATATTGATAAGTTCCACTACGCGATCCCAATTAATAGTTCATATACCCGCGCCACACACACACACACTAGCATTTGTACACACGAAAGTATACCTGGTAGTATCCACACGCTTACGCCGGAAACTAGAAACAAACAAACACACACACACACACACACACACACACACACACACAGGGACAGAGAGAGAGAAAGAGAATATCTTGTTGTACCTTTATACTGAATGCACCATTACTTACAAAATCAGTTAAAAAAGAAAAAAGTAAAAAGTTGTAAATGAAACTTTCAAAGATTGGTACAACTGCTGCGTGTCACACATAAGATTGTTCCATAATGATTGATTCGTAATATGATGTATATGGGTTTCTTAATGGTAGTATAACAAAATGCCTTCAAATTGACCACTAAATAAAAAGTGAAATTTATTTCTCAAATTTTGTAAAATCGAAGTCGGTGGGCATTATGGGAACAGTCTACAATAACAATATATGCAAATAAATATTAATATACTTCACGTTTTCCAGTGGGTGCAAGAAAGCTTCGAATAGTATTTGTTGCCACAAGCATTAGCTGATGTAAATATATATATATATATATATATATATATATATATATAGATAGATAGATAGATAGATAGATAGATAGATCGGGTGATTCCGTTAGTCCGTACCAGGCCTTTAAGTCGGAACCGGTACGAAGTTTGTACAAACTGGAAAACACGTATCTTATTAGTTGCAAAGAAAAACAGAGCAAAGTAAAAAGTTTCGCACCAGGGACCTAGATGGGGTCCAACTCAAAATTGCCAATGGAAAGAGGGGTCAAGTGGTATATCGCTTGAAATCTCTTGTAAAAAGAAATGTACAACCAGTCCCCATTCTATACGATCACCTATGCAAAATGGCGGCTTGTCAAAATGTCATCAAAATTTGCATTTAAAACAATATGGCCACCCCTATAAATCTGAAACGGGCAGCTAATGCGAAATACTGAAAAACAAGTGCCACATGATGTTCAAAGGACAACAGATCGAAGTAACAAATTTCGCCCCAGGTTCCCAAACGGCGTCCAACTCAAAATTGTCAAATTGGAAAGAGGGGTCTATTGGTATATCGTTTGAAAGCTCTTGTAAAACAAAAAGAAGCTACAACAAGTTCCGATTCTAAATGATCACCCTGTGCAAAATGGCGGCGGGTAAAAATGTCATCAAAATTTACATTGAAAACAATATGGACACCCCTATAAATCTCAAACGGGCAGCCAGAGGGAAATACTGAAAAACAAGTGTCACATGATGTTCAAAGGACAACAGATCGAAGTAGAAAATTTCGCCCCACGGTCACATGCAGGGTCCCCGACGGGGTCCAGGTCAAAATTGTCAAACGGAAAGAGAGGTCAAGTGGCATATCACTCGAAATGAAATGAAATTAAATCTTTGAGTTTTACGTCCCACGCTTATGCCGGTTAGGCTAAAGGAGACGGTGATTATGAGAAATGAATGAAATAGTGTAATGAAGAAAGTGGGAGGAAACGGGAGAACCCTGAGAAAATCCACGCACACGGTGTTTGTCCACCACAAAGTTCACTTGGCGGGAGCAGGGTTTGAATCCGAGCCCCATGCACCAGAGGTGAACGCTCTACCACTGAGCCACCGGCATATCACTCTAAAACTCTTGTAAAAAGAAAGAAGCTACAACAAGCCCCGATTCAAGTGTCGCATTATTTCTAAAGTACAACATATCATGATAACGGTTCTAGATATCCAGGAAGGGTCCACCTCCAATTAGCTGTTGTTTGGTTGTGCTAGTGGGAAGACCCTAACATTTAGAACAGCAATATTTCCGTGGTAACATACGTTTTGCGGTTATACTACTACAGAAATGTTCAGTCCTCTTTCGTGACACTACTGATATGTGTTGTCTTGTCTCGTCTCGTAGTCAACACTGGTAACATACACAGTATGGAAATGGATGCGTTATGGTGGACAGGTAAGCATATTATGTTGAAACGTCTGATGTTGTTCTAAGAATTAATTTACCATCGCATAAGGTAACCAGGATATATCATATTTACCTTGGAGACGGCTGCTGTCCGTTTTGTAACATATATGCACTTCTCACAGCACGTTTTACTGAAATTGTCGTCCATGTACAGCAAGTCAATGGTCCAGACGGCGATAATAATTATAGCCCACAGCTTCAAGCTCTGCCTCTCCTATGCTTCGAAATGTGATCATTATACATTGCCTCATATCTTCTGGTGTAGTTGGTCTATTGGTGTAAGCAAGCTCCTTGAGTCGATCCCAGAAATAACAGTTCATGCACATAAGGTCTGGAGACCGAGGAGGGAAAGGAGTATTGAACCAACTTCCTAACCAACGGCACGGAAATAGAGTATCTAATGTACCTCTGCATATACGAGCAGCATATGCTGGACAACCATCTAATTGCATCCACACATTACGCCGCACATGAAGTGGGATGTTTTCCAGCTGTTGCGGTATATGTTCTGTCAAGAATTGATGGAACAGAGCCGACATTAAATTTCCATCAATAAACCAGGGCCCAATTACATGTGTTCCAATAATACCACCCAACACATTGATACTCCAAAGTCTTTGTCCGTTGATCTGTAGTGTCCAGTGCGGATTTTCCGCAGCCCAATAATACGCATTGTGTAGGTTGACATGACTATCACTTGTAAACATTGCTTCGTCTGTCCACAGCGCGTACATACTGAAAAACGTTGGGTTCATCCTCCATTTCTGACGGACCCAATTACAAAACTGGAGGCGCTTATCTGTTAGTACCTGGAACAAGAAGATATGATACCGGTGGCGTTTAGGCTTCCACAGTATACCCAGTACACTTGTTTGACTAATTCCGCGATCCAGGGCAATATCTCTTGGACATGCATTAGGACATATTTCGACAGCAGCCAAAACATCAATAACGACATCGTTGTCATCTACAAGTCAAGCATGTTTGTGACCCCCATATTGAGGAGTTATGCGCCCTGTTTATTTCAGACAGTTTGCTAACCGTTGAAGTACATTATGGGAAATTTATTGGAAACCATGCGTTATAAATTCGGGATGCAGCTCTATAGTTTTGCCTACATTCCCCTAACACCATTAGCATGTCAAATGTCTCCCCGTTCGTATATGGAATTGTCCCAATTCAATGCTATCTTCAGTCGACACTGCACTAACACAAAATTTTAGGGTAGTGCGTGCTGCCTTCTAGAATAAAGTGGAAGCCTTCTGACACACACACACACAACTTAATTCGTAGCGTGTATTACATTTGCACAGCACAAATACTTCACTATAATTCGTTCAATTTACTGTGGATCACACTGTGTTCCAGCGCACCTCGCGTTCATGCCTTTCAATTCAAAGTTGTCTGTGACTGTTTCTCTCGAAAGGCGTATGTTTTGTACAACAAACATGAACCAGCAAATAGCACATCCAGTTGCAGTAATCGTTATCAAAGATGTGTATGTTTATTCATTTCGGTATTTCGTTTGAAGTTATACGTTCCACGACATTAATGTCTCATGAATTTCACTTTTACACGACGCATAAGGAAGAAAAGGGTAGGTAAGGACATGGCTGGAACCTTGCGTCAATCCCATTATTCGCCTGTTGTTACGGGGGAGCACTGAGCTTAAGATAGGTATACACACGAACCAGACTGTGCCATAATTCAAACCTAGATCGGGAATTGGAGGGGAAATACATTTACGAATGGAAATAACACAATAATGCGGAGAGAGTCGCAACGTGTCACTCGGAGATTGGCAAGATTTAAACGTCATTGGATAGCACACTTCAAGTCCAGAATACAGAACTATTTATTCCGCCGTTTTGAGTTCTGGGATGAATTAGGGCAAATGGTGCAAAACATGTCCCAGAGGAATGTTCGTTATAATTGCTGTACCCTGCAGAGTTATGATGTGAATCATGGAAACAAATCATCGCGTAGTGCACACAGCCGAAATATTTCTTCCGTTGCACAAGCCAGTCGGGAGAATACAGTGTCCAATTTCCTTGATTCCATGGTGTCAGAGGTCCGGGAGGGGAGAGGCCACGCTAAGAAGGAACATCACAAGTTGAAATTGTGCAAGGAGACTCAGAAAGAAACTGGGTAAACTAAATTATTTTTAGTAATGGGATCGCATGATCGATATTGAAATGTGGCCAACGTGATTGTTGATATCGGCATGTAGCTAATGGACAGATGCCAACATGTCCCACTACGGCTAGGACACCGTCCCACGTGCAAAAAATAGGAAAATAACTACTCGGATATCGAAGCTGAGGCCGTAGCTCCCAGTAGGATTCAAAACTGCGACCAATCGAGCGAAAGCGAGTTCTGTACCTCTGAGGTACGAGGGATCCTCACTTCCTCTATATTCATTTCTTTGAGGAGTACCGACTTTGTTTGGCAAGCGCTCTTCTACAGCCTCCCCACATGCTTGTTTCTTTCATTTTGATACTCCTGCTGCACAGTTGTAAACAATCAGAGCTTTAAGACATTTCTTTTTATTTGTCATGTCGTTTTATTTACCATATGTATGGTGTTAGAGCTGTAGTGTTACATGTGCCAAATTTGTTCATTTTCGTCTTTGTCTTGACATGTGCACTGTGTGTATAATACGAATTTCTGCAGTTATTTACCTATATTTCGAGTATGGCATATGTTCCAGAAGACGTGGGCCATGATACAAGTTTGTTATTTTCACGCTCTATCAGAATTTGAATCACGGATTAAGAGATTTCTTTTCATATGTGTTGACTGTGGGACAATGTCCCAAACAAAGAGGGACATTGATACAATCGTGTTCTAGGTACGTTCTAACAAAAAGTGCACCAGATGTAATAGCAGAATATACAACGTAATTTTCCTAGCCTTTGCAAGTGAGACGGTGTTCCAACAGTAGTTGGAGATGTTGACATTTGTCCATTAGCTACATGTTGATATTAACACATACATTGGACACATTTCAATATCGATCATGCCATCCCACTAGTGGCAATAATTTAGTTTATCCACTGTCTCTGTGAGTCAACTTCCACAATTTCAACTTGGCCTCAGTTGTTGCGTTTTTATTGGTATGCAACCATGTACATTACATTACATCGGTTTCAGGGAATATTATTAGTGAATTGGCAATGACTTTCATGTTCTCGATACTATTCCTTACATTTCCGACGCTTTGAACTCACGTTTACGTAGTATGAGTGCATTTTTTCTGGACATTTTTGTCACGTGTTTCGTCACATGTGAATCAACCTGCTTCATCTGTTGTGCTCCACCGACACTCCAAATGTCTCCCTAGAGCATTTCAGTACAAATTCGCTACACTTAATACTCAGAAGGTCACTGTTGGTCAGCATTCTTACTTGACGATTATGCAACCACACACAACGGGAATAGAGGTCTTCGCCATTTTGTATTTCTTCCATATATCGGCTTAATACAAACGAATTATTGTTAACTGCTAAAAACCATAACAATTTATATTCATTTAGACCAATTTTCATTTGACAGATTATCCGGGACTCCTATGTTCCTTTTCAGAATCCCTTGTGCGTGTATGGTAGGATTGTGAAACATGCAAAATTCAATAAAGCAGTTATGATCTTTTCAGTGAATTTTTACCCGCCCTCTTTACGTTAGAATGATTCCGAACTATTGGCGTCCGAAAGTCATTTTCCCATGCTTTCGGCACCTTGTAGATCCGAAACTATGTCCGATAGCCGAAAGTTCAAGATAACTTTTTTTTGTCTCAGTGGCAGGAGTCACCTCTCAAGAGTTGTAACATTTATTTTGCAACTCTCTCTCTTTCTATATATATATATATATATATATATATATATATATATATATATATATATATATATGTGTGTGTGTGTGTGTGTGTTATTTGTGAAGAATATAACACATATCATATGGTGGAGGTTAACTTGGATTGTCCAAATGAATTGTGCTACTAAAAAAATATTTCACAACTGGTGCGTGGGGTCCCCGGTTCGATCCCAGCTCGTGCCAAGTGAAATTTTTGGTGGACGAACACCGTGTGCTTGGATTTCCTGGGGGCTCTTTAGTTTCCTCCCACTATATTCATTCCACCATTTATTTCAACTCTCATCGTCACTGTCTCCCTTAGCCAACCGTCATTAGTGTAGGACGAAAAACTCATTTCATTTCATTTTTACACAAAATATTTTGCAGGAGCACTATAAACATGCATTCTACTGTTTCGAAACATTTAAAGGTGTTAACTCTTTGCGGCAAAGATAGTAAATCTTTCGTTTAGGAATATAAAGTAGCTGTTAAAAAAATATAGAATAAGAAAGAATATATAGAATAAGAAAGATTTTACAATCAACCTATTAACCATGGGACACGAATGATAGCTATTTATAAAAGAAACTGTAAAATTACAACATTGTACAAGGAAAATTGTAATAATATATATGGAAATGTGAAGATAGTGTTAAAAACATGTATATGTTATATAGCTTAAAACCCTTAATGTATAATTTCCAACAGGGTGTATGTTCAATCGAATTTAGTATAAGAAAATATATACACATTTAGAAGTATATGCTACAAAAATTGAAAAGAACATAAATGCATTAACTTGGATTAAAAACAAAAGGTGCATATTAAACAATGATGTAGAAGAAATTCATTGTGGTGCTCTAACATAAATTAAGACGAATCGTTCTCCTTTCTAAACAGTATTGAGACTTATTTACTACAGCTAGTAAAATTTGTTCTGCATTATTTGATTATTGGTATTATTTATGTTTCCCTGAATTTAATAGTATGTGCTGTTCCGTCGTAGTTACAATGAATTGTGTGATAAACATATTTTTGTTACCTGTTTTGGAGCAAAATGTATTTGAAAGTATCATTTATAGCACTGTAACGTTCCGAGAACATCCTTTTTTCATAATATTTGAAAGCGTTATTTAAGCCTTACATTTGGTAATAATCATATTTTTTCACCTTATTCACTCTAAATACATAAATTTTCACTTTTGAATTGGGGCTGACTTATAATCCGGGAAAACAGAATATTCTTCAAAATCCTTTCTTCCTAATATGACAGACATTTTCATACACACTTAATCATATAATAACTGAAATATATTTAGAAATGTTATGATAGGCAAGAAAGCATATAGTTTCATTTACTGCAGTCAGATTCACTGTCCATCAGATTTAAGTAAAATCTTGTCCGTCTTATGGAGGTCATAAGGTGACAGTTTCACGATACTCTCAGAAAAGTAAAAAGATTAATTTTTCAACCTTAAAGTGAAGACCATTTGTGCTTTTACCCTATCTGAAGAATTATGCCGTCTGTAATTTTGGAGATAGGTGTATTAGTTTGTAGTAGATTAGTTCTGAATATTATATAACTTTGTTTGTGATACTTGCTGTATCAATTGAAGGGTAAAGGGAAAAAGCACGGAAGGTTCATGTATGTGTTTTATCGGGTGCTTTGTCCTATTTGTTCAACACTCTTGGTACTATTAAACTCTCTATGCCATGCATGTGTAGATGTAGAAATGTACATGTAAAATGGGGCAAAATATTTAATAACTCTATTCCTTGTACCCGGTTTTCAATATTAAGACGCCGTTTTCTCGAAAATGTAGTTTTGTGACATTCTTTATTTTATTCCCTTTCCCTTCAATTTTACTTTTCTGTGTTCGGAATAAGGAAAGAAGTTTGGAGTATAAAGTTTAGGTCGTTGGTTTCACTTTTTGCATAAATTTTTTATAAGAATTATGTAACACTTTATGCCTAATATTTTGCACAAATGTTAGAAGTAAAATGAATCGTTTGTAAAAAAAAGGCGTAATTTGACCTTACCATATTTGAGATATTCAGCGTTTAAATTATATAATAAATAATAGTGTTAATACTAATCTTCTGTTGCCACTCTGGCAAAGAAATAACATTATTTTAATATCAAAAATAATAATATATTAAAAATATATAACTTCACTTACTCTTCTTTCCATTCAAAATCTACTGAACAAATAGATAACGCACAGGGTGTCCAATTATGAATTTCGCGAACTTTAATTTCATAAGTAACTGAACTGTAGTAGTACTTGCTCCACAAAGAATGTGCTGTGATAAAAGCCATCAACAGCATGCAAACATATATAACAATCCAAACAATCCTGGAAGATATCGAACAATAACGCATTATCTTTTTTCAAAATAAAATTATTATATTTTCTAAATTATTAATTAAATCAAAACTAAATAACGAGTTCATCAATTTTAATAAGTATTTATGTTTTTGTGTTACGGAGCCCAGTAATAATATATTTAATGTTAGTAAAAGAAGTAACATATGCTTTAAAAATGGTGAATTTCTTCCTCCGTTATCTTTTATCTTAGTGATAGGGTTATGTACGTGAATTACTAATTAATGTTGGGTAAATGTTCTACGAATTGTGTTCGTTATTTATAAATATCATTAGCTTACTTATTCAAAGTCTCTACTATATTTTTGGAGAATTGTAAGCGTAATTAACAATCGGATGATATACAATATTGTCTGTCTCAACAAGTACATAGTGGCACGGAACGTCTTCTACTTTTATTTCCATTCGAGTAACTTATTCAAGAAACCTCAATAAAATGAGTACTCGGGAAAACCTGTGTATTAAAGTATTCGAAGAGTGCAATTAACTGAATTACTTCCTTTATGTGTCAAAACATTCCCTAATAATATTGCAAAGGAATATTATTCGTAACGTACAAAAAGTATATCGATGGACTAGGTTATTACTTCATGCACGCCATTAATTTCATCTGCAGGTTAAGGCAGGTTGAAGTCAGATTAATGTAAATTGCATCACAAGTACTGTTAACATCATAAAATATATTATGTAGAACATTAAGAAGAAATTTCTTATTGGTGAAGAATTAAATTACTCCTTCAAAAAGTTCTCATCACCTTAAATTTAGTTACTTATCCATTTTCTAGATTAGTATATTCTTTTCCATTTTTAATCGCAAGTATTCTTAATCACTTTTATTTAAGAATTCATAGTATTTTATTATAATGTATTCTTGAATTTCTTTTGTAGAATCACTTAGTACTTTGTGGTATTGTGTACTCTATAAATAACTCCCAAAGAACAGAAAAGGGAAATAATATTTCCAGTTATCACAGAATTAAGGAAAAAATCACTAGAATCCATGTTTTGCACTTTTGTTTAAAATATTACATTACAACCATTGAAATCCTAACCAGTTACAACGTCCAGGTATGCAGCTTGAATGGTTTTAATATAGGCTTTCAGAGCAATTTTTGGGGTTATTTTCTCATTTTTTTGCATTCTGGTGCACATAGGCGATTTTGAAGTTTGAGACTCCTCATGGCTGAGTGATACTATTTGGTTTCAATGTCATTGGTTCCTGAAGGCATTATTATTATTAGCCACAAGAATCATACAATTATGAATATTGATGATAGGACAGAGAAGAACTTTGGAAACGTCACTATTCCAACGAATAAGTAACATTTCCTTTGGAAGAGAATAAAATCGTGTAGTCATGGTTTTATATTTCTATGCTAGTTAGAGAAATTGAAAATTTGGTACTATAGAAGTAATATAATGTTTGATTTCTATAATAAATTGTCCGCAATTGAATGAAAAAAATATGTTTTAAAGATAGAAAGAAAAAATGGAATACATAAATTCAGCAAGTTGAAGGCTAATGTAACAGATATGTAGTAAATGCTCTGGATTGTATAAAAGATGTGTGTGTGCAATGAGGATGTTACGTCAAAATAAGGTGGTGATTTTACCTTCTCCTTCTTAAGAAGTTGAAGTCCATTAGCTATTTTTGTTATATGTATGTTTTCGAAGGATATTAATCTTGTAGAATCGTGAAATTAAGGACGCGTTTGAATGTTCTGCATTGATTTCCGTACAACAGTGTTTCCAAACATTCGGTTATTGACATTTACAATACATCAACACTGGTGAGATAATCTTCACTGCTCTTTGGTCTATAGTAATTACTACAACTCAGGATCAGGGACACTAGAAATTAATTACTGTACTGAATTAATCACTGTAATCAACAAGGTAATTTAATGTGAATCTCATTGAACAGAATGTATTCTTGTTAGTTTCTACAGTTGTGATTTCACAACATTGAGATTCAATTTCTGACATGGTTTCAATCCTTCCCCAGTCAACAGGGTTTAGCTCATGTAGCATCAGTTAAATAGCATTGAACTGAACATTCTAGTGTGGAACTATATGAGGAATTGAATCATTTCTTGCATGTATCCTATTAAAAAATGTCTGCTCCCTTACCGTTTTGATCTGCTATGAAATCTACTAGCATTGGTAAAGTTGTGTTGGTTGAATCCGTTGCTTTTGGAAACAGTATTGACTTGGGAGTGAAGATCAGTTCCGTTAACGATGAACCTAGAATTATCTATTTCTCATTATCTAATATATCGTCTTATATTTACATTATTTACAGGCACTTGTCTCCATGCTTTATTCTTTGCATAGTTATTTCATAAAATTATCTTTGTAGTATGTTGTAATTCTAGCTGAGTGTCAAAGTTCTGTACTGTTAATAGTGAATTGTAAAAGCTAGATTGGGTTGGTATTAAGATTTGTTGCAACTTGTATGGTAATTAAATCTAATTGATGCTATGTCGTCTTCTTATAGTGACTGCAACAACTTGTGTAGCCTGGGCTTTACACAAATCATAGAACTTCTTTCCTTCAAGTGTGATGTATCGGAAGAATTCGGTACGATTCTTGCAGCTGGCTTCCGAACGCTCATTTGAGAAAAAGTGGAACAAGATATATCAAAGACCGAAAAAGAAAAACAGCACCAAAAGAACAGTAACAATTGTTCAAATTAAACTGTAACACTTTTAGAGAAACATCAAAATTAACATATTTAAACCAGCAAACAGTAAAAATTAAACATAATTTTGGTACTATATAAACCGACAATTGTAGAAACGAAGGATAACACATGATTATTAATAAGTGTTTCAGTCCTCTATACTTAGATTTTGCCATAATCCCAGTCACACAATAATAAACAAAAATATCATTTTATACTGTATATGTCTTTGAAGTAGCAATTATTAACATTCAGAAAATGTTTATATTTATTTTAGATAAAAAATTTCGTCTAGCTTGGGTGAAGATGGGAAGGAATTTAATATGCTAATGGCATTGCCTCTTTGTATGGCTAGGCTTTGATTAATAAAGATATAGCGCAAAATTGATGCTATTATTCTTTACCGTGGTTGATTTGATTCAATAATGTTTAGTCTTTATGTGTAGTATTAACAATGTTCATGATGCTATTATCTATCTTGCAGTCGTAACTTTTATTTTAGATTTGCGCATTTCTATTTGCTAACGTGAAGTTATTCTTAAAATTAGCAACCAAAATATTCTTTTAACTCTTATTGCTACGAGAAACACTTTAAAGTCTTTAAAGTATACCGAACAAAGTGGCAAAAGCACATGAGGAAAGATTTTAAGATAATTAGAAATATTGATCCACGCTAATCCACATTCCTATACTTTGCTATAAATATACTTGCCGGTAGTCATCTTTTTATCCGTAAAGTTTACCCGTAAATATGCTAATTAGTGTTATTAGGTTTTACATATGTTATTTCTGTAGAATTTATGTGCTCACTTCTTTCCTCATCCATTTCACTTTCATTGCCTGAGCTGCTATCCTCCCTAACAGTAATTCCAGGTTATGTTCTGTCTTAATTGCACGTCTTGGAAGTACCTGCTGCGATTCGAGAAGGTTTAGAATGTGCTACGACACCTGAATATCTTCTATACCTGTAAAGTTCATGTCTGCCATATTGGAATTTACTTTCGATGATGCAAACATTTCTCTGTAGTTCCGAGATTTCTGCAGAATTGGGAACTACTCGTGTTTCAACACCATCAAATTTGCATTTGAAACTTTGGGATGGCTGTCCTTACTTAGCATTGTGGAATTGTTCAAATTGTTCTATTTTAGTAGCGTTTGATCAGTCTAATTGCCGTGATTGGGCATTTATATGTTCCCCTGATTGTGATCGCGATTGTTCCAATTGTTCTAATTTTTCACCTATATGTCCCACTGGATGAATCTGCGATCGTCCTAATTGTCGTAATTTGTAAACCAATCATTCACTCATCTGATGAATAAAAGTCTGGACGACAACATTATGAGCTAGATAAGGGTTCTTCACCTTGCATATCTGGGACAGATTACGAATGCCTCATGATTTGTGAATAATATATTTTAGGTTCATTTCGTAATAATATGTAGTTCGTGCTTAGTAGACATATTCTTCTTTAATAGTTCCAACAGAATTATCCTAAGCAGGACCTCCATTAAATATATGACAATATATATACAGGATTCATTATGAAAATAATGAACATTGCTTTAGAAAAACTGCTTTACTGTTCCGATTGTTACAAATCTTTAAAATTCTTCCAACTACGCTCCTTCTGCATCGATACACTTCTGCAGACCTTTTTTCCACGCCTGGAAAGCATCTTTAAAGTCCTCGTCTGGAATGGCTTTTAAAAACCTTGTAACATAGGCTTGAATGTTCTTTACGAAGTATCAATTTTTCCTTTGACGTGTCTCTTGAAACTGGGAAACAAAAAGTCACTAGGAGCCAGGTAAGGACTATAGGGGGTGGGGGACCACAGGGGTTCTGCTCCGGGCCAGGAATTCGATGACGATGAAGGCGGTGTGACTTGACTCATTGTCGTGGTGGCGTCTCATTGAGTCTTTGATGTCACTTCGAACGCGTGCGACCCAGCTTTTCAGCTTTCTTCCGTATGTTTTCTCTTTGGTTTGAAATACACCTGTGAAGTCGTAAAAAACTAGAATGAACCAGTGGAAGGTTCCAGAATATTGGAAAATAGTTACCTGCGTATGATGATTCGCGCCGCACCCCCACATTCTGCAATCACAACAGACGCTCAGTGCTCCTTAAACAGTGTTCAAGTGATAGGAAGTGAAATGAAGAAGTGCAGCAAGCACTACAAAGCCGTGGCTGCGAGAAAAGGGCACAGAAGACGCTCTGATTGCCGTCGCACACAGGAGCTCATGCAACAATTGCAGGAAAATGTGAAGGAGGACCCAGGTGAGTGAATCCGGGCTTTAGTGCTAAAAATAGTTGTTGCTCCGTCAATCGTGACGGTGGCTTTGAAAAAATACCTTGAGAGCAAGACTTATCACCCTGCCATACTGTTGGGAAGACCCTGAAGTAGTTGTCTAAGAAATTTCACGATTTCATCGGTCCTGACATCTGTCCCTCAAACATCTTGGATTGCAATCCTATGAATTACAATGTGGAGTTCGTGATAGAGCAACTAACCAACCACACTTTCTGCACCACTAAGACCCAGGTGATCGACCAGATTCAATAGTCATTTGCAGCTGTCCCTTGGGATACCGTGAAGGCTGCAAGCTCCAGATTTCAGAGCCCCCTTGAGGCTGTTCTGCACGCGAACGGTGTTTTCCTTCAGTAACTTTCTTTGTCTGGTTTCTTTATTCTGTACCCTTTACATGAGATCAATACAATTCAGTTTGAAGAACTTAATACCTGTTTATTACTTCCACCCACAAATGTCAAATTTATCCCGAACATCCTTTGTACCGTTAAGTTCACCTTTTCCTTCAGACTATGTTGTATGAACTATGTAGTTGCAACATTGAAACATTCTACTTTCAACATGTGGCACCACGTAGCGTAGTCTCTAAGGATCTCGCCTTCGGTGCGAACAATCCCGAGTTCCATGCCCGATGGGGGCACTTGGTCAGAAAAGTGTGAACAGCTTTTTCAGGCCAGCTATACTGAAGGAGGTTCTTCTGAATTTTCCTCATTCATAAAAGGGCAATGCCGGGATGGTACCTACTGTATACTGTAGGTTCAAGGGCACTTCCTTCCTTCCCCAGTTCTTTCTTCCTGCCCTTTCCCCGATTGCCATAGATGCCAAAAGCCCAGATATCTAAAATCCTAATCTAATTTGAACATCCTTTGTAATAATAAAATGAATGTTTAATACTCTCTTTCGGCCCGTTCATTGTGCATTTCTAAAGACTTCAATTACACTAGGTATGGCAATTATAAAAAATGTTTGCAAATTTTCACAATTCTCCAGAAAATGACATTAGATATCTCAAGAATGTTCATCTTTGCTCTAAAAAATGGTTTTGCTTATCTATGCTTAATAGAACAACCGAACATATGGTGAAAGACGAAATATAAAGCAAACTTTTCCCTTACGGATCTCACTTTTGTACCTATAAATGAGGTCTTGGGGACCCTCGGTCAAAAAAAAAAACTCTTTTGGGACAGCCATCTAGAGTGAGATTTTTCCTGAGTTGCGCCCATTCACACCTGCCAAATGCCAAGATGCTACGTACCATAATAGTCCTATTACGCTTCGTTTTTCCCCACCCTTTTTCCTTTCCTTCCATCGGATATCGTGCTCGCCGAGGGACATCATCCTGGACATAGGTGACGGTAAATTGTCTTAGATATAGACAGCCCAGAAATCTAATACCTAATTATCCTAATTCCAAAAAAATGGTCTCATTTTTACTCTTGAATGCAATTACTACAATTGTAATGTTTCAATATTCTGCAAGCAGATGTTATGGACCATTGGCGATAGGCAAAGTCATTCAAGCTCCCATCCTTCATAGGAAAAACAACTATCACCTAAGTAACAGAAACAACAATATTCTAAATATCACGGTTTTTCGCGAAATACCTTCTGAATCTCAAGAGCAAAAAAAACTCACTCTTTACTCAATATCCCTTCAGAATGTTCATTTCGCAAAAATTAGACCATACTACAGCCTAGAAAGAAAGAAAAATTATTTTACAAAATTCCAAGGTGCAATCGTAAATTATATCTAGAGAGGCCTCTATCTACGGGGTACATGGGGGAGGCTTCCGCTAAGAATTTGGTAGTGGGCTTGCAAATTAACTATAGTATGGAGATGACCTATAATATGATTGGATCTAAGTCCTTCTAACTTCTACTGGCCTCCCTACATTTCCGCACTTGGTGCGGACCTCTTTCTGGGGAATCAATGAATACTAGAAACTACCGATGTCCTTTAGAAACCCTTAGGAACTACATTTTGTAAAACTCTACCATAACTATATTCGCTACAACTAGAGAAAAAATTAAAGTCATTCGATTTCCTACTTAGCAAATAAAGTATTCTGTTATCTAGAGACCACGATGCTGATCAGGAGCAGGTTTTGCAAAATTACAAACTCATAGATCACATACTTTTAAACATATAATTTTGAACATGTCTCGATTGGAAAAGAACTATTTACCACCCAAATTTTTCTTAAAAGTGTAATTACGCATGTAATGAACAGTCTCAAGTGGAAAAGCAACAATGGACTCTGCTGCCATGTAGTCATGCACTTTGATCGTTCTACATCCAATATAATCAGAAGTCTAAAGTACGGTATAAAAATATTTTCAAAGTCCTCATTCACTTTATGAATTCACATCTACCCGAATTTCATCTCATCTAATGTCTAAGATGCAAGGGTAACATTCCTGCTAAAGCTTCAGATTTCTACGAATAGTAGTTTCGGAGATATTCTCATGGGTGAATTAGTGGACATACTATTATTTACAGGTTGCAAGAATAACATTATCCAACTAACTTTATGGTACTACTAATAATACTAAAAGTTGTAGTAATACTATCACTACTACCCTACTACCACAGTAATAATAATAATAATAATAATAATAATAATAATAATATAATAAGAACAACAATAATGATAATAAGGAAATAGTCGTAGAAACGAATAAGTAATATCTAAAACGAATAGGTATGTGTTTTATATGTAGAATTTAAAAATTATAATAGTAATTATCTGCTGCTCGTTTGCTATATTTCTTACAATAGAAACAACTATTTGAGAGATCAATCTTCGATACCTTGCGTATATAGGTAGAACTAATTATATTTCATAAGAATATAACCATTATATATGGACAAAAATACTCCCAGGTAATCTTCCTGAATTTTTTTTGCAACATTGGAAACAATATTGGAACATTTAGAAACAATTAGACACATTAAGGGCTTTGTGTGATGGTTCAGTTCAGGTTTTAAATGAGAAAAACCGATAAATAGACAATAAAAATAACTAATCTAGTGTAATTACGAACCGAATTATCTACAAAATGTCATTATGAATTATTATCCAATGTAATTAAGTATCATAAATCTCAACATACCTGACAATCCAGTAAGATGAAGATGTGACATGTATAATGCCATCAAGAGTTGACAAACTAAAAAACTCTTGTACCGCCTGACGGTACGACTCCCAGGCATTGTATGCAGCGTCTTTCACTATTTGTATTAATCTGTAAAATTGCTAATATGATTTAATGTTTGATGGGATTTGGTTACAAAATATATTTTACTAACGAAACATATAAGTCTGTATGTGAAGAATTAAAACATAGATGAGTACCTCAGAAATATTAAGAAAATACAGATGATTACTTAAATTCTATGCTTTAGAGATTATCCCTTAATTCTTTGCCAGAGTTTGGTAGTTGAAAGTATACATCAAAGCAAACAAAAATTGATACGAAAAAACGCAAAAGTGGTGCTGCTTCAGAGTGATCAGAGTGGGAAATTTGGCGGTAATTTACTTTGATATGCTATAGCACAAACACGAGAGACATTGACACGGTCGTTGTGGAATTGCACACAATAATTTATAGTTGTGTTTTCCAATAATAGAAAAGACTGTAGACCAATTGTGCACGACATTCCAAAAACAAAGTTGTGGATTCCATCTTATGTTTTGAAATAAAACTCGTTCACAATGAGCTGCAACGGAAAGAGTAATTAATATTAACGTAGACTTCATCTGTGAAATGTTGATAGTGGAAACAGAGTCAAAGATACCAAAGGGAAAATTGTGGACTTGGTATGGTTAGTTACATAACAACAAGCAAATTCGTTTCAACAATACCATAAACATTAGTGTATTATAGAAGTTGTGATTAATTTGTTATCACTGCGTGCAACATTGCACTTTCTATTGTTATTACAAGAAAAAAGTTGGGAGTCTTTTTTGTAACACTATGTTGTTGAACCAAAAAAAATAGTATGTTCTGTGTCTTGTATTAATGAGTTGACAATCCTGTCATTTACATGGTGTGCACTAACTCATCCAACAGTGGAAATGGCATACGTTCTTTGAATGTTGGCACTAACACTAAACTGCATGGTTGATACGTGAAAGGAAATTATTACGCCTGAAGCACAATTCAATATATGCTCGTGGTCATAGAATGGTATCTTGAAGGTATGAAGTAACAAACGAGTATACTACACGGCAGGACTCATTCCAGTAGAAAAGAAGACAGAAGTTGGATGTATACAGTACAATTCAATCATGTTAAATTTGCACAAGCACCCACCCCTGGAAGAAACTGCGATAGACACTATAGCAATGCTGGAAGTATGTTTGCAATAAAATATACTTTGAACACTCATAGGAGAAACACTGGTCAGCAGATAAGTACGTGATAATTACAAAGTTCGAACCGACGAGTACGCATTACTATGTTACAAATGATCTAACTCCGGACCCCATTGCTTCAAACGAATTGCGCTACAAGAGCGGGTGGTATCAACACAAGCAGGCAGGCACGCACTGATGCACCGACAGCGCATGTTCACAAAGACGAGATCGGATCTGGTTGGTATGTCTCGATTTCCTCTTCTCTGGCTGCTACACGTGGCCCTATGACAGCCCTTGTGAAATTCGGAGTATGCACTTCTTGTTGAAACCACATGTACATTCAAATTCCAAGAGTAATTGCTTCTATTAACTTCGGCAAAAGGTTAAGTAGTTATCACTGGTGAGACGTGCTAGGGATTTTTTGGTCTAATTAATCGTATACTTCTAATACCTGCCCTTACGTTAATTCTGATTTTTTTCTGTAATGCGCTCTCTCGGACACCATTAAGATTTTATGCTGCACTCATGTGAATATTTACACAGTTAACAAACCTAATATTAGAAAAGATCTCATTATCAGTGAAGAGTATCAGTTGGAGAAATGGAGGATAATCTGAACAGCGCTGTAGAACTAATTGACAGAAGTACGCACATGTCTCTAAATCTACTACGACTGAAATTTGAACATGCGCAAGATGATATGCATGCAAGTGCTCTAGTATAAAACCAGACAAAAGGTTGTTTTGCTCTCAAGTTATTTGCCATGCGTCGGATGCTCCTCACCTTCCACACGTCTAAGCACTTTTTCTTCACACTACGGTGTTCGTTAATACCACGAAATTCCACATTCGATTCTGTTGACTGTCAATTTAACTGCCTTCCTATGCCGATGTTATAGTCTATTACAAATAATACTAGACGAGCACGTTACAACGGTCTTCACCACACATCAATTAAATTTATGCATATTAATTAAATTTGAACTCGGCCATTGCATTAATCTGCATGATCAGATCAACAAAGATTGTTCACTAGCAACAATCGTGAAGGACGCTGTTTTAATTTAGGGAAGATTGTACTGATAGGTGTACGTTATGTCATGCGCAGGGGTTCGCTGCATGAACTTAATACGCACCAGTTGGAAAACCATGTGAGAATTCGTGTCTTTCTTGTACTAATTTGCTGCCCCTGTTGATAGATGCACTATATGGTAACATGGAATACAAAGTCACAAGCAGGATTAGACATAAGAAGCACTCGAAAGTTAGAACCAATAATAATTGTTTATTAGACATATTTTTCTTCTAATTAATCTCATTCCTGCCATTCATAAGACTGTTGTATTATCTGTTCATCTTTCTGTTAGAATGTTACATCGAATAGAGATACATACACTCCACTATAATCAATATAGATGGCAAATTGGGTTTGTGGCTCAGTTTATGATGAATAATGCCTGTTAAACTTAAGTGATAAGGCTCGCATAGTTCAGTCATTGTATTTTCAACGAACACTAACTGTATTACAAGAAAACTTTGTTGTGTGACATGCAAAATGTAGGAAGCATTCATTTTGTGTATCTTCCTGGCACAGGTAAATAAGAAAATTGCTGTATACTATCGACGTGTTGTTCTGTGTCCGAGAGTGTTACTAAGATATGATCAAACATTTTTGCAAAAATCCCAAGTTCTAGAAACAAATGAAGAGAGTTGACACAGTAGTGAGTCTAGTCACTTAAGGTTTGGTGGTTTTGAAACTTAGCTTGAGATATGTCACTCATTATTTCACATGTCCCTGTGCATTGATGGTAACGCTTCTTGCCTTCTAGGGAAGGGGTCTCGTGTAGGTTTTCCACCGTTGTTTTCAGCTCTACTGGAATTTGGTCTGCTTTGTAGTATACTCGTTTTTTACCTCATAATTTTAGCCTATTTCTATAGAACAAATGAACACAGGCACTGAATAGTAATTTAATTGTTCTTTCATTCACGTACCAGAACATAGAATTTTGTGAAGTGTTTATATTCAAACAACGTATGACATTACCGGTGTAGAACCCGTCAGAGTACAGGAAAAGTTATATCACACAGACGATAAGTGTGACAACACATTAATACAGGGCATTGAATATATCAATTTGTTGGTTCAACAACTAAGTACTACGAAAAAGACTCCGTACTTCTTTATGGCACTACCAATGAAGATGTTAACGTCTCATGCATTGGTATCAAATTTATCTCACCTTTAATGATAACAAATGTTTCTGGTATTGCTGAAACATGTTTACCGGTTGTTATGCAACCACTCATGCCAAACTGACAATTCTCTATACTATATCTTTGATAATGTTTGAATTATCCGTATGGCGTAGATGGACTAATGTTGTTATTTATACTATTTTGTTTCCAGGTGATTGTGACCGAAATTTATTTTCAAAAATAAGCGGGAGTCCACTGCTTCCTCTGCGGAATCTCTAAAGAACTATCCTAGAGTTCTGATTTTGATATGGTTGGATACTATGCCCATAACTTCCTGTGTATAATTCCTCACCAACTGTGTTAGTTTCATTCGTATAATTTCTACAGCATGCTAAGATCCAGCGCCTCCAGTTTATCCACTCTCTTACTCGTAAATATCGCAACTTTTGAGTTTATGACCATATATTTTTTGTTTGGTTCTCTACTTTCAACCCCCGATTGATATCATAGAAATTGTAGTATACTCTTTAAAAGTATGATAACCCTTACAAAACATCTAAAGAGGGGCGCAGTGGCACAGTAGCAGGGCGTTCACCTCTGGCTGCATAGGATTTTAATTCAATCTAAGCTATAGCCAACTGAACTATGTTTTCATAAACACCATGTGCGTGGGTTTTCTCGGTATCCTCCTGTTTCCCTACACTTTCTTCATTTCATAATTTCCTTCATTTCTCATCATCACGGTCTCCTTTAGAACAGCCGACATATGCGTGGGACGTAAAACTAAAAGTTGTAAGATAAAAACTTCTATATGTGACCATCTCTATCTGACGACAAATGTGATAGCAAAACGGGAAAGTGAATTTAAGAAGTGGTTTCTGTAACAATTGCAGTGTGTGGCTATTAATCAACTGAGCTCCTCAATTACCCTTCCATTCAAATTACTTGTAAAAATCCTGATAATCAATATTTTACGGTTTCAATGTTGATCAACATAGGACAAGAAATTATGGGTATCTATTACAGCTTGTTGACCTTATATGTTGCTATAAACCAATGTTGTAGATATTGACGGATTCTGATTTTAATTATAACATTCATAAAAGAAAAATGAGACCCGTAACGATATATTTTCAACCGATTCAGCGTTCCAAATATTAATTTCCATACTTAAACTAGTTTTCGAAGTGAAAGTCGCGAAATTACCCACTTCCTCTTTCATTTATAACATCATTGAACAAAAACAGCAATATGTACTGGTAACATCTCTGCGTTTATTTCCTGTTCCCTTTGTTTCGCAATGAGTCCAATGTCTTATCCTAAGAACAGTAAGAACATATACCATAGTTATGTGCATTCCTACACAATACCGTAAAATATATAAGTGTAAACTATTTCTTATATCAATATTGACCTGTGAAGAATAAAATATGTAAGAGTAATGGAGAAGTGTATATTTTTCTATTTAACTTCAGAATCCATTGAATCTCCATACGCACTGCCTGTTTCCTTAACTCCGTTTTCAAACATTAAATTGTTGTAGTCAATCATTTCCGGGTTCAATTTTGATTGTCATTGCAAAATTTCGATAAGCAATGGACAAATAGTCCATTGGAACCCAAAAAGCTGTACTAAATCTGGAAATGGTAGAAAATTAGTAATTGTGGTTTCTAACAATATCCATATAGAAATACACTAAGAACTATTAAGATGAATTTTTGAATCAATTGTTAATACCATAGAGCAGCGATAATACCATAGAGATTATCGTTGAATAAACGTAATATTCATTGTCCGAAAACAGAGTGGTTCAATTTAAAGAAATTAGAAGAGAGCCAGGTAAGGGAGAAATACCAGATTGAAGTTTCGAAGAGACTCTCGGCCTTAGAAGATTCGGAGTGCACTAGTGTTCAGAATACCTGGATAGAAATGAAAGATAGTATTAAAATTTGAGTAAAAGAAAAATTGGGACACGCGGAAATACGTAGGAACAAACTACAATTCGACCAGGAATGCACAAAACAAGGAAAGAAGAGAAAACAGACCGAATTACGTAGCTACAAAATCCGAATGAAATAGGGGCATAACTACACAAAATTTCGCAGATATCAGGCGGGAAACGTACAAAACTTTTAGAACTAAGAAACGCGATTTTCTGAAAGCTAAAGGTAAGGAACTTGAAGATTATAGTATAAATAAAAACATCCGGAACATGTATAAAGGGGTAAGCGAATTTAAGAAAGGCTAACAACCTCGTGCTTATATATTAAAGAAATCTGACGGTACAGTTCTTACTGTTACGGATAGAATCTTAAATGGATGGAAAGATTTTTTTGACAATTTGCTTAACACGCAACCAAAAACTAGTGCGCGTGGAGAAAACGAGATACAAACCGCAGAACCGTATATTCCAGTAACTAACCGAATATAAGTAGAAACCGCTATAAAGAAATTAAAGAAACACAAATCTCTGGGTGTAGATGAAATTCCGGCTGTCCTAATTTTAGCTGGAGGTGAAAAATTGTGGAACAAGATACATAAACTCATTCTCCTTATATGGAACAAGGGAGAATTGCCACAAGAGTGGAAAGAATCAATCATTGTTCCAATTCACAAGAAAGGCGACAAAACTGACTGTAATAACTATCGAGGCATTTCTCTTCTGTTAACATTGTATAAAATCTTTTCAAATATTCAGTTAGCATGATTCACCTCATACGCAGATGAAATTATTGGAGATTATCAGTGCGGGTTTAGACCAATTCAATCAACTATCGACCAAAAATTTACCATTCGTCAAATACTCGAAAAAAGTGGAAATACAATGCCTCGATACATCAACCATTTATTGATTTTAGAAATGCGTACGACTCGGATAGGAGAGCAACGTTCTTACAGACATTGGAGTACCGAAGAAGCTAATTAGATTAAATAAGATATGTTTAAATGAATCCCAAAGTAAAGTACGGGTAGGAAACTTTTTGTCCACGAGCTTTCACATCGAAAATGGCCTGAAACAAAGAGATGCGTTGTCGCAATTATTAACTTTGTTCTGGAATACGCTATAAGGAAAATCATAGATAGCAACCGGGGCCTAGAGTTGAGCAGCATTCACCAGGTTATGGCATATGCTGATGATGTAAATTTAATACGGCTTAGAAGTAAATGCAGAGAAACTAAATACATGGAAGTGCGTCGGGACCGTAATACAGCAAATTATATATGCGTTTAAATATTAAATAATACTTTTGATAAAGTGGATAGTTTCAAATTTCTAGGATCAATGTTAACAGGCGAAAATCATATACACAAAGAAATGAAATGTCGACTTAAAGCAGGGAATTCGTGTTACTACTCGGTTCAAAATCTCTTGTCGCCGCGAATTCTGTCTAGGAATTTGAAGTTTAAAATACACAAAACGATAATCATGCCTGTTGTTATGTATGGTTGCGAAACATTGCCACTTAGTGTGAGGGAAAAACATAGACTGAAAGTATTTGGGAACAAGTTCCTGAGAGAAATATTCGCACCCCAGAGGAACCGGAATGGGTAATGGCGGAAACTTTATAACGAAGAACTACATAATTTATATGGTTTAGCCAATATTGTTAGGGTCATCAAGTCTAGGAGGCTTAGGTGGACGGATCATGTAGCTAGAATGGAAGAAAGTAAAAACGTATTCAAAGTCTTGATTGGGAGACCAACCAGAAAGCGACCATTAGGAAGACTTAGGCGCAGATGGGAGGACAATAATAAGATGGATCTCGCAGAAATTGGAATACAAAGTACAAACTGGATACAGTTAGCTACGGAAAGAAAACAGTGGAGAGCTATTGTGAACCTCCGAGTTCGACAGGCCATAGAGTTAGTAAATTAGTTTTTTTTTTCTAATTAGAAGCAAGATAGATAATTATTTCTAATTCCAACTTCGATAATCATGGTAATAAACGGTTATAGATATTTTCAATTTTTATAAGTTAGCTATACATCGCAATGTAAGTACCATCCTTATCCTATCACTCCATTAACTGTAGATATAATGCAAATTGATTAGTACTTATAGCTTTAACATTGATAAGGTTGGATTAAAAAGACAGATTTATCCATAATCGTCCTTTTGGATTGTTAAAATTTCAAAAGGATAACTTCGCATAAAACCTTTAAAGAAGTACTTCTCCAGAGGTTTTGGAGTTCTATGATTTCCAGTTTGACATTGAATACCCATTTCAAAATCGTAACATATAGTGGAAAACTGTTTATAATGTTGTTCCAGAGATTTAATAATATTCTACATTTAAAATCTTATTGAATTATGGCAATCACAAGTGATAGAAGTGTACTACTATCATCGTTTTGAAATTTATCTTGACAGAATAAGACTTGTAAAACATAATGAGAAATAGCTCTCTGATAAGGTTTCATCGTCCCGAGAAAAATATTGATTTATATCGAATATAACCCTTTTTCATGTAAAACATCAAAATATAACTAGAAACGATATAGTATCTTAAGAATATTATTTATCTATAATTTCCTCCTTTGCTGCAAAAAAATGTGAAAATGTAGTATCCTTTATGGCTTAAATATCAATTTCCGTTTAGCAACATCTATAAAAGAGGCTACAAATAAAATTCCATTTTGATTAAGTGTTCGAAAAACAAATTCCGTCTTTGGGTTATTATTCTAGTGAAATCTGTGGTGGTTGTCCTTCGCCCTGAATACGCCACTAATAATTAGGGTGTTTTTTGGAACGATGATGAAAATCTTGAACGGAATGAAGCTCGAAAAGTTCACGATCATTGGGAGTTTAAAATAAGGAGTAAAAATTTAAAAAGTTTGAATAAAAACAAAAAGGAATATATAAATGGGATAAAAGAAAACAAAAAGTAATTGACTTCTTCATTGACTAAGAATTTGTAGAACATTTTTATTCTCTATCGCTCTTCTTCAAATAGTAAAGTGATATTCACGTTCAAGGTTATATTAAGTCAACAGCGTTACGTATCATCAGTGCTAGCGAGGTTCATTCGACGAGGACTTCGTCCTGGTTAGTTGAACTGATGTCAAAGGTTTGCTGCTGAACCACTGTTTGTTTGGAAGTGAAAATACTGCACAAATGTAAATATATACTTTGCAAGTTTCACGAGTAGCTTACAAATGCATAGTAGTGTTTCAGGTAAATTCAATTGTACTGTTAAAGCAGTATTTACAAATTATAGACTACTCGTGAGTTAAAGTTACTCTTGAACATTGGTGTCGTAATTTGCACAATAATGTAAATCTGTCATCAATACTTCTGTTCTATTACATATTATCTCATTTTCTTTTGCTCTCTAGTAATTTGAAATTATCATAATATTCCCTGCATACACATCCAAGACAATTTACATGAAAACATGAAAAAAATGAACTTTAAATGTCCATACCTCCACAACTATGGGCCCTACCTAGTCGGGTCAAGACCTCACTTAGGAACTAGTACGAGCACTATCCAAATATCCATGTTTCAAAATGGTGCGGTACTTCGACAACTATTTTTATACGAGTAGTTGGTAAGAACTTCAAATTATATGCCCGTAGCTAAACCTTTTCTATAGCAATTGTTGCGTGAGTATCTTGGGATTCTGAAAAGTGGATATTTGGGTAGGGCACATATTACTTCCTAAGTAAACTCTTGACTGGACTACGGTCAGTCCCAGATGTATACATATATCAACCTATATATATAGGGTGTTAAAATGACCCTATATATATATATATATATATATATATATATATATATATATATATATATATATATATATATATTAACACAAATCTTAAACTGTTTTAAATTTGCATTTTCCAAAACAAACGATTTTAAAGTGTGCACTGCTTTGTTTATATTCTAGGTCTTTATTTGAGAAACAAATAAGTAATAAATTTCCTTCTTATTCTAACTGTATATAGGGAAGAAAATTGTTTAAGGTTTTTATCAAATCATATAGATAGAACTTCGATAGGTATAATAAATAACTTCTAAGAATATTCAAAATGCTTGAACGACTACTGACCTAGCGTTCCGTCTTCGATAGAGAGGAATTTCAGGAAACACTTTCCTACGAAAAGTTATCCTCCTCCTTTGTTGTTCCCGATTAATGTCCGTTCTCCTTTGTAGCTGAGGGAACCTAAGTAATGCTCGAAGTATTTCCCGACAAATGAGATAGAATAGTTCAATGACTGCCATCAAACTTCCTCCAAAAAAGAGGCTTCCAATTCCACCGAAGTTAACTGAAAATATATGAAAACGTTATACTTTTATTAGGAATTAATTTAAGAGTTTTTTCGCAACTGAAAACAAACGCCTTTTAAGTGTTTCATTAACAAAAAGTGATATCATAATATAAAGGAAAATACATTTTTACCATTTAACTTGAATTTCAGAATATTATTTTCGTGCTTTACTTTCAAGTGCAAACTTACTTCCCAGAAACGCCGTACAAGATACGCCGAAAGTACGTAATTTATACAACATTGAATGATTTTAAAGGGTGGAATAGAAATGTGTGCTTAATATATGGACAAATGAAAGTATGAGATAATTCGAGACATTTTTCTAATAATCATACTTTCACAAATTAAATCTATCAATTCCATATTACAGTTATAATTTTTGTCTTTTGTTCGGATGAACTGTAAACACATCCAACTGTAGAAATATGCATACACATATACCAATATCGGGTGGATAACTAAGGTGTATTGGAACTTTAGCATGGGAATGATTTTATAATAGCAAACAAAAGAAACCTTCACAAGTATATAATAAAATCACAAACATGTAACAATTTTAACACATTACATGTGTCTTCATTTGTATTTTCGATCCTTCTGGCTACTTGAGAGTTGGTCAGCTTTTATGTACCTTTCGGAGATCAGGTTTTAATTTCGTTCCGCACCTTCATTAAAAACGTAATTCTTGTTTCTTCTTTTTTTTAAAAAAAAATCACTAGCTCAGCTGCACACTGGCCTAATTAAGAATATACATTTTTTGTCAATACATTCTCACCTTTAAATTATTATTGATTGTATTAGCTTATACATTTTTCTCTTTCTTTCATCTTGCTTTTCTTCTTTCTTTTCGTTTTACTTAATCTTTTATCATTATTCTTTTTTTCACAAATCTTCGGTTCCAATTCATCATCTTGTCTTTTTCATTCATGATCTCCCTGGATATTTTTTTATTCTGTCACAAATGTCCTTTTCTCAGCTTCTATCACCTCTGTTACTTCCTATCCTTCCACGTGGTGTCACTTCTGATACCTATATATTGCATTGCATTGTTATCACTTTTCAATCTTATGTTATTCTTTGTTATATGTCATCCTTTCTTCACTCTTATCCTTGTTTCCCTATGAATATTTTCTTCCTTTCCGCTAATTTTACTTTATATATACCCCTCTTCTACCCTATTTTATTATCTCGTTTCTCTTGGTTTTTACCACCTCAATTACCTTGCTTCCGTCTTTCTTTTGTGTTCTGATTCACTACGTTCCGAAGTATTCATTTTCTCCTTTTTTGTGCAAAGGATCTTTACACTAGGCTATTTTTTGTTCTTCCCTTTACCTTCCTTACACTCTCCTTCTACTACTTTTCTTATTCTGTCCTCTCCATTGTATTCATGTGCTTTCCGCCATTCTCTTTTATGAAAATTATCTTTAGAAACTCACCCACATTACTTCTTTTCTTGCAATACACTCCCCTAGCACACTCTTTTTGTCACCAGGAATTTCTTTCTACCAACTACTTGTATTGTTCAAGACAGTACATCTCATTGTTTACTTCTGAATTGTTCTATATTCAAATGACTCTATTTTCTGCATGTTTTATGCATTTCTCCAGCTGCATTACCATTTATTTCAATATTGATAAAGTTCATATATTTAATGTAAAAAAGAGTATTGTTTCTCCTCCTTTTGTTATTGTTGCCGTCTAGAATCGATTTGTTAGTTCATCTGAAAGTTTCGGACTCAAGACCATATATTGAGTCCTTCATTCACTTTTAAAGTTATGTCTCTGATTATACAGTACCCATTATCTAATCCTAATGTACCATCTTATCCCCATTATCTAATCACGTATATATCTTTTCTCCCATTTCTTCTATGATTTTTAATATATATTTTCTTCTAAGATTCGAAAAAATACTCTTAACGCCAAGGATAAGCAACACTGTACCCTATTTTCCTATCAGTGGACTCGGTGACTAGGTGGTAGAGCATTCGTATTCGGTATCTGGTTCGTTCCCAGGTCGCGCCGTGTGAAATATATGGCGGGCAAAAACTGTGCTCGTTAGTTCTCTCGGGGTTGTCCCGTTTCCTCCCACTTTCTTCAATCCACTATTTCATTCATTTCTCATCATCACCTTCTCCATTAGCCTGACCGGCATAAACGTGGGACGTAAAACTGAAGAATTTCTTTTCATTTCTATTTTCATCTCCATAATTTGTCTATCATCCTCTTAAACTATTGTTCATTGTTTATTCTTATCCTTCTTTCACTGCCTCATGTACCTTCTTAATATCTTTCTGATAGTAATATCAAGCACCTGTTTCAATGTCACTATTTCTTAGTGAATGCTTGCTAGTCCTTTCATCCTAGGTCAATTTTCCTCTTATGATACTAAACACTTAAATCCTATGCCTCTCCTTGTTCGTAGATTTCACCTTTAATTTATCCAAGTTTTTACATCTTACCACACATTATTCAACACCACCGTAGTGATCCACGTCCAACATTTCCACTACTCTGACCCTCTTCTGTTTATCACTCACATTAATTTTTTGACTTGCTGATTTGTTATTTATTATATTTACAAATTGGAGAATTCCATCACTATCTTCTTAGTTTTTCATTTTATGAATTACGTGTTTTTAGATTGCCTATGAGGTTTAATATTGTTGATTCAGCATTGTGGTTTGGATATTACGCAGCCACGGGCAAGAAGTATTGAACACTTAAACCGATATTACTCAAACTAACTGAAAATACACGATCAAAATACTAACGTTATGACTGGAATGACAAACTGATACGGCACACATTTAACTCATCTATGAACCAATAATTGGATTCCATAAAGAACTAAGTCTGAGGCGTGCGATGCAGAGAATTGGTGAGCCTCATGGTGCACCGTACGGTCACCAAGGAAGTTCTTCCACGACAAGAAGTGAAGGAATTGTCGACACATTTAGTAGTTGGTGTAAGAATGTTGAGAAGGTACTAAATTAAGAAGGTTGAGAAAGGATTCTATACTGCAGATAATGAACACTCCGCCCCATTCCTGGAGGTGAATGGGAGTGCATAATATAGCCGATCATTTGAACTCACATTACCACGCTGTGTATGTTGACCATTATTGCTTGTTCCTTGTGTACAGATTAGCAGTGCATTTGAGATCATTACTGTATCATTTCGCAATAACGGTTTCATTTTGAGGGGAAATCATTAAATGGTTGTATAATTTTCAATAATAGCATAAATTTTCCTGAGGTTTGAAGGATGATTTTTTTAATTTATCCTACATATTGATCACGATTCAGAAACTGTCCTGATCGCTCACTCTTGTAATATTTGATCCATTTCCATCTCAAGGGAAAATTCTCTCTACTGTGATTTCTTGTACTCAGGGAATTTTCCATCCTACAGTGGTCTTTGGTAGCTGCTGCCAACTCACATTTTAACTGTATTTCCTACTTTTTCATCTTACATTTCGCACAGATCCATTAAATGAGTTCATTATTCCTGATATTAAAATACAATATTAACACTTTTGCGCCTTGGTAATTCCATATAATAAAAGGACACAGTCATTGAAGTCGCCACATACAGAAAATCTTATCTATATGCCTGTAAATAATGTCTTGACCTGCACTTCAAACAGATAGGTAACTTGCTGAATTGAATATTTTGTATAACGAGGTTCTTCAATTGCTGTAAAAGAACTGTAAGCAAGCAGAATTTTTAATTAGCTATAATACTGAAATATTACATACAACTGGCAAAAGATTACGCCTTAAAACCGGTTTTATAGATGGAGGTGAAAAGGCACCTAGGAAACGGAATAATTTCATATATATAGAAATCATCCTACAACTGTTCTTGTAAAATGTTTCTAAGAATATATATATATATATATATATATATATATATATATATATATATATATATATATATATATATATATATATATATATATATTGTAACAATTATGTTAAGAGAAAAGGGACACAGCATTTTCACAGTTTTTCGGATGATATACGCAGTTAAAGTTATATTGCAGGAATCAATTTAACGATAACATACAATTTATTTCAATAAAGAACCAAACATCAAATACAATTTAACAAATTAAAATGATTCCCGTATTAAGTGTATTCGTACAATCACAGTTTCACATGTCGAAAGCAGACTAGTGATTAGCTTATATGAAAATTCCACTTAATAAATTTAAATAATTTTCTTTCAATTTGTTAGGTAAATAATTATATCCAAATACGTTGAATATCCAATTAAACTAATTATTAACATTATAATATAGAAAAGGACTCGTCTTGATATCCCAAGCGAGTTGGCAATACACATAATTACGTTGAGTCTAGTGAAAGAAAAAAATAAATAAAATATTATAAATTTCAATTTTACACGTATTAATCATTGAGTCAGACAAAATCTCTAAACATTACATAAACACACTAACTTTAATCAATAACTTCTCATCTTCACGACACTAGTTTAAACGACCACTTTCCACTTAAACTTTCCTCACTACGATGTTGTAGATAGAAATTACTTTAATAAAAAAGGAGGTACGATAGCTGATTGCAAACAACGCCAAGTTGATAATTTGCAACACTATTACATACAATCGTATAGCTCAATGTTTGCAAATGTTTACAAACCTAAAACACACACCTATAAAACAGCAAATTTGATGGGTGCATGCCTAATTATATCTGAAGACTCCAGTGAACATGAGGGAGAAAAACAGGAAGATAGTAAAAAAAGGCATGAGATTAAGGATGAAGAAATTATAGGGCAGAGAGCCTGGTAGCTTTGGGTAGACAGTATGCACTAGTAATTGGGAATACTTGCTTCAATCAGCACAAGAGAAGAATATATGTGAACATACTCAATATATGGCTAAACACATCAAGTAGAACGTGTTACGGTTCAGGAGTCTAACAGGATTAACTTGAAGAATGTGAAGACCATTCCCGTGGACCAAATTCAGTTCAACTTTAAAATGAATGCCGAAGAAATATGTGCATGAAGATATTGAGTACAGTAAAGTTGTAAATAAAAAATAAGAAGTATTTTAATTGAAATAAACTAAGGAAGGCACTCAAGTGAGGAATGATATGTGCAGTTAGTAATTGTTAGAGAGAGAATTACTTGAGCATTGCTTAGCAAGGTTGATTTTTATTAATGTTACTATCAACAATACTCCAAAGTCGTCCCTACGATTGTGCTACACCATTTACTACTACTGTACAAGTATCTTTCCAAATTTTATGAGACTTTACTTCCATACTAACTTTCATTATCTGCATCATTAACTGCACTTTTATTAACTAAAACAAAAAGAACTAATATATTCTATTTTTTATTTTCCGTTTATTCGATCTTTGTCTCTTTTTTCAACATTGGCAATGCATTTGCTCATTTTGGTCTCTGTTCTCTTTGCGTAACTTTATCCCACCATGATAAAACCGTTTTCTGCCAACATCCTAATTCCTTATGAACAAATTGAAAAGCATCTTCTCTCAACTTTAAAATCTGTCTTTCCACAACCATAAACTCTTAATTCCTTACTGACTTGACTTTTTATTTTATTTTTTTACAATAATCATCTCCCTGTCTTCTGTCCTGGCACTGTTCTTCTAAGCTAACGGAACCAAGGATGACCTATTCTTCCGAATCTTTTAGTGAGCTGTATCTACTAGTTCTTGCTTGTAACATATCTGCCTTATATTTCATCTTATCTTTGTATTTAGACAATCTCCTTTTTCTTTCAGGAGTATCTTTAGATTTAACTGTCTTCACCTTACTGTGCTTACTCAATAGATAAGCTGCTCGGCTAGGTTTGCTTTTGTATACGCCATTATTGTGATAATCAAATATCTCCGTTGCTAGCCGTTACTGGGAAACATCATTTGGAGACTGATAATGTAATGTTTCTAATGTAGAAACTTTATATATCTTGTCCATTATTGTTATTTATTTATTTATTTATTTATTTATTGTAACAACAACACAACAGTCGTCCTGCCCATTTACAGTGTTTGTTTACATATATGGTAAAATATCATTATTTTTACAGAAGAAAAACATACAGAAATTTTTATTGTTTCATTAATTAACTCAGCTCATCATACTACAAATTGTGTTCCTAAACATTTTTTCAGACATATTGAATATGTCTATCATTTCACACTTTTCTTCAATATTATTGTAGTGAGAGCTCATTCTCCATAAAGGGGATTTATACAGGATGTCAGTGCGTGCTTTCTTACAGTACATGGTACTACTATTGCTTAACCTCGTTCTAGACGTCGGAACATGCAGAAATATATTAGAACTTAGTTCTATGCAATCAATTTTATTATTTATTATTTTATGTAGAAAAACTAAATCATTAACATACCTACGTTGCTCTAATGTCGGTATATTGAAATTGTTTGTTAGTTTTGGGTATGATATGTATGCTGGGTACATTCCAGTTTTTTTATACATTAGTAATCTCAAGAACTTACACTGCACTCTTTCAATCATTTGGATATATTTTCCATTATGAGGAGTCCAAATAACAGAAGCGTATTCCAGTTGGGATCTGATATACGAATAATATAGTTTCAAAATTGTCATGTGGTTACGGAAGTCTCTACTTACACGACAAACAAATAAAAGACTCTTATAAGCATTGTTTGCAATAGTTTCAATGTGATTTGCGAAAGTCAGTTTTGGGTCGAAGGTAACACCAAGGTCTTTAACAGTTTCCGGCCTACAAAGATTTATACCGTCAATAGTCTAATCATAATTTATGTATTTTCCTTTTCTAGTAAATGTAATAGCTTTACTTTAGTTATGTTTAGGCTAAATTTATTCACGTGGCACCAGTGTTTTACATTTTCCAAGTCTTCCTGGAGGTTTTTACAGTCTTCAAGTGATTTAATTTGAGTATATAATTTTAAGTCATCTGCAAAGAGTAAAGTTTGCGATTTCTTGATGTGCTTAGTTATGTCATTGATAGTGATGAGAAATAATAAAGGTCCAAGGTTTGATCCTCGCGGTATTCCCGATGTAGCATTAACATTTTTGGAGATATGACCTTTGTAAACTACAGATTGTTTACGATCACGTAAGTATGATGTGAAAAGTACTAATGCTTGCTTAGAAAGATTCATACGAGATAGTTTTTCAAGCAAAATGTCGTGGTTAACTAAATCGAACGCTTTCTGAAAGTCTGTATAGATTACATCCACCTGCCCTCCTTTGTCTAGTTCTGAAGCTATAAAGTTTGTTATAATTGTCAAATTAGTTGAAGTGGATCTATTCTTGAGAAATCCGTGTTGGTATACAGAGATACTGGATCTAACATGATTAAGTAAGCGATTGTGTATTATATATTCATAAATTTTTGCAAATGGGGATAGAATTGCAATTGGTCTAAAGCTTTCTATATTTTTAGCATTGCTAGTTTTTGGAATAGGACATATCAAGCTTTCTTTCCATCGGTCTGGAAAAACATTATATTTTACGGACATGTTTAATAGTATATGTATAGGATGTTTTATGATATAAATAGTTCCCTTTATTATGTAGGGTGGGATACCATCAGGGCCACACGCTGTTCTAGATTTAAATCTTTTAATGGCATGTTCTATTTCTGATATTGTTATTTCAGTGATTTGGAAAATATCGAGTGATATACTTCTAGGTTCGTGTGACATTAGAGCATCAGTGTTATAACTCACAGGTTCATGATTGTAAACAGACTTAAAATAATGTGCAGAAGCCTCCGCAATATCCCTGTTACACTGTAGACTTTCACCATTATACATAAGGGGGCCATTAGTCAAATGCCTTGTTTTATTTTTGATAAAATTCCAAAAGTTTGTTGGATCATCTGCTATGCAATTCTCGGAGTTAGCTATGAATTCTTTGTATGCTTTCGCAATTTTTGTCTTTACCTCCGTCCTTAAACTACAGAATTTATCACGGTAATATGTATTGTTGTCTATTGTGTTCTTCCACTTTTTGTGATAGTACGATTTTTGTTTGATTTTTCGAATTATTTCTGAGTTAAACCAGACAGGAAAGATTTTATTACTGGGATTCTTTTTAGTTGGAATGCATTGTTTAAATACGTCGTCAATTAATTGATAAAAAGTTTCTACAGCCTTATTTACGTCATTTAAATATGAAAGGCAATTAAATTTAACTTTTGAAAGTTCTAAATACAATTTATGATATTCGGCTTTTCTGAAATTAAAACCAGATGATCTATTGTTTACTTTTTGTTTTGGAAAACGTTTAACTGAAAGCGATATAATTAAGGGTGGATGGTGATTGTCTATAGGTACCAATGGGGAATTTTCACGGTTTACTTCAATTTCGCATGCATTCGAGAGTACTAGGTCCAGTGTACGGTTATTGGTATTTTGTATATTATTATACATAGTTAAATTATAGAGTGACAGGAAATTGAAGATGCTTTTACATTTAGTTGAGGAATGAGTGAAGTCAAACATAGAATTGCTAATTTCCGTGAGGTTGAAGTCCCCAATACAGAGAATAGAGCTACCCACTGGGTAATTACTTTCAACGAATTGATATAAGTTTTCGTAAGTGCTTAATTTCGATTCTGGCCCTATATACAAAGCACTAATATACACAACTAATGATTTGTTTATAAGTTTGATTAGAATACATTCAAATCCTGCATCATATGAATTAACAAACTGAACATTGAAATCTGAATGTATTGCTATTATTACACCCCCTCCCTTTGATGTCCCATATAGTTTCAAGTTCCTGTCTTGACGAAATACCGTGTATCTGTCATCAAAATATTCAGAATTATAGTAACCCTCACACAACCAACTTTCAACAGCTATAATAATATCATAGTTAGAAGATAAAACATTAGTATAAAATATTTCACTTTTCCATCATAAGCTACGACAATTCTGGAAATATATTTGCAAGTTAGTTCTACCTATTTGTGTTAACGTGTCACTGACCTTCTTTTTTAAACATTCTGGTGCATGCATATTTTTATCTATTATCTTACTTACAGATGGAGGTTCCTTGATACACATTTTTCATTTGGACGAAGAGGGGGAAGATAAACTCTTCTTCCTGCTCCCTGTGGCGCCTTCGGAACTCAGCTGTTGGATTTCTTTAGCCTCGGGCTGTTCAGGTGGCACACTATCACTTTGGAATGCAGTAATTGTTGTTTGCTGCTGGTCTCTTTCTTTCAAGTCCCAAAGGGTGAATCTCTTCCCATCTATGAATAAAAACCGAATTTGCATATACGCAAAGCTTCCTTTCCTTCTAGCCTCATCTAGGTAAAATTGAAGTTGCTTCCGTTCGTCACGCACCTTATTTGAATAATCCTGGTCGACGTATATTTTAGTGCCTCGAAGTTTGCTCCTATTTTTTAACACAAGTTCATTCTTTTTATCACGAATAGATTTGCACACAATAGGTCGGTTTCTTCCTGGTGCTTTCCTTCCTACTCTGTGCGTTCGCTGTAGGTCTTCGTCTTGTAGTTCAATATGGAGTCTATCCTGAATCACTGTTCTCACTTTGGTTTCGGTTTCTTCCCAAGTTTCTTTTACACTTTCTTCCATGCCATATATCACTAAATTTTGTCTTCTTGAATGGTTTTCAAAATAGTCGATTTTGTCTTCTAAATATTTCGCATATTCTCGTAAATCACTCACTTCACTAGACATGTTTTTTAACTGTAATTCAACGTTGTTGAACCTGCTTGTTAGTTCACATACACTCGTTTTTAATTGTTTTATTTCTAGGACAATTTGCTCGTTGGAACTGCGAACATTGTTAAGGATTTCCTTAATATCTGCCAATTAAGATTTGTGAGGGGGCCCTGGATTGCTTTCCACACAACCAATTATAAGCATCGTAACTAGAACCAAACCGTATACAAAATATGCATTTTGGCGTTTGGTACCCCTTTCACACTGTACATCAGAACTGTGTTCCACTAACGCAGTAAAAAGGCCTATTCTGGCCCTCCACGCACTTATTGTATCTCCCATGTTACGCTTGGTCGCACTCCGGAGCTCGCTGCAGACACGTCTTCATTCTACGGCATTTGGTCATCATACAGATTATGTTCCACGATTCCAGGTACTTTCATCCTCGATCCGTATCATATTCCTTTAAATGGATTTCATTAATTTCACCCTGCAAAGTCTGTACTACACACAAAGTTGCAAATTGATGTATACCGGTGCACTTAGAACCACTTTTCGTACCCCAGACACTCTCCTTTGGAATGAGAACGTAAGCAATTCTTACAATAATTCCTTCTACCATCAGTTTTGCTAGCTGAGTCCTAAGGCGAAGAATAATTGGAAGTATGTCTTGCACTTTCTTGTAAACTGCTGCTATTTGCTCAACATCCCAACCTTCCTGGAAATTTCCTTGTTCCCTTGGAGACCAGCGTGGTTGTACAAGTCTAACTTGATGTCCAGACCAAGCAGATCCATTCCAAAAAAAGATCCCTTAAAGAATATATAAACGAAAGTTGAAAACAAAGTAACTTGCTTTTTTTTCTTCAAAATCATTACAAATTGTGCTACAGTTTGATATTCGTGCTGTCTGATGTTATGAAATTTGAATAGCTCTGCTATCTCGTTGGTTTTCACTCCGTAATGCTGAAGCATTAATTCTTTTAAATCAGCATACGTTTTTTTCTGTCGGTGTTAAAGGAACACATAAATTTCGTAATTATTCATAAGTTTGTGAAAACATAACAGCAAGAAAAGTGGAAAGTTTTCTGTCTTCTGGTAGAGCTGAAGAAAGTGCCAAATGTTCAAATCTTTGGATATAAACTTGAATTCTACCCGTCTCAATATCAAACGGTTCAAAATTGTTTAAATGAGTTACTTTATGAATCAAACGTCACGTGTGATCCTACCGACTGCGCCCATTCTGTTAGACCCTTTAATTACTAGAGGGTTGTTTAGCAAGGTTGATTATTATAAATGTTACTATTAACAGTTCTTAAAAGTCGTCCCTAAGATTATGCTACACAAATTACTACTCGTGTACAAATAACTTTCCAAACTTTATGATACTTTATTAACGCTAACGTTTATTAACTGCACCATTTATACATATTAATTAAACCTTAACGTGACATTTAATCAGTACTAACCTCAGTACTCTTTTTTATATAATCAACTCTCTTACAACGAAAAAATCCACAAACTTCTGCGACACGATCCATTAACTAATTGAACGAAACCAAACAGGCAACTAACAATGACATTCACTTGTCTTTTAACTAGCGTCTTATTATTTTTAAACACTTTTATCTCGAGCTGTTTAACTTGCTACAGTAATAGAAGCTGGGAGGTATATATAAATATGTAAATACATACAGGTATATAGTATCTCGCATTACATTTTACAAGAACAGTTGCACTACGTTTGTTATCTATATCAATGTTTTTTATTTTCATTTTCTTTCATGTACCCTCTGTTAGATGTTCTTTCACCTACGTTGAGCGAAACAAATATCTTGCTGTCTGTAAAACTAATATACCAAACAAATATTCAAGTAAGAGGATCATGGTTCTTTCTTGCTGTTTGCGCTGACGGCTAACACCACTCAACAAACAGACTCAAGTACAAGCACATTTCTCATCACTAGTTGCCGAAAAAGCTCAGAGTTGAAATTATGTTTTCTTTTAATTTTAAAAAATCATAAATTTTATGAAAGGGGAATTTTCATTACTTTAATCGATACAACAATTAGAGATAGTTTTATGTTATTATTAGAATAATTTAATACTTGCTTTGAATGTGATTCTCATGCTTATCTAACCGCATATATATGCTGATACATAGAAGAATCGTTGGCATGCAAGTCTAATTTCTTTTGATAAAATTGAGTCGTTCCCTCATAGATATAATCTGTTTCTCGTCTGTTAGCCCAATTACACCATCTATGTTGTTAAAAATTTTGTCTACGAATGATTGTGCCAACAGCAGGAGAATTTTTCTAAGTTTCAAGGTATTTTCTAAACCAGGGTTAGTTCTACATTAATTATACGGGTATAAGCATACCTTAAAACAATTAAACTATTGCTCTCTGTAAACAGAATATACAAGACAAGGGTTAGTACTGTGAGCAATGCAACCAGCATCGTATCATATATACACTCGAATAGGTGTTTGATAAAGATATCAAATTTCTGAGTGTGGCTCATAATCAATGAACTCACAAGTGAAGGTTCTCTCCCAAGAATCGGGGATCCGGGAACTGCGCATATATTTAGATAGAGGAGGGCCACGAAACAATACTGTTGAAATATGCCAGGCCGACAACAAAGGATAAATCCAATATTTCCGCCAGGTTATCCCAATAGACTTTATAAAATAACATCTCTTCCACTTCCCATAGCCAGATTGACTTAATATTTTGCAGATTGATATATGTATGAACACTTCACATCTATTGGTTTGAAAGTTTGTGGCCTTGACGTATTGAACCCAATATGGCCGATCAAAATATCAATGTGTCAACGACTCGTGAATGGAAAACGAATTGTACTATGGAAGTGCAGTGTCCTTTGACGTGTACGAAAAGCATTAAACGGTTCACAATATTGCCATCTAAAAACCAAAATAGCCGAACTAACTCCTGGGCCAAACAGCTAGTACTACGAGAAGAAAATTTGGTGTAAAGGTCCATTACCACTAGTAGGTGAGGAAAATAATACAAATGGATGACAACTTTTACATCGCGCATCCAATATAGCAGCGAAATACCGATATATAATATACACTCTGAACAGTTGAAGTGGTTTCGCATGAAAATCACCTACAATTCACTGGAACAGATTCAATTCAAACAGATAACACAGCCACTGGCAACATTTTTTACTAACTGGCATTTCACCTGCAAAATCTACTCCAGTGAATTCCAGGTGATTTTCATGCGAAGCCACCTGAACTCTTTACAGTGTATAGTATATCGATAGTATCATATATATTTCATTATTTTATTAATTAATTAAACTATGGACCATAGCATCAGGAAACTCTTTTAAAAGTGGGATCTTAGTAAACTTACCCATCATTTCAAGGTCTCCAAACATTACATCACGTGAGAACCGCATCTTCGGAAATTCCATCATTTTAAGGAAAATTGCATTAAACATGTACCTAAAATACATAGAAAAGCTTAATTATACCATTTCTATTATATATATATATATATATATATATATATATATATATATATATATATATATATATATATATATATATATATATATATATATATATAGTCATTCTCATTTTTTCTAAGCAGAAGGCGTCCTTATTTTCCCATAAACGAGTTGAATAGTATGAAGCACAAACAAATACTAAAACATGAGGAAAATAAATCTTAGGCCGATTCCAAAACATGTGCTTAACTTGTTAGTTTGAGAAACGAGAGTCGTTGTCTGTGAAAAATTGTCAGTGATCTTACAGCAATACGTCCGACTCTTGAAAAATATTCACAAGGCTATGTATAAAATATATGAAAATGCAATGATTGTCTAAAAGTAACTAGTTATCTTAAGGACTGTTGTAACTTATAAAGAATCTATACAACTATGAAAGAACAACTTCAAATTGGTACTAAATACAATGGTGTCTCAGTGCCTTCAGAGCTGTGGTCTTCAGGAAAGAATAGCAGAATACAAACAAGTTTGTTCATACACAACTATGAGAAAACGTTTCCTTGATTTAATAAAATACATTAGTGTAAAGACTGGGACAAAAATGCAAGGAAGAAGTATACTCTGGACAACGAATCTTAATTCCAAATCTTCGCCATCCAATACTGAAAGTTTCTGCTACGTGTTTACACTATTATCATGATTGTATATAATTACCAAAAGTTATGGAGATGATATCGTTATTGTTAGGTGATTCTTTAGAAATTATCATGTTGATAATTCTGTTCGTGTTAATGGAATAATGAACAAATACACCTTTCTACAACATTCAAGTGAGATTTGGAATTCCACCAGGATGGCAGATTGAAACAATGTGTAGCAAAACAGGATTACAATCATAAACATTATTGTCAGGTATGAAATAATTATTTGTAATGCATAGAATACCCTTACATCATCAAGTGAAATAGGACGGATTTGTTACGCATCGAATACTTGTAAAATATACTTGGTAAGTAAGTCCGTAAAGAGTGAACAACAATTAATAATTTAGAAATATTAAAGGTTAGTAGAGCAATAAGTAATAATTTTAAGGCTCTTTAAATTCACTACAAACGCGTGGCTTCAGAAACGTTTGATCAACTAATCAGAAAATGCTTGAACTTTTATGCTCGTAGCATGTCTAAATGTTGGCATTTTATTGAACGCCAACATTTTCAACACATTTGTTTCAGTGGAAATATATATTATATTCTAGCCGAATAACAACAACTTAATTACAATATTATACATTTGGTTGAATTTGGATAAACGATAAAACAAAAATATTTAATTTATTATTCTATTTATCAATAACATATTGTATGAAATTTGTTTTACTATTAACTTGGTTGTCAGGTAAATTGGTACTAGTATCGATTCTGTATATTGCTAGACTACATTCTTGCCTAGGTACGTAGCATCTTTTTTCTAAACTGAGGAGCACAAAACTGACTAAGAAGACTATTAACTCTAAACAATGCTGATTTTAATACACCTTATATGATACACGTGATAAATTGCGACATATGTGTACAGCAGTTAAAGGGTCAGTCTGAACATTCAGATGTAGGTGTACCTTCCTTACATCGCAGAAGATTGCTTTAAAGATATATTATCGCGAAGCAAAAGATGGTAACTGGTGCATTAGGAGAGTTTCTGAGATAAGGTATGGAGAGATAATGCTAATAGTTAATTGTATTGCCTTAATATTGGTATTTTTTTTTAAATCTAGAGATTAACTTCTCTTCTATCCCTTACAGTTGAAGTGTTTTATCGATTTTGTATATCCCACAGACTTAAAATATTATAGAAATTGTATGGTTTCACAGTCCTGACATCATTATTGTATACGTAAAACATTGCACGAGATTACTAAAGTCAGGATCCGAAAAGTCAGCAAGAAATTTGCTACTTTTGTTCGTGTCATCGTAATGACAGTAAAATACCTTTCAAAGAACATGTATGATCATCTTCTGATCCTTCATCGTTTGATAATGGTTTACTAGAACTATGTGTTTATTCTCGTATGAACTTTGTTATAAAATATTGATGAAGTAATTAGTGTAGTGTTTTGTATTATTAGAAAGCGGTTAGTGTCTTCCAAAATTAAGACGATTAGTAAAAATAGTATAAAACTACAAGCATTATATGATTTCACCTCATTACAAACGCAGTACAATGTAGTTACCGACGTTTGTATAAGAAGGTGAGGTCAAACTGTGACATAATATGCAATAAAATTTAAGATTGTACAAAGACTAAGTGTATCTGAGCATAGTGATCAAAGTACATTGTTTTATAAGTAGTACATAAAGAAACGTCTACACGAATACCGGTTATCTGCACGGTATTGGCGATAATGAATGGACTGGCAAAGTACCAAACATCATTCAACCGTCAAGCGATCACACAACGTTGCCTGATTCTAGAAACTTCACTTATGATTTCATCCTTTCAACGGCTGAGTTAGCCTTCCAGTAAAACACATTTTTTGGGAATGCACATTATGATGACGACAGGCTGATGGTAGATTCCTTCCGATCTTGGGATTCTTCGTTTACGAGTCTGATAGTGCGTGTGACGAACACCGCGACTCCATAAAATCATAATCATGTCATTGATGTAGGCTTTTTTGCCACTTCGCAAAGGCATGTGTTACAGAGATGCGAGGAGTACGTGTTGCATTTGAATTACTGAAATGTCCCCAAAACTCATTTGATGTTAACCAAATTGAGTACTATAGGATTTCATTCAAAGTCCCAGACAGTCTGTTTTGCCGTAATAAAGTGATTTGATTATGTTACGTAGTATAAATTGTCTCCAGGCACTCATCAAGGCTTCGTCGCTGCCACAAAAATTGAATTGATATTGTACTGCAAGCCAAAGGTGGAGATATAAGATACTAGGTGTTAGTCTTATTTTGGCTGATTAATCTACGTGAATATATAAAATGCATGTGAATAAAACTTGAATTACGGAATAAATACTAATAATGATTAGCGAAAATTAAATGTTGAAGACGTTGGGAACATTCAAGAGTTACAGAGTTAAGGTGACAACATAAAAATACACTTTTCTCTTCCTCTAGGGTCTTTCGTTTGGCCGTTATGTTAGTTATGCGACCTTTAACACTTGATGCTTTTCTGCTTTGACTATTAAGATTCTGGTTACGTTTAACCGCGAGCTGTCTACGGGATACTATGATAGTGGAATTTGGGACTTTCTAACTCTGTATGTCACTATGTTTTAACTTGAAAATTTCAGTTAGAGGCATCACGTTTAGTCGCCGACTGCATTGAACATGTTAAATCATGTTGAAAGTTAGGTGAGTCTGAGTTCCTATTTTCGATTTCTTTGATTTAGATATTGTTATTTGTTTTCATTTTTTCTTACCTTTGCTAATGAGTTTAATTTACTTTTTACGAAATGAACGCGACTCGTATTCTAGAAGTAGTAGCTAGGATAGACTTCCGTGTATAACTAAACTGGAGTAGTGTTTACTCAAATGTAGAGAAATATTATGATTATATAACCAATGCTTATTGTGAATTATATTGCATATTCTTCTTAGTGTACTCTAATAAATCTCTTTCATTCTAAAATTCATATTCCTTTAATCAGACTCACAACTTTTGTAGGTGTTATAAACATGTACCAAGGGACATGTACTAGCATTTCTAGTGCAAACGGATATTGCGTTATAAGTATGAATTCTCAAGCGGAGTCCTTCTTAAGTATGATAGTGTGGGAGCCCTTAATGAATATCCCATGCTGGGCAGACCATATACAACAAAACAGGACTTTCAACACGTAAACTTTCAACACCACATAGATAAGGTGGTGGGCCGCTGGGTTTGATCAGGTCCATTCCACAATTCAACCCAAAAGTGTGTAACTGTAATTTGTTGGAATCTTGTGGTTACGATTTGGTGTTTCTTGAAATTCGAGCCCAATAATTATGCAAAACGTAATAAGTCATAAACTGTGCATAGTATCCCAAATTATTAACTCTGGGTACTGTAAACGATATTAAGTTTTATCTATGATCAAGTAGGAATAAAGTATGTACTGATCGTTCACTGTCTGACGTATTTTCTAGTCTTGATAGCAACGTTATTGAGAGTGGTGACGGAATATCAAAGTCAACAAAGTGTGGCGGATACACGTTTTTGATTCCCTGCCTGAGATCATTTAGTTATCATTCTGGGTAAAGCTGAACGTCGAAGTCTCGTGTAACGTGGGTGGAGAAAAGGACTCTAAATTCTAATCTATGTTGTACAACTTATCCGATCTTATATTCACAATCTCTAATCGCAATCTAACAAGTACCACGGTTTATTGTCCAAACATACAGCATAATAATGAAGAAATATGATTTCATTTCCTCCCTCTCTTTATACTTTCAAGAAATGCACCAAACTTTCTGTAAAAAATCATGGGATACTGTTAATTTTCTTAAATTTTAACTTTGTTAACCATTTATGATATTTCAATTAATTCATTTTATACAAAAGGTGGAAAACAAAAAGCTTCACGAAGAAACTATAATTTAAAATCCATTTCAAATTGTCTTCCAGTGACATAACGATGAACAGATAGTATAAATTTGAATGTGGCGAAACTAACTAGAACAATAGGCTATTGTAACCTTAGGTTGAATACCAAACTACAAAATCTTTCAATTGACTTCTGTAGTTAGCAAATTGGATCTAGTTTTTACGTTCGCTTGTAGATATTCCATTCGCTTGTGAATCTCAGCAACTAGGCATGTATTACTGTCATTTCCGTTTTCAGACCCAAAAATGTATTAATAATACCCATTCGTTATGTCTCACAAAATCATGGCTTAAAAGTGGTAGGCCGTTATGCTCTAGCTGCAGATTCGCTTCCTTATATTTACTTTAATTTTAACATAATCTGTATCTACATTTTATGTTCTAAGGATAAGAGGGGAAGGAATGAGAAAAGAATCCTGATTTACGAACACAGCTCACAGCACAGCCTCATCGGCTACTTCATATAATTATACTTTTAGTGCAAAACATTATGTTAGTATTAATGCAGAAAATGTCGTTAAAGAAAACACACACGCTACTGGGTGAAAAAATATTGCAATAAAAAACAAATGTTGTTAAGTAGTTCGTTCTTATCAATACAACTGAAAGAGCGTTCTCTAGTTTTTGCGATAGCCATGGGCGTTAAGTAGTATATTTTTGTTTTGATGAAATAATTTTTGAACCTTTTTCGAATCCCACTCAAAATTTTATTTTTTTCTATTTGGTAATATTTCATTTATTCTTGCCATGCATTTTTGTAATATATTTATTATACGGAGGTGATGGAGAACATTCTAATTTATGTAAAAATCAAATGGTGTACAGATGTGAAACCATTTCTATATCTCGATGTGATTCATCCTAGTGCAGATCAATTCTTTGATCGATCCATAAGATTTTCGTAAACCTATAAATTAATCCAGAGTTTCAGTATCCAGGAGTCACTATCAGCCCTAATACCTCCTTCATGACTATCAGAATATAATTCATATTATTATTATTATTATTATTATTATTATTATTATTATTATTATTATTATTATTATTATTATTATTATTATTATTATTATTATACTCGTCTCTGTCGTGCGAGACACGGGCTCGACTCCTGGTGGCAGCATATGAGGTGCGGTGCCTACATTAAGCTCAAGGTTCACTTCTCATATAGATTTGCTCCTAAAAAAAAGCGTGAATCTTAAAATGAAATGCATTATTTTTATGCCCGTCGCAGGTGTGGGAGACATGGGTTCGATTCCCGGCTGGAGCTCATGTTTTTCGGCATCAGCACCGTTAACTTCTGTACGTACTTTTGTAGTAAGCTGTACATTCACTTCTTAAACAACCTTGTTGCTGGAAAGGGCGCTTAACTCGAAACCAAATTTATTAATATAATAATAAAAAATAATAATATCAGTATAATAATAATAATAATAATAATAATAATAATAATAATAATAATAATAATAATAATAATAATAATAATAATAATAAAGAAGGGAGTAGGAAAAAAGGCTTACGGATACTAAATTTTCAGAGATATTTTATTTGCTCCCAGTTTGTTGTTACACCATGGATTTTATGTTTCTTCGGGTATCAGAACGAGTTTAGATCTTTGATTTTTCACTTAAACATCTTAATAGCTCTCAATACACCTACTGTTGCCAATGTCTATCTCACAAGAATACACTCAGTTTCATACAAGCTTAGTCATAAACTTACTCCGAACAATCTCGCATGGGTATTGTGTGAGTGCAGATGAGATGTATTTTAAATCGATTTTGTTCCACAATTCAAAGTGGCATATGTAAGCCATACATTGAATTGGGATCAATTTATAAACCTGGTTGTTTCCTCTTTATAATGATAGATGATGTCAGTACTAAGGGCCTGACTTAACCGCACACTCGATTATCCAATTTGGGGCCACCATGGACCATAGTGAATGAATCAGGCATGCTTTGGCCCGGGATTGCATCACCTATTGAAATTTTGCTTATGCTTATTTAGGGGCCATGCACGCTGGTGCGAATGAGTCAGAGGTACCTTGGCCCTGCTATGACTTCATTGAATTGAGAGTATTGGATCAGATGTTATGATGATTCTTTAAAATTACTAAAAATATGGTCTTGATTATTCATTACGTTATGAAATAGTACAGGTTTACGAATGCTGTTTATTTTTCGTCCCCTTTTATGGCTTAAAATTTGGAGATTGTTATCACTTTGATGAGATGGACTAGCACTGGTGCAAATAAAATCTTTAGTTTTACGTCCCACGCTTAGGCTAAAGGAGCTGGTGACGATGAGAAATGAATGAAAGTACGGGAGAAAATTGGAGTATCCCGATCATAATGTTGCCCACCACAAAACTACATTTGCGGAGTTTGAACCAGGGGACCTATACAGCAGAGGTGAACGCTCTACCACTGAGCCACAGTGCTCTCTACTGGTGCGAATGAAATAGAGGTATTTGGTTCGGGCTAATGTGTTTGTATGACATGACTGAACTAGGATTTTATGATGGCTTGTTTCGTTCCCTAACCGGTTAGCCACGAAGGAACTCCAAAGTTTTGAGTATCTTATTAATACTAATACTAATTTATAGTATTACTGGGTCTACTAATTCATAATGTAATAGGTCATCAAGAAAGAGATCAAACCTTGTTTTGGTAATTTTATACCCATAAAAGGAACGAAAAAGCCATCATAAGCTGCAAGCTAAAAATCCCAGTTCAGTGTCTTCAAACGAACATATTAGCTCACACCAAATACCTCGACTTCATTTATACCAGTAGAGGTGCGGTGGCTCAATGGTAGAGCGTTCACCTCTACTGTATGTGGTCCCTGGTTCAAACTCCGCGATAATAGTTTTTTGGTGTGCAACATTATGCTCAGGAGACACCAATTTTCTCCCACAATTTCATTCATTTCTCATCGTCACCAGCTTGTTTAGCCTTACTGTGGGACGTAAAGCTAAAGATTTTATTTGCACCAGTGTAGGTCCATCTCATCAAAGTGATAACAATCTCCAAATTTTATGCCATAAAAGGACACGAAAAAAAGCATTCTTAAACCTGTACTATTTCATAACGTAATGAATGATGAAGACCATATTTTTAGTAATTTTAAAGAATCATCATAACATCTGATCCAATACTCTCAATTGAATGACGTCATAGCAGGGCCAAGGTACCTCTGACTCATTCGCACCAGCGTGCATGGCCCCTAAATAAGCATAAGCAAAATTTCAATAGGTGATGCAATCCCGGGCCAAAGCATGCCTGATTCATTCACTATGGTCCATGGTGGCCCCAAATTGGATAATCGAGTGTGCGGTCAAGTCAGGCCCTTACTACTATGTCCTAAAAGTGAGGACTCTTTCACGTTTTTCTGTTGAAGAGTTTGTCTGAGGAAAATGAAAATAAGTTGAGGCCATTCTGGGACACTATTTGGAGTACCTTAGATCCTACGCAAAGTGATATTTCAACTTCGAGAAGCAAAGTAACATAGGAAGAAGACTTAACACGCTCCCGACTGCATTAAACATTCAGATTTGGGAGACTGTCTCGGCAATATTTCCTCATGCTCTGCCAAGTATTTGTATCTTCAAGACTTCATCAGAATATGTTCTAACTTCTTATACAGAAATGCCTATAATGCCTAGAGCACGCCAAAGGTATTATTCTGCAATATTATGTTATTGATAACATCAATGTTTTCTTGGTCAGTATTAATGAAGGTGGACCACAGCGAAGTTGATTAGCAAGGAACGTCTGACCTTTTACAAATCTGCTACTCAAATTCTCACAGCAGCATTAGAACTTGTGCGGTTGCTCAACGATTGACACATATTAAGTTGGTTTTTGAGGCGGTATCCTTCTAATGAAAGTACTCAATAACAAGTCTGTTTCTCTTCCTGTTCCTTGGATATGTCAATTCAGAAAGTCATTCTGTCTGCCGAGTTCGGAGAAAAATTAAATAGTGTGGACTGTTTGGAAATTAGAAGGGTCTGAAATAGGAAATCTACTTTAGTAATACTAAATGTGTGCTTTACAGAAATGATATTTTCCTCTTTTGCCCCTTGTAATTTGCATATTTTCTGCACATATACAATAAACGTAAATAATATTTTTACACAACGACTGTCGAAAATATAAGATAACACTCGATATTTATTTACGGCATAGGTAACATTTTTATTGCTAGTAAACATGGAATATTGAAAGGTTTTACACAGGTTAACATGGAATATTGAAAATTTCTATTGTTTTATGCATTATAAACATATCTTGAATTAATCTTTTACATGTAGTTACTAATGGCTACTTTATTAGTTAAAGCAAAGAAAGCGTTGACTCGTGCGGGAATCGCACCCGTAACCCTTTGCAAGTGAGCCATGATTCTTCCTAAGTCTACCATGACGTCGCTTGTTATATTGACACGAAGTATCATGGTATGGTGATTCCGAAACTTTAAGACACTCTCCTCAATTTCTTTTTATTGCGCTCTCCAGTCTGTAACATTAACACCTTAAATGTGCCTTATACCTCGGGAAAGGTAACTTCGAAGTGCATTTACCAATATCGCTTTTCTCATGTAAGATGGAACATGTTCTTCACACGCTGAATGTATAAGAAAGAATTTTCTCGACCTACTACGGTTCTTCATCCAAGGGGATGACAATTGAAATCGTATGTTATATAAATTTCTAAAGGTTAAAGGTTTTCTATAAAGATAAATACGGGATAAGAACTTATTTCTACAATACAGAGTCCAAATGTCAAGTTTGTTTTATTTAGAATTGATTTGTTGCCATGTCAAAGATAGCTATTGCTGTTTATCTTATACCAAGTACTATATTGTAATCTTATGGAACGATTATTATTATTATTATTATTATTATTATTATTATTATTATTATTATTATTATTATTATTATTATTATTACTGTCACTTTGTAAAAGTGGTACAAAATAATCAGGATAGTTACAGATTCTCACCTACAACCTTGATCCTAAAAATTAACTTTGCTCCGAATCCCGTATACTGAATGGGCTTGTGAATCGACATGACCAAGTAACCGGAAGAGAAAAACGGGCTGTTATTTGTGCCTCAACAAAGAGGATATCGCATCAAAAATCAATCCATCTTCATGTGTGTCAATCGTTGAAGAACCGTGAAACTCTTAATGCTACTATGACAATTTGAGTTGTGGATTTGTAAAAAAGTCGAATGTTAATTGTCAATGAGATTCTCTGCGGTGCATGGTGTTACCAATGACATAGTGTTGCAGAATCAAAACTTTCGCGTGCTCTAGAAATTATAGGTATTTTACTATCAGAAGTTAGAACGTCCTCTGATAAAGTCTTGGCGATATAAATATATGGAGGAACACTAGGAAAGTATAGACAAGACAGGTTCCAAAATCTGAATTCTCAACACAGTCGGCAGCGAGATCAGTGTTCTTTCTAGGTGTACCTTTCGTCTCGATTTTAAAACATTTCCTTGTGTAAGAACTAATACATATCAAATAGTGTCCGAGTATGACCTCAACTTATTTTGATTTCTCTTCAGACTAACATTTCTATAGGAAAACGTGAAAGAGTGCTCACTTATTCTCACACCATTTATCTGTATGAAGAAGATACAACGAAGTTTCAGATAAAATCGTAATTCAATGTATGGCTTACATCAACTACATTTTAGTGATGTTAACTGACCCGGGTCTACACCATTGGCCTGGCTCAAGCTCCGACTCGGCTCGACTCGGTTCAACTGAGCCAACAGCTCTAGTCAGCTCGATTGGAATGAATCATTGGCTCCGTTCAGCTCGGCTCAGATTACAAATCGGCCCGATTCAGGTTAGACATCTTGTCAGTTCGACTGAAGTGAGGTGGCCCTTTGGCCCAAATCTGTTAGGTTGTGATGACCCATCCGTTCGGTTTGACTCGGATTAGATGACCCCCCCTCTGTGTTCGTCTCGGTAGAGGTGAGACATTGCCTCGGTAGATTTTATATATTTATAAACGGTCCCAGCTACCTCGACCATGTGCTGAACAAGCAGTGATCCGACCCATTTAAACCAATTGCACCATTAGAGTTGACACGTTTCATTCAATGCAGCTGTTTACTAGATCGGCTGTTGCTTTTATGGAAGTGACTGTATGTCCAGCCTAGTGCGTCTTCTTGCATCTGGTCTTTCCTTAAAGAATTCCTTGGTTCGGCTGTGAAGAAAGCCGTTTCGATACAAAGATCATGAAAAGAAAGGTGAAAATTTTTAATTCGATAAATTTCTTCTGTAGCTATCTTGAAGAATTAATGGATTTAGGTAGTGTTTATTAGTTTTCACTCGTTCAGTTGAGTAGTTCCATGGCTTTCAGTGGTAATTTAAAAAAAAACTATACAAAGAACGATGATTTTTTATTGAAAATAAAACTTGAAAGGTTTTGTTTAGAACACCATATTTCGCAGCCATACAGAACCGCAGGATCTTCATAGGAGGAAATATTCCAGTGAAATTTAACCCACATTTTCTTTACTATTAATGCACTCTATAGTTCTGTTGGAGAGATCAGTAAAAGTGTTTAATGAGTATGAATTTGGGAAACAACCACATTTTACTGTTCTTCAAAGTATAAGACTGAAGATTCATGAATTATCGTAAATGAATTTTCTAAAAGGAAGTCCAAACTTTTGAATATACATAGGGGAATTTCAATAGGCCTAATATGGGCACAGTAAAAGCAAAATGATAAAATATTTCATTGATATAAGAATATAATTTGGCAGAAACCTTGAATATCGTGTCTATGGGTCATACTGCTGGTTAAATTACTCTTAGAAACTAAGGCGTTACTTTGTCATAAACGTTTCCTTATATACAGTATATGACAGAAGTTATACTAAAAGAGATCTGTCACTAATAAAGCTCATCGTTGTTTCGGAATTATCGCGCTATTTATAGCGAAAAAACTACATCTAAACACAAATTGTGTAGCTCTATTTGTAGCGGCGATACAAGTCTAAAGTTGTAGCTAAGCAAATATATTTCATACTTCGTAGCGAATTTTGATCTACAGCTATATAAATCTTTTCCAGGACGCAAACGTAATTTGTAAATGAAACATTTCCTCACAACTTTAATCAGTGATTTTTTAAATGATGATAGGGGGAATATATGTTTTTTACTGATTTATATCTCCAGTTATTTTGCCATTATACTACAAGATAATTTTCTGAATAAATTGCATGTTGACGACGGGTCAGAAGAATAGTAATGGCTCTTAAAATGGACCTACATGACATTCTAGTAAAGAAATCATATACCAAATTTTTGTTGGATATTATATATATATATATTGTTACATTTATTGCTAGTAAGTTGGTGTGTGAGTATGGTTTGGGGGCTCCACCACCTGTGCAACATACGCACAGGACAGGTTCGATGGAATGAACCTATACTTCTCTCTCTCGTATTCTTCCTCCTAGCTGACGGATTCTGTATTAATCCGCGATTAACCTCGAACTGAGCGTTCTCTTCGGCCGCTAGTCTGGAATTAAGTAACTGGTACCTTAATGAAAGAGAAGTAGCATCAAAGTTCGTAGCTCAGAGGCTTAATTTTAAGACTGTACCTGAATCGCCCAGTACAAATGTGAGGATTCTTGGCTTGTACCTAAATCATTAAATGAGTCCAATAAATAAATAAATAAGAATTCCATAATAAAGTATTAATACGAAAGAAATCAAAAAGAGGAGAAGTACAATCGAGTTACATAAAGCGTGACCAGACTATTTATAGTTTAACTGACATTACTCCATCTTACATATATGTTACTAGCCTATAGACTGCTCCTCGGTTCGCGAAATGTCCACATATTGTAAAAATGTGAAGAGAAGAAGAAAGAAAAGAGATTTAAGAAATACCTGGACTCGAGCAGCAAGTAAGGTGTTAATACTTGCGTAACCCTTTAGCTTTTTCTTGGCATGTTATCGCTTCTTTAAGAAATTTTAAGTTAAAACATATTGATGGCGAACTTAGAAATAATTTCTAGGTTCGGCAGCATACCTGAGTCTGAAGTAGTAGCGCAACTGCTGCAAATTGGAGACGAGACCAGCGCAGGTTGAGTGCCAGCCCAAAACAGGATTTCGGCAAGGTCGAACTCACCTCTTTTATACTCTCGGGGCGGTGGCTATTGCATCAGATTTCACCGTGTTTCATCCGATTGCACCACTTCCCGTATTTCACCTTATTGCACCATATTGCACCACATTGCACCACGCGTGGGCGGATAGTCAAGGCCAATCTAGCTTCTTTCTATCGTCTTTACGACCTCTATTTCACCTTGAAGGAGTGTGTGGGCAGATAGCCAAGGTCAATCCAGCACCTTTCAAGGAGCGCGTGGGCAGGAGTCGACACGTGGCAGGAAGCAGAGTACAACTAACATTGCCGTTGCCCTAGCGGCCAACTATGGTACTAACCCATGCTAGGCTATACACCACGCTGCGAAACCATATGTCTATTGAGAGTTATTATTTTATTATCTATATATTTAGGGTTTTCTTGTTCTTTCTTTACAACTGGATTCCGTTCTGCCATCATGAATGGCACAAGACCCTCTTTGCTTTGTCTTTTATAATTCTGTTCGCTGCTCTGCGGTCTTACAGCCAACAGGGGCCAGGAACACAGCTTAGCCAGGCAGAGTTTTAAATAAATCGTTCCCGGAAGGATATTTTTATCCCCTGTCTCCTGTCACTATGTCACCGCCACTAGCTCCCACTCCACATCACAGAATCGAAACCCGGCTATCAGGGTTATCGGCGACTTGAGATGGTAACATCTGCCCCAACCTTCCATAAAAAAAAGAAAAAGAAAAAAAAAGTCTAACGTTGTATATTTAAAAGATTTTTGTGTGTTTTTTTTAAACATGCCCATCCGGCGTCAAAGGGTTAAATTAGTTGGCAAGCTTCAAACAAAATAAAAATTCCTAAAACGCCTTTGTACGATTCATTGGAAGAATGAGTATATATATATTTTTTTTAATGAGTGAGAAATGAACGAGAGTTCTAATTAGCGACGTGCCAAACCTCTTACAAAAGGAATGATTGCTATTAATAATGAACAATTGGTGTTACTTCAGAAAATTACATAATTCCTTGATGTAGTACATCAATACTTGGTAATCAATTATACTTGACACCAGACTAGAACTTATTAACTTCAGTTTGTCTTATGAGGTTTGTACACGTTTGTTTTCTACCTCGGAGCAGTCGTGGCAATGAAAGATCAAACACAATATGTACTTTGAAACAAACTTATTACCTGTAGGACATGTATTGAAACTCTTACATTATTGCATCATAATTTTCTTTGACTCAAATTGTGGCCACTATTATTTGAACCAGCCTATATAAAACCTTGGAAACATAACCAAGTGCATCATCGTTAGTTACAATCAAAGGCTTTAGAATGACAATTAGAAAAGGTTAATTACCTTTGTGATACAATAATTTAGGCTGAGACAATAAGTGATATTATGACCCTTGTGATAAGAATTGAACATGAGAGGATAGCTTGAAACTAACTACATCGATATGTATTTCCTTGCTCATGCTTTTATCTTATAATTACCTTTAGTTGACCTTTCATCACCCATTAGAACCAGTCAAGCAGTTAACATTTCAATATCCTTATGTCCATTGTTTTTTTTTAAATAAAACTGAAGTACTCAATTGAAGGTATGATCAAATTCCACATCAAGGATACCTGATGATCAGTATCGTTATAATAGACCTTGCATCTATGTACCCTCTCTTGGTTTTGTACTTAAAAAAATCTTACATGCTAATAATTAGGTTGTAATACATAAGAACCAAACCTTAAGGATCGAAATGCCACTGCTTGATTATGGATTAACTTCTTACAGTTAGTTAAGCATTTTAAGATAATTACAATACATCATACTGGTGAAGGGCGGTGTAATCTTACTTCACAATACTACCTTGTGGAACTGAGTTATATATGAATCATGGCTTGGTAGGAATGATACTATTAGGCGAGTGATCCGCTTTACAGTTAACTTTGAAGTATTACATAGGTTGAATAGGACTAAGTACCATATTATGATACGCCCTTCGAAAGCAAGGCTATGTGAGTCATGCGATCAGTGGCCGCACAGGAAATTTCCATGCTTTGAATCACTAGACGCATAGATAATCATATAACCTTACTTATCTTATTGTTCGACTTCGAACCCCGTTAGTACCCTGAACGACACTAAGTTCAAGTTGCTGTACAAGAGTTCGATGTTTGAGAGAAATGGTTAAAGATTACATTGATTTATTTGTTATTTTCATGTGGAAATAATTTCTGTATCAACACTTTATAGGTATAGTGAGATGGAATCGATTAACGAATTAATGGATTCCTCCTCTAACAATTGAAGTCCTAGTCTCAACATCGATTTTTTTTTAATTTCAGGTTTACACGCAATTGTAATAATGAACCCAATAAGATGAGGATGATTAGGATTTATTTAGCAACCTGCATGATTAGGTTCTCACTGTATTGTTATTTTTATGAAGGCTGAGTAATATTAAATGGTGCATACGAGTGAATCAGCTTCGAACCCGTGCCCGAGACTGTTGATAACTAGGCGGCCACAGTCTATGATTAGTGTCTATTATTACTGATATACTATGTTTTTCATTTGTCAGCACTGTGGGAAGGGGTTCGCCTGTAAGTCCGGGGTTCGGTTCCAAGGTGATTCTCTCGTATATTAAAAGAAAAAAAAATCTAAAACAAGATTAGATTTCTGTTCTTGTGGTTTAATCAAGCTAGCAGGAAAGTTGCTTTATTAAAGGAATACATATCTTTGTTGTGCGGAAACAGTTCTTAGCACACAAGTTATTGTGGTTACAAACAGGATTTCCGCTTCATTGTCTGACTGCTACACAACAAGTGGACAAAATAGCCCTTTTTAAGATACTTATTTTTTAACATTGTAATATTAAAAATTACAATATACATCATAATTTAAAATTTACTTCTTTTACCTCTTAGAATACTAGCTTGAAAAACCGGATACCTACAATCATCGGTTATCATCCCAGATGTCTATGCATAGTGATATAGTGGTTAGTGATGCATATATAGGAAGTTTCGGGTTCAATCCCGACGAACATAGCATGAGGCCCTCAGTGATGTAAACAAAAAGACAAATACATTATAATATTTCTAAAACGTTAGCCTCATAGTGTAACATGGTTTTACGGTTATAAAGAAATAAGATAATACCAGTAGATAACGAGTCAATATAAACGTAATGACACATATACAATTCGCTTAGTTACATGATTAATGAAGCGCGTACAATATATTGATGTATATTCGGTTTAGTTCATTGTTCTTCTGCTTCAGCATCGAGGCTATACAAGATGCGGGAAGGTGGTTCTAAGTTGCATTCCGACCATTTCGGATTCCACTGATGGGTTCCTCTCCTGGGTGTGACAGTCCGTAGGAGTAAAGATAACTGTGATATTTTGTCAAACAACTTGGGCATTTGGACGTTTTTATTGAAAGTTCCTAAAGATCAGCCCTTTACGTATGACAGAACACTGATGAAGAGAAATAGTCCTTGTCTAGTTCCTTTAAAAAGATGATATGATTGAAGATAATGAAAATGTTCACTTCCAGACATTGGTTACTATGGGTCTTATTATGTTATTCACTTTTCACTGGGATAAGTTGACACTGCTACTTTTTGCCTTTATTATGAGTTCCTTAGTTAGTAACCAAAGATACACAGTGTTTAGGGTCACAGGTCATTAGTTGTGTAAACTTTATGAAAGTTCATCGCCGCTGATTCAGCTAACATCTGGTAAACTTCTTAACATTTCATGCTGTTTAACGTTTGAGTGTGGGAGCGTCATGTTGAATGGTCATAGTCTCTTATGAATAAGGATCTGCATCCATGGTTAGGCATTTGGCGTGCACCAATCAGGTATGTGACTAGGCTGGACGGTGACAACCCTTTCTTCTCTGCTATACTGGAACAGTTGTAGAAACTCACTCGGCTTCTTAGACTTTAACTCTAGGCTCGACGGGTCATCTCGGGTCCTGGTACCTTCTGGGTCACACGGCCGTAATCAGGACAGCTCAATGAAATGGTCTCTGAATGAAATGGTCTCCTGAAACGAGGCAACTTGTAACATGCGTACTGTCATTGGGCTTTAATTTAACACCAACAATGAGTACAGTAGAGAGGTGATGAAAAGACCCATGGGATGGTCACATTTTTTTTTTTTTATGACTGTGGTTATTACCACCAAGATTATATCGGATGATTCTTGGTTTTCTTTGTGTGAAAACTTATAGGGTATTAGGGTAGAAATATACCCAGTGTGAAAGTTTGGGTTGGGTTAACCATCATCGGTGTGAATAGTATCACCGCAGGCCTGTGCTTTTCGAGTATTGAAGTATTATGTGTAATCAAAGGTGCAGTATGTTTGGTCAATGGAAATATAATCGAGGACTGCTTCCGAGACTTCAATATTGTACCAGTTCAAAATTTACTCAGTGTTATATAACTACCAATTTTGTAACACTATAGTTGGTCAATATGAGAGCAATTAAGTATTTTTTTTTTTTTTGGTTTACGGGGGACGACTAGTGTGGCTGACCACACATTCTCGTCTGTACTGTATTCAAACCATTGGTAAGAAGAAGCATCAAAATTTTAACGTTTAGTACACATTCGGGCTGTTTTCCACTGTGCATGTTAACTAACGGAATGTTCGCTGACGGTGTTGAACGGTGCGCTGACCACACATCAAGAGAATCAGAACCGGGTGTTGTTTTGGTTCTGCTTAATTGAACAACGCTTAATTGAACAACGCTAGAAGGCAACAAGAAGGTTTGCTGTACGGAAATATGAGTACAAACTGAAGGGATTTTGAAGCGATATGGGTTTTAGTGGAATGATCACGTAGGAGGAGAGTCTTTGCTTTAGCTCTCGAATCAGAAAATAATGGGTGATTAGTGATGTAAAACGACTCGGCCCTTGGTTATTCTACTAGACAAATATACGCGTTCTTCCGAGCTCATTGGAGGGACAAAAGGGGCAATGGAGCTTTTATTGAACACAGGGCATTCGTAATCCAATAAGCAGGCACATATTGAAGTAAAAATTACGGTAGGTGAGGAGTTGTAGAGACTAATTTCTTATTGAAGGATTTGGCTATATGGGTCACGGGCTTCAGTTTGAGAAACACTCCGACTAGTGATTTATAGTTGCCGGGAGAATTTCAACTGAGATACATAACTGCAATCCCTGGCGAGGAGATAGGAGCGCGACACAACACTTCCGGTAAGAAGCGATAACTGCTTCAGGTTTAGCATTTGTCACTACGCGAGTGTACTTTCCTCCTCGTTACGGAATTAGGGGGCGATGAATTCTTCTCATTTCAGCTGATGCTTTTCTCTTCACTGTGGCTTCGCGAGCGATCCTCCGCGGTGAGCGGGGGGGAGATCCGTCATCTGTTAAATAAGCATTATCTTTGGCTCATATAAGTTGCTATTGTTCTGGGTTTTAAATCTCTTCGTTATTCTTATGAGGGTAAATTAGTCATTCCTAATAAGGAGGAGGGAAAGGTAACGATAAACTGTTCTGTATTCTTTCTTCTTTTTATGATTTATGTTGCTAATTAAGACTTTGCTTATTTTGTTTATTCAAGTAATTTGCATCTCAAATTGCCAACTTAGAAAAATATATGCTAGCATCTACCAGAAATTTTCATAGTAATTTATTTTATAATACCAATTCCAAATAATCGTACTATCAGTTTCCAATCAATTTTCTTGCTCAACGCTCTATAATTAAGATGAAACACAATAAGAGGGCGTTGATTAACTATCCAAATGTAATCTTCCCAATACACTTACTTCTTTGCAATCGAATGATTTCCCCATTTTTACTCTATATGAAGTATGTTAAAGAACTTTTTACCACTACTTTAACCAAAAAAAAAAAAAAAACCAAATAAAGAAAAGAGTGTGATACATTATACTTAAGCGTGCTTTCCTGGATTCTTTCGCCTTACTGTACGGCTTTGGCTTCTCAGCGTAGATCGCTCTTCTTCTTAAGTTGCGGGTGGTTCTTCTCAGCAACCATATGCTATTTCCCTATAAAGACACTTACCAACTAGGAAATTTCTTATTATATACCGAATATTAATAGGATTCCTGCTTCATATTGTGCAATTTTAATACGGTGGGTGATAGAAAGTCCCGCTGAAGGAAATGCAGGTCGAAGAAGAAAATGATCTTCGTCATGCATAACAGGCTCTCCAAGCGGTGTTTCATTAATGCAAAGAAAGCTAATTTCTTTTGCAATAAAAAGGACAGGATCCAGAGTGATCCCTGTGACCGCTACAAAATATGCATCAGAAAGTGATTCATATGGACTCACTGGCATATGCGTCCCTGCACTTTTCGAAATACTGGTGCTGTGTTCCATCATTTAAAACAGTGACGGCTTCAACATCCAAATAATAATAGGGTGTACGTTAAGTCGAAACCGTACGTCATGCGCTTTACACCATAAATATGAAAGGTGCAAAGTAACCACATTAACAACTTTGTTTATGTAAATTGATTATTTGACACACAAAAATAACTACGAGTAATTACTGTATCATTATGCAGAATGTGAGTTTAAGAGTCCAGTATATCTTCGACATAGACGTGAGTACTTTATTTAGACTATAAACTCACTATTATATTGGAATTTTACCATTACGATACAAAACTTAATGAGACAAGTAGTTTCAGCGTTATCTTTGGAATCGTCAGCCGCGAAGAGAAATTTCATCCGGTCGCAAATCAGGGAGGGGCTCTGCTTCCTGTGCAACCGGAAGTTACAATCTATCAAGTGTATATGCTTTTTAAGTTAGTACAATCTAGTGGTATTATACTTAGTAGAGCGACAGGATGCCTACGGCAGTAGAGATCCGTCGTATGCAACTGAGAATATTTAGCCACTTCTGGAGGCAGATCTGCCGTCTAGTGTTTTCACCGGAAAATTACGGGTGTTCCCTTGCTCCCGGGACTAGGGACCGTTTTCTGGCTTAGTGCCGCGGAACGTTCCGCATCAGTGACGGATTCCTAGCGGTAACACGGGAGATGTGTATTCAGCTCGAGGATCTAAGCGAATTCATCACGGTGGAACGTTCTGGTTGCCCCTCTTCCACAGTGCAATTAACCATGGATGGGGGTGTTTGGTACCTCAATTACTAAAGGTAAGTGAATAATAAATATTGTACTTATTATGTATTTGCACGCGTGGCGTGGCGAAATTCTGTAGGATGTATAGTACCCCTAAGCACTGCGACACTTGGATTTCAGCAGGGTGTGCTTGGAGTAATAGTCTGCTGTAATTACTGTACGTGTGTGAGAGAACCTTCGAGTAATTTCCCGTATGTCCCATGCAATGGGTTTAAAGCTTAATCGTCTAATCCACCGGGTCACCAGATGAATGAATGTGACCACAATTCAGTTGGAAAAAAGAAGGAGAGAACTTGTATGTATCAAACGAGCAGTTCCTTATTAACAGTCCGGACTAACTTTTACTTTATTATGCGGGATTATCGTACTTATAGTGCAATGGGAAGGGAAAAGAGAAAGGAGGAAGAACACATTCATGGGCGCCCACATTCATTCGAAAGAAATTCCCTTCACACCATGAACGATTTCGCGCGCTTACAACTTCTCGTGGTGTCTGGGCTCGTCTTAAAATCCGTTAGTTACTTAACCCCAGCAGGTTGGCCACCCCGCTGTGGTTCGGACCCTTTTCGAAGTTCTCCGTTCTAACACTAACGATATCGATTATGACATGTTATAGATGTGTGTGGTAAATGTACCGCATGTAGGTTCTCCTTTATCACGTTTGCTTCGTTTTATTTTATTTTTTTTTATATATATATTATGTAGGTTAGTACTCATGCATATCGCAGTGACGAGTTTATTATAGTACTTTCCCTAGCCATCAACTACATAGCGCTACTCATCGCAGTGGGTTTGTTATGTCTCTAAAGTATAATCTCGTGTGTTCTAATATAATTGGGTTAAATTGTTTTGTATCAATAAGTAAGATAAGCAGCAATTCATTAGAACGTTCATGACAACATTTTCTGTCAGTTTTCACCAACGTCAGTGTATGGTTCTATGCCCTGCATATTTTTACAAAGAGGATAGCCTGTGGCTTCCTGTTCCTATATAGGTATAAATAGGAGGAAAGAAGAAACAAAATTTCAGTGGTACTGGCGTACAAAGTAACTGAATAATTTTCCTCTTTTCCTTTCTTTATTTTGTTTTATATCTATTATTGTTTCTAAGGAAAATGTAACATACTCATATTACAATTGAAGCACTGTACTGAAGTATTATTATTGATGGTATAACCCACACGGTTTAGTGCTTGACTTAACACTGTCCTTAACTGCATTAATATAAAAAGAGTTCGTTTCCTTTCCTGTCCGTGCCTGCTGCTGTTCGTCCCTCATCTCTGGAAAGTGTTGAGCTAATAATGACTCAAAATATTTGTCAAACAATTTGTTAGATGATAACTGGGCCATCGGCGCAGTTTCCACGGGTCGTACATTTACACAACCCGTAAATTCTTGCTTTACATCCGAATCATCCATCGGGCAATCTATTTCCGATTCAGAGTATTCTGATAGGGTATCCCATTCATCAGAACTATTTACAAATTCTGAAAGGGGAGGAGGAGTAACGGGACTCGGTATATCAGGCGAGTCGAACGGTTCTGTTTGGATTGATGGATCTTTTACGACTGTATTATTCACCTCTGGCAATAGTAAATTAGGGCGTTTCTTTCCCGTTTGATGTGGGTATCTACGAACGGAGTCTGACGTTGAGGATCCCGAGGGAATGGGGACGTCTTGCTCGTTCCTGTAACCGTCCGTAGCGGGATCCTCTCCAGGGGACGGAGTCAGTCGGCCAATCACCTGGCCTGCTGGTAAAAAATGACCGGTATTCTTTGAACCTATGCTTACTAGCGGTATGCTAATTTGTCTGGTAGGATTTGTAACTGTTAATTTTGGGAACTCGCAATGGTACCACGTTTGTATGCCACTTGAAGGTTGAAAGTCCCAGTAATATATATCCTGCCGAGGGATGTCAATTTTCATTATACATTCGGTATGATAACTTAGTTGAACACTATATGGTAATGCAATATCATAGATCGGCAGACCGTCTACCGCCTGATTGGCTACCACGGTCAAGTGTTTCTGTTTGGGATCGTCTAATGCAGAACACGAAGATTTCTTAGTTATTTGCAGTTGCCCTAAAGAGTTAGTTACCTTAACTGATTCAGGCTGTTCTTTAGTTCGCGATGTATAAAGATTATTAGTAATTTCCTTGGAGGAAGATGGTCGTGAAGACCCTTCCTTTGCAGGCAAATTTTGAGGAGTAAATTGTGTCACTCCCGGGTGTGTGTTATTCTTATGAGTTATAGTAATGGTCCCTTGGCTATTCAACTCATGTGAGTTGGTTTTACCAAGTGGTAAAGTTGTACAAGGGTGATTAGGTGCGTGAAGTTCAAATTGGTGGGAGGTAAGTATTGTTTTAGCGTCCTCTTCAGGACTCACGGTGACCTCAGCTGGGATGGTCCCAGTAGAACTCACACTCTCAACCTGCTCTTGACTGTCTGTGGCACCCTGTCTTTTTGGTGGCACCGACAGTTCACTGGGAGCTGGCTGCAAAGTGGAAGAAGTCACGGGGGAGGAGAATTTCGGGACTTTGTCCTTCCACATTCTGGGATTTCTCCATATTGGTGCGTCCTTCTCAGGAGATGCCGTGATCCTATTTACAGTCGGTTCAAAGGGTTGGGCCTGATTTTCCGTACGGGCTGGTTGTAACGTTCCTTGCGCATCCACCTGTTGAGATGAGCAGGAGTGATTACTGTCATCATTTGGTATGAGGGAAGAAGAGGATTTCTTCTTCCTTCCTCTGCGTTGCTTACGCCGTCGAGACCGCCGCGACGGTGACGAGGCTCGCGTCGCGTCGCTAGCTGCATTTGAATTAGCCAAACTAGTGGTATCATTAACTTGAGAATTTATATTATGTTGCGTCCACTCTGAACGTGGAAAGTGAGCAGTATACTGTTTATGAGAGCGTTTACGGTTTCTTGGCGTAGTGCGAGTGACGGCGTTCGGGACCGGTTCTGCATGCACGTCGGAATATTCGTTCCACCTGTGGCGCAGATATTGCTTGTCCGACTTCCTTCTGTGTATATGTTCATCTCTTATCCGACTATGCGGAACCTGTTTAAAGTGAGTGTAATTAACATTCTGTTTTCGTCTTCTCCTGGACTTCTGTTCCGGGGGTAGCTCAAAGAAAAGATCTTGAGCAGCGTTTCCAAATGCATTGGCAATGGCTAGATGGTCCCGCAGAATAACTGAAACATGTCTGTGTAGGAAGTCAGCCCCAAGTATTACTGAATATGAACAATACTCCGGTGGAATTATTGCAAAATCTAGATATCGTCGCATAGTGTTATTGAGATGATCCGTGAAATAGCACGGAACACGTATTACTCTTAGTAACTCGCTAGTCTTAGCACCGACCCCTTTTATCCGGGTATAGCCCTTTGTAAACTGGGGGGTTAAATACTGCTTAGGTACAAAATCAGCCTTCGCCAGTGAGATAGCGGCCCCGCTATCTATCAGCGCAGAGCCCCAATTGGGCCCTATCCTGACCGATACGGTACACAAACTTCCGCCACCCCGTCCTATCCCATAGTTGTTAAAAATCCGATTCCTATAGGGTAGAAGAGAGGGCTTTGCCGGTTCGGCACCGACGTAATCTTCCGGGCAATGGGACACAGGAATGTAATAGGGTTCGTTGGCGCGCTTCAGTGCTGGCCAATCTATTCTTTCGTTGCACCACAGTATTTCTGGGTGTTTTCTCGTATATGTCATGCGGTTTGCAGTTTCCAGTTTCCTAAGATAATCCATACATTCATCTAAATCGTTCATGTCGTCAACACCAAGTATTAGTTTCTCTAAAAGCTCGGGCCGCAAACCTGCTCTGATCTTATGCATCAATTCAGTCCTATCTAGTTGTCCACGAAGAAATTTGAGATCTTTTATTAGTTTAAAAATGAAGGCCAAACTATACTCGCCTGCGCTCTGCTTTCTATTTTCTAAATTATACTCAAGATTAACACGATAATGGATAGATGGGAAAGCTGAGATTATTTTACTTTTTAGTTCTGGATAGGTAAGCGTAGGCTGGGTTGCAATTTGCAGAAAATACCACGCACTGGCTGAGCCTGTTAAAGTAAGAGGAAAGAAATCTGCCATCTCCTGTGATGTCCAATCATATATACGTGCCGTGAGTTCGTAGGATGATAGAAAATTTTATACAGCCTCGTATCTACCTCCTGAAAACAACGGGATTTTCACATCTGGGTAAATACGATATGCTTGAGATCCAGTATCCGCCTCAGCGGTATGTGGACCGCCTTCAGGTGGTGGAGTTTGCGTATTTTTCTTTAAGTATAAATCTGAGATCTCAGGATTTTCTAAACTAGGCTGCGACGAAGGTTCTGAAACCTGACTAGTTTTAAATTCTCTTTCAGATTTTATGTTAATGTTATCTTTGTGTCCTGAACTGGTATCTTGAGTTGAACCTGACCTTTGACTGTTAAATGTTTGCTTTGAATCACTCTCATACGGGGAGAATTCAGTTGTTCTATCCTCTGATTTGTTTGTGGGGGGTTCAATTTCTGCCGAAAGCGTCGCAGAATTTAACCTACTTTCAACCCTACTTGGTGATGGTGATTTCGAACTTTGTTCTGGTCTAACCGCTGTATTTTCCAACTTGTTGGTGCCACTATCTGTGGGCGAGCCTACACTACTGGGTGGAGAGACAAACGTTATTTTCGGGGGATCATACCGCCCTGTTTCCTGATACTTCCTCATTTCCTTAGTAGCAGGTGAATCGCTAATACTGTGTTCCGAACTGATAAAAGGTGCACAGAATAAACTACTACTGGGTCTGACACTATTTTTGGACTGATGTGTACTTGGCGAAAAAGAAGGGGGTGAATAAGATTTTGGTTTTTCAATCTCCTTTAAACATACAATTGATGGAGCGTATTCGGCGTACTCAAATATTTTTCCAACGTTCTCTAAGACTCTTGATTCCGACCATGATTCGTTATCGTTTGAATCCTTTTCTTCCTCTTCCTGCTTGGGCGACTGAGCGGTAGAAAAATCCTCATTTTCCTTATCTTCGGCGACTGAAGATTTTGTTTTACTGTCAAAGGTGTTGTCATCCTCTCCTTCACTACTCTTAATGAGCATCAGATCCCTGGCCGTTCTCTGGGGCGTTGATGCTATTAGGGGGTCCCAATTTGAATATGTGAGGTCGTCTCCTGGGTTCCACGGAGGTAGGGAGGTGCCTTCATTACTGAACGAGGTAGTAGTTAACTCTGGACTTCTTCTATGCTAATGCTCCTTTTCTTCCTCGGAGAGGGATTCTTCCTCAGGTCATAGCCTATTCAGTTCGTATTCTAACCAAGATTCCCGTAGGATATCGTCGTCTCCGGATTCCGAAGTACTAACGTTTCCATCCAACCATCTAACGCTCTTAACGGAACTAAGTAAATTATCAATTTCACCTAGCTGCTCTAATTTTTGTTCCAACGGGATGTTTTTGTCAAACATAATAGGATGCGTTTGCGAAGCAACGGACCGTAGAACCTTAAGATCCGGATCCGTTTCAATGCGGATCATCTTAGGGAACCTATAGTCTGTCTGTATACTAACATCTCTTTTTGGCAAGGCTTCAGTTTGTATATCTACGTCAAATTTTCCTAACACTAAGTCTGTAGAGCGTAAGCCCTCTATAACAGTTGAAGGATCGGTTTGAAAAACAAGACCTATTTTCTCATCACCCACGTCTGGACGACGCAATACTGTAACTTGTATTTTCTTATTTCTCATTTGCTTAACCCAGGGTCGAACTAAGGTCCCTACCACTGGTGAGAATCCTGTCTCTAATGATTTTCTAACTTGGTCTAGAATTTCATCATCCCTACTCTGACTCAAAGAAATCGAGTCACTTATCTTACTCTCTTTTTCATTTTCTACGTCAATACTCGCATAAATAGGTTCTTCATTCATATCTGCGTCTAAAGGTTCACGACTAGTATTAGTATATACGGGTTCCAGTCCAGACTGTTCGGGAACAGACTGGTCAGGAATCTCTGACGGTTCATACTTAATTGGGAAATAAATTACTTCTATGCCCTCAGGCCCGTGTGAAGAAATTTGTTCCTTGTCGCTATTAGTGCTCGACTCAACTGCGATTGACTTATTTTCTAGAACTTCTATTTCTGTTTCACTTCCCTAAACTAAGTTCGATTCGGTATTGGGAACGACACCTGAAATAGATTCTAATTCAATAGTCCCGCGAGGGTCTGTTTGACCTGCAACGATTAATTCTGCTCTTTTTAACTCTTCTGCTAAGTTTAATTCGTTTGCTAAAGTCTTCGGATCGACTCCCGGTGGGGTCTCATTCATTTCTGCCTCAGTAAACAAGGTTCTAGGAAAAGGTTGCGGTTTCTCACATGTTCCTGTGTTGACCGTCGCAGGGATTGGTTCAGTCCCTACCGGACTGGATGTTGCCAGTGGCGTTATTACGCAGCCAGATGAAGGCGGTTCCTCTATCTTAATACTAGGAGGGTCAAGATATAGAGTTCTATCGGCACTAACATTCAGATCTCCTGAAGTGTTTATTTGCCCCGGATTAAATGGAGGGGGAGGATATTCAGGAGGACCATATCCTGGCGATTTCATTTTGTGGCAATTTGTACAAAAGACGTTTAGCCATCTATCTATAATATAATTATGCTTTCCATCATGCGCTGGTGAATTAGGACAATGTGATTTGCCTATGTCCCGCAATTTTGTTTTTAATTTCTGCGAAAAACTCATGTTTGTTTACAATTTTCAGTTCAGCGAGTACTCGTCCGTGACAATGCCCTTGTTGACCTACTTCTTATTTTAGCAATGACAGGAAGAAGACAAAAATGTTGTGGTTCATTGCGTTATTTCCTTCAATCGTACAGAAAAAAAAAATAATTCTAGATTGAATTTATCATAATAGACACACTTCCTTCTTCCTGTATATTTTTATTCCTTTAAAAAAATGTAAGATTTACGTAGTATATTGATATTCCTGTTATTTTTTAAAACCAACTTGTTTTATTTTATCTTCTTTTACTTTTTATCAAATTTTAATGTCTGATAAGTATCTCAAATTACGCCGATATTAATTCGCTAAAAGGCTAGTAGGCTGAACACTGTCACGGAACGCACTCAACTAAACACGGGATTACATGCTACTAAGTACGTTGACTATTCGCAAAAAAGAAAAAGTTTCTCCGCTATATTTTTTTTTAACTAGCGCAACAACACTGTCTATTTCTATAGTTTCCGAAGCACAACTTATAATATTAGCACTAAGTAATTTACGAAAAGAAAGATAAACTACATTTCGTGCGATAACATAACCAAGCAAGCCAAGGTAAATGTAAGGACTATACAAACCAAAAATATTGTACCCAAGGCACCTCCACCAAAATCTGTTACATTTATTGTTAGTAAGTTGGTGTGTGAGTTTGGTTTCGGGGCTCCACTACCTGTGCAACATACGCACAGGACAGGTTCGATGGAATGAACCTATACTTCTCTCTCTCGTATTCTTCCTCCTAGCTGACGGATTCTGTATTAATCCGCGATTAACCTCGAACTGAGCGTTCTCTTCGGCCGCTAGTCTGGAATTAAGTAACTGGTACCTTAATGAAAGAGAAGTAGCATCAAAGTTCGTAGCTCAGAGGCTTAATTTTAAGACTGTACCTGAATCGCCCAGTACAAATGTGAGGATTCTTGGCTTGTACCTAAATCATTAAATGAGTCCAATAAATAAATAAATAAGAATTCCATAATAAAGTATTTATTACGAAAGAAATCAAAAAGAGGAGAAGTACAATCGAGTTACATAAAGCGTGACCAGACTATTTATAGTTTAACTGACATTACTCCATCTTACATATATGTTACTAGCCTATAGACTGCTCCTCGGTTCGCGAAATGTCCACATATTGTAAAAATGTGAAGAGAAGAAGAAAGAAAAGAGATTTAAGAAATACCTGGACTCGAGCAGCAAGTAAGGTGTTAATACTTGCGTAACCCTTTAGCTTTTTCTTGGCCTGTTATCGCTTCTTTAAGAAATTTTAAGTTAAAACATATTGATGGCGAACTTAGAAATAATTTCTAGGTTCGGCAGCATACCTGAGTCTGAAGTAGTAGCGCAACTGCTGCGAATTGGAGACGAGACCAGCGCAGGTTGAGTGCCAGCCCAAAACAGGATTTCGGCAAGGTCGAACTCACCTCTTTTATACTCTCGGGGCGGTGGCTATTGCATCAGATTTCACCGTGTTTCATCCGATTGCACCACTTCCCGTATTTCACCTTATTGCACCATATTGCACCACATTGCACCACGCGTGGGCGGATAGTCAAGGCCAATCTAGCTTCTTTCTATCGTCTTTACGACCTCTATTTCACCTTGAAGGAGTGTGTGGGCAGATAGCCAAGGTCAATCCAGCACCTTTCAAGGAGCGCGTGGGCAGGAGTCGACACGTGGCAGGAAGCAGAGTACAACTAACATTGCCGTTGCCCTAGCGGCCAACTATGGTACTAACCCATGCTAGGCTATACACCACGCTGCGAAACCATATGTCTATTGAGAGTTATTATTTTATTATCTATATATTTAGGGTTTTCTTGTTCTTTCTTTACAACTGGATTCCGTTCTGCCATCATGAATGGCACAAGACCCTCTTTGCTTTGTCTTTTATAATTCTGTTCGCTGCTCTGCGGTCTTACAGCCAACAGGGGCCAGGAACACAGCTTAGCCAGGCAGAGTTTTAAATAAATCGTTCCCGGAAGGATATTTTTATCCCCTGTCTCCTGTCACTATGTCACCGCCACTAGCTCCCACTCCACATCACAGAATCGAAACCCGGCTATCAGGGTTATCGGCGACTTGAGATGGTAACAATATATATATATATATATATATATATATATATATATATATATATATATATATATATATATATATATATATATATATATATATATATATATATATAATTTTTAAAAAACAGTTAAATCCATACTTTACTGAGAAATTCAAATTAACAGACAAAGCTTTTATGTAATATTTTAACGAAACTTTAAGTTCAGTTACGCATGTTGATGCCATGATATATATCTCCGGGTGCATGCAAGAGCCTCATATGTGACATTGTTGTAGAAAGTGAGTTATCGCCAGTTACGAAGGCTCCAGAGGTCAATGATCTTCACGACAAAAATCCAGAGTTGTGTGAAGTTTACAAGTCCACCAAAAGCTGGCGCGCACATGTTATGAGGAATTGGAATTAAGGTTTGTAGCGTGCAAGAACATGATATGTTCTCGCCGCATTCTACTCTTGATGCAAACGATATTATAGTAGATTTTCGATGATGTACAACATAATCTTTCTGGTCATACCTTCTAACATTCTGACAGGGATTTGGGAATTATTGAAAAAAACAAAAGGTCTATAACGGCAGTATACACTCCACATCAGTGGGACGACATCATTAGAATACAGAATATAGAATATCAACATGAGAACAGAAATGATGAGAAATGCGTTCTTTTCTCTTGTTCGTATTGGTTTGTCATTAGTCTTCCTTGAAAAATATGTTCAGGATGAACCTGTTAACATACAGAAAGCTTCAGGATGAAAAATTAGAATTACCGAAGAGAAGGCTGTTATTAGCCATATCCCTTACTCCTACTATGATATAACTAACTGTTAAACAATTAACACTTGTCAGGATTGGCCACCTCCCGCGTCTCGAAGAATTGCTTGATTGTAGTTCGGACGATGAACTTATCTCCTGCGAAAGCAAAGGATTTGCGAAAGCATCTAATTTATATTTCACCAGAATTTTACTAGAAAATTAAATTCGGGGCGACCAATTCATCCTCATACAGCTTCAAAGGAAGCAGAACACCTTTAAAGTAAGCAATAAGTTTCCTTGTTACATAAGAGAGAGAAATCATCAAGTTTCGTTAGTAGAGAATGGTTAGTCTTCCGATTGAGCTGGTGTTAGAAAAAGGCAATGCTGCATAATTTACCTTCTTATACAGAAAGCGATGTGTATATACAAACTTAGTCAATGCGTTTTATAATCTCCATAGGACCATATGTAATATGTTGGTTTTACTTTAAAATATCTTGTTTAACAGTTTTTATATTATTTATACTAGCATTGTTATTGACACATTATCAAAATCTACACAATTTTGGTATAAGTTTAGTGACGGCAACAGTGCGTCCTATTGACACTACACTCTTGCTTTAGTGTTTGTGAGTAGTGTAATTTATGAGCGGTTAGGAAAAATATTCTTCTTGAGTGCATAGGAAGCCGATTGAGAACGATTTGAACGTGACTAATATATTTAGAGTGTTTCTCCATTGCCAAAGAAATTACGATTTTCTGCAGGTCACAATACCGAAAGAGGACGAAGAAAGACGTAGAAAGCGAAATAGAAACACTAGCCGATGAAGAAAATAGTTACAATCATGAATAGTTTCATATCATGTAACATATCAGGTTCATGCATTCTAAGAACTGTCAGTCGAAGTTGACATTTTTCTTTCCAACAATTGTGTAGGTAACACTTCCACATCCAACCAGACAGCGATTTTGGATATTGTGTTATAATCATTTAGTAAGTACTGAAACCAAAATGTAATTATCAAAGCAATAAATGGTATTATATAACAAAAACTTTAAAGGTTTTTATTTCAAAATTCTTTAATTGTAACATATTAGGTTCTTGCATGCACCCACAGATATTAGGATGCATGATGTCAGGTAAACTATATTTGTGATAAGAGCTTAGGTAGTGAATAGCTCTAGAGAGAGCTATTCATTTTAAAATTAGCTGTAGCTCAGCAACTTTTCTGGGGAAGTAGCTAATAGATGTATCGAGCTACATTTTTTAATCATGTAGCTTACTGCAGGTACTTTCCAAAAGTATCTTTCGGATCACAGTTTATACTAAAATAATGTTCGCAAAGGGCGAATGTATAACGAATGTATAAACAACTATAATACTTTCCTTCTACGTGTGCGTCTCGGGTCTATTCTCGGCTTGCTTCCCTCGATTTCAACAACCTTTAGAAGGAAATTTATCACCTTTTTCAGTGTTTTAGTATGCTCAGAAAACTCTTAAAGCTAATGATATGATTTTAGAATATACGAGTCATAGCATAAGAAGGGGCATGAAAACCTTGTCTCTACTCATTTGAACACAAAGAAACTACTATACATTCCATAAATTAATTAATTCTTCAAGATAATAATGCAAAAACTTTATCGAGTTGAAAATGTTGATGTTAACCGGCTCAGTTGGCTCAGTTGAATTGAGTCAAAAGCTTGAGCTCGAACAGGCTAGGTTGCAATTAGCCATTGGCTAGTTTCGGCTCAGCTGAGGAGAACCAGAGGCTCGACCCATCTCGGTTGGGATGAGCCATCAACTCGTTTAGATTTAAACTAACAGAGCCTAGGGCTTGAGCCGGCTCGGTAGGGTGAGCTGTTGGTTCGGCTCAGTTATTACTTACTCTTAAGCCGAGCCACTCGAACCATTTAAAACGATAATAATTGAACCCGAGACAAAATCGATTTGAAACCAGTAGATAACACACCTCATCTCCACTCGCAAAATACTGATGTGCGATAGCTGGGGTAAGGTGTCTAATCTTCCATTAAACTGAGGGTATTCTTGTGAGATAGACCCGAGCAAAAATATATACCATTAAAAGCTGTTAAGATCTATAATTGGAAAAATGTAAGATTGTCGTGAAACCTATCTAAAATTATTCTCATACACCAAAGTAAAATAAAGTCCATACGCATAACAACAAACTGAAATGTTGTCTCACCAAATTTAGTACTCTCAAACCTTTACCTATTCTGTACTTAATAATAGCAATAAGATATTTGATTAAATGTTTAGCGCCCCGTTCATCAGCAAGTCTATATGAAACATAAATCCGTAAATTAACGTTGGATACGAACCACATGCGCTCTCGCCGAGAATTCAACCTGGTTATCTCACGCCAAAGGCGTCTATACTACTGCTAGTACTATTACTATGCTACTACTACTACTACTACTGCCACTAATAATAATAATAATAATAATAATAATAATAATAATAATAATAATAATAATAATAATAATAATAATAATAATAATAATAATATGAACTGCGGTATGGTAGTGTTGAAGGGACAATTAGGGCTGACAATGATATCTTGGACACTAGAACTCTGGACTTATTATCAGATTTAAGAAAATCTTGCGGATCGATGCAAGAAGTAAATTTCACTAAGTAGGAATTAAATTTGGATATATACAAAATGCTTTACGCCTATACACCGTATTTTTGGACAAATTAGAAAGTTTTCAATCGCTATACATATACTACACGTGTAATAATATACAATAAAAGTGTACGACAATGACTGAAAAATTACAAAACGAAAAAAGCAAGATCATCGAGTAGGATTCGAACTAGTTTAAAAGTACTAAATCCGCACAGCAAGTAAGAACTTAGCACGCATGATTATAGAAGCAACTACGAAGTTTCTTTACAATTTTTGTGGATATACAACGAATTTCTTGAAACTCTCCCTTTTAAAGAGAATTTCGTGTTCGTAAAGCTTGTGTGCTTTACGTACAACCACGTTTCGTGGAATTTACCAAGCAGCTTAATGTTATAAATGAGTCATTACGTTCAGTTACGAATAAAGAATTGAGTATTCCACAGAGCAACCTTCGACTGTGTTTTGAAGTCTTGCTATTTTTTTTTCAATAGATTCCTCTAGCATTACTTCGTATGCATTGCTGCCAAACATACAATTTTAAGGAACTTTAAGAAAGATTCGTGCATATAATTATGTCTTGAAGAAGTACACATTAGGAACTCTAATATTGTCTACTCCTTTAGCCTAACCGGCATAAATGTGGGACGTAAAACTCAAAGATTTCATTTCATTTTTAATATTGTCTACTGGAATAGGAAACCAATTAATATTTTACCATGATAACAGTTTTTGTATTTTAGAATATGTCGTGTCTGTAAAATTTTATCTTTTTTTCTTTTCTGTAAAGAAGCCATCAACTATCTCACCTGTGCTATATAAAATTGTCTCCTCCTTACGTTAACGACATCATGCAATAAATATTTAACTTTATTAGAATTCAGTGAGATGAAAGTACTTACAAGTTGGAGCCTAGAAGATCTGTACGATAATGAAGTTCATCACAACCAGCTAAGCATTTACATGATCTCTTCGAAACTTTATCTATAATAGAGGAAAATACAAACAATGCTGAACATATTAAACATTCAATTTGTTTTCATTATATTGAATCCTTAGCATGAAATAGCAACTTAATATTACTGGTATTTGAAAAAAATACCAAATATACTATCGAAAGAAAGTGAACGAATTATTCACTTCTGAAATACGTTATTTTCAAATATTAATAAAACTAATTCTATTATTCTGCTATCATAAGGCAAACTCCTACAAACTCTTATCATTTAATGTTATTTAAGCACATTTTCACTCAATGAATTAATGGATTATTGGGATTCTTAATAAGCTAGATCAGTGTTATTCAACGTTTTTGTCTCACCTAACCCTAGACACAGTTTGTCATTTAACTGTGTACCCCTGAACTTGGTTAGAAGATTAAATGAAAATGAACTTATGAAACTTAATACAAATGCTCTGTTGATTAAAAAGGGATACAAATAGAGACCCAAGAAAAGGACAATCACTGTAACAATAAAAGACTATTTACAGGTGATAAAGTACACATCCCCTCAAACAATACCATGGGAGATTTCAAAATATATGGGAGACTTCCCGTTCTATTGAGGGGGAATTTTCTCTCATCCTCCGTGATAATTCGCGCACTGAGGATAATTTTAAAAACTAAAACACAAAGTAACTTTAGAACTAATCTGTTAATGAGATGACTGAGGTTGTTCCCGGGACGCTAACACCTAGATTCTTGGTCGAAACTTCTAGAGTACGAGAATCAGAGCTGAGTCTGGATCCAAGCAAATTCTGTCCTACGTTTTCATTGATGTTAATGGAGATAAATCCTCTTCACCCAAATATGTTGACGGAAATGAAGACGTTGTTAAATATCAACGATCATTCAATAAATTTTCCAACCATGATCATTCAATAGATATTGGAAATACGCCTATTTTAGAATTATAATATATTAGTGTACCCCACGGGTACGCGTACCCCCGGTTGAATAGCACTGACCTAGAACACATAATAACAAGCGATGGGCTGTAGGAATATTCCCGGTGGGAAGGAAAATAAAAATGTGAATATTCCCGGGGTTTTCCCCTAGCATATAAATTCCCGGGACAGAATTTTATTTCCATGTTTTTTACTTTATCATCCAAATGAAAAGAACCGTATGACTAATTTTTTTTATTATTATCCATTATCATTTATTTCTGTTTTAAACAATTTGAAGGTTAAAAAACTAAAACTCGTTGACTGTACTTTATATAATTAATGATATGATTCTTAAATTTAAATTTTCCTTTGCACTAAAAAGTAGCAAAGTACCAATTTGCAAATGCTGAAAAGCAACCACTTTGTAAAGTATTGTAAAAATTATGTAGAAATAGAGATGAAGTACTACTAATACACCTCGAACCACCGTTAGTAATAAACGTCGGTTTGTCTCCTGTTTCTGACTCGAATTTCTGAAGAGGTACTCGGACTTCTCTTGCAGGTGAATAAATGCATGAAAGGACCCTGTGTAAGTTTTCATCAAAAATAAAAGTTCCATTTGCTATGCCTTTTTGCTGTACTCCTATAGATATAAAGGCAACTCTCCAGGAAAAAATATTTGGATGACACTGATAACGATTTGAAGAAAGTAGGGCCAAAATAGAGTACATGTTTATAATGGGAAACTACATGTTATATTCGGATTTTGTAGGTACCGTCCACAACTCTGAGATCAATGATTTGCACATATGATGTGGATCAGAGTACGGGACAAACAAGGGGTAGAAACGAAAGTAGTCTTATGTTTCCTGTGGGTGATACAGGGTGTTGAATTTGTGCACCATCGGGTAGTTTAATAGACTGTATGGGAGAGTATTTGTAGTATACTATTTGGTGTTATTTTCTGGTAGGTTTCGCCAGTGTGGAAACATGTATTGCAAAAGCCATATTAGTCATTTCAAAACAATTTGGTGACGTGTGTGACAAATGGCTTCCGGTGGAAGCGCGAATAAACATCGGTAATGTTCCGTGTGCAGACTATTGTTTAGAGTGCAAAGAAAGCGCCCGGTGTGTGGAAGTGGATTCTTACAAGCGATTAGTTCATGCGTGGGAGCAAAGGTAAGTCTTTCCAGTGCTTCGGTCTGTCAACAGTACTATGTACAACATGCTACATAAAGGCTAGTTTTTATGTCAGAAGTGTGCAAAAAATAACCAGAAATGGGTAATCAGGAATCGGATCTCAACGTTGAAGATACGTCAACTGTACCTGTGCACATGATAGTAAACCTCGGAGAAGTTTCTGAAGAACAGTTAGTAGTGTTTACTGGATTGAACAATGAACAGTTGACTGTGTTGTGCAGCTTCTGTGCCATCTTACAGAACAGCAGTGGTACAAGCGTTAAAACCAGACTGGGCATGTTGTTAATGAAACTCAGGCATGATCTTTGTAACGACTTTCTCGGAGCAATATTTGGATATCAATGCCACGGAAGTGTCAAATGCATTGAAATCAATCAAACAGGCATTGATGAGGCAGTTTGCAACGTTCGTATTGCTTTCAAAGCATTTATCTCGTACGTTTCTTCTGAGCAAGGGCCGACAAACTTTATGGGGTAGGGGATGACAAGCTGGGTTTAATCATTGATAGAATATACAACGAAAAATCGACGAACTACTCTCTGGAAAGGCGTCTGAATAGTGTGCAAAAAGAACGTCCTTTAGTGGAACCCATGATGATCATGAAACCCAGCGGGTACATTGTTGACATTCTTGGTCCATATGTTGGTGCAAATAATGATGCTCTTATTTCAAACTCTATGTTTGCTGACACAACAAATAGTTTAAACCAGCTCTTACAACCAGGAGACTGCGTTTCCTTGATAGGGGATTCCGAGATACCATTACTGTTTTAGAGGTGGCGGGGATCCCTGAGAAAATGCCATGTCCTTTAGAAAAGGAAAATAAGCAGCATTACTGCCTGGCTGCACACCAATCCTGTATTGTCACAAAGGGCAGAAGATAAAAATGACCATCTCAAAATCAATACAAGATGTTTAGGGAGAGGGTTCTAATTGCGGCTCTTTCCTACTTACGCGAGTATTTACAAATTGCAGGTGCCTTAGAGAATCAGTTTGCGCTTCAATTGACCAACCATGCACTAGAAAAGTCTGACGAAAGTATTGAAATCTTATCACGTTTCCGTTTGACAAACGAACTACAACAGAAACAACATACATCCGGTGATATTGACAAACACTCAGCGCAGATTTGGGAACCGTGTGACGGATCGTCAATTACTGACTTCCCTCGATTGGCAAAAGAAGACTTATTCAAAATCACGCTTGGAATTTATTAAATCCAAAATGGTCACACATATGCAGCAAAGCACATGAAATCTGATGGTAGCTTTTCACTGTTCCATTTGCATATCACTCCACACATCCTGAGGTTTAAAATTCAATCTCGACAGAGTTTGCAGTTCACACTTTCCATTGAACATGATCCAGAAAAATCAGAAACCGACGATATTCTAGGATGGTACTGCAAATGATCCATTGCAGCTCGTGTTCTCAGAAGTTGCTCGCATGGGTTTTTCGGCCTTTGGTATCTTGGTGTTACTCGTTCTGAAACTGGTCGTTTTCCAGCTTCGCATTTAAGTGGTATTTTTCTCGACACATACACGGTAATGAATATCCAGGCATGACTTAACTTTGGTTATAAGGAGTTTTGCGGTACATTTGTACCATTAATCGTGGTGTTGTCATTCAAATCTAAGGAAAATATTGCCCATTCCCATAGAATTTCACTCTTTGTGATCTTTATGCTTCCGGTGTCTTATTTGTGTGTCTGTGTATGTGTGCGTTGATATATGTGTGTAAAAGTATGAAAGTGGCGCTTAGTTCGTTTTCGCATGACACGATACAAATATGTATGATTAAACGTTGATAAAATGTTGAGACATGTGTTTTCTGACAGTTGCCCACCTTTAATTGTTTAAACATTTAAAAATTTAATACGTTTATAATACCATTGGTAAAGTCAATTTTTTTAAAAAATCACTTACATGTAAATTTAAACTGTTTAGCGGTGTACTATAGTATACCATTTCCCCACATATTAACTTGCATAGAACATATTGTAAGTAAATATCCATTTATGCTTGCTATTTAAATATAATAAAATAATTATAAAAATAATACCGTTCAAAATATACATTTTAAAGAATCCTCTGGAGACAACACTAATAATATTGTGTGATAAAAAAACGAATGATTGTAATATAGTACAATTTTCTTTGTTATCGTCCATAAATTCCCGGAAATTTTCCATTTTTGGGAATCTTCCAGGGAAGATTCCCGGGGAATTTTCCTGAAAAAATCTTCCCGGGAACTTCATCACTAATAATACCTGATGACAAGAACGAAACAAGCCCTGATATTTAAAAAAAAAAGATATTTACTCCAAATACCACACCAGCCTATATTCACCATTCGAAAGGAAACCTTTATCAATGAACTCGATGAGAGAAATATTCCAGTAGATTTCTGAATTTGTTGCACCTAACTCTTGTTTGAAAGGTGGAAGGAATAAAAATTATGGCGTTCACTTGGCAATACTCTTTGTTGAAGATATAATTGATCAGCGCAGCAATACAACCTCAGAGTTAGAAAAGCTTTTACGCTACTCTTAAGAGATGTAATCCATCTCTAAAGCAGTGTGTGAGAACACATAACGCAAATTCGAATTATCGATCTGTGAGGAGTACATTGTAGTAGTTTAGATTATCCTTACTGAAATTCAAACAGCTTTTCTTGATAAAATTACGGAAGCAATTACATTCAACCAAAAAAAATTCAGACTAAAGAAGTAGACGAGGGCTTATCTTAATATGGACCCAACTTTTTAGAATTGATCTCCAGAATCACTTTAACTGATAGAGGAACGCACTAGGAGATAAACTGTACCAACATAAATAGTAAAGTAGACGTTAAACACTAAAAATAAAGGATCTGCTACTAATATATGCCACATAATCGTTCCAACTTTAGCGCTTTGAAAATTTAGTTAAACTGATAGCACGTAAACAAAAGTGAGAATTTGCTCAATACTCTCTCTCTCACTCTTGGTGGATTCCTGTATTAAATGACAAGAGAACAAACAAGAGGAAAACTATCAATTTGGATTTTCCCAGGCTACCAATGAATGTGTTGTTATGGATGATCACTTCCGAATTTTGGTATTAAATTATAGGCAGCAACGAAAACAGTTTGTTCATACACAGTTCTTCAGTTGAGTATGTGGGCCAGTTCTGCACAGGGCTTGAACTCAATAATTACGAGTAATTTTGGCCAATCAGCACACGTGCTGTTGAAATGTTAAAGATTCAGCATTAGGAAAAATGATCACTGCCAAAGAGATTTAGAAAAAATTATCACAAGAAGAATTCACTAACGATATATAACACAGGGAGAGGTCTGTACATGAGTACGCAAGGGCAACACTACGAAAGTGAGTGTAGAATTACCCTCAAAGGGACAACTATTCCAATCACATCGGTAAATTCCGATATCTGATGGCCAACCATCTTACTTCGAATGGAGGCCATAAACAACGATATGAATTTCAGTGGATATTTAGTACAAGTAGCTCAAGTTGGTTGTATAGTTGAATCAATTTGGTTGCCAAAATTACTTCAATACGCCTGATATACAACAACGATATTTAGCGGGCAAGCGGAGAACGCACCTAATTCTAATTAAATTTTAAGTTAATAAACCGAGATTGAAAGTCGTAGATTACAGTAATCACTAAGTCATCAGGAATGGGGATATCAGTGTATCGGTCAGACTTGCAAATCGTATAATGAAATTTAAGAGATGACTAAGCTGAAAATGAAATTCACTACAACAAATAACAGCTAGTAAATGAGGATGCATCAGTTATTTCCGTTCATCATGATCACTACAGAGATGTTTAAATTCCACTGCAGAAGCACCATAGTTAATCAGTTATCGTCTCCTCACCTCAGTGCATATTCTGCTCAATCAAATTCATGAACGGAGGTCAGCGTAGTTCAGTAATAGAACGCTTATCTTTGGTATATGGGGACCATAGTTTTATCCTTGACTGGTTTGTATATACAGCATCATGTTCGTTGGTTGCCTCGTGAGACACCCGTTTCCTTCAACACTGTCATCTCAGCAACATCACTCACTTGCCTTGATCATAATTTTTCGTTAATCTAAATTGTATAATCGTAGGATGTCAAAGACCATATTACTTTTTTTCGATTTCAGTGAAATTAAAGTAAGCTTTAGATCTCTTTTAGTGTTTAATTTACTCGTTGAGAGTACAGAATCATTAAAATGACATCGAAATGCTAACTTAATTTCAAGCTACAACATATTGAGATTAAGAATGCGGTGGCAGTGTCTTGAGAAAATCGTCATGATCAGGAAGTGTTTTAGAAAATTTAAGAGATAATGTGATGATTTTAATATTCGTTTCAGTGGTCTTGCGTGATGAAATCTAGATTTACGTGCAAATCTAAGAAGTTTGGGTAAGTACATACTTCAGAGCAATTCACTGAAGAGATGCAAATACAAGGAGGAGAAGGAAGTGAAGTACTTAAACGTAGACAGTGTTTCGCATTTGCTGCGGTAGTATTTTAGACAACCATAAACTCTCTGATTCGCTTTCACTTTGACAGGCCTAATAATAAATTTTCCAGGAAAATTATCATCGTTTCTGTTGATACAGGAGACCTTGGTTTGCTGTACAGTTATCCGCACCTACAAATCTCCAATTAGAAACAGACTTTTTAGTTCACAAACGAATAATATTAGCAATTAAGAGGGTTGAATTTATTACTGATATTCTTTCTTTTATACCCTTAAGTTGTATTAGGGGGATGTTATTGTTTTAAATGTGCATGTCCCAACAGAAGATAAAATTGGCTATAAAAATAGGTTTCTTTTATGAAGAAGTGGAACGAATATTTGACAAACTCCCACGATATCATATGAAAACTCTATTAAGAGATTTCAATGTGAAGGCAGGACTAGGGGATATTTTCAAATGATTATAGGGAACGAAAGTCTGCATAAAGAAAGTAATGACAGCAGTGTTAGACTCGTGAACTTTGCGAATAACTATCGAGGCACTTCTCCCATCATGCGTATACTGCTAAACATCCCATAAAATCCTCCCAATCATGCTTTCAGCAAGATTAATCTAATACGCAGATTAAATTATTGAAGATTATCAGTGCAGATTTAGACGAAATCGATCAAGCATCGACCAAATATTTACCATTCCACAAATACTTGAAATTAATTGTGAGTACAATATCCTGTACACGAACTATTTATTGAGTTTAGAAGGCAAACATTCTAAAGCGTTCGTACACTATCAGGAACAGCAAATATAGCTAATTAGATTAATTGTTTGTTTAAATGAATCCCAAAGTAAACTCTGTGAAGAAATATTCATGACCACGAGTTTTGCCATTGAGAATGGCCTGAAACAGGGAGGAACGCTGTCGTTATTATTATTCAACGTTTCCTGAAATATACTATAAAGAAAATCAAAGATAGTAGCCAGGTATAGAGTTGAATTGTATTCACTAGATTATGGCGTATACTGAGGATGTAAATTTTAAAGGGAAACAATAGAAATAAAAGCAGAGGCCTGATTAAAAAGGATCAGGCATGGGTTTGGAAGTAAATGTAGAGAAAACTAGATACGGACGTTCTTCCAAATTTTAATACGGCAAATTATGGAATGCTTTAAAATATCAAATATTACTTTTGATAAAGTGGATACTTTCAAAACTCTATGTTCAATACTAAGAGACGAGAACCATATCGGAGGATGAATTAAATGTCGATTAAAGCAAGGAATTCGTGTTATTATTCAGTTTACACTATCTTGTCATCGCGGAAGTTTAAGATATATAAAACGATAATCAAGCCTGTTGTTTGTATTTTTCCGAAACATGGTTGCTTACTCTGAGAGAACATAGACTGTAAGTATTTCAGAACAAGATCCTGAGACGAATATTCGTACCCAAGAAGAACAGGAAGGGTTAGTGACGGGAACTTCATAACGAGGAACTGCATAATTTATAAGGTTTACGACGCATTCTTAGATTCATCAAGTCGAGTAGGCTCAGGTGGGCAGTTCATATAGCCAGGATGGCAGTAAGTAGGAACGATTTCAAGGTCTTAACTGGAAGACCAATCGCCAAACGACCATTAGGAAAACCTAGGTACAGTTGGGATGACAATATTAACATATATCTCGCAGAAATAGGAATACAAGATAGATGCTTGATCTAGTTGACTAAGGATAAAAGTGAGTGGACAGCTTTCGTGAAAGCGGTATTGAACCTTCCTTTGATTTATCTTTGATATCATACGGTAATACGACATGATTCTATTCGCGACAAGATATTAACTTATTATATACTAGGAACAAACTATTACAAATTTCAAAAAACAAAACGAAATGACCAGTACAAATAATTTATCTCTCCAAATAAATACTTTCGAGCATGCAATGTAGTAGGTACCTCATACAGGTAGGACATATAATAAAATGTACATCAACTATTCGAATAAAAGTCTTTCTATTAAGTAATACGTATCCAAAGGCACAAATAAAATTTAATCTAATGATTAGAGTCAGTCTTTTAATTACCTTGGTAACTTCCTATGCACGCTAATCCTCTGATGTCACAAGGTTTGTATCGACCTGGAAAGAGTACTGTTTTTCAACGTTTGCAATTTATTAAACATTAACTGATATACAAAATTTGTTTTGAGTTCAATTGTACCAAATTCAGAAATACTATATTCGTATTATACTTTTTACAGAAATGCATTTACAATTTTACGGAAATGTTAAAAAAATTAGATAAATGTGTTTCAGAAGAATTAGTTACAGTTTAAATTTAAAACTTAAACTTCAGTAGAATATTTCGTATAAATGTATACTGGAGCGAAAAACGTTTTACGCATTAGCTAAAATGTTTTCGGTTTCTTTTATATATGTGTTAAATCATCCAATTGACTCACTGGAAATCATAACAAAAATAGTTGATGAAAATATATGGTTGCGTGTGTGGGTTTTAAGTCAAAACTTTCTTGTATCCATACTCCCGATATTAAAGAATTTAACATTTAATAAAATGTTCTACAAACTTCTTTACGAAGAGACAACTTAAAATTCGTCGTCTCTAAACATAGAAGAATAACGAACTAAGAAAATAGAACGTATGTTAAATCGTTTGTATCACATTTAGAAATTTTTTTCACTACACTGTAAGGGAGGATAAACTAGCTTTAATTACCGGATCTGAATAAAAGTCGAAAAGTTGTGAGCGATAAAGTCAGTACATTTATCATTGATTCATCAATAACTAATCTGCACTTCTTCGCATCTCTCTCACCAGGGATGATGAACCTTGAATCTGGGGATAACCTATAAATTTTCTGAACGGGTTTGACGTGTAAGTTTCAAAACATGCTTCAATTCCTTGCCCTGAAGTGCAAACTAATCAGGATTGGTAATATATAGAATAACTTGGACTATAAGTCCTAAACATCAAAGTGATGTGCAAAACAAGTAGATTAAGACATCAATATGCATTACTTAATTACATCTTTTAGTAAAGAATTAAACACGAAAAACCATTATTGTACTAAAATATGCTATATTAATGGACCTATAAACGTAGGAGAAGTATATCTATAACATCCTGTCAACAGTAAGTCATTTGGTATCATAAGTAATGTAACTCCACATTCGGTGTACGTATTTCATTTTCTATATTTTCCACGATTTCACCTACTCAAGTTGTTAGATCAGTTAGCCTTGTTATTGAATTTAGTTTGGTAGTCCTTATTATACTCTTAATTTACTAGTCATACCCAGTACTTTGATATAGGTTATAGGATTTGATATAGGATTTGCAAGGAATTGAAACCTGTTTTGGAACTAGCTCGACAAACTCTTTTGAGGAAATATATGTAATCCCCACCTTTAAAGTTTAACTTTGAAATCATCCGTAGTAACATTCTGCAAGTATTCGAGATGACCTGGAAAAATCAGGTTCCTCCCCAAAAGATGATTATTTGGTACTTTCCAAGTAGAATGCGTGTCTACTGGATCTATGTGTGGTTTCATATACTAAATAGTGAATAAAATATATACAATCATGGAAACGTAGAAAAAGTAATATTTTTAAAATTCCATACACATTTTAAAAAGTTTGTTTCATTGCTGGCGTCTGAATAGTGTTTATTTATATCTTCGTAGATGTATGTTTTGTTTTATACTTCCAAATCTAAGGCTATTTGTCAGCAGGAATATATATGTAATTCTTATTTCCTTTTTTCTTCATCATCCCTGCCCCACACTTATCAAATTTTTCTGTGCCATGGTAACTACTAAAAGTTTATTGGTGGTTCCTTTTCAGGTCACCCTTGCACATTTCTGCTCTAATTGCACACGACATTCACATTACCTCATAAAATATTCTGTAATGTTTAATAGAATATTTAATTTCAGATCTCAGTTTACTCTCGTGTAATCTGATCGAATATCCCACGTATGAAAAATAATATATAGGTATTGCAAAGTATATGATATATGACATCCCGTTGTTTATAATAAAATAATATATGGTGATTAATATCAAAAGAACTGTAACAGGGTGTCTAATTTACTTTATAAAATATTTATATGTAAATAAAAAGAAGTTAACATGAGAGTTATTACGATTTGAGGTATTTGTTGAAACCATAAATAAAAAAACGTGCAGAGATGCTACTGGAATTGAAAGTTGTGTTTTACTTCTCGAACTAGTAGAACCTAACCGTGGAATGAGTATTAGTATTAGTAAGATATGATTATTCAAAAATACTAAAACTAGAACTCATACTTAAATAGCTTTACCCTTTTACAGTGTTGGGTTCTAGCAGACACCATACGGGTATCTCAATGGAAGTAATTATAATTGCGTGTTTTGTTCAGTACAACGTAAGGGCATTATGTGTTCCTGGTACTAATGTTATTAGACTTTTCCACACTCATTCTGTCAATAAAAATATTCGGTACTTTTATTGTAAGAAGTATAGAATTCACTTAATTTACAGTTAGCTTCGAAGGAATAACATTTTACCATGTTTTCCATTTCTCTGAAGCTATATTTATCTCTTCAAAATTTGTGGAACATAAAATTCCATCCAACACATGTTACGTACTAAAGTACTCTCATGGATTCTGTTGAGGAGTTGTTTCGAGGCCACGAATGTACTGAGTGTATGTGAAGCATATTGTACTGACAAGTCTGAGTAATAGTTTTGGGAATAGAAAATTGTACTTTACAATATCTTGTGCTCAAAATACTTGTTGCACCGGGTTCTGAATCCGAAGATGTCTTGCCGCCACTAGAAAATTCGGTTTCGCTTTAACTATTTCTTACATATCACGAATCCTATGCGTTTTCGAAGTATCCTTCTGTATCACTTTCACTATTACTATTTTCAGAACTTTCCTCAGAAGATAAAACTTCCTCTGCAAGCCACTGAGACATAATTATTTTTCAGTTACTATCTTCTGGTCTGACTGAACCTTCAGAGCTCCTTTTTCTTGAACATATTTTCACTGGCTAGACGAAGATTTTGAAATTAACAACAAGTTCTAAAATAAACACTAGCACTTACACGTAATGATGTAATGCTAAAGTTGAAATGAAGGAAAAGTCTTCCTCTATGGCATTCAGATCATGATTATAAAATGTTTATTACTAGCAAGAAAGTTCATAAATACATTTATAATCCGGGAAACTCATAGAGAAAGAACTGCACAGAAAAATGACAAAACAAATACAATTTCTCTTTGTAGTCGACAAATGAAATGAGTTGATTTTGAGTTTAACAGCACTTTTGAGCAGCGAGGATATATCAGGCGGGACCTACTGATTAACTTAGAATCCGAACCACATGAGATCCCACCGGGAATCGAACAAAGTTAAAAAAGAAATTTTTAAGTTTTACGTGCCATGATGATTCCGGCTAGGCTAAAGGAGACGGTGATGATGATATAGGAATCGAAATGGTATAATGAAGGAATAGGTAGGAAACGGCAGAATTCCCTGGAAACACGCACATATTGCTTTCTCCCACAAAATTCATTTGGTGCAAACTGGGATCGAACCTGGTACTCATGCAGCAGAGGTGAACGGTCTGCTACTGAGCCACAAAGGCAACCTTTATAATCAAGTAGATAGATGAGTTTTCGTTTCGTTTGATAGATGAGTAATATGATCTAAAATGATGTTAATTCAACAATGCAATTTATAAAACACCTGTAAAACATACAGTCTAGAGTTATTTGATAATAAATTGCATTTACCAAAGGAAGTTCATGTATACATTACAAACAAACAATTATTTTTTGTTGCGGTCTGAGAGACCCCAGGTATGGAAACTTGAAAAGTGATACAAAACAACAGAAATTTCAGAAATTGTTATTTGCACAAGGCTAAATGTACGTGAAATACAGAAAAAGATTTGGATGTAAGATGTCACGAAAGATGGAGATTTCATACAGATTTATTATACGACAAACAATTTAATTATATCAATGGGGTCTCTCAGACCGCACATACGCATTCTAGGGTTAATTAATTTCAGAGAGAAGATTAAAGCAAATTAAGCTGACCGATATATAAATACAGTATTTATTTTCAAAAATAAGATTAAGGGATTCCGTAATACATTCAGTTTTAAATTTGTGTAGGGGAAATGTCTCGTTTAGAGGATCGCTGGTATGGAAATACTGAAGAAAAAGTTAAAATATTGTGTCCATCATAACCTAAATGATGAAACATTTAGTTCCAAATAGTCTACAAAATATTTTGTACTTGACAAACGCAAATAAACTCTTTTGAATAGATCATTACAGTAAACTATGTCCATCAAGTACATTGCTTTATACCTATATGTTTTTAACATTTTACAATTGTTTTATTTTCAGAACCCATACCATAATAATAATAAGCCACTGAATATCACTAGTTTGCTTCGGTTATGAAAACATAATATTTGAAGAGCTTATTATTTTCTGTATTAGATAAAGTTGTTACTTGTGTACACAATTACTACTTATGAAAAATTAATATGCGTTGCAGCTATTTTGTTAAAATTGTACATTTTTAATAGTTAACTGCATTTAAAGAAAAAACGTATCATACAAGAATAGAAACACCTTTAAATTGTAGAATTACAGTAGCATTTTTTTGTGTGTTTGGTATCATGAATAGGTATGTTTTCGTTACACTCATTATCTAACCTTTAGGTTGTGTTGTGTACGAAGTAGTAATGATTTTACGCAAACATCACAACGACTGATATTTCAAAAACATTTGACTTCTTTGTTAAATACATAAACAAATACTACAAACATTATCACTTTAAATAGTAGTTTGATGATCCTTTTACTTCAGGCTTTACAGCAGTAATAATTATACGATGTTGAGATACTATACATTATGCACGTTCATCTACATTTCGGTAGTCATAAACTGCCGAGAGCAAATTTCGGAAAGCTTCTTTTTCCCTAATAAATTGCCTATGTTGTGTGTATCTTATATTTAGAGGAATATTACAAAGTGTTCTTTTGTGTGTCAAATTTAGTTTGCATTTTAAGAAAATCTTATGTCAAACGTTCACCTATAGTTTATGAAAAAATTTAAATTATTTTACTGTTGTCCAGTTTTAACAATTTTGCTCCTGAAATTGAACTTAGTACCACGAAGAAGTGTGTGTGTGAGACATACTACAAGAACACCACTCGTTCTAAAAAATATTACATTTGGTCCAAAAATAATATTTGAGTACTGTGTCTTACATAAACACAAGCACATCGTAATATGTCTCCTTACCTGTTAGTGTAGCTTGAAAAATATTAATACACAACAGAATCCATGAGAGTACTTTTGTACGTAACATGTGTTGGATGGAATTTTAGGTTTAACAAATTTTAAAGAAAGAAATATAGCTACAGAGAAATGGAAAACATGGTAAAATATTATTCCTTCGAAGCTAACTGTAAATTAAGTGAATTCTATACTTCTTACAATAAAAGTACCGAATATTTTTATTGACAGAATGAGTGTGGAAAAGCCTAAATAACATTAATACTAGGAGCACACCCATACCTTGTACTCAACAAAACACGCAATTATAATTACTTCCATTGAGATACCCGTATGGTGTCTGCTAGCCCCCAACGCTGTAAAAGGGTAAAGCTATTTGAGTATGAGTTCTAGTTTTAGTATATTTAAATAATCATATCTTACTAATACTAATACTCATTACACGGCGAGGCTCTACTAGTTCGAGAAGTAAAACATAAATTTCAATTCCAGTAGCATCTCTGCACGTTTTTTTATTTATGGTTTCAATAAATACCTCAAATCGTAATAACTCTCATGTTATTAACTTCTTTTTATTTACATATAAATACTTTATAAAATAAATTAGACACCCTGTTACATTTCTTTTGATATTAATCACATATATTATTTTATTATAAACAACGGGATATCATGTATCATATACTTTGCAATACCTATATATTACTTTTCATACATGGGATATTCGATCAGTTTATACGAGAGTAAACTGAGATCTGAAATTAAATATTCTATTAAACATTACAGAATATTTTATGAGGTAATGTGAATGTCGTGTGCAATTGGAGCAGAAATGTGCAAGGGTAACCTAAAAAGGAACCACCAATAAACTTTTAGTAGTTATCATGGCACAACAGAAAAATTTGATAAGTGTGGGGCAGGGATGATGAAGAAAAAGGAAATAAGAATTACATATATATTCCTGCTGACAAATATCCTTAGATTTGGAAGTATAAAACAAAAATAATATCCACGAAGTTATAAATAAACACCATTCAGACGCCAGCAATGAAACAAAATTTTGAAAATGTGTATGGAATTTTAAAAATATTACTTTTTCTACGTTTCCATGATTGTATATATTTTATTCACTATTTAGTATATGAAACCACACATAGATCCAGTAGACACGCATTCTACTTGGAAAGTACCAAATAATCATCTTTTGGGCAGCAACCTGATTTTTTCAGGTCATCTCGATTACCTGCAGAATGTTACTACGGATGATTTCAAAGTTGAACTTTGAAGCTGGGGATTACATATATATTTCCTCAAAAGAGTTTGTCAAGCAAGTTCCAAAACAGGTTTCAATTCCTGGCAAATCCTATATCAAATCCTATAACCTATATCAAAGTACTGGGTATGACTAGTAGATTAAGAATATAATAAGGACTACCAAACTAAATTCAATATTAAGGCAATAAACACCAAATATTATTATTTCACAATAAATACCCAATCGTAGTGAGCATTACTATCACGAAGTAGAGTGACCAGAAGACAGTGTGAGTTACGTGGCCCTCACACCTTAAAATTAAAGCACAAGTCCTTGCAGCAGCATCTTGCCTGAACGGCGATGTGTGAGTTACATAAGTCTCATACATAGCCGGAAACTAAAGCCAAGCTCCGATAAATAGCATCCATCCGTAGACTTCTGTCTCATTACGCGGGCTTTGTGGTAACTAGAGAGCTTAATCGCTGAAGGGTTACCAATCGGGTTTATATAGCTGCTAAGAAAGAGCTATTCGGATCAAGTAGATGAGCTCCAGTAACGGCCACGATTAGTTTACCTTAATTCGTAACTTAAAATCTATTGAACGTTTTTGTACCGCGTAAACAACCAAAGAACTCGTCTTGATGGGCAGTTTTCGAATATAAAATTAACGATCTGATCTAACAACTTGAGTAGGTGAAATCGTGGAAAATATAGAACTTGAAATACTTACGCCGAATGTAGAGTTACATTACTTATGATACCAAATGACTTACTGTTGACAAGATATTATGGATGTGCTTCTCCTACGTTTATAGGTCCATTATTATAGCATATTTCTTAGGGAATATTGTGTCTCATTGTATATTAATGCCTGAAATAATGAAATTCAGGAGATAGACAGAATAATTGCTAGTATTTGGGATAATACAGAGATTGATTTTGTGGAGAAGATCGAAGAGGTTTTGTTACGGCTAAATGCATACATGTGAAAGCCAATGGTGGGAAATAAGGAAAATAAAAAGGAGAAAGAAATATAGGTAAAACATATAGGTATAATGCTCATCATAAATATGCCAATTTACAGAACATGTACAGTAAAATTCCCTGTAAATTGACTAAACTTGTGTTTGACGATAGATATATATTTGAACAGGAAAATGTTACTTTAGAATCAGAGGAAGTTCGTAAACTATATCATGATTTATGGGTCAAATCAGGTAGGAGCAGGTTAACAATGGTTGAGCAAGAGCTAACCGACGAGGAAAGGAACAAATTAAAACAATACTTTCCAAGAAGTTAACACTAGAAGGACCAAAATTTTTTACCTCCCTAGAAGTACCGAACCGTCATTTTGACGGCTATTTAATTGCAGGAAATGTATATCATTTTTCTTTATATTTCTCTTATTTTAGCTTTAATTTAATCCGTTTAATCGACTAGATCAGGTTTTATGTAAGTTATTTTCGTAATATAATACAGGGTGATCCACTAAACTCGTCAATTTGTTAAATATAATATTAATATCGGAAGTTCGCCCACAGGACAGTGACATGAAAAATTAAAATAAAGGAATAATACGTACATTCCTGCGTATGAAATCCTTTTTTACTAGTGACGTGATCACCCTACCTGCCCTGTTGACATTGGCTGGGCTATTTTCCTTTAGCACAGACCCTGTGTATAATACAGCAAAATAATTATTTTTATTTCAAACTTTTTATTACATGAAAGTAAATGTGCATTTTCAATATAATTTATTTCAACTTGTATACACTGAACTCAAGACGGCAACACTTTTCTCGGTCTTACACTTGTGCACTGTGAGTTTATTTTCTGATTAATATCCATAGACATTTGTAGTGAACATATCCTTTTCTTTCTGATTCAAGCACATTTTGGGGAGTTCTCTTCTATTTGGACGCGTACTACCAATAAAGGTCATCTGTTTCTTTTTCAAAAATTCGGCTAATTTTTAACTTGTAAGAAAAATTATCGCAAGTAACATTCAGTCCTCCGTTGAGAAAAGGATTCATCGTCTTCAGAACAATATATTCGCCTAACTGTAAGTCCCGACGTCATTCTTAGTCGTTTCCCAGGTAGAAAATATCTTTTAGTTTATATCGTGACATTACGACTGCAAGCAACCACACTTGAATCCAAATTTGTCAGGCTTGTTTGGCATATATTATATGTATTTGCATCTCATCTTAGTAGAGAATAACTGTTCATCCACACAAACACTGTCGTGGGTTTTACAGTGCCTGATACAATTCACAATGAATAAGTTCTACACAGATCATGCGAAAGCAAGCTTGTTTGCTTTCAGCACTGAAGAGCTATGGTACTTTTCATCAAATCGAAGATAATTCATTATTTCAACAAATATCTTTCTTTCCATAGTGATCTTTCTGTAAATCACTGGTTCACAGCTTACGTTCTATATTTCTTGTACGGGTATGTCTGAAGCTACACGAAATTTCAATATTGCTAGAAATGAAACGGGCCCTGTAATTGACAGTGGCCAAAGAGAATCTTGATGCTGTTTGAGCTTGAATAACGGTGCATTTCAGAATGTTCCTCAGCATTGTCTCGTCTATGAACAAGCGAAAAGCACTACCAAAATCATCATCTTCAATATGGTTGTAACGCATAATATAACAAACATGTTTCTCACAAGGATGTCGTGTGAGGCAGTACGCCCAGCATTGTTCAGTCTGTCCACTTTACTCCAAGGTGTCCCATTACCTGCTATAAAGATATTTGATCTATTACTTCTGGAAACTTCTGTATCTGTCTCCTTCCTCTTATAAAAAGAAGTAGCTTCAGACACTTCATTCTCGCTACTACTGCTGTTTTCATCGAAGTAATCTCCCTGTTGATCTTCCAAGCGAAATTCATTTTCACTCTAATCTTAGAAAGCACGTAACATGTTATCAGGTATCATGTTGCTTTTGTAATTATTCATATGTACACTCATGTCCAAAATGATTGTCGTATATCTATAGCTGTCTTCTTGTAAGAATATAATATGATAAAGATCTTGCAGGATACTTTGAACAATGATACTATGTGTATAATCGGGAAATATATATTTGTGGTAAATTTCATAGGAAAAGAATAATAAATACGAAAATTAGAACGAGTAAAACAAAATGTTGCTAAATCTACAAGAAAGTTCTATTTTCGTTTTACTGTTCTTATTTACTGCTCTCTTGACATGAAATTTGCCACATACATGCCTTTGTCAATTATACACATACTAACCTTACAAGAAATACCTGACAAATTAGTTATCAAATTATATTCCTACAATAACATATTTATAGACATGCGACAGTATTTTTGGACATGAGTGTACCTTCAAGAAAACTTTTATTTATACAGAGAACAATATTACCAACGAGATACGAACATAATTGAAGAAGAAAACCATTCAAAGAAGTACGATATTTTTTCCCTTACAGCATAAAAAAGCAGAAATAAAACATATCAAATAGCAAACTCGTTGGAAAAAATAATGCAAAATATTTCAAAATTTATTTCCAACAGATATACTATCATATAGCGTACAATCTGAAAAATTGTCCACATCAACAACAAAATATAGATTATTAAATGAGGCAGTCAAATTGACGGTCTGGTCCTTCTAGGGGTATACAACAAAAATATGTATTTATTTAAAACAGACAAACAATGTTTATACGCTATATCAAACCTCTCTTTAAAATAATAAAAGTCCTAAAGTATGGTTGCGTCAGTCAAAGAAATATATGAGATATAGGAAATTGTTTTACGAGATGCCGTCAAAATGACGGCTTGGTCCTTCTAGTGTTAAGAAACGAATTAAAAGTGTTCCATATGGACCAGTTGGAAACAGAACAAAACTGTACTCATTCCTAAAACTGGTAAAGACTTAACTAAGATAACTAACTGGCGTCCGTTGACAACTTCTTTAGTGTTGTGTAGAATTTAAACTGGAATTATTGATACCAGGTTAATATCAGTTATCCATATACATAATGCTCAAAAATGATTTATACCAGGTAATTCAACTCTTGTTAACTGCATCATGTTGGATACTATGTTGAAGCTGGGGAAAAACTGTTAAACCTGTTTATGGTTGTTTATTAGATATTTCCAAGACTTTTGAGACAATTCCACACCAAGCAATAATAGTTTTTTTGAGAAATACAGCTATACGAGCAAATTATGTAAACACTGTTGCTAATTTATATGAAAATAATCAAATTGAATACAAGATTAATATTAATGTTAATATTCAGATTAATGAGGTGTTCGTCAGGAGGACCCACTTAGCCCATTGTTATTCAACTTGGTATTAAACAGTGTTATAAGGAAATTGTATATAAAGCAGGTGGGGTTTAGTTTTCAAAACGTCCGTATTCCTCTACTCGCATATGCCGATGACGCATTGCTAGTTGCTAATTCGCAGCATGAACTTCCGGAGATGTTACAACTCGTATGTGAGTTTTTAGACAAACTTCATATGAAAATTGCTGTGGATAAATGTTTGTCATTTGGTATTAAGCCACATAGAAAATTGTGGATTATTGATGGTTGTAACCTTAAGCTGGGCAATAGTTATATAAGGAATTTAGAAGTAGACGGAGCTTTCGAGTATCTTGGCTGCAAATACAGTTTATGTAATGGTATACAGAACAAATATCATTTAAACGAATTAAGTAGAATACTGAGTGTGGTAGATAAACTTTCTTTAAAGACACGCCAGAAAGTTTATTTGATTCAAACATATTTGCTCCCAAAGTTTTTTACGTCTGGATTGCGAGTTTTAGCGAGCCTTCATTTTTTGAACTCTGTTGATGACTTAATTATAAAGTTTTTTTTTTTTAAAAAAAAAATGGTTCCATTTAGTAAACCCAACTGTAGACAGTGTATTTTATTCAAAGAAAAGAGACGGTGGACCAGGGTTCCTCAATATTCGCAATATTATATTGCTCGCCCAGGTCAAGTTTATTTGTACATTAAGATCCCAGGAAAATGATAACTTTTTGATTGAGATGATAAAGGTATCGACTTTAAATAAAATTGAAGATATGATTATATAGAAACTATATATCGAAAGAACATATAATTTAATAGTGCTAAATCAAATGAAGTCTAAGTTAAAAGATAAATGTTTTGAAATATGGAAGGGGAAACAAAGTCAAGTGAGAGGTATACAGTATTTTCATAATGACCATATCTCTAATGTTTTTCCTTTTTGAGAACGAGGTTCTTCCGGATAACCGGTTTATAGACGCAATGAAGATGCGTACAAACACTTCTTGTGTTAGGGTAGTTCTGGCTAGAGCTCAGCCAAATTTCAATGTTGAATGTAGAATATGCAAGGAAGCGATTGAGACTATGGCCCATGTTTTGGAAAAATGTATTCAATATGCTAATCGCCATATATTTAGACACAATCATGTGGTTAATATCTTGGAGAAGCATTGTCAGATTAAGGGGTTTAGAACTGGTAAAGAGTTAGAATTCGATACCAGTAAGGTTAAACTGAAACCGGATTTCGTAGTTGAAAATCTCACTCATAGATATATCCTTGATGTTACTATTCGATTTGAAGAAGGCAGTATGGATGAGACGCCTTTATAAATTATTAAATATGAAGTTTTAAAGGAAAAAGTTTAATGATAACAAGAATATTAAGGTAATACCGGTGATTATTGGTTCCAGGGGAGCAATTAGTATAAGTGCTAAAAAATTTGAAAGAATGTAATGTTCCTAATTTTGTTGTCAAGCGTATTGCTGTACTAGCTCTGAAATCAAGTATGACATTCTTAACGCGCATTTAGATTATACCAACTAGTTTTATTAGTTTATGAACAGGGATGATTTAGAAATTTTTAATGTAGTATATATACGATTGTTTATCTATAACAGATTGTTTATCTATAACCCCTTTCCCTCCCTACAATGGTTTTAATGAGTTTAGGTATTTTAATAATTGGTCTCTTGTTCATTATATTTATTTATTGCATTTTTTTACTGGAAATGTTGGTTGTATAATTTCATTATGTTACTTGTTATAATGGTATTGTTGCTGTATGTAAATATTTGGAAAATTGGGTACAATTTTAGATAGTTCTTTTTTATTGTTATTATTTATACTTTATCTTTCATAACTTGGTCTGTGGTGTACTTGATAATGTTTTTAGCTTTTGACTTGTCTCTTTGGGTGTTATGGATTACTAAAACTTTGTATTTTAGTGAGGGTTACACAACTATGAATATTAAATGGTTGTATTCTATGTGTTGTAATAGAAGTAACAGTTAGAACGGAAGTAGTAAGAGGGAGAAGGAGTACTGAGTAGAGTTATATATACAATTATTACTATATACATTTCTTCTACGAAGTACCATTGCACTTTACTATTGTTTTTGTATATATAATGTGTGTTAGTCTAAATGAATGTACTGGTTTTCAAAACTGAATAAAGATAAGATGGGGGTCAAAGTGGATCCTAAGATGCTTAAATTCTTACCAGCTCTGGAAATACCCCTTTGGGCCTTTATGTTTCCAACAGTAATGAAGAACAAGATTGATTCAAAGTTTACCTTATATAAACCTCACTGATAGTAGTGTTCCGCATTTGTTTAGACGCCTATTCCTTTATAACTTTACCTATGGGGCATAGAGTCCTTGGTTCGATCCCCGGTCGCGCAGAATGAACTTCATTGTGGAAAAAACAGTGTGCAAGTGTTTTCTAGGGTTCACCCCGTTTCCTCCAACTTCTTCATTCAACGATTTCATTCATTTCAATGCATCAATGTCATCATTAGCGTAATCGGTATAATCGTGGGACGTAAAACTTAAATATTTCATTTCATTTTTCTTTTATAACTGTATCTAACTTTTCCTGTGACAAGAGCATCATCTAAGCGAGCATTCAGTGAATTAAATCACTAAAACATATATTCATAGCACAATTGTGCAGATGAAGTTGAGCCCTTTCGCAGTTTTTACTATGGAAAGAAAAGAAGGCAATACATTCATATCAAAAAAGTACTTAACAAATTCCTCACCGAAAAAGATCACGTGTACAGTTATTTTTCGAATAGTAATTTATAATTATACTTACGTTGGATGAAATTTCTCCATACTTATGGCATCGAGACACTGAAACCACCCCAATCAAGAGCTGAAGATGACATGTAAAAGAGGTCAAATACGAACGATATTAGTGTCGATATCATGTGCAAAGATGAATAGTGACACTGCGTAAGTTCAAATTAAGCCTTGGTTGGCATTGAGTTGACAATGAGAAAGTGACAGACAAAAAGAATCGAAAATATCCTATATTTGTGTCGAATGGATAGTTTTCGGAATCACTGGGATAAAAGTTGATATTTCAGATGTGGATATGTACAAGGTTGACCATATTGGCATGAGGTCATAGGGGGAACCAGTGAAGACTTCAGTGCGTTTTAACACACTGGCGGGTGATAAGTGATATTGCACAAATACTGATATCTCACTACGAATTATCGGAGATATAACTTGTGGGAAACATTACTAACTGCTCGCACTCTAAAATTTTGCTTCTTTGCAGGGGTGTAGACAAGGCTTTTCATGGCATTTTTTACTAAAATGTCTATCATCATCTTTAAAATTAGATATTAAAGGCAGGGGCTCTGGATTGTCAAGGGCTACATTCTGTGTATGTCCCTGGTGGTGTGAATTGTCATAAGCACCTCTTCAAACGTAAAACGTAATGATTAAAAACGTATACCATTGAGTACAACATATATAGAAAATATGTTATTATACGTAACAAATACCATAGAAAATAATTATAAAACATAATGTTGAAGGACAATCTTTTTCCTTAAACAATCATATTTGAATGTAAAATATACGTATAAAACAATTTTGCATTTACGCAAGGCTACAAACAGGTGAGGAGTGTCATCTGGTAGCCACTATTCATCTCTTTGATCCAGAAAACTACGAATTTGACACCAATATTTTTCGTATTCTATTAGTTTTTACTTATAACCCCTTTCCCTCCCTAGAATGGTTTCAATGTCTTAGCCTCGAGAGTAGATTGTTGAGATGGCAATTTATACGTATAGAAAATTCATTCAAATTCTTCCAAGAGTCAATGTTGCACTGTACGTTGTTTTCTGAGTGAAACTCTCTAAATATGTATACATACATTACACTAAGAACTGAATTTTTTTATTAACACCTGACTTTTGTCGTTGTGCAAGCATTCATGATTATATGCCGTAGGGAAATTAGGTGCATTAAGGTTCTAAATTACAATATCAAGCTTGAAACATCGCTAGTTAAAGAAACGCATGTAATAACTAATATCATAATTGAAAATAATTTCGAATTAAACTAGCTGTGACTACATTACTTCAACATTGAACTTGTGGAATGCACAGTATGAGCGTAGCTCAAACAATATAATGAATAAGAATGGTCTTTATTCGAAGCTTGGACCATACACTTAGGAGTAACTTATGTTAACCAATCACCTAACAGACAATGAAGCACAGGGTTTGGCACTACTTTTTCCGATAGTTCTATCAAACGTAACCTAATTACCACAATAGTAACACACTTTACTGCCCTAAAAATTGTTCTGAACAAGGAGAAGTTCATTTTGCACATTGTAACTAAGTTCGTGAGGTATATATTCTATCAGAACCGCGCATTCACCAAGTCAACTTTTGGAATATCCCATTTGGTTAGCTTTCAACGTAGCTAAAGGAAATGTATGTGAATGACTACAGAGTTCTCCGTAGCAGAATACATAAAGTCATGGTTCGATAACTACAAGGTTGGCGGTGGAAAACCTGTCTCGGAAGCTGCAGATATTTTAAATTTTTAATTTCTCAGTTCTCAAGATCTTTCTCTACATCTGATGCTCTCAAAAGTACATCTGATTCTCCACCTTAATTCGACAATTTCCAAATGTGATCCTCGCAGTTCGAAACCTTTCCTTCTTCTGTTTCACAAAACCACAATTTTCGTCATAATACGAATGCTGAACGACCATTTTCCCATTTCTAAATCTGTATATATATATATATATATATATCATTCCTCCCTGTCTCCATATTTAATCTCTCTCTCTCTCTCTCTCTCTCTCTCTCTCTCTCTCTCTGTGTCCTTCTCAATGTCGCCCAGGAACTCCTACGGCTTAAAGATGAAACCTTCGACTCTTGAAATCGAATGTTAGCTCTCTAGCAATGTTCCATCGTATCTCTATAGGTTTGTTGCCAAAAGCAGTCTCATTTTAGATCTTATTCGGGGGCGGACGAGTTTCCGCTGACAAAACTTTTTCGCTTTTTTATTAGTGTATACTTTACATTTGCTTAAACAATATATATTTATGAAGCTTAAAGGAGGGGAAATTACACTTTCCTGTCGTGTCGAAATGACGCTCTTGGAACATTTGCTTGCAATTGCTGAAAAGAAATGAAATGAATCATTGAATAACAGTCATTCCTGTCAGTAGATATTCTCGAGCTCTGTGCGTGCATTACAGACTTTAGGAAGCACAAAACGTACTGCCGTTATTGGCAATTCCCATAGATTTCTTAGGGATCAACTTACTAGCTTGCAGCGTTTAAAAAGGATAGAATGAAACTAAAGGTATTAATGAAGCTATGGGAAAATTATGTGACATTTTTTTTAAAAAAATAGTATCTTAAAACATTTCAGAACAAAGGAATGAAAAAGACTATTTTAGACCTATAACATTGTATACTTGATTCCTGTTTTTTCGTCTGAATTGAAAGAGTGCACTACGTCACGCACACTGCTTTAGACATGAAGAGGTGGAGGAGAAGAGGAGTTGGAGTTGGATCGTACTAGAACCAACTAATCGATAGAGACATGTATATCCGGATGCATAAGAAAACGAGGTAAGAGCTTGTTATTAATTTAGACTTAAAATTTTTGTAACAATCTCTATGCCACGAACTTCACCAACAGCCTTAACTTGCAGAACGATATCTGTTAATCAATTGCTATTTATTTTGTATCGCAATTTATAATTAAAATTCGATTCAGACTTTCTTTGAGACCTGCTATACTTTTCCTGTTATATAGAAAACAGTAACGAAACAATGCATTTTTAATTTATATCGGCTATCTGACCATCCGGTTATTAGTATAGTTCCATATATAATTTAATAAAAAATGGAATATTTAAAACTGGATTCTTTGAATAATATTTGTGACTCGAATATTCAAATGAAATTAATTATTCTAGAAATTAAGTTGAGTTCATTTTGAGTTTAACATCCATTTTAGCAGCAAGGCTACATGAGGCGTGACCTACTGATTAACGGGGAATCCGAACCATATGAGCTCCCACCGGGTATCGAATCCAGTATTCCACGCCAAAGGCGCTAACCGGTTGGCGACGAAAGAGCAGTATTTGAGGAATTGTTTGAATAATTTTTCAGAACGAATATTCGTAAACAAAGGAAACAACAGACGAATAATTTTATATCACGAATTTGAATCCGAGTCCGTGATTTACCAAACATTACCAAGCAATACATTGTTAATGATATTGGTTGGTAATATTTTTAAGACACGCACTGATTTTGTTCAGATTACTGGTGTTGAAATTAATGAATATCAAGTGCAATTTAGTTAATAATCTCTGTTTTACACAAAACTTTAAAAAATATTTTGGTTGTAATCTTATCTGATTTTCTTTTTACGAAAAATAGCGTCTTTGTCTTTGAATATTGTTATTCGAGTTACCTGTTATTACATTATCCCGAGTGCCTGCAGAATGAATACTGCAGGAGAAACACTTTATTTGAGAATATGGTTGAGGTACCATTTAATTTTCCCATCTCCTGTTTCTTTTTCGAGATCAGTTCAGTCTTGCCTCGTATACGAACCCAAGAAGTGTTTTAGATCTCGTTTTAAACGATAGGCACTGTTTGAGTAGACTGGGTACTGAAAAGTGTCGCTGAAGACATTTCGGAGTATCACAGTGGATAATTAATTATTTTTTAATTGTTATTTTAACGTGTTTGCATTGCTCATTTAAAAAAACTTATTTTTTATATTACAAACCTTTTTTATTTGCTGTGGTCAAAGGATAAGTCCTTGAAAATATTTAAGAACATCTACAATAAAGAACAATTTCCAGTAATAACTTCAATCAACACGACGAGTTAGTGGTACGTGAGGGCTCTCTAGCTCAATACCGCTTGAAGTAAGATTGTTTACGTAAACAAATCGTGTTCATGTGTTTTTCTCGAGGATCCCCTGTAACCTTACATACTTTTTACTACCAAGTCTTTCATAACAACTCACCTTTTGAGTAATCATCCGTCTACTTTAACGGAAAAGTGTTTAAGCGTGAAACGAAACCTTAAATATTTCATTTCAATTAAGTTCCACTACATAAAAAATTAGTTCTTTAACTTATTATCCCATGTTATGTCTTGAAGATTAAAGGAGACGGAATTTTATTAAAAATCAATAACTATAGAATAATTGTTGAAAGAAGAAAAGATAATTACGTACACCACCTACGACCATCATAGCCTCACAAGGCTTTCAGTCCAGCCATGAACCTCTCAAATCAGAAAATAACTCTCTAACAATGTAATGAATTAGCTAGAAAAAATGAATTGACTTCAATTTTTGTTTAGTTTAACGTTCTATGACCCATTAATTTAACAGTTAAAGCAAATAAAAAACGTCGAGAAAAACTTCATTTTGTGCAACCTTGAGGACTCATTACCTAGTTTTATTTACATGTGAGATCCTCTCCTGACTATATATAGTTAGCATTTATACATTTGACTCCGGAGATAGAAGTATAATTTTCAATGGGAACTTATGTGTTTCGAAAATGAAATGAAATCTTTCAGTTTATCGTCCCACGTGTATGCCTTTTACGTTAAAGGAGACAAAAGATTAGAGCAAGTGAATGAAGATAGAATAATAAGTGGAATGACAAAGTGAAAGTAGAGTACGCGAAGAAAACTCACGGATAAGATGTTGTTCACCACAAACTTAGTCGCTCGGAGATCCAGCCTGGGACTCTAAGCACACTATCACTAAGAAACCGTTCCCCTCACCTAATTCGAGTCGTATATTAAGTTATAGGTCCACGTACTAGGTGCCTAGGTGCTCAAAAGCAGATTTTGAATCGACAAAATTACATTCCACTCGACTCGAAACTCGAGTCAAATTCATGTTACTGGGATTAATTTCAAGAAAATCGTTAATCAACGTGCCTTGTGTTGTAGTCGGTAATATTGCATGATTTCAAAACGGGACAAAACGAGCTGAACTATCTCGCCATTTATCAAACTTTACTTGACGCAAAACTCGACCATAAAAACGTTGATTCACGAGAAAATTACATTTGACTCGAAACATGTACATTCTTATTCTTCATTTTATATGGACAAAAGTGAGGTTTTTTTTTGTTTGAACACTTTCCTCGACATCCCGACTTTTTGTGTAAATATCGTCTAATTTTGGAACGATATTACACATTTGTTACCATTTTAAATTTGGACAGCTCCCCAAACTGAATTCATGTTCACGTCCCTGGTTGTAAGTATTAAACAAGATTAATAAGCGAAGATTTGAGAACTTTATAATATGGGATATGAAAATTCATAACCTTTCTCGTTTTTCTCCTGATGCAAAGATTACATAAATTGTTAGAAATTAATGTATATCTATCATCACAAACTTACTTATCAGGGATCAAACCAGAGACTCACGAATATAGACTCTTCGGAATTTGAAAAGAAAACTAAATTCATTTTTGATTCCATCTGCAAAAAATTGCCTACTTCAGAAACAAGATTTTCTAACGTCTCAATTACTATCGTAACATTAGTTATATTATAAATAAATAATATTTGGTGACGTATTTAGAAAATTACGTGTCATTATTTCGGACCCGGACTCGCAAAAAGACTCTCCTATCTGAGAAACGCAACTTGCAAAATTTCACAAATCTGAAAATAATTTCAAGTTCACCACTTCTACAAGACATATACTAAAAATATCGTGTACAACCCTGTAAACGTGTTCCAATAAAAGACATTACAAGGGATGAGTTCGCAAGTTACACGAACAAAGAAAAAATCAATGATCACATATGCAGTAGAACATAAACGAAATCGGAGAACAAATATATTGAATTACGAAATTAAAAGGTGTTGAGGAAAAAGCGAAATACATAGAAACACACGAGAAAAATATAATCGATTACATAAAAAATAAAATATTCATGAAGTCTCAGGTAAAGAGAACTTATTATAAGCAAGTTTGTCAGCACACACATGAACTTCCATAGTGAAACGATCCGTACGTTTCATATCCTCATATAGTCCCAGAGCTGTTGGGAAGTTATAAAACTGATTCATTTACTTGATAAGTGTATTAAAATATCACTTTCAGTAATTCTCATCTAACGAAACAAACTATACGTTCATCACACACACACCTCAAAGTGGTGTGACGTTCTCATTGTATTTTAGTTACTAATAGGATCATCTACGATCGCGTGTGTGAAGAGTTATGGTCGTCCTGAGACTTACTAAAAGAATTAAATAATATCCCATTAACTTTATTATTATTATTAATATTATTATTATTATTATTATTATTATTATTATTATTATTATTATTATTATTATTATTATTGGCCTTTGGCCTGTGGTCGCTCATTTCTTTAAGGTCTTTCTATCTTTTCTGGCCAATTTCCATTTTTGAGTGACTGTCCCTGCCTCCTCGTGGTCGGGCTGGTAACACTACGGGGAGTAAATCAGCCTTTCAATCTTTTTGGTGGGAAGTGTGTCGCAGAAGGGCTCCCAGTGGCTAAAAGTGAAATACTATATTTTCCCTATATACGTCTCACTTTGTAGGCTGGGTCGTGTGGTCTCTTGTGAATATTGTTTAACTTTGTGTAATTTCCTTCACTTTGTCTAACTTCTTTTAGTTCTCACATTAGGGCCAGTAATGTGTAGAATTGTCTTGTTTATATGCATGTGAATATATAACTTATTTAAATAGACAATATATTATGGCTCCTACTGGCGAGAATTGTCTTTTTCGTAGTCAGTTGATTTATGGTAGACAAAAGTCAATCAAACGTAATACTTGTAATAATAAAGTGTCATTTTGCATGCGTTGAATCATACTCGAAAATAGACAGTATTTCCATTCAACTATCTGAATTTTTATGTAATAATTGTATACAAGTGACAGGGTTTCTGAAATATCTCAGAAAGATGGTAACTTTGGAGATTTTGAAGAGTCAAACTTTGAAGATTCTTTGGAGAATTTTTTTGAAAATAAATTGAATGATCTGAAGAGAGTATTTCTAAGGGAATATGAATGTTTGAAAGAGGAAATAATGCTATTGAGATCTCAAAATGGAAAACTTAATAAATTATTTTTGAATAAATCTTGTAATATTTGAGAAATGTATCAGTAGAACCTTCTAGTAAAAATCCTAAGGTTGCTGATATATGTGATCCTTATCATTTCCCAGAATTAACCAGAAATGAGAATATACAATTTGTACATTGTAATCAGGAAGAAGTTGAGTTTGATGTGAACAAAGATCAATGTCTTCAAGTTATTTCACATTGGGAGATTAGAGAATAAAAGATCAAAAGAGACGGATAATAGAGGGAATTTTAGTTCTGGCTTAAATAACATCAACGTAAGTTGACTTCTGGTTGTGGTTCAGACAAAATTGTTTTGGTTGCTAAAAGTAGATTAAATCAGTTTATCAATGGTCCATACAAAATTTTCTTCACTTAAACATGAACAAAATAAAAATTATATAGTTCTCTATGAAAACGAATATATCTTATTTTTCATACTCAATAAATCAGCATTTAATTCAAGCTGTTTCAATCAACAAAGACTTGGGTGTTATGATGGATTCTAAGTTACTATTTGATCATCATATTTCTACCATGTTTTAAAAGACTAGAATAAATCTGGGACTCATCAAATATGTTCCTCGAAATTTTAAAGACATTGCAACATGTAAAATCGTATGTTCGAATTCTGCGTATGTTCGATCCCATTTGGAGTTTGCTAGTTTAATTTGGAATCGTAATATTAATAGTATCACTCAAGTTCTGGAGTTAGTCCAGATTACTTTCTTGGCTTGGCTAAAATAAAAATGTAAATTAGACGATATGACTAATAGGGAGATTCCTGCTAAACTGGATTTACTTGCTCTTAAAGTTCGGCGAAATTTAAGGCAAATCAAATTTATTCATGATATAATACGCGCTGGAGTGAATTTAATTGAATATTTATATATCAAAGTTCCCCTGCATAATTCTAGGGTTCACCGTTTTGTACTGTGTAAGAATCAATTGGTTGGTTCTCCACTATTTACTAGTGTTGACAATATAAATAAGAAATCCTCTTAAACTTGACTGTTTTGATCCGAATTTTACAATACTCAGAAAACAGTGTTTGGAATGTTTTATTTTATAAATATACAAAATTCATCATGGTTTGGTATATTGTCTATTGAATTTTGATTGTCTTTGCTTTACCTACACTGTTTATATCTGTTGATGTGAATAATTTTATAATCTCTTTATAATTTATTTTTTTGTTCAATATATTTAGTTTCTTAATAACACGTTTTGCTTATTTAATAGATATTGAATAGAGGTTATGTTGTAACTTTATTTTATAATTTAATCTATATCAAACTTATGTATAAATTTATTATTTATTATCTTTTTTGTATTTTGTCGAGATGGTTTGATGTATTTTTACTTTGTTTTGTTTTGTTTGAATTTCTTTCGTAATCTTTTATTGTATATTATTATACATATGACAATTTTGACCTTGGCTGTGGTCTTTATGATCATCAATAAATAAATAAATAATAATTGTTATTATTATAAACTATACTGTCTTTTAGTATATCATGAATCTAATGATTTTTAAAACTTGTATTCCGGATGGGGTACTCGGTCGAAAATGTAGAATAATTTTTTAGACAATTCATCTTGAATGAGTTTTCTTCATTTCAACCAGGTAAATACTGGAATGGAGGTGAAAGAAGCCACGCTTATAACCACTAATGAAGCACTAACGATATGTGAGGTCGAAAACGTGTTCTTTCATAGATGTTTCTTCAGCTTCATAAGAAAAATCCATTTTGTTACTCTAAAAACTGTATATATAGAAGCCCTAACATTGCCCGAACAGATAATTTTATTTATGGGGTGATTTTGATATGTTAGTCTCTTGGCATGGTTAGCAGGCCAATAGTTACTGTTAAAAATTGAGACGTTACTTATGTAGCTCTAACGATCCTGTTTGCGGCACTAGCGACTACTAATGATGTATAAACTCGAACTGTGGCCTGATATATTCTTCCTGCTAAGCCTCTCCATTATTATTATTATTATTATTATTATTATTATTATTATTATTATTATTATTATTATTATTATTATTATTATTATTATTATATTCTATGTCTTTTGGCATGTTATGGATTTAGTGACTTTATAAAAATTTTTTTTTTGGTTTCCGGCACCCCTAACAATACTTTCATTCAGAAATCTTCATGCATTATTTTGATTTCCAAAAAAATAATAGCAAAACGTCTCCCTCTGTACTGGATTTGAACCGGCCACCTATGAAAATTACGTTCGTGAGTTCGATATCAATATGGGCCTGTTTCTCTCTCTCTCTCTCTCTCTCTCTTCAAGTACATTATTTCGGTGTGGACACTCGATAGAACAAATACGCATATTCCGTCCGCTATGATTCCGGCATCTCCAAGAATACTTTCATTCCGAACGATTCAATCGTAATTTTGATTTCCAAAAGAATGATAGCAAAACGGATGGATTTGATCCAACGACCTATGATTATTACGTCCGTATGTTTGATTCAAGTGTCCTCTTTTATTATTATTATTATTATTATTAAGTATTTTGCCTTTTGGAATCTTCCTGAGTTTAGTGATTTCTTTAAGGCTTGCGCTTTGATTCCGACACCATAAGAATAATTTTTTCAGAATTTTTCATGCATTCCTACACAATATTCGACCACGCACAATCACATGACCATATACTTCCGGCAGAAAACGTAACTTTGACAAAAAAAAAGTTGTCATAGCATCATCAGGGGAACGTGGTTCCACGGAATTTTCCGAACCATGGGGACATTCAATTCCTATTCCATGGGAATTTTAATTCAACATAATCTCATCATAAACTTCCGTGAAAAAAATAGTCATCAAAGGCTGTATCTGCCTTAGCACTTAAGGCCAAATTCGATTAAATCTGATCATTATCATTTCTTTAGTATATAGTACTGATACACTATGAGATCTACCTTTGATAGAGACTACCAACATATCCAGTACCCATGGGAAGTTTCGGACTTCGACGGTTACAGGTGTATACCACGTCATACATTATATATCGCGTAACAACTACTTAATTTAAGGTCAAATTGGTAAGAATATCCTAGATCTACCAGACATAGCTCGCGAGACATTACTCCTTAATATTTGGGAAGTTAATCAAAACTAAGTGTAGCTGCGTTTCATTATCTTTTAATTATCATTTTTGTAGAAACGTTTGTAATTTCAGTCGTAGAACATTCAAGTGTATTTCCTTCCTCTTTCTCTCAAAGCTCTCCTGACTCATTATTTAGTAAAAACGTTTAATAGGATTTATTTTGGTTTTCGTATTTCTCTTTCTATAACATTTTCTTTAAATCAAGCAAGTAAGGCAATTAAATCAAGCAATCTAACAACTAAATTCTAAGATAAATATATTTGTTCAATATTAATTAGTGTTCCCGGAATATAAAAATATATTTTGACAACACACTTGCATCGATCTTTAACAGAATACATAATATACGAATTAAATTTAGTATAATATTTCAGTACTTTTACGATTGTTTTCGTAAAATTTAGTACTTTGTTTTGATATATTTAAAAGATGTCAATCTGAAACTCAATTTTATTGTAAATATCACTAAATACATAATTAGTGATTTAGTACTATACCCTAATTAAATACTTGTATTGCTATATTATTCATCTGATACATACCGAAGCTGTAAAGTATCTGTGGAGAACATTGACAGAGTTCCATTGCTTCTTCATATTGGCATTGTAGGTTACAGGCTACCCTACTGTAGACCTTGCTGGTGTCCAACTTCATCTCTTCTTGAAACAAGCAACTTCTTTGATGTACAGTAAGTCGTCGTAGACTAGGGGTACTTACTATTGGAAATAAGTCGATCATATATATGAAAAAAACTTTCCTGCCAACTGGATTATATGTAAAGTGGTTCGATAACCTCTGAGGAAAGTCGTATGGTGAAGAGATGAAAACCTGTAATACCATGCTACATATTAGAACTATACAAAAATGAAAATATGGAGTTAGACCTCGGATGTAGTATTCCACGAACATTACAACACAGAATCTGAATCAATCTTTGAAGTTAATCAGAAAATGTGCACCATACTCTGCTTAAATATATTATGGAAAATATATTACAAGAAGATAAAAGATTTCCCTGTTCAGAGCTTTCAGTATAATCCTAAGTAAATGCGTAACGCTGATAACATTATCATCTATTTTGCATAAATTATGAATTGTACAAACTAGGAAATATAAACAGTGTAAAGATGTACACATTGTTTTGGACAATTTGCCAAGATAAAACATAAAGATACAATAGAATAATTCACTCATAAAAACAGTTTATCACTGCATTCATATACTTCATATAGTCAATATGGAAGTTCCACAAAGTGGAAGCAAATATAGTATTAATTATTTTCTGAGTTAAATACTGAGCTAAAGGTAACTTTGCTCAGGGTAGTTATTACAAGTAATCTAGTCAATTCATGTATAGGAGTAGATTCACTTATATTAAACACAATGTCAATGTAGCACTTACCTTGGAAATCACATACTTTCACATGTTTTGTTTCATCTTAAGACTATCTCTTTTGACTGTTGCCCGGCATCTTAATATCCACGCTGGATACTGACTTCCAGATGGACCATGGGTATAGCATCTTACTCGTCCTTACAGGCATCGAATAGGGTGGAAACGGTGCAAATTCGACGATGGGTTGGGCGGTGCTTCGAGAGATCAAATGACAATATTCCATTTGGTTTTCGCAAATACTTATGACAGGGAAAAGAGAATTTTCAAAGTCCTAGCTTGCCGTTCTGGAGAGCGATATTACTCATGTGGTTTAGTTCTCCCTCAGTCACAAGACAATGTTCCAGAGTATCTACATAAATCCTGCCAAAGAGGATTAGAGCGCGACTCTTTATGAATTGCGCAATTGAAAGTCAAGTACGAAGTGTTCCATTTGCTGGCCATCGCACGCTCTGTGCGAAATTTTTTGGATTTCACCAGATATCGAACAACACTCAACACCAACGTGATTCTACACTCGTGAGGCCGATAACTTGCTGCTTACGTCAGTTAGTGAATAAACAAACATTACATATCTTACACATTTCTACGACAAGCAACGTACTAAACTTACCGTTGGAAAGGTCACAATCAGCCCCTCTTATGTGTTAGGTTTAGGAGGGGTATACAGATTACTTTCGACTAATTCAAATACTGTGTACTAACGATAAAAGTTTGCTTCCCTCTTCACAATTTCATCTCGGTGGAATGCGCATGCTACCAGAAAGTCATGCTATAGACACAGTTTCTGAACAAACAGCGAACCTTATGCAGGCGTATTTCATAACGGCGAAATCTGTTACTTTGCTTCCAAATTCCAGCGTTTCAGTACCTGTTCGTAAAATTAATGGTTTAGTGGGAATTAAAAATATTTGGCAACCCAATGAGAAAATATGTTCTAAAGCCGAAATTTTTGTCAATGAGTCTAGAGTGGATCCCGTTAATTCTGTCATTAGAGTAGTCAACCCAACCAACAAAAAGTTGTGTTTAGAGAAAAATCTTCATTTAGGTGAAGCTATTGACATTAGGCCGAGTGCACATTACCCAAATGATACAGATAGTGTTCAAAATCATGGTTTAGCCAGTAAACAAGACAACAATAACTTTCCTGCTGGTTTTGACGTCAAGCGTGTGGACATTAACCCTCAACTTTTGGACGACCAAAAGCAAATGTTTTATTCTGTTATAGAGGAGTATAAAGATTGTTTTCTTGGCCAGAGAATGATTTTGGAGTGGCCAAGGGTTATATACATGAAATTAAAATGTTACATAACATCCCAGTTCACACCAATCAGTTTCCTATCCCCTTCCACTTAAGAGAAGAAGTTAAAAAACAGATTGATACTTTGCTTAAACAAAAGGTTATTAGCAGGTGCATCTCGAGTTATAACTCGCCTATTCTCCTCGTGAAAAAGAAGTCTGGTTCCTACAGATTTTGTTTGGACTGTAGAGGGATCAATTTACACATTGCACCAAACAGTTTTCCTGTACCGTCTATAGAAGACATTCTTTCGCGTCTTAGTAAGTGTCGCTACCTGTGCTGCTTGGACTTGCTCAGTGTTTTTTTCCAAGTGAAAATCGCGGAAGAATACAAACACGTCACTGCCTTTAAAATCTCGGGAGTTGGTTCATTTTGTTTCACAGCACTCCCACAGGGCTTTATCACTAGTTACGCTGGTTAAAACAGATTAGTGAAAATGAATTGGAAGGATTAGAATCTGAACAGATTTTCGGGTACCTTGATGATTTTTTGGGGGTGGCAACACTTTTGAGGATGTTATCAATCTCACAAAGAAGTTATTTCAACGAATTAGAGAACGTGGTCTCAAACGTGCCCCAGAAAAAAACGAAATTGGCTTATTTTTCATTAACGGTTTTGGGACACGACATTTCGTATGATGGCTTGCGAATTTCCAAGAAAATAACTGACTCCATTAGTAATTATGAACGTCCGAAGACGAAAAAACATGTGAAAAGTTTTCTAAGATTAGCTAGCTTTGTAAGACGATTCTTACCTCATTTTTCTGAAATTGCGGAACCTTTGAACTCGCTTCTCAGAAAAGATGTAGTGTTCAAGTGGACACAAAAACAACAAGATGCTTTTGAGAAAATTAAAGACCTTATCATAAAATCGGCATATTTGATTCATTGTAATCCGAAACACCCTGTATACTTGTTCTGTGGTGCATCAACTCGCAGTCTGCCTGCCGTGCTCAAACAACCTATATCCTCTCCAGATGACCCAGAGTTTGCATCCATTGCTTATTGTAGCCATAGCTTAAGTAAAAGCGAAAATTCTAGGCACCCTCACGAACTTGAACTTTTGAGTATCATATATGCCTTCCGATCCTTTCGTTACTTTTTACTAGGACGTCACTTTTTTTAAACGGATTGTAAAAGTCTGTTGTTTTTAAAACAGACAAAAATGTAGGTAAATTTGCTAGGTGGCTTAGTTTCATTGAGCAGTATAACTTTATTGTTACACACATATCTGGGGTATCTAACATAGAAGCTGATGCACTTTCGCGTTTTACTCGTGCCCCCAGGGACATTTCTGATGAGCAACAAAATGAGGAAGACCCTCGTGTATTTTCTTCCACTGTTACTGAGTGTAACAAAATGCTAAGTGACGAGCCTTCTCTCAGAGATGAACAAATGAAGGACCCGTTTTATAAGGATATTTTTTACTGGTTAGAAAACAAGGAAAAGAAAAATCCCAAAATTGAAAGACTGGCATTTTATTTCACGGTTAAAGAAGGGGTTTTGTATAGAAAACAAAAAACATATAGTGGTATGAAATTTTTAGTTGCTATACCTGTTTCATTACGCTATAAAGTTTTTGATGCGGCCCATACTTCTGCCATTGGTTCAAGTCACGGAGGCTTTTCAAAGACATATGATCTTTAAGTGAAATTTCTGTGTATTTCCCTGTGTATTTCCCTAATATGTAAATATATATGTATCAGAAATGCCAAGAATGTTTAATTTGCCAGCCCAGCAAAAATAAACCCGGTTTTGCTTATGGTACATTGCAAACGTATCCTCAAGTGACGCCCTCCTATGGCATTTTCGCAGACATTGGAGGGGTGTACTCCTCGAGTAATATTTTGAGACACAAGTATTTGATTGTCGTTGTGGATGCTGCTACTCGGTATACTATTTGTGGTTCATTAGCAGATATAACAGCATCTTCTGTCAGAAATTTTTCTTTATGAAAATGTAATTTTGAAATACGGTATTTTCAAAGAATTAGTCACAGACAAAGGTCTATGTTTTACAAGTAATCTATTCGTGGAGTTGTGTGCTATGATTGGAGCTAAGATTCGATTGTAAATGTTCAAGCTTATTACGCTAACGGGACTGCTGAAATAGCTATCCAAAACATTGAACAGAGACTGAAATCTGCGTTGTGTAATAAGGATCAGGGAAAATGGGTCGAACTGCTGCCATCTGTTGTGTTAGCTCACAATTTAACTGTCAATTTATCCTCTGGATACAGCCCCTTTGAACTTTTGCATGGATTGAGATGTAGGATGTTACACGAAATAATTTTGGACACCCCCTGTCAATTTCAGGACATTGCAGAACGTTTACAGCAACTCGGAGAAATACGAGACAAAGCCCATGATAAATGGTTCCAGAGACATAAGACGGCTACGAAATTTTATGACAAACGTCATTCGAAACCTAATTTTATAGTCGGAGACAAGGTATGGATTTTGGACAGTACCATGAAGAAAGGATCCACCAGAGGTTTCAGTGTACGTTATTTGGTCCAGGAATCATTCAGGATATTGACCACCCAAATTCCTATTTTGTTAAGTTCAAGACAGCGTGAGGAAGATTCAAGGTTGATTCGATTGCAGTACAAAGATTGAAGAAGTACTACGAGAAACAGGAGATTGAAAACGAGGAAGAGTGAGAAGATGATGATGTTGACTTGGATATACAAGACGTTGTTGAGGATGCTACTGCGAATGTCTGCTGTGCCGAAACACAGGAAGAAAAACAGAAGAGAGAGAAAGAAAAAGAAGAACACTATGAAATTATTTTTAACCCTGCGGTTAACATGATAGAAAAAAAGAAGATATTCCATCTGTTAATCTTCGTGAGATTGTGATTGCCAACCAATTACCCACTTTGGCTGAAACAGGGAAGAATTGTTCCGGTTTGAAACCGACGTTTGGTACCAATTCTGCAATCAACAAGAAAATCAGTGTTTTTCGAGGAGATATCGCTATGATTAAAGCTGATGCTGTTGTTAACCCTACGAATGAATTACTTATTCCATAAGGAGCAGCAGATAGAAGTATCCAAGAAGCTGCAGGAGAAGAATTTCGTAAAGATTACGAGAAAATACGTTCTTTGAAGTCAGGACAAGTGAAGATTGCTCCAGGCTATAATCTCTCCGCTGATTATATATTATTGACGTGTAGTTCCAGAGATGCGAATAAGAAGACTTTGGAGAATTGTTATAACAATTGTTTGGATTTTGGGTTGAAAAATCAGTTTTCAATTATGGCTTTTCCTTGCATCGCTGCTGGTGCATTTCATTTGAATAAGGAACCTACTGCGAGAATTGCATTGTTAAATACACGAACATTTTTAGAGGATCATGTGGACAACGTTGACCGTATTGTATCGTGTATTTGCGACAAGGAGAATTGGGATCTCTATTAGCGTTTTTTACCTGTGTATTTTCCCTTGGAAGAAGGAAAAGAAGTGGAAGCTGTTTATCTGCAATGAAGTTTTTTTTTAAAAAAAGAGGAAAAAAGAAGACGGTTCTCAAAGGAAGATTTGATGGATCAGGAACATCTGTGAAGTTGGTGACGAATTTTGTTTTGACACTGGCCATGTCATTATGGAATTTGTTTTGATTTGTTTGTATTTCTAAGTATTGCCGGCAATAACAATTACTACGAAGAGAAGGAGAAAAAGGAGTACTCATATAGACATCATTGTTTTTTCAGTTACTTAGAACTGTTGGTTAGCTTTGTAGAATACGTTCTCTTTCCTGGTCATCTTATCAACAGCTTACAAACTGAATAAATTAGTATCTAGGCGCCAAATCAACATCTTATTGATACATTACGTTTAGCAGAAGAAAACTAGGGAGATAGACGCAACTATGAATTGATATTTGTATGCTATTTATGTTATCATAGTGATGAAGAAGGAATGTTATCATAGTGAACGTTTTTTGCATTTTTCAAAATGCATTATTTTATAACCCAAATGTGAATGTAAAGAAGAATGAAGTTTTCTCTTTCTCTGGATTTTTGATTTGATCCTACGATTTATTATAAGTTATTGAAAAGATACTCAGTCAATGTATTCTTTTCAAAGGAATATACACTGTTATAACCTCTTGTGTGATTTTAGTAATCATTTGGAATGATCAATTTTTCATCGCCTGCAGTGTAACACAGTCTGTTTCTTTTGTACGTGTTAGATTTTATTTAAATGCAACCCAGGTTGGATCCCGTACCTCACGTTTTGTTAAGTTTATATATTTGCAAATCCTGGGCGCTACTTGTCGGTCCTGTCATCCCCAATCACGTCATTTATAAGTGCATTATCTGAGCCCTCAGACCGACAAGGAGCGACTGCACAAAATGTATTATCAGTCGGAGGGTATCTAGGCAGACCAACCGCCATTTTTAAAGTTTTGAGAAATACGAAAATGAAAGTTGGAATAACAACTGTAATTTAAAGGAAATGCCCAATACATTGAAATTTATTTAATAACTTCTTCAAAGGGTTTTCTTTAAGAGCAATACAATTTTTAACCTTAATGCGTCAAATTTAATATTTTAAAAAATACATTATTCTGAACTCAGGTCAACTTTGGCAAATTCTTTGAATAATTCTGGTAATCACATTAACAATAATCGTTATTGAATTACAAAAAAGTGAACTTTTACTCATAGACTTTCAATTTTAAAAGTAAACAGCAAAACTTCAGAAACTTTTGCGTAACTATATATTGAGAAGTTTAGCGGAAAAAGGGCCCGAGTTTCTTCAAGCTATTGAATTTGGATTCTTTTTACAGCAGCCAACTCTTCAATCGTGAGAACTAAATGAACACTTATAATTTCTACAGAATGAACTTTTTCACATACTCCAAGCAAGCAGTTTCCAAGAAATTTCCAGGAATCAGATGCAATATATAAATAGAGGCACCATTGTGTCGAGTCGTCACCATGGTGGTAAGCTTCTGAAAAAGTCGTGATGACCAGACGGTATAAGGGGCAAGAGTGTCAATAAATCTTGCCACTTACAGTTAGGAATTGGAATTGGTTCGGCATAAGCAGGCTGCACAGAATGAAGCGACATTTTCTTCCTTCTACCTGGTTGCCTTACACTGAAATATCACTCCATCCACTGCTCTTCAAAAAGTGCAGTTTTAGCGAATAATACGTTGCTTCCTTTAGTCGCCTTAAGAACACCAAGTACCACCGATTCGAGTGGTTGACAGGATATGAATTGCTTTTTAAAGGTTAAGGCACCAGCAAAGTCAATTTAAGAAAAATCTGTATGTGTTAATCAGTTAAAAAACATTTTTTTTTAGTTCGGCTGTCTGTTATCAAAGTGTCCCAAACTTCTGGGGTAAAGAGATATAGTCAAGTTTTCTTCTTTTTCTCAACGTCCCTGAAATATGAATCATTTGGCAAGTAACTATCCGCGGTTCTAGAAACGCGTGTTCCCAACTGCCGAATAATAAAACTGACGTTGCATAAAATATTATGGTTATCATATTCTTGTTACGATTCTACCATCCTTATGAGTCACTGAAAGAATACAAATATCTTTTATTTTTGTCCCTTGCTGCTGAAGAAATTGGAAAATGGAACATGGGACCTCAATATTTCCCCGTTTTCCTGCAGTTTCTAGGCACACATTACAAACAACATCATTACAGACCCCCACATTTATTCCAAGGTTGTATATCCACAGCTGTCTTTTCTAATATACTATATTTGTATTTAGGTATGGAATAAGTTGTGTCTTCTGAATATCAAAAGTTAAAGTCAGAACCTCTGGATCATGTTTGGCTATCTCAATCGTTTCTTTCATCTTCGTGTGTGCTGCTGAAACTCTTTGAACATGCTGGCTGTGGGTTTCTTCCATTGCCATTGTATCTTCACTGTTTCCATGCTGTTGTTGGGCTATCAACATGTCAAAAAATTTACAAGGATCTTTTCGAGGGAAATAAAATAAGGAATGTGTGAAACTCTTCTAAAAACATTTATACTTCGTAAAACGTGCTGGGATTTTTCGCGTATCTTAACATTTAACACAATATGGTTGATACATTTTCTTTGGTTAAGATCGGGGTAGAGATACTATGTGTTGATAATTGATTTCATAGGTCGCGAACTTACTCTGTTGCTTTGGTCGAGAATAATGAGGCACACGCTTTTAGTTTATTTTATTTCTTAGTTAAATGATATATCATATTCTATTCACTAGATAAATAAAAGCTACTTCTGGCAAGTACAGCCATGATAAAAGTTTCTGCATAGATCATGTTTTATTGAATCACTATAACTAATTTTATATTTTATATCTATATACTGCATTTTTGTTTTTTGTTAGTCCTGCAACAAATACTTATACGACTACTTTTATTAAAATCTCTAGAATTGTCAGCGACACTTTGATAGGTGTGAAATTATACTGAAATAAGTACAAATAAGAATTTAATTAGAACTTTGTACACCAAAAGTATTTTATACCTGATGAAACAAATCTTTGCAAAAATAATTGGCAATCCATTCCTTATACAATACTGATAAATAAACTAATTAAATTTTAGATAAAGTGTATTCTATGCAATTAGAATAGCTTCATTTTGTATGATGAATATTTATGTATATCTCTTACCGTAACTGAAGAAATGTGCTTCCAATTTTATGAAAAATTCCATATCCCTTTCGCACTTTCGTCAATAACCGTTCAATATGAATTTCTGAATTATTTGGTAATTTATTAATGAAAAAGAATACGAATTGTCCAGAAATAAGAGACAAAAATATATGCTGTGGCGTGGCATGTGAATGAAAAGAGTGGGACAATCATTAAGAGTATAAACAGATCAACCGACATTCTGTCAGTAAATAATAGCTGCTATATTTTCGAAAAGAATGCCTGAAAGAAGGAAGAACTCTAGGTCATTTAGGTTACAATTTCCATCTTTACCTCGCTCTTCTTGATGAGAAATAGAAGAAAATGAAGATCTCAAGAAAACCAAGTAAACTATGTAAAAAATATTTATTAAACCTTCAAATAAGCAATCTTATAGACTCGAAAATGTGCTTGTTTGGAATGTTTGTTTTATCAAACGGAGGAATAAACTTAACGTTTTCGTAATTAGTAAATATTGTATGATATACGAAGCAGGCAGATCCGTTTCGAAGTACCCTTCTTGGGGCGGGGTGAGAACTAATAAAGGAAACCTGTTCTTTTGCTATCGTAAATGCAATTATAGTCGATAATGAAATAAATAGTAAATATTCATACAAGCAATTACCACGGCATATATAATAAGTTCCACCTCAGAAAAAGAAGGGCTACAAGAACAGGCCATTAGTCTTTAATTCAGTATTATAATTTAGTGATACACAATCATACTGCATTACTGTACTTTCACATTAATTTTATTACATCTATATCCATTACACTAAAGTGCGAGATTTAGATGTGAAGAAAAATTAGAAAAATCACATGCAAAGAGGAAATAAGAAATAAATAAGTTCTGAAGAGAGTGAATGTACATAAACGAATAAGGTACTAGGTAATGAAATTTAAAAGGAAGTGTTTAGGAGACTGTCCAAGGGTGAATTTCCTTATAAGATATACATTGAAAGGTTTAGTTTGTGGAAAGAGAAAAAGGAGAAGAATTTGGGCATAACACAATCCAAGATTCGGATTCTTTAAAAAAATATAAGGCTGAGAAATTAATGAATAATTATTTGTTTACTATAAGGACTTTTCAATCTGGTAGAACAGTGATAGTGACAGTAAGATTATGGTCATGTACATCAAATGCGTAGAATATCAAATCTTCATCAGATACATAATAACGTTCTTTCTTTACATAAGTGAGTTAGAATTATTAATGCGTTATATTGGTATTTTACCAATATATATGTATTTTTGTATTAAGGATGTAGTAAATAATTGTTCCGATATACAAAGATTTGTTGGACGAACATTTTGAAATGGTGAATTTTAAAGGTGCTATTTTAATATTAGTAGTAGTAGTAGTAGAAAAGTAGAAGTAATTCCACAATTGCTATGAAAAATAAAATGTTTGTTTCCGATCAGAAAAATCCTTGCTAAACACTTTACTTTGAGTGGCAGTAGTAATCAAGGTGATATGGCACATTTCATTTTGTAGTATTGTTTAGTATTTCACCTTTCTATTACGAGTAAATTGGAGAAAGTCGTTTCAATATTAAGACAGAGAGAAATGGCATAGTCTCCATTCTATTATAAATTGGAAGTATCAATATTGCAAATGATAAAAACACCTTTAGTTACAACGAATTGAACCTTCAACTCCGGGTTGTGAAACCAATGCTTAACAAACTACTCTAACACATCATTGTTTATTAAGGAAGAAAAGGTTAGACGTGAAGTGTATTTAGCAAATTCAATACTTTTATGACACCAAAGTTATAATAATAAAGGGAAACTCTTGTATCGGTGATAGTAAAATAGTAAATTGTTACGTAGAAACAATAGTCACGATAATTCATATCTGAATTGCTGCAAGTACATTGTTGACAAATCAATGGCAGCAAGAGTATTAGTGGATGTTGGGGCAGCATTTCGATAATACAAAGTTTAATGCCCTGTTTGACCATGGATTCTATATTTAGTGCGAATATACAAATTTAATTATATCTCTCCAGGTATTTCTTTATAATTATATTCTTTCACGTGATATTAATGCATATTAGAGGTTGTCGATTTTAATGTTTTATCCAATCTACACCACATTGTAGAAACAAAAATCTCTAACCGTTTGCCCACTGAGACGTGATGTATGGCCCACGCATTCTAACATGCATTTATAAATATATTTTGTTTAGTAAGTTATATTGTATGAAAGTTTTAACGAAACTGTAGAAAAAAACAATGTAAATAACCTAATACTGAAACGTTAAGCATTTACATTCCAAAAAATCTTAAATAATTTTGAAACACATTGGCATTTTCCTAATAGTAACGTCCATTATTGAAATAATAAATGTTAAACATGAATATTCTATAATTTGCCATTTCTGAATAAAAATCTGAAAGGAATCAAATTTTAAACTCATGTGAAAAACTATTAAAATTTAAAGTACTTTTACAAGTAATAATTTTCAGTTTTTGTTATCTAAATTTCACATAAACATTGACATGATTTTGGGCATGGACTTTTAGAAGTACGATGCATGTTTAATTAATTGTGGCCCTTTACATAATGCTGAACTTTTCAAGAGCCAATATGAAATGCAATAAATAAATAAATAAATAAATAAATAAATAAAGTAGGAAGAAATGGAATTGAAAGAAAAACGTTCATACCCAGAAACCAGTATATATTTAGACAAGAACTGTCGTGGACGATGGTAAAATAATAAACGAAACTTCCGAAGCTTAAGTACAAGGTCATGATTTGGTAACTAATGAAATATAATACGAAAAACGGAAGGAATTTTAGTAATTATCAACAAGAACAATCACACAAGATTACACTGAATCTCTTACGAATTAATATGATGTTACTATTAATAAATTCTGAATAAAATAACAATCCAAATACCTGAGTTAAATGATCTTCGAAACGTGATAAATATTAAACGATTATAAAACCTTTTTCGAAGACGATAATTAAACCAAACTTCCTAGCTAGTTCTTAAATCTGAAAAATCATCTAAGTCTGGAGAATGAAGAAAGGCTAAACGAATTATAAAAAAGAGTGAATATAGGTAGGTGATGATGAACAATTAGTAAAAACATTTATTGTCATTGATGGAGAAGAAAGCACTGGTAAAATAAATTTTATAATGAACAATTTGGTATTAGAGTCATGATAAAACTCTTACAATTTATCCGAATGATTCAAAAAGTAAATGTCATTTAACAAAATATTGAAACATTTCTATCAAGAATTTGGATAAAGAGAAGGATTGGAAACTGGTTTTATCACTAAACTACCAGTATAATTGAAATTACATACTCAGAGAACAGAGATTCAGAAAAGATTAGAAGTAGAAGATAAAGTATTTGATCAATTTCATAATCTTTGTGAAGTGTAGTATACATTTTACAAAGAATATAAAAATGCTCTACAAGATTTATTGGAAACAAATAATTACTAAACAAACAACGGGGAATAAATTTTGCTTAAAATGCATCATTAATTCCGAACGATGAAAGCAAAAGTAAATTTAGGTATGTATTAAAACTCTGAATGGATTTTACAAAGCCTTTCTACATAATGAATACAAGAAGTGTATGATTAAAGAAGCTACGTTTTTCAAAAGCCAAAACAATTTTTCATATTTAAAATTGATCGATTCTTTATAAGGAAAGAACGTAACGATAAAGTAACAAATCAATTATGGTAAAACAAAGAATCTAACTGTAAATACAATACAAATGAAAAAGATTAACATTTTTCCAAGATAACATAGCAGTGTTTCTATATTTTCGTTAACAGCTCTTCCTAAAACAGTAGAACGTTTTGATTTATTAAAACAAGAAGCAGCAAATTGTACAAAAATTGTAGATCAATTGAAAGAGAATAATCGAAAATTAGAAGAATAAAAAAGACACAACTTAGCAATGGAACCAAGGCACGGTAAAAAGTTAGAGGAAAAAATTCAAAAAAGTTAAACCACAGAACACCAATTTAGCCATAGAGATGTTGCTAAACGAGTTAAAGAAAAATTTTCCATATGTGTGTGAACATTATTGGTAGATTTTCTAAAAACATAAAGATAAAAAGTGTGATGTTGCAAAAGTATATACATTTGAAAACATTAGAACGAATTTGTTATATTATTGGAAAGTTAAAAAAATGTGTAAATGTTTTATTACTATGGAGATCTTCTGTCAAGACCATTAGTATGGAGATGTTTTCCCAAAAGATGAATTGGACTTTGAAGTGAAGAATGAAAGGAGTGGAGATATATTGCCTTGTGAAATGAGAAATATCCAAGTTAAAAATTGTGTACTAATATTGCAATTTATGATTTCCTTCCGAAGTCACGTTTTCTGTGTGTGAAAGAAGTAAAATCAAAGAAAATATAAGTAGAACAAAAATTACCGGTCTGGCTTACTTTTGTTGGATTTTATTGAATTTTAAGGAGTTAGCGACACTGCTAAGTTCCTGTTCATATTCTTGTTCCAGTTTCGATTCCTGCTGCAGTTAAGATTCCAGTTCCAGTTCAGACTCCGCTTCCAGTGCCAGTTTAGGTTGCAGTTCCGATTGAACAAAGAAGTAGATAATAGATTAAGAACATCTATTGAATACAGCAGAAACAACACAGAGAAAGACTAGGAACATAGAATTTTACGACCATGTTAACACTGCATGCTTTGTTGTACCTGTTCCGATTACACACGAAGTATGGACTGAGGACATTTCAGAAATTCGTATCCTTCTACGACCTTGGTACCACTGCTTATTTGTTGATCTGTTTTATGACTACTTCTTACCTGGTTAGAAGTAAGCAGTGTTATCAACGTAGAAATATCCCTAATAGCATTTTACGATCACCTTTTTCAACCCTGCTAAAACTGCATACTTAATTGCTCTCTTTTATGATTGTTTTCTTCTAGATAAATGTTGCCGGTTTCTACTATACACGCACAAGCATTGCTTTTAAGCTCTATTGCAGACAGAAACAGATAATAGACTACGAACATCTATTGAACATAGCAGAAACTACACAGAGGATAGACAAAGAACATAGCAGAGATGTGTAGCCCTTTACGTCTCTAGTGACACTGCAATCTTCTTGTTCTGTTTTATGACTACTTTTTCCCGCTTGGAAGTGCCCAGTGTTGCAAACTAATAAAAAATCACTAGTAACCTTTTGAAACCACTATTTTATTGTAAAACTGAATAATTTATTGTTCTCCTTTATGAGTGTATTTTTCTAGATCAATTTTGGAGGTTCCGATTACACACACACACACACACACAAGCGTTGCTTTTTAACCTCTACTGAACAGAAAACAAACAATAGGCTACAAACGCCATTTCCAACCACTGTTGAACCTAGCACTAGGACCACCTATTCCAACTTCTATTAAACAAAGCAGAAATTTGGAGCTTTTTAAGACCCTGCTGACACTGCATATTTTGTTGTTCTCTTTTACGACTACTTTCACTCTGGATCATTTTGGTAAGACTTCTAAGTTTCGGTTCCGATCACATATAACCTCTATTCAACATAGGAGAAATTACATCCAATATAGAAATGCTACACAAGTATAAGGTTACAACAGTACGTTGTATATTTTTACTACTTGTAAATCATTATTTTGTTGTAATTTTGGTGGGTAAGATATTTTAAAATATGTACTAGGCTGATTATGTAATTCGAAGAAGAAAAAGAAAAAGTAATATGTTAGTTATATTATCGATATGAAAAGATATTCGTATGTTTTATAAGTTTTAAATAATAAGATTTTGGGATGTTTGTTGTCAGGACAACAGAGATAAATAAATGAAATTATTCAACGGAGTTTGCGTTTTAATTGCTCAATAATTAGTTATTATAAAAAGGGGCCGTTACAAAAAATTGGTGCCAAAACGACGGGAGTGGTTGTATCGTTTAGAAGTAAAGAAAAAACGAGCAACATTGAGCCTGATATTAACTGTACTATCCTAAGAAGTAGTAAGATAATATATAGAAATATAAACATCATGAATGATAGGGATAACTAAAATATACATACTGATATGAGTTTTCCAGAAAACATGATGGATGTTTTGAAGGGAATATCGGAACAGATTAAGGAACAAGCTCGATGAAGTGATGAACAGTTTGAGAAATTAGACCAAAAGATGAATCAACAGATTAAGGATCAAGCTCGGCATTTTGATGAAAAGTTAGAGCAATTGCATCAGTATAACGATGGCAAATGGGACAAAATATAACAACAATTAAGTGAAATGAACCAGCAAATTACAGTTAGGTTTGAGCGCTATGATGAAGAAATGGGCAAGATAGTACAGAGATTTAACGAAGTTCAAGACTCTGTAGATATTACAGAGACAACAGTAAATGAGCACGCTAACCCATCAAGCAGTTGCAGGATGAAGTGAATTTCATCAAAGAGAAATATATAAATGAAAGTGCAGTGTATAATGGTGGGTACACGGATAATGTATACCCTACATTGGAATCTACACGTTATCGTCATGCCAGAGCAACTCCTGAACGTAACGAATCTTCAAGCTTTACTGAAGATAGTACCGAAGGAGAAAGGAGAACGAGGCAATCATCCAGGCAGAAACGTAACCACAGATATTTGAAGGTTAATACAGGTAAACCTTTGGGATTCAGTGAACTAAAATCATTTACTAAATTTAGTGGTGTACCAGAAGATATATCTGCGAGGGCGTTCCTAGAAAAATTCGAGGATGAGTGCTAAATAATGGTTGTAGACGAGTCTCAACTTTATAGTTACTACCACATATATTACTTCCGCCTTGAATAACATGGTTAAAGGCAATTAGGAATAGCCTCCGTACATATTCTGATTTTAAGAACGCTCTGCTATTTACGAGAACGATTTTATGATAGCAAATAGGGATGCCATACTGAGAACGAAACCATTCAATCCTAAGTTTCAATAAAAGTGTGACATAACTTGTGGTTTCCACATATAACGAATTAAGATTATTAAATCCTAGTCATCCAGAATCCCGGATCATTGCTTCTATTCGGATCTACTACCTTTTAGATTACAACAATAATTAATGTCCACACAGTGTGTTAATTTTATCCATTTGATTATGCTTGTCCAAAAGTCAATTTTAAATGCAAAATGGTAATAGACGGCCGGATAGAGGTCAAGGTAATTCTGGTCATAATCATACACAATATGCTCCGGTTCGTAATTTAAATATACAAACTAAGAATACGTCTAACTCGTATCGTTTAAATAGTAGAATAAATAGTCATAATGTTAATGGTAATCAGACGCAACCTAATCACAGAAATTAAAATAGGAATTTTAGAAGTAATAATCGAAATTTTAACAGGAACAATAATATTCACCTATTCACACAAAATCGATTTATAGATGGCAAAAAATCTCAAAATAGGAAACAAGGAACTGTAGATGTAAATAACGCGCAAGACTGTATTCTGGTTTATGACTTTCAAGGCAACTTAAACAAATTCGTTGGTCACGTAATTTAACCTAATGTAGCGTGTTCCGAAAGGATATATTAAATTGATTTTTATTTCATTTCCCTGTAACACCGTTATGATTTCTTTATACTTTATTTATACTTTAATTGAATTCTATGAAAATAATATTAACAATCGTAACACACTTTGGTATCAAACAAATTAATCCCAAAGTATTAGAACTTATGGATATAAAAATTAGAAAGTTTTAGGATTACAAAATACTGATGAAATTAAATTATCGCAAGCTACTGAAAACACTAGAAAACGGTGGATGGATTTAGTCAAAATTTTAGTTCATCCAGAGATTACAAGGAAAGCTAATATAAAGAATACTTAACAGAGGGAACTTAGTTTTCCAAAAAGAGGAAAAGGAAGTATTTCATGGATATGTAAGTTTGTTTAATGTGTTTTATTTTATGTTATTTAATCTTTGAATTCATGTCTATAATAGTAACATGTCAATTTATGTCAACAAATGTCTTAATGTTATGTGTTTTCTTTAATATTCATATTTCCTAATATTCATGCGTTTTCCTATGATAGCACAACGCAATATCAATCACATTATTCGTGTTCCATGTTATTGGAGTATATTTAAAAAACATTTTTTTTGCGAAAATATGTATTGAAGTTAATAATTTACGATTTTCCTCAAAAATTCATATGCAAGCTTTTTTTTTTTACTTTTGTGTTCTTGTTATATTCGGATTTTTGTAAATAATATAAATGTTAAAGAATGAAAGAAGCTATTTTTAATGTAAACGCATAAAGGTAATGACTATTATAAAAAAATTAATGTCATGTATATCATGGAATGAAAATCAAGTTTGTACGTTATTCAAAGCATTTATGATGGATACTTAAGAAGTATTTAATGTTAACGGTCCAGAGTTCTGTTTTCTTTTTTTAAAATAAAAATCTTTCGAGCGCTATAATATAAAACAGTACGTTGTATTCTTTTTACATGTGCATATTTTTACTTGTACTTGTTAATCCTTATTTTATTGTAATTTTGGGGCGTAAGATGTTTTAAAGTATGTACTATGCTGATTATATAATTCGGCGAAGAAAAAGAAAAAGAAATATGTTAGTTATTATATCGATATAGAAAAATATTCATATGTTTTATATGTTTTAAATAATAGGATTTTGGGATGTTGGTTGTCAGGACAACAGAGATAAATAAATACAATTATTAAACGGAGTTTGCGATTTAATGGTTCAATAATTAATTACATTGCTCTACAATGATTTTGCTGTTTGGAAAGTATTATGTTTTTCTTAATCTTTTTGACCTCATATATCCAAACATTAATTGCCCTATCACGTACAGTTTTCCTAAAATAGAGGGGAGAGTAAGAGGAAAATAGCCATATAAATGTATATTTCGGAAGAAGTACTAATTATAATTACACATATAAAATATACTTTCGACCATAACCTTCTGTTTATCTTTGAATTTGTAATAAAAGAAGTGCAATTACTTATTCTGCTAACATTAAAAAAAAATATGTACTGTATCTGGTAGCACTGAGTGATATCACAACACGTTACATGTTGGAAACGCAATAACAGCGCTGTGTAAGCTGTGATTGCTAGAACTATAATGCAGAGGAATAGAGGCGTTTCATTGAATCCAATAATAGAAATTAAAACTGTCTGCTTCTTCACAACAGCAACCAACAACCTTCTCTATACCCATTATTCATCTTGTACATTTAAAGGAGATTTACAAAAATATGGAAATGTTTTTAAAAACGATAAAATATTATGATCACCAGTGGTTAATGTGCGGCGATCTGGACGTGATATGTATGCTTCTTGGACAGCAGTAAGGGTACACCAAATATCCATGCGACATTTTGCGAAAGGAACAGCAGAGAACCCAATAAACACTGGACTCAAATTGATTGTCAGCGAAAACCGCAATATAGAAAGTAAAAATGTGAAAAACATCTGCCTCGTAGACCCTTGAAAAGTCCTCGTAGACCACCTTGCATATTAAACTGCACCTAATGAAACAATTTGTCAGTCTGAATAAAGATGGGCAGTGCTTCCAGTCTCTAGTGACAAAATTCCCAGAACTTTCAAGTGCTAAGTTAAAGAATATTCATAGGTCCTCAGATCAGAAAGACTTTGAACATTGTACGACAAGTGTTGAAAAGGAAGCATGAAATGCATTCAAGGACGTGTGTCATAATTTTCTCGGGAAAAACAGAGACGACAATTACAAGTGCATTGTGTGTAAAATGCTCCAAAAGCTTAAAAGTTTAGGGTACAAAATGAGTCTTAAAATTTATTTTCTGAAATCACATTTAGACATCTTTCATTCTAACATCGGGATTAAAGTGAAGAATATTATGAAATATTTCACCAGGATATCAAAGTAATGGAATTCCACTATCAGGTACGTTGGGGAACAACAATGTTGGCCTTTTACTGTTGGAATGTTAGTACAGTCCGCTGCAGAAAATTTGTTACAAAAATTCTAAGTCCAAATGAATAACAAACTCTTGCGCAGTTTTCTTATGCATTCCCGCAATACATGTATCAATCGATTAGTTGCTTCTAGTGTTTATTCCAACTCCTCCCCGTCCTCCACCTCTCCTTGTCTAAAACAGTGTGTGTGACGTAGTGCACTCTTTCCATTCAGCTGAAGAAGAAACAGGAATCAAGTTTACAACGTTATACCTTTAAAACAGTATTTTCCATTCGTTTGTTCTGAAATATTTTTAGGAGCCTAAATTAAAGGAAAGTCACACAATCTTCCCAGAGCTTCATAAATTCTTTAGTTTCATTCTTTTCTTTCTTTAAAGAGTGCAAGATAGTAAGATGCTTCCTAAGAAATCTATGGAAATTGCCAAGAGCTCTAAAATGTCTATGGACAGAAACGAGTTTTATTCAATGATTCATTTAATATCTTTTCAGTAAGTGCAAGTAATTGTTTGAGGGGCGTCATTTGGGCAGGACAGGATGGTGTAGTTCCCCCTCTCTTGAGCTTGATAAATACGTATTTTTTGATCAAATGTATAGTAATACACTAATAAAAAGTGAAAATCTTAAGTCGTCGGAGAATCTCTTCCTCCCCGCCTCCCCCGAATAAAGTCTAAAAGAAACTGGTTTTAACAACAAACCTATAGAGTTACAATAGCACATTGCTAAAGAGCTTACATTTGGTTTCAAAAATAGAAGGTTTGATCTCAAGCCATATGACATTGAGAGACAGAGAGAGAGAGAGAGAGGGGGGATTCAAGTATGGAGACAGAGAGGGATGATTTGTCTACACAGTTTTAGAGTTGGGGAAAAATGATTGGACACCATTCGAATTAAGACGAAAATTCTGATTTTGTGAAAGGTAAGAAGGGAAGTTTTCGAACTGCGAGGATCACATTAGGCAGTTTTCGAATTAATGTGGAGATCTCTTTTTAGAGCATCAGATGATTACGAAAGAAGAGAAAGATATTCAGAACTGAGGTATTAAGATTTTAAAAATCTGGTTTCGGCGACGGGTTTCGAACCACGAACCTTGTGGTCATCAAAACATGACTTTATCCATTCTGCTACGGAGGATTCTATTACTCGTTCACATACGTTTCCCTTAGCTGCGTTGAAAGTTACCTTAAGGAGATATTCCAAAAGTTGACTCGGTAGATGCGCCATTCAGTTAGGAGGTAAACTTCTTGTAACTTAGATACAATGTGCAAAATGAACATCATCTTCTGCAGGACACTTTTTAAAGCTGTAAAATTTGTTACTATTGTTTTAATTAAGTTACATTTGATAGAACCATCTGATAAAGTAGTGCCAAGCCCTGTGCGTCATTGTCTGTTAGGTGAATGGTTAATGTAAGTTACTTTCACGTGGATGGTCCGAGCTTCCAATCAAGACCAGACTTATTGATTATTTTATTTGAGTTACGCTCATACTGTATATTCCACAAGTTCAATTTTGAAGTAATGTAGTCACAGCTAGTTTAATTCGAAATAATTTTCCAATATTTGTTACTAAATTTACATGGCACTCCTCACTTGTTTGTAGCCCTGCATAAATGCAAAATTGTTTTAAAAGTATATTTTACTTTCAAGTCTTATTGATTTTTTAAAAATTGTCCTTCAACTTTATTTTATAATTATTTAGTATTTCTTAATTATAACACATTTTCTATTTATATTGTATTCTATGTTACACGTTTATTATATACATTTCAAGTCTTACCTTTGAAGAGGAACTTTGGACAATTCAGAGCAGCAGGGGCATACACAGGATGCAGGCCTTGGCAATCCAGAGCTTTTGCCCAGACGAAATCATTACTTTTTTTGTATATATATCTAATTTTATAGATGGTGATAGCAAGGGCGGATCCAGGGGAGTGTGTTTGGGGTGATCGCATCCCCCAGAACAGGGAACTTTTTATACTTTTTATTTTAAAAATAAAACATATCCTAAGTATTTTTCATCTTTGTATTATAAACGTAAATTAAAACCTGAAGTAGATAGGCCTTACTTTCTTAAGAAAGTTAATTCTGCAGAAGAGCTACTTCTCCTTTTCTAAATTGTTTTTTTTTCTTTTCTTTCTTTCCAATCCGCTCTTACCTTGATTTGACTTCGAACGACCGCCCCTCACAAACAATCACCCTGGATCCGCCCCTGGATGATAGACATTTTAGTAAAATATGCCCTCAATCGCTGAAATAATTTTCTGTCAAGCTTTCGATCGCTGAAAAAAAAATATTTCTACGGCCCTGGAAATCAGTCACGATTTTAGGGAGTGACCAGTTAGTAATGCCTCCCTGGAGCAAAAACACTTCCGCAGAAGTCATATCTAAGATAATTCAGAATGTGATTTGTGCATTATCACTTTTCACTCTCAGTGTCTTGAAACGCACCAAAAAGGAACTGTTCTGAAGTATTTACTGGTTTTCCCTATGACCTCATTTCAATATGGCCAACCTTTTACATATACAATCTGAAATATCACCTTTTGGTCAGTGATCCCGAGAACTATCCATTCGACAGAAATATAGGATATTTCCGATTCTTTATTCCTGTCACCCTCCCATTGTCAACTCGAAGCCAACCAAGGCTTATTTTGGACTTACGCAGCATCCACAGCGACACATTTCATCTTTGCATATGGATTCGACACTAATTTCGTTCGTATTTGACTACTTTTACATGTCACCTTCACCTCTTGGTAGGGATTTTTTCAGTATCTCTCCCCCACAACTATGGAGAAATTTCAACCAACTAAGTATAATTATAAATTATCATCTGAAACACAACAGTACGGGTGATCTTTTTCGCAGAGGAATTCGTTAACTACTGTTTCAATATTTATTTATTGGCTTTTTTTGCTGTCCATGCTGAAGATTGCCAAATAGCTAAACTTCATCTGCACTATTGTGCAATGAATATAGGTTTTAGTGGTTTAATTTACTGAATACTCGCCTAGATGTTGCTCTCGTCACAAAAAGTGATATGCAGTTATAAAAGAAAAATGAAATGAAATATTTAACTTTTACGTCCTATGATTGTGCCGACTATGCTAATGGAGAGAGTAATGGTGAGAAATAAATGAAATTGTTTAATGAAAAAAGTGGGAGGAAACGGGAGAAACCCGAGTAAACTCATGCACACGGTATTTGTCCACAACAAAGTTCATTCGGCGTGAGCTGAGATCGAACCAAGGACCCCATGCATAATAGGTAATGTTATAAAAGTATAGTATAAACAAATACGGAACACTACTATCAATGAGAGTTATATAAGATTAGATTTTTAGTTATTTCAGTCTAAGTTAAAATTTCAATCAATCTTGTTTTTCAATACTGTTCGAAAACTTAAAGTTGTTGGCGCAAGCACTTGATATATCTTTTCAGTAGACTTCTCAGTCCCATCCACAGCTTCTTTTTCATGTAAGGCTAAAGTAGTCTTCTTTTAGACATCGAGGAAAAATAGTGGAATTACGTCACTGTTCAGGATGCATGATGCAGCTTCTGCTTTTAGGAATACTTTCTAAGGCAGTACGAGTTTTTTTTAACTGCTGCGTGAATTAAGTTGTATTTGCTAGAAGTGTCGGTTAAAGGAAACTAAAGATTCTACACTGAAACACCAATAATCTCTTTCGAAACCCTAATGGAAAACGAAACGAATCGCACTAAACATGTTACGCTTTTGAAGAGAAATAGAGCAAAGCAGTAGTTGCAATAAGCTTAATGGTGTTTCTTGGATACAAATTTATAACTTACAAAAGTCATGTTCACGTCATGGTTTGATAGATGAAGGGTGAGTAAAAGGAGTTCTTACGCTGGTGGTAGTGGGTTCGAATCTCTGCTCTTCTTGTTACTTTTTTCTTTTAGATACACTTAGTTTGTGCATTCCAAACCTCGAAGTTTGGTTTGGATTATGTATGAAAGCAGGTAGAGAATTAATTGTAGTCGAAATTAGTTTCAAATATGAGATTATAATTACATATTTTGTCTTTAACTTATTACGTATCAATTTTTATATCAAATTTTCCAGTCTTTATTTAATTCAACTTCCGGTGTAATACAATGAACATTTGCAAAGCGATGTCAGTCGGACGAAAGTACATACTGAGACACATTCAGTGGTGTCGCGTAATGTATTTCATAAAATTTTGTTAATAAGTGGGTAGAATGAGGTAGCCGTCGAGAGGGCTGATGGTGTTGTGGGCGAGCATTTATTAATAGTGTGTATAGTAGCTTGGGACTCGATTACAGCTGCCATACGCCGTGGCATTGAATCCACCAGACGAGAGATATATCGTTGGGAGCAACAGATCGACCACGAATCTTCAACACTCTCCCAAAGATCATTAGATGTTCGTGGAGGATTGTTCGACCAGTTTTTCCGCATTGTTCTTGCAACACAGGCCTACATATTTCACTTTGGTTTCAGATCTGCTCCATGAAGAACCCAGTCAACTATTTCGACATCAGGTTGCCTCTGCGACCATATCTGAACCAAATTTGAATTATGTATCGAGATATTGTCCTGTTGCAAGTATAATATGCCGTCATCTACATGAGCTTTTATTTCCGGAAGTGTTTCATCCAGATGTTCCACATACTTGTGGGCGTTTAGGCGACCAGGAATCCTGTAGATTCCTCCGAAATTTGCACCCTTTCATATTCATGCCCAACAGTGGACAGTTACATGTCGCATTCTACCAGAACGGGTAACGTATTCAGAGGCATACCTTTTTCCAGGGGGGCGGTAAACACGCTTCTGCCCGAAGTGCGCACTAGAAAATATTTTTTCGTATGTGAAAACGACCTCGTCCCACACACGTGCAATATTTAACTGTGCAAACGCCAGACGGGAAACCATGTGGTCTTCTGTTAGTCGCTCCTTAACAGCTGCCCTGTATGATCTCAAACCAAAGGATTTGAGTCTACGACGGACAGTCGTAACATCGCCTGGGAAATTGGTTTCCTCTCGTAACTGTCGGGCAGACATGAAAGGGTGCTCACAGGATTGGGCAATTACACCCTTTTCTTCTTCGGCAGAGGAAACTCTTTGTCGCCCACTTTCTCTTTTACGTCTTACATCTCCTGTTTCCTCATATCTCCTACACTACCTTCGTGCTGTAGCACGCTTAACGCCATATCTCGCGCCTGCCTCGCTATAGTTCATGCCCCCATGTTCAATTAAAGCAATCACACTGCTTTTAACAGAAGCATCGTAGTCAGCCATTTTCACACCAGAAGCAAAATGATAGCTTTGCTTAGATGTTTGAACTGAACGTGCTTCATGTTACGTCAAGTAACAAGGCGGAGTTTCCTCTCATTGCTGTAGACGATATCGTACGCCCTCTGCTGGGTGTTTCGTGACGGAAAAATTGCTTTTAAGCAGTTCATGGCGACCGCTTTGAAATCAAATGTAAAGTATGAGACTTAAATTTGTCATATCTGTAGTTTGGTGTAGAGACAAAACAAAATTGGAAACCAAAGGTTTAAGAACAACTCAGATTATTAATATAAAACAAGTCAAAGAATATTAACTTGTATTATTATACAAGAAATGCGAGAATTTTGAAACAAAGAAAAATAACTTAGGAATTTGCATCTGAAGACAAAAATAAACTAACTTAAACACACTAAAGGGTATGAGTAGGGGGATTAATGGAAACGCCAGCAATGAGGCTATATGTCCCCGTCTCGATTAACGCGAGAGATGGATTTTACCATTTCACTTTGAGGGAATAACGTACAGGATGGAGAGGAGGGGGAAAATACATAACAGCTATAAATATAAAAATATAAGTGGCAATGTTCGGTGGTTAATAACTCTTGAACTACCCGATCGTTCTCAATCACATTTTGAACATAGAAGAAATTCGAACCTGGGAAGCTTTTTGTTATTCCATTTTGACATTAGAACTTGCGGAAGAAGAGGGGAGGGTAAATATATGAAAATGAATAAAACTTAATAACTCTTGAACAATCCGACTGATCCCAAAAAATCAAACATTCAATATAGATAAGGTTCGGACTTTGGATGTTTTCGTTTTTTGCCCTGACTGCACAATGTAGCAGAGCGGAAGGGGGGACTATGTAAAAAATAAAAATAAAAATGCTGTCTTCGTGACTTCATCACGCTTAAACCACCGAACTGATCTTAATCAAATTATCAACATAGATGAGGTTCGGACCTATGGTGTTTTTTTTATAGATATCAGGGTAGATATCTATGAAAATGAATAAAACTTAACAACTCTTGAACCACCTGACCGATCTCGATCTAATTTTCAACATAGACAACGTTCGTCCCTAGACACTTTTTTTTAATATTTTAACTTTGATGGTAAAACATAGGAGAGGATAAGAGAAGGGGAGATTAATATATAAAAATAAATAGAACAACTCTTGAACCATCCAACAGATTTCGATCAAATTTTCAACGTACATAACATTCCGATCTGGGTTATTTTTGTCATACCGTGCCCCCAACATGGAGAGGGGAGAGGGATACAAAAAATCATCGAAAATGACCAGTATCAATGAGTGCTTTAGTAATAGTAAAACCATAACATATTACTATTTTTCTTTAATTTAGCCCAGCGAAATCGGGGTGCGACTTAGATTCGAGGACGTCTTAAGTTCGAGTAGTTATCGAGAAATATCAATATCGAGAAACAAAATATTCACACATGGTTCCGACTTGAGAACCTACAGATTATTACCTAGCGCCTTGAGCACGGATCCACGCTCTATATGCGCTAAATGGTATGTTTTAGTATGTTTAAATTAGATTTCCTTGCCTCCAGTTACAAAATTCTAAGTTTGTATTTTTCGTTCTTTCAAAATTTCTTTCGATTTTTTTAATCATATAAGTCAATAATCTTTGGCATAGTTTATATTAATAACGTGGTCCTTCTTAAACCTTTCGTTCGCTATTTGGTTTCTTCTCCACACCAAAGTATAGATATGATGCCTTTAATTCTCATATTTGTCATTTTGTTTCAAAGCAGTCACCATTATCTGGTAAAGCAATTTTGTTCGCGACGATTCATGAGTTTTGTAACAAAACACGTTAAGAAATGAGTTAAATGAAGGCTGCAAGAGTTTACATCAAAGTTGAGTATTGTGAGCTAGTGACAAGCATATAATAACGTCTCGTATTTGAAAATAATTTTAGCTACTTTTAATTCACTAACTGGTATTAGATTTAATTCAAGCTTAAAGAGTTGGAATGAACAAACTTAGTGTAGCTTAAAAAAACGTAAAAAGAACGGACGAGATTCGAACCCTGGACCTCCAGTACAAAAATCCTGTTCACTGAAATTAACTTCTTCTTCATCACAAGCCATTAACTTCTATAAGTTTTAAATTTTGCAAGCAAATGAAATCATTATACGTTTGTTTTGCTGTTTTCCTCTTCAAGAGCGTAGCATGTTTACGACGATTCGTTTCGTTTTCCATTAGAGCTTCTAGAGAGATGATTTGTGTTTGAGTAGAGGATCTTTTGTTTCCTTTAACCGACAGTTCTAGCAAATAAACCTCAATTGAAACAGCTGTAAAAAAACTAGTACTTTTAGAAAGTATCCCTAAAAGGGAGAAACTCCATCGTGCTCCCTGAACAGTGACGGGAGTGCGTTGAGCGAGGCCAACAGCAAAATGGGGTCCATTGAAGATTCGTAACTCCACTTTGAAGGGTTTTAATTAATTTCACACTTTTTCCTCAATGTCTAAAATGTAACTACTTAGCCTTAGTTGAAAAGGAAGATGTGAAGGAGCTACAGAATGTGACATCTACCGAAAAGATTTATCACGCCCTTGCAGCAACTATTTACAGCAACTATTTCCAGCCAAAGGGAATAAGTACATCAGACCTAAGTTTTGAGAAACGCTAAAAAAACCTTCCCGAGGCGTATTTGTATTAGTTTCAACAAGTGTATAACTGATTAATTGTAGCAAAAGAACTGACAAACTTTAAGACAAGAAGAAGAATCTTGTATTGTAGCACTGCAATTGCTGAGAAAAGCTTAAATGTGGAAAAAATATGTTTATGTACTTATTCCCTTTTTCCAATCAGTGATTCAATTATGAGCCTATGTTTTTGAGGTGTTAAAAATAACAATAATAAGAAGAAAACTTATTAACTAGTAGGTTACGCTGGACTCTTAATTGTTTATATGGAATAATGAAACGTGGGGTTATACAGAGGATTTTGGATTTTTGTTGGCGATCAATTAATCTTTACCCTAGTAGGGAATACTGGTTGGTCAGGATTTCGAGCAGTAATGAAGATCAAGATTGATTGAAATTTCAACTTAGAATGAAATAAATAAAAATCTAATCTTATACAACTTTCATTGATAGTAGTGTTCCGTATTTGTTTATACGCCTATTTTTTATAAATTTACCTAGGGTGCATGGAGTTGTTGGTTAGATCCTAGCTCGCGCTGAATGAACTTTATTATGGACAAACACCGTGTGCATGAGTTTACTCTGGTTTCTCCAGTTTCCTCCCACTTTCTTCATTAAACGATTTCATTCGTTTTTCAACATCACTGTCTCGATTAGCGTAGTCGCCATAACGTGGGACGTAAAACATAAATATTTCGTTTCTTTTTTCTTTTATAACTGTATCTCCCTTTTCCTGTGACGAGAGCATCATCTAAGCGAGTATTCAGTGAATTAAACCTCTATATTCTTAGCACAATAGTACAGAATGAAGTTTAGCTCTTTAACAATCTAAAGCATGCACAGCAAAAAAAGCCAATACATAGATATTAAAACGGTAGTTAACGAATTCCTCTGCGAAAAAGATCACCCGTACTGTTGTGTTTCAGATGATAATTTATAATTGAATCGGTGAAGAGAAAAAGGAGAATATTCCAAAAAATAACGAAAACAAACTGAAATAGCCATTTTGTTCTTTATCCGTAAATACATAGAATGAACGTAAAAAGAGAATGTTACTATCATAATTCATTGTTAGATATCGCTTCGAAATTTTCGCTGAGTGGAAGAAAGAGAACATTCCTGGAAGATTCTCCTTTTTCCACGCAACACCAGTAATTCCCTGATCGGCCACTAGATGCTGCGAAAGTCACAGGTAGACTTTCACACCAGTCGTGGAATGTGTTATGAACATTGCAAAATAATATTCTAGTGCCTTGAAGTATTCTGTAAACTTGTCTCAACAATGTCTTCGTCAGAGGACATGTACGAACCAAGGGCACCCATCAGGGGGGTAAGCGGGGCGCCCTTGGTACTGCATATAGCATAACATTTGACTATATGCAGAATCTTCCCCTACCGTTCATTTCTGTTCAGGAAATATTTTATTTACGACAACTTTGGTTTTATGTTTTTAATATCCACGATATGGGAAGACAGAAATCAGTATTCTTTACATATACTGAAGGAGAGGCGAAGAAGGGCCCTAATGAAGTATCTTCACTCATTTACAGTTTCATTAATAACATCCCAGATGAAGGTACAGAACTGTATATATTTAGCGATACTTGTGGGGGCCGCAACAGGAACCACACCCTCAGCAGATTACTTTTGGGCCTAACCATGAATGATAGATTTAAAGTGTTTAGTCATTATTTTCCAATCCGGGGCCACAGCTTTCTGCCCTGTGATCCAAGGGCGCCCATCTTGTGGTTTCCAAGGGGGGCCAAGTATAAGCGACGTTTCAAATATAGTTTCAAATTTTGCTGTAACTAATGTAAAAGTTCTATTGGGTTTTCGATATTCCCAAGTATAAATTCCTCTTAGGGGGGAGAGCGCCCCACCTTGCCCTCCTGATGGGCGCCCTTACTGTGATCGAAACTTCTCAGTTATTAACAGGGCAATAAGAAGATCTGATCGCGTTTATACACCAAAACAATATGAAGACATAATTAAAACAGCCAAAAAGACTTTTCCACAGTTTGAGGTAAGGTGTGTCAAAAATGAACATATCATTAACCCTTAAGTACTCGCGCGGGGTGTTCACACACCCCTAAACAGGTAACTTTTGTGCTGCTAGCCACAAGTCTTCATGAAAAAATATTTAAAAAATCTCAAAACGAGTTCAAAACATCTAACTGTAGCAAATACTTTTAAAAACATGTCTAGAGTTGTAAAAATATCAACTTGGGATCTGTTGGACCCTGCGCGAGTACTTGCGGGTTAACCTATCATTAATGAGGATTGGTGGCCTTACTATTTCAAGAAGACTACAACAGACATTGAGAAAAAAGGTGAGAAGTTTTCTATTAGTCAATATAGACATCTTGTGTACAATAGTGAAACTAAAGGCTGCATGAAAGCTTATCAGTACATTGATGGGATGCAAAACTAAGCTAAACAGGAGCCAGTAATATGTTGTTCCCACAAGACCTTGCTTACCGGGCCAAAGTACCAGTAAATCCAAAGAAACTCATAGACATTGAAAAAGTTAAGCATTACGTGCCGGAGGAGTATTAACATTTCTATAACAATATCATACAGTTGCCAGTTTCTGAAGATGCTAGTAGTGACAATGATAATGAGTAGATACAAAGGTGTTTTGTTTAAACAAACTTTATTCTAAATGCATTTACTATACATTTTCTACTTTTTGTATTCCATCTAAACTGATGTTATAAATACATTTTCAATTTTTTTAGAAAATGTCACTAATATTGACTTGAAACTTTCAATTTAAATAAGTTTTGCACTAAATGTACCATATATTAATGAGTTGACGGTTTTCAATCATGTGTTTAGAAATAACATGTGCTTTTCTGTATATTTTGTACACTTTTTGGCACATTTATCTCTTGCGTGGAAAAAGGAGAATATTCCGCAAACAAATTTCCTGTGTAGCCGGAAATATAAAATATTTAAATGTTTTTTCTTTGTGGCAAATAATAACCCTTAGCATATACTACAAGTTTATAATGCATCACAGTCATATCAGAGCAACAGATTTCTCAATAAATAGTTTTTTGTAGTTTCCCGAAAGTAAGACGTTGAGGAATGTTCTCCTTTTTCTACTCACCGATTCAATTATACTTAGTTGGTTGAAATTTCTCCATAGTTGTGGGGGAGAGATACTGAAAAAATCCCTACCAAGAGGTGAAGGTGACATGTAAAAGTAGTCAAATACGAACGAAATTAGTGTCGAATTCATGTGAAAAGGTGAAAAGTGACACTGTGGATGCTGCGTAAGTCCAAAATAAGCCTTGGTTAGCTTCGAGTTGACAATGGGAGGGTGACAGGAATAAAGAATCGAAAATATCCTATATTTGTGTCGAATGGATAGTTTTCGGGATCACTGACAAAAAGGTGATATTTCAAATGTGTATATGTCCAAGCTTGGCCATATTGAAATGGGGTTATAGGGAGGACCAGTAAATACTTCAGAACAGTTCCTTTTTGGTGCGTTTCAAGACACTGAGAGTGAAAAGTGATAATGCACAAATCACATTCTGAATTATCGGAGATATGACTTCTGGGGAAGTGTTGTTGCTCCAGGGAGGCATTACTAACTGATCACTCCCTAAAATCGTCACTGTTTTGCAGGGCCGTAGAGAGAAATTTATCTCAGCGATCGTAAGCTTGACAGGAATTTATTTCAGCGATTGAGGGCATATTTTACTAAAATGTCTATCATCCAGGGGCGGATCCAGGTTGATTGTTTGTGAGGGGCGGTCGTTCGAAGTCAAATCAAGGTAAGAGCGGATTGGAAAGAAAGAAAAGAAAAAAAATAATTTAGAAAAGGAGAAGTAGCTCTTCTGCAGAATTAACTTTCTTAAGAAAGTAAGGCCTATCTACTTTAATTTTAAATAAAGTTTATAATACAAAGCAGAAAAATGGATATGTTTTATTTAGTATATGTTTTATTTTTAAAATAAAAAGTACAAAAAGTTCCCTATTCTGGGGGATGTGATCGCCCGAACGCACTCCCCTGAATCCGCCCCTGCTATCATCATCTCTAAAATAAGATATAATTTACAGAAAAAAGTAGTGATTTCGTGGGAGCAAAAGCTATTGATTGCAAAGGCCTGCATCCTGTGTATGTCCCTGCTGCTCTGAATTGTCAAAAGCTCCTCTTCAAAGGTAAGACATAAAATATAAATAATAAGCGTGTAACATTGAATACAATATAAATAGAAAATATATTATAATTAAGAAATAGAAAATAGTTATAAAATAAAGTTGAAGGACAATTAAAAATACAATAAAACTTGAAAGTAAAATATACTTTTAAAACAATTTTGCATTTATGCAGGGATACAAACAAGTGAGGAGTGCCATGTAAATTTAGTAACAAATATAATATTGGAAAATTATTTCGAATTAAACTAGCTGTGACTACATTACTTCAAAATTGAACTTGTGGAATATACAAAATGAGCGTAGCTCAAATAAAATAATCAATAAGTCTGGTCTTGATTGGAAGCTCGGACCATCCACGTGAAAGTAACTTACATTAACCATTCACCTAACAGACAATGACGCACATAGCTTGGCACTACTTTATCAGATGGTTCTATCAAATGTAACTTAATTAAAACAATAGTAACAAATTTTAAAGCTTTAAAAAGTGTCCTGAAGAAGAGGATGTTCATTTTGTACATTGTAACTAAGTTACAAGAGGTTTACGTCCTATCTGAACGGCGCATCCACCGAGACTACTTTTGGAATATTCCCTTAAGTTAGCTTTCAACGCAGTTAAGGGAAACATATGTGAACTAGTAGTAGAATTCTCCGTAGTAGAATGGATGAAGTCATGGCTCGATGACCATAAGGTTCGTGGTTTGGAACCCGTCGCCGAAGTCAGATTTTTTAAAATCTTAATTCCTCAGTGCTGAAGATCTTTCTCTCCTTTCGTAATCATCTGATGCTCCAAAAAGAGTTCACCACATTAATTCGAAAACTGCCTAATATGATCCTCGCAGTTCGAAAACTCCCCTTCTTATCTTTCACAAAATCAGAATTTTCGTCATAATACGAATGCTGTCCGATCATTTTTCCCCAATTCTAAATCTGTGTATACAAATCTTCCCCTCTGTCTCCATACTTGAATCCCTTTGTCTCTATCTCTCTCTCTCTCTCTCTCTCTCTCTCAGTGTCACCCAGGAAGTCATATGGCTTGAGATCAAACCTTCGACTCTTGAAACCAAATGTAAGCTCTTTAGCAATGTGCTATCGTAATTCTTTAGGTTTGTTGTTAAAACCAGTGTCTTCTAGACTTTATTAAGAAAAGAAATTAAATGAATCATTGAATAAAACTCGTTTCTGTCCGTAGATATTTTAGAGCTCTTGGCAATTTCCATAGATTTCTTAGGGAGCATCTTACTAGCTTGCACTCTTTAGAGAAAGATAAGAATGAAACTAAAGATATTTATGAACCTCTGGGAAGAGTATGTGACTTTCCTTTAATTTAGGCTCTTAAAAATATTTCACAACAAACGAATGGAAAAGACTGTTTTAAAGGTGTAACATTATAAACTTGATTCCTGTTTCTTTTTCAGCTGAATGGAAAGAGTGCACTACGTCACACACACTGCTTTAGACAAAGAGAGGTGGAGGACGGGGAGGAGTTGGAATAAATACTGGAAGCAACTAATCGATTGATACATGTATTGCGGGAATGCATAAGAAAACTGGGCAAGAGTTTTTATTCATTTTGACTTAGAATTTTTGTAACAAATTTTATGCCGCGGACTATACGTGAAGATTCACGAACTACTCACAAAAGGAAGTCTAGTTTTAGAAGCTTCTAAGTGAAAAAACAGAGACAAAAATGAGGTAAGTTGTTCATCAATGACCTTTTTGAAGTAAATACGCTAGTTGTCGCCTGGGGCGGGAACACGCCTTAGTGCCCCCTGACCAAAAAAAACGTTCGAATATTTGCCCTATTTGAGCCCTGCCAATTCGGTGCCCGGGGCACAAGCCGTTTTCCCCCTAGTTACGTCACTGGTGTCCTTAAATATTTAGAATATCGATTTTCAGATTAGTTCTGCCACAAAATAATGTTCCTTTGTTAGAAATATATAGTCATAATTTTACTCTATATTAGCAACGCATCTGTGTAAATAGCACAATATACACAAGCATGTTTTCCGATTTGTGAAAAAACCTGATGTGATGGGGGAAAATAAATTTCATTTTCGTAATTAGCAACCTCAAATTATATAAAATCAGGTGTCAAATCAATAACACCTTTCAAAAAATTTTCATTTTGTCGAGCAGTGTTATTATAAAAAGTGACCGTTACAAGGTATTCGGCGTTCCTGGAACAAAACTTATAATTTTTTTTCGCTTGTTTTACTTGAGACCAGATTTTTGGTTTTCTTCTGCCCTTGGCTACAATGCATATTTTGTTTTTCCTAACATTTATTAAAAATAACATACTTTTTTTTAATTACCTTGTATGATTTTTATATTGAGCTTGCAACATGCACAGTATGACTTGGTGGTGTTTTTGATAACTATTTATTACAACTCGTCTTTTCGACTTCTACAACCTGTATTGTGACATTTATAAATTTCAGTTTTGTACTGTGTACACAAATCAAAAAAGGCATTGAAAATTGGTCGTAAATGACTACAGAAATCATATGGCTCATATCTTTTAGTGGCACAAAATGTCAAATTTAAGAAATGTCACAGCATAATTAAGTAGGCCACCTAAATTTAGTTTTCGTTTATTTAAATAGCACAAAATTTCTAGGTGGCATAGAAACGTACAAACATCAAATTTATAAATGTCTCACTACAAAAATTCAAATTAAAAAAAAGGTAGTCATATTAGGGTATCTAAAACGCCACTAAGACTGCTCATGTTGCCAGCTCAATATAAAGCACAAAATGATTTTGTGAAAAAGAAGTCCGCTATCTTTAAACGTAGAACTCGCAGTGGGGTCCAATGGACCCCACGACTATGTTTGACAGTTTACCGCTCGTGTTGATTTAACTCGAATAATATGTTAAGCCATTACCTTTCCTATTTTTCTTTATTCTTTTGTGATGTAAGTAGCATTTTGTTTCCTAATAACATTTAATGAACTTTACCTTATTGGCTAAAATATTGCATCAACATGTTTAACAATTTATGTAATCTGAGTTATAAAAGAGTTAAAATAAGTTTGTAAAATAATATACTAAGTATTATATTGAAATTTGTTACTATGTTTCCATATATGGATTTGTTAACAGAATATTAGAAAGAAAATGAAGAAAGAATTGGAAAGCAGTAAAATGGAAACAACAATTTTAAATATCCTAAATATAATGTTGTATTTTAAGTATGCTAAATAACAAACACAGTTGAAAAAGCATTTTTTGAAATAATAAAATAGTATTCTTATCCAGGATGTACAATTATAAAGGTAAAATATATAAGAACTATAACTAAACCACTGTTATACTGTGACGACAATAAAACCTAAAGATTGTTGTAACTATGCTATTCCTCATGTACATATAAGCCTTTTAGACTGGTGTAATTTCAGGAGAAAAACAGTCATGAAAATGAAAAATAAAATTACAGTGTTACCAGGGTAAAAATATCATAAACGGGAAGGGAAATGTGTTAGAAAACGTTGCCTAATATCTGCATGTACCCAAACAGGGTGTAATTTCGGCTATGCTTATGAAAGGATACAAAAATTAATCCAGAAAAGAGAAAAAATATGCTGTGTTATCAATGTGTTATGCCTGTGTCTAATTGGAATCCGAACTGTTACAACAAAATATGCAGCGTTAACAGGGAGGTTAAATAGAAACTGGAATACATGTTCGTAGTGTATACTCTTTTTTATTTACCATTATTACCTTTATGTTTAATTGGAACCAGAAATAGCACTGGAACAAGAGTCAAGAACTGGAAACGGAAGAGGAACTGAGCAGTGTGGAAATGGTATTAAAACGCTCTCAATGTTATCCTCGTTTAGTCTTTCTAGACTGAGTATAATATCTACTATGTGCAATAGAAATTATGTGTTTGATCGGAACCGGAACTAAGCAGTGCTACTAACTCAATAAAAACGATCCAGAGAAAAGTAGTCATAGAAAAGAAGAATAAAATATGCAGTGTCACTAGGGTCGTCAATGGCTACAAATTTTCCGCTATGTTTAGTGAAAATTGAAATAGATGTCCGTAGTCTATATTTTGTGTACTTTATGCTGTATTCAATAGTGGTTGGAATAGATGTTCGTAGCCTGTCTGTTTTGTGTTAAATACAGGTTAACACGTAATGTTTATGTGTGTGCGTGTGTGTTTGTGTGATGGGAACCGGTGAAATTGATCCAGAAAGAATGTAGTCATAAAATATTCAATGTACAATGATACTAAAATGAAGCCGTAAAAAATCTACTAGTAGTTTTTCTAGGAATTAGCAACACTAAACAGTTGAGACGAGAAGAAAATAGTGATACAAATAACAACATAATATGCACTGTTAACATGGTTGTAAAAGGCTACGAATTTCTGCTGTGTTCAATAGAGTTTGAAATAGATGTTCATAGTATATACTCTGTATAATTTCTGCTATGTTCAATGGTACAACGGAGGTACGTATTGATGATTTCGTAACGGGGAGTGCTAAGTGACATTAAATACTGTGATCATCACACTAGTTGCATCATCAATCTAAATTATTTTACTGGCTACAAAAATTTTTTTCGTTCAGCCAAGATTTCTTATTGGGTGTTAAGATGAAATACTGTGGTTATCACACCAGGAGCTTGATCAATCTAAACTATTTTACTTGCAAAATATATTGGTTTGATAGGACAACGAAATGAGGATATGTTGGTATTTTAATAAACTATGAAGAAATCTCGATTCAAAGATTTTGTTTTTAAAAAAAAGAAGTATTGAAAAAGAGTTTGCAATTCTTACTTTCCTTTTTTTGTTCATTGTGCCGCGTCATCATTGTGCCGGAATGAGACCGACGAATATGGACGCGGACCAAGAGTAATCAATCTAATAAAGGATAAAAACATTGTAAAATAGATCGAGCTAATCATAATTTGTTGTAAGAGTCACTATATGTTCTGTGAGATTCATTGGTTTTGCTTTATTATGTTCTTCTTTTTAAAGAAAAGAAAAAGTAAAAAAGAAAGAAAAATAATCATAAAAATATGTGGAAAATTGTAGTAATGACAGTTGGAAAGACTGTTAGAGAAAAAGATTGCAGTCGCGTTAGGGGGCGTGGTCATCGTATCCGATTCTACAAGCTAAAGTAGGTTTCGTTCCTACCTTACTTGTATTCGTATTTTTATAACCGGAAGGTTGTCCAGCCAGAGGATTGTTCAGTCTATGGAGTGTAGTTTCGTTTCGACAGGCATTCTCTTTATTGAGAGTAGTTCACCGTTGTTTTTCTTGTTAGTGTGATGTGTGTATTATCGACGTCTATCGATAAAATCATATTGGTGATATGTCAGTTATATATTACAAAGTGATCAGTGAAAAAAGGAATGTTTTATTCCTTGATTATTCCAGTCTCGCAAGCAAACTTAGTGGCAAGTCAAACGGGCTCTTTTTCTTTCCTCTTTTGAGGCTACTAAGTTATGAAAGTGAATTGGAGAGTGAAAGCTTTCTTTGAGAGTGTGTTATATGCTTGTGAATTGATAGCACAGATAGTTATTTGCTTTATGAGCTTATGTTCTCAATTTGTTTTAATTCTGTGCAGAGAAATAGTGAATTTAAAGGGCAGTGTTGTGCGGGGCCTTTTGTGCCAAGTGAAAACCCGATTAGATCAGATTAATAGTATTTCCTATTGAGCATTATCTGGTTTAGTTGGCTTAAAAACCAGTTATAAATCTTTCTTGCTTTATATTGTTGTGTGCAAACTAAGGCACGGAAAGACTTTTGTGAGGAATTACGTTACATAGGAAAACTGATGTTTTTCCAGCAATTTGATTTTATTCGAATACCAGAAAAGCTCAGACTGAAGCCATATTACCTGAAGAGAGAGAGGGTAAAATATTTTAGGTAACTCGGTACTCGAAACAAGTCAAGGTGAGTGAAATTTCTGACTTATTCCAAGTGGTAGTTGTGGGTTGTTTAATTTTATGTTTTGTCCGGTTATCTGACTTGTGATCCACTCGAGGTCCTATTGCTAATGTAATTCAAACCTTTTTTCACCCTTACGGAAAATCCTAGATTTTTCTGCAATTTTGATCTTTCGCGGAAAGCTAAGTAGTAAGGGGGGACAAACCTTACCTTTTTTGAAATTCGTTATAATTCCAACACTTCCAGACTAATTTGGTATCTTTTTCAGTTTATAGTTAATATTAGTTCCATATTGAGTTTTCAGAGTAATTTTGCCGCTAAAAAAACAGACTCAAAATTATTTTCCTCTAGCATTCTCATTCCACGTTTATAGAAAAGAGTAATTAGAGTTATGAATATATTATTCACAGAGAATTGCGTGAAATTTTGAATAAGATATGTGTAATCAAGTATTCAAGTTTTCAACATTTTCATGCCACTGTTCTAAATTTGAGACTGAGAGTTGAAATGAAAGAATAATTATTTAATACAGCATAAGAGAGATTATATATACTTATTTGCTTGAAGTTTATTGTCTCAGTAACTTGGAGTTTGTTAGTTTTCGTAAAGAAAGAGAAATTTAGAAGCGCGCTAGTATATTATAAAAATCTTGCTTAACTTTATAAATTCAGATTTTGAGTAATGTTGATAGAATTATTGAGAATTATCCTTGACATTAAGAGGAAATCAACGTAATTTGCTCCAGTTATATTTGCTTAAATGGAATCTTCTTTGAAGATTAATTTTTGAAATTATATATGTATTTAGAATCCAAGAATACTAAAGAAACTTTACTACATATTAGAATCACTCAGATATTTCGTTAGTATTTTTTTATTAAATTTATATTTTTTTCTTGTTATCTTACTTCGTTAGTGTATCTACATTATTCTAACGCAACAGTGTAAATACACAACCCAAGTTTGTTAATATAATTGTTATTTAAAATTGAATTACTTTTGTGGTTATTTATTTATATATACTAATTTATTTTCTATATATGTTGAATTTTTGTGGTATTTGGAAATATTGGAATAATAATAATTAACTTTCACACTGACGAATTGTACGATGGAGAAGTAAATCTTCCGGTCCAAGTCCCATCGACTTGGTATTATCGGATTGCATTCGGACTGACGATTATTATTATTCTTTTCATTATTATTATTATTATTATTATTATTATTATTATTATTATTATTATTATTATTATTATTATTATTACTTTGAATGATAATAGTTGTCGGACTGGAAGCTTTCTGTAGATGCTAGGTGGAAGGGGCGTTACATCATTCAAATATAACAATTTTCGTTTCATTTTGACATCAACTATTTTAAAAAGTACATGTTCAATAATGTTTTGTAAGACATTTTACAATATTTGTGTTCTGTTTTCTGTCGAATCAAATATTAATAGAACTTTCGTTCCACATACCTTATTTTGTTTTTATTATTCCGTCAACTATTGTCTGCTCCAAATCACAGGTAAAATGAGCAAGTAGAAAACTGTTTCTGAAATATCATGTTTGATACTGCAGAGTAGGGATGAGGAAGAATTAGGATAAAAAAGGCCACACTTGTACAAAAGGGTTTTATGCTTTCAAATACTCAAAGTTTCTTTCACTAGTAGTAGAGATTCTTAAAATGCCGTCACTTTTCAACACCTTTTAAATACCTTGAACTTTCAAGGATATGACGCTAATTCGCGAACATGTATGGCAAGTAATACAAATTTCGTCATAAAGAAGATTAACAAAAAGCTTGCTGTAGCTTTTTATTTTTAATGTCTACTTTTCTTTTTTCAGTTTCTTTTTGTTTCACTTATGGTCTGGTAAATGTCATACTCGTCTAGACTTTCTGGACTTGTTGTAATTTTTATGTTCAGTAGAGGTTATATGTGTAATAGGAACAGGTAAAATCGATCCAGAAAAAGTAGTCATAAGGTCTACAGTGTTACCAGGATAGAAAATGTTTTCGTAAATGTGTACTAGTGGATTTTACGGGTTAGCAACACTGTTCATTTCTCACTAGCAAAAAGAACAACAAAATATTCAGTGTTACCGTTGTAGTTAAAGGATATTTTCGTACTCTATACTTAATGAAATTTCTGCTAAGTTCAATACAAGTTCGTAATCGATTATCTGCTATTTTGTTCAATCAGAACTGGCACCGAAACTGAAGCAGGAATCGGAATAGAAATGAGCGGTGTCGACAACTACTAAAAATCACTAAATTTCCGATAAAAATGATCTGCAATTTATATTCTACTACCATACTTAATTATTAATTTATTTAGAAAGTTAAAATCAGTTGTAATAAAATATTGGAATACGTATTTGAAAATTCATTCTTGCATTTTTTGTTGATATTAAATCTTTGCGGAAGGAATTCCGTTTGTTGGTTTCTGTTTAGCGTCTCATTTTGAGAGTCGCATTAAAGAATGTGTTTTCAGAGCGGGAATAAATATGTATTTCTCATTACACCTGAATTGTTCTTGTAAATTATTGAGAGTCAAAGCACACGACCAGTGATCGGAGATTGAAAAAATACCACCTTGACAAGTGTTGTGTGACTGAATTATAATTGGTTGTAGAACGTTATTTCTACGTAAGTGTTTATGTGTCTATGTGTGTTGTTTCAATGAATCCTTTGGATTCATACTCAAAGTTGTTTAGTCAATAATAAGATATTTCAATTAATTAATAATCCAATTCATGTGGGAACAGGATCTCGAACCTGAACCTCATTAACATAAAACTTAATCTCTCTATTTTGTTTTCTATTATACATGTTTTATTGACTGATTGCTACAGGTCGAATGCGTATACCTTGTATGAATGTTAAACTAACGATTAAATTTCTATTTGGTGTAAATTATTCATAGAAGCAGGCATTAGTTTGTGAACGTACAGTTTAATTACAATCCCGAAAAGTCAAACTTTTAATATTGATATTTCAATACAAAAGTTGTTACTGCACTATAGTGACGATTTCAAACTGCACAAACTATGTCACTACTACAGAGAGTGCTCTATTTGGTGGCGCTGTATCTGGGCACTTGCCCGAAAGCGAAGTTTCCACTGCAGAAGAATGGCACGCAGTGTAGTCATGTCATGCTACTAGTGCTCCTCCTGATAGGCTTTCCATTGTCCTTCAACGGTCCGGGGTCCCCTGTGACAAAATGAACGTTTCAGGTGGCCGAAGGGGATAACGTTCATCGATGGCGCATTAGTGGGCTTCCCTGGAATGTCTGTGAATTGAATAGCACGAATTCCAGTTTCTCTTGGCATTTGTCGGAGGAAGAGGCGGGTAGAGCGAAATGCCTGATTTGGCGCGTTTTCTTGATAGACGAACACGTGATTGTTGTCCCTCCCGTAGAGATGGGTAATGCCATGACGATGAGCGGGTGCCAGGACGTTAGTGTGACAATACTCTGAGTTCATCTTCGCATTTTGAATACACGATGTATGATCAGATTGTTCTTGTACCAGTATCCAGCGATGATCATGAAACTCGTACTAAAATTTTTCTTTCATTCAGTGAAAAAACTCTGAATGTCTCTTACGCCTGTCGACGTACAGAAAAATTGAACATGACTTGTGACAGTATTCCAGATAAACATAAAGCCCCTCTCAAATTACAACAAACTTCCACTTTTCACCCGCCAGGTACTCTTGATACAGCTTTCTGCAGTTGATGATAAGTTCCTGAAAGTGTTTTGGCAAGATCTTATGAACACACTCCTTCCATGGCTTTACCAACTTCAAATCGAGGTAATGATGATATGCACTAGCTACAATGATGTCTGTAGTCAATTCGCGATACTTGTCTGTGGTGGTGGATTCTCTCTGGTAGCCAGAAACCCGACTTCCAGATTTCTAGTTCGTATGCAGCTAGTGGCTTTGGCTTTGGCTAGTGGCTTTGGTACATAACAATTTCTGTCTTCAGCTTTTTAGGCAATCCACAATTAATGCACACACAAACACACACACACTTATTTAAAATATTTCTTCTATAATTCTTTCACAAACATCCCTATGGTTAAGTTAGCGAATGCTTTACTTTTTTATTTTGTATTTCAAATTTTTCTACACTGCCTTGCTTCTGTTGCTAAGTTCTCTCTCTCTCTCTCTCTCTCTCTCTCTCTATCTATCTATCTATCTATCTATCTATCTATCTATATATATATATATAAACCTTGCTAACCGAACCAACAAATGCAGGGGTTTAATAGTATCAGAATGTATATTACACAAAATTGAATGCCTAGAAGTCCGATATCACAAGTATAAACCATTAAGAATTTTTTTCTTATATTAATTTTCCTGAAGAAATGAAAAATAGAAGCGCATTGTTAAATGTTTCAAGTAAACATAGTAAAGTGTTTCTTGTACTTTTAAGCAACTACCTTAAAACCTATAGATAGATTTTCAAATTCTGATAGACCTATAACTACCTGTATGAAAAAATTGCTAATGAACTAGAAAAAGAAACACTGTGATTGCTTTGAGTTTCTTGTACAATGTATAGAAACCGTAACATGGAAGTAATGATTTCATTACGATATATGGCTGTGATTAAAAATATAACCAAGTATATTGTTCATATCACAAAGAATAAAACATTCGTTTTTATTTATGTAAAAGAGAGAAAAGTAAACACTTTCATCGGGCAAAGGATTTGTTTAGATTAATTCAGAGTCAAGTAATAAAACATGCAAAAAACTATACTTTTGTTATACCTAGGTATAAGCTTAACAAGATATTCTAGAAACTAGAAGCAGTTACATAGATATTAATTACACTGTAATTCAAATAGGTTGTTTCAATGGAGCCCGTGACGTATGAGGGATGATGTCCATCGTCAAGCACACTATAAGGGTAAAGCGAAGGAATAAAGAATTAGGGAATGATTAAAGCAGCCTGGGATCTACAGTTAAGTACCAACTCCACATTTGCCTAATATAAAAGACAAAAACCCAGGAAACCCTCATTCAGGATGGCTGGTCTGTAAAACTTTTCTACACTTTTTGACCAAATATCTCCACTGGGAATCGAACCTGGGATGGCTCGTACCCAAATCAAGAGCTTTAGCGGGTCACTTTAAGCTTGGAGTCACTGCGGGATATATTAGAAATGTAAATATTTGTAGTTTCTGATATATGTATTACATATAAGCTTTTGCTGTTAAGTTTTCAAATTTCTGATTAACCACACTGCAAAGAACAAAGAAAACATTTTCATACCTCAACAATCAAGATAGGTAATTCTAAAGGAACCCGTCACGTTGATTTCGAAAATCACCATAAGAATACCCTGTCATACAATGTTGAAAGGGTATGAACAAATTCATTATTCGAATTATATCCCTTTGGGGATCCCATGGTACAAGTTGTACCATACGGGGTGTTTCATAGTACACTGCATTATAACTCTCCTATTTGAGATTTTTCGTCTGTTTTTTTTGTTATTCAAGTCCAGAGGCATTGTAGAAGACATTACGTATGGTTTCACACTTTCCTGCGTCGAGACATAGCAGATGATGACGTCATAATTCTAAGATATATATTTTCGTGTAATATTTTTGGGGGGGGGTTATGTAGAGTATTTTTGGCGGGCTTATGTTTGCACGTAGAGGATTGAAATTTTGCGCAAACATGCAGTCCACCGAGTAGTATTTGTGAGATTTTTTTAGATTTCTGCGTTAAACCAGGAGGGTACAGAGGGGCTAAACGAGAAAAAGGGAATTTTTTATCAAAAAGTCCCTTTCAGGCCATTTTCCTGACTTAGGGACATGATAGGGATAAGTGAATGATAACGTCTGAAAGGCAGTTCTATTCTGAAGATAATGATGTGCGGGACATGACCCCAGGATAATTAGGGATGTCTCTGGAAATGTTTAAAAATTTCCCTCTGTATACGGGAATATGGGACATTGTCGGTATATTTTTTTGGCGGGCTTACTTTTGCACCTGGAAAATTTGAATTGTGCATAAACATTCAGCCCACCGAGTAGTATTTACAAGATTTTTTCAGATCTATGCGTTAAAACAGAGGGATCCAGGGGAGTGAATGTTGAAAAAAGGACATTTAGACACAAAAAATCCTCTTTTTCGGGATTTTTTGTCATCTTAGATACAAGATGGAGAAACGTGAATCATACCGCCTGAAAGGCAGTTCTATTCTGAACAGAATGATGGGCGAAACATGACCCTAGTGTAATTTAGGACGTCTCAGGAAATTTTTTACCTGAGATCATGGTGTTTTACGATAATTTGGGGCATGGTGGGAATTCTTGATAAAATTTCTCCCGCCATTGGTTTTCAAGATAGAAACTTGAAATTTGGCACACATATTCAGTGTACCAAGTACTATTCATCAGATTTTTTCAGATGACTACGTTCACACCGGGCCGCTCCAGAGGGTCCCAAAGTGCGAGAAAAATTTTAACTCCGAAATTTTCATTTTGACATCATTTTCCCGCTTCTTGTATATGGTAAGAGCATGCAAGTGGTATCATTTGAAAGCCAGGTACATTCAGAAGAGAATGAGGCATGAACCATGATCATAGGATGAATAGTGACGATGCAGTAGGTGCTTCACGGAAAGTCTAAAAAGTAGCCCCAAAACCACGGATCCCTTATGAGATATACAGTATCACCACGATTATTCGACACTTTTTGGGCTATTTCGCGGAAATTTTTCAACTGATTTACAGCATATCTTGAGGGTAAGCTTCCAAAGCTATCTATTTATGTCTTCCAAGATGTGAAAAAATCGGTGGGATAGGGGCTGGGGAAAAATCCGGAAACTTTGACGGATAATCGAAGTCCTACTGTATTACAAGTACATTATAATATTTCGATACAGTTTGTCACATTGTCACGCCTACAAGGTTTTAGTACACTTATGAAACTATGAACATATCTTTTCATTTCGGCTTACTAATGTAAATTGATATGGATTGATGATTCGTAACAATGGGGAAAAAGATGAAAAGCCTTTTGGTACACGGAGATAAGATATTTATAAAGGGCATTGAATATATCTATTCAAATTGTTAATGATGATTTCAGTATTAAGTGTCTCCATTTTGTCAGGCTATATCTACACCATTGCTATCTTATATTGTAACGAAATATGCCTCCTACTTTACTTACTAACGGTTGCGTTAGTGCTGCCTTTTTTAATCATGTTTGCTATCTCACATAAGAAACCAACAGTAGTCTCTCATCATTGTATGATCTTAACAAACTTGGTATTTCTTCTCCATCACGGAATTGTCTTGATGAAACTTTGCTCCTTGTTCAGCACTAACATCTCGTATGTTCACTTGGAAAAGGTCTAGATATAAATGGAGGAAGTAAATTTTGTAGATCATACTGCAACCCAAGTTTTTGTAACATTCTTAAAAATTTCTCACCAATGATTCTTAATTTCCTTCTTTTCTGTTTCGAAGAAACCCGCGTAAGACGCTTTCAAAAGACTCCCTAGATGCTAGCTCAGGTCCATGTAGAAGTTCTTCAAACATTTCACCTGGACTTTCCGGACTAAAATGACTTTCCGGATTTGGAGCCCAATAAGAATTCCTTCCTTCAATTGAGCGCTTCGTATTCTTAAGAAACATATTTTTCAGGTACGTAAAGACGTTTCCATCTTTCTAAAGTGACTTCACATTCTTTCTATCAACCCGAGTTTTACATGCAAGGGAAGAAAAATAATTTTATGAAGAGGAAACAATGGTTCTACTTTTATGTTACATACCTGGTATTAATTCTTCGCGTTTTTCACAACGTTGCACCATATGATATTTGTCTTTTGCATGACGGTCCCATAAACACATAAGCAACAATATTTGGTGAAATCAATTTGTAATCAAAGTAGGAAACCAATCATGAATTTCACCACACATTTTCACCCCTGATCATTGTATTTTCAGCATGGAACACGAGAACTGATGGCAAAGTATTACCATTAAAAATATAGCATTACAAATCAATTTTGAGGAATCAATAAACAATCGCTTTTCATCTGGATTGCATGAAACACTAATCTTGTTCGACAAGCCAGTAACGTCTGAACAGAAAGACATTTTTCCTCCATAGAAAAATATTGTACAAAGTGTTGATGTCTGCGTGGAAATTCAGAATTCTTTGCATACTGTAGTCTAGAACCTAGAGGTTCGGATGCTTCTTGTGACAAATTTAAATCCAGTGTTAATCATGTAAATCTTCTTGCTATATTAAATTCACATCACTGTTAGCGTGTATTTTTATATAATTCCGTCCTTTTGGCGTAGAATCACTGGTTCCAGTTATACGTCAGGTTCATTTCAATTATCTTCTTCCACTGTCCATATGTCAGGGGGTACAGGTATTGGTATAATGTGGCAGTGAGGCACAAGTCGTACGGCCGAAGGAATACAGGATACTGTATGACGTGTTTATTCTCCTAGACTTGCCTGAGATCTAAGTCTTCCAGAAGTACCAGTCATTAACGTGGTTTGTTGGTATCCTCCACATCAGCGGTACAGCAAACGGTACAGCAGATTCCTATGCAAGCATAACCTAAAATTTCTCGCCGAAGATATGCAGCACTGATAAGGAGACCATGCCCAATCCTGGTCACCAATTTCACAACCAAAATACAAAGAATAAGGATTTTTTTAATGTTATATATTTTCTTCTTTTGTGGCTTGGGTGTAAATCTACCACACATATAACAAAAATTATCCGCATGATTAGTGTACGTTCGACACGAACCAATGGATTTCATTTTGTAGCAATAACTCAATTAATATACAGCACAACAGTCGATCCCTAGAACAATATGATTCAAACTCACTTAAACAATACACGCGCAGAGTTCTTGTCAACAACTGTATATTGTGACATGTCACGCATAGATATATTTTACTTCGCAAGGGAAGGAGAATCTGCTAAGACGATGGAGCATAGGTTTTCTCACTTTGAATCATCGACAGGATACAGTAACGAAAATACATACTGCTTATGGAGCGCGAGTGGACAAATAAACGAAGTGTTTTAACCTAAAAGACTTATAATAGGTCTTGAAAATTTCAGGTTTTGGCCGCTAAATATAGTGATATGATAAAATATTGTAGAGGCAAGATTTGTTTCGTTGACCATTGTTAAACTAAGGATTTAGCGACTTTAAAATATACAGGGATTTTGAAAACATTGCTTATAATTGTTATCTATTTGAGAAAAGAGATAACATAACTTTCAGAGGTACAATGTTCTTACGGCAAGTTATTTTGAACTTCTACTCTTCGATTCTTGACGGTTAACTGACGTTATTTTACATTCTCGGTTTCAATAAATTGCATGTATGAGCGAAATATATCTCATGAAATATATAAAATCTGTCATGATATACAAAAAAAGTTTTTCATTTTCATTTTTTTACACACCAGAATCGTTCAGAATCACTTATTACTTTCCCGGAGTTAAGTTTTATGTTGAGCAGTGTTCTGGACGTCGTTTAAATGCTTTCTCGGTGGGATAATTTGGATAATGAGATTTATGGAAAAATGTTGTTAAAGTAGGATATCTGTTCAAAGTGTTGCAGGAATCCCAATTGAACTCTACTTGTATAAATCTGCAGGCTTCAATATATGACACAACTACAAAATTTTTAATTCTACCTATTAATAGTAATAACATTTTCATATCATGGTTTTTAACAAAATACAATATCTGAACATTTTACGAAAATACATACAATTGTAGTGTTTCATTTTAAATTATAATGTATCTTATTAATTCTTTGATTGTAATGTTTAATTTTTATATTTTTATTTGTTATTGTTTTCAGAAATGACGCAAACTATATTATCATCGTAGCCTAAATCTTTGTATTCATTTCTTTTAAAATTATTATCATTATTTTCCAATTATATGACTAATACCTTGTAGTTTTATACCGAACATTTACTTATTAATATACTGGAACAGAAAGTCGTTATAAATATTTAGTATGGGAAAACACCACAAACTTGTGTCCAACTGAACCTCTAGCACGCGTTGTGTTAAATCAAGATTATTGATGTCTAGATACCTAATGACTAGATTCCTGCTTTTTGATACAATATTGAATTGAATCTTAGCTCACAACGTAGACAGTATTCGAAAAATATAAATTTGACAATGCAAAGAATTCCGAACATAGAAAATTAACGTATCAACATACCTCCGTATTGGCCGTGATATAAACTGCCACTATTTGAACTTGTTTATCACCACTTTCAATTGAGTTGTTGTTCACCAATCTCTTTGCAGCTGCTAACCCATCTCTGGAAATTATATTTAAATTCATTAAGAAACAACATGAAATATTGTTATTCTTACTATGGGATTAAGACTTTCTCTTCATAATGTACTAATTAAATTACTATTATAAGCATATTTAATTAATCTAATCATAGCACTGATTTTCCTACATTAAGTCTAATATTTTAATATATTTGTGTTTTAATGAAAATGGGATGAGCTACTTGAGAAATGCAGACAACAGAAAAGAAGTACATGCATGAATATTACTTTTATTTGTGTTAAATGCTACTTTCACTGGTACCAATACTTTCACCAGTACGGAACATCCAAAATGTAAGATTTTAAAAAAAATGTGTTAAGAAATAGGTGTTATAAATATATTGATTCTGGAGACCAAATTCAAATGATAAATAATTACACGCCCGATATATGAAGCCCGTCATTCTAGACTGTATTGTAACTATTAAAATCCCATCCTTAACGAATAAATAGATGAGTTTGAAACATAAGAAAAAAGTGTGTTTGCTTCTGGAAGATGGTTTTGGGAAAACGAATTTTAGAAGTGTTAGAATACGGGCAACATTACATTAGTATATAGGGTGGATACTTTTTTGCATTGATCAGCATATGTCTTAGGAAAGGAATGTTTAAACAACACACTATAAGCTGTTTGGTTTTGTTATTTCGTGACACTGCATAAAACAAGATAATAATATCCGAAACACCTGCCAATAGCAAGTTCTTTAAGAATAGAGTGGAAGTTAAACTTTGGAAAAATTTTGGCACCGGTAACATGCCGAGTACGTTAACTCCAAAATTTATGTTTACCCGCAGAGGAAATACTATGCAAAACGCATAAAGGCATGTTTAATACTGTCAATATTAAATAGTAAAATCAAATTAAATTTCTAGTTCGGAGCCTCATATACGATTTGATTATTATTTGATATAATTTTCAGTTAACGCACCTACAGCAGCAACGCATCATGATAGGAAGACCAACAGTTTTATTCGGGAATAAACGCAAGCCAGAAATCGCTAACTTTCCACGTGTGCCAAAGGTTTGTACGGTAACCAATTAGTCATTAGGAAGCTCAGGAATTTTTATTGGATTTAGAAAAACATTTGTCTTACTCTTCATGATTTATAAAGGGAAATGTTTCAATTCTTGGTGTCATATGAGGTAAATTTGTGCATGCTTTATCACTGCATGTAGAGGTTTAGATTCTTGATCTCAGAGAATAAATAAGAAATATATTTTGAACGTAATTGTCATTTCTGATAAAAAATATGACACATTCATACAGTTCAGGTTTTGGAGTCAGTTTGGCATAATTAGTTAGTAATCAACACCAAGAGTGATTCCTAAATCACCTTCTCCAAAGCAAGCATTACACTGTGTTACAAATTTCGAAGTTTTGTCCTCGATGAAAGGTGGATTTTTTTTAGATTTTGACCTCCTGATTCATATATGTTCTTAGTTTTGTTGTATCACCCACACTTTTCGAGAAACAATAAAGTTGAGTGTATAAAATAATATCCCAATGTACTGTTGTACATGAATCAGTATAATACAGAAAGTTCATGGGTAATGTGAAGCATAATACAGTATTGCAATTATTTGATTTCAAATTATTTTCAAAATTACACTTAAATTAGATAAAAGTTGTGCATGTTGTAAGAAAAGTTTTTAAAAAATATGTACCAGCGCATAAGTCACAATCAGAAGAAATTATTAATTTTACATTTTTTGCTCTATCATCCACAGTTCTAGAGATGTTATTGTATATAAAATAACTTTCGAATATACCTTTATACATGTATCAGTAAGAAATATTCTGGGTGACATGAAGTAAAATACAATATTACAATTTTTAAAATTCAATTTATTTTTAAAATTATACTTAGATTAGAGCAAAGTTTTGCATTTATTAGAGAAACTAAGAAAAATATGTACCAGAGTATACATTACAAAGCAGTCCAAAACAGAAGAAATATTTAATTTTACATTTATTTGTATCATTGAATTGCTTATTCAAATCAGGTATTTAGAAATGTCTCAAGTTAATGCTATACATTCTAAAACTTTGTATGTTATAGAAAGTTAATGTTATACATTCTAAAACTAATGTTATACTTTGAACAACAAGCGGACCTGTTGTGATCTTCTTTTGTCTCCCTTTTTAAGAACCAACAAAAACCTGCCAACATTGAAGGTGTCCATTTACCCTTGTAACTCTTCTCAATAGTCCTCCTTGTAAGTCTTTGTAGAACCTTTCATCATGTCCATCGTAACATGGCCTGAGTTAGAATGGAAACAATCAATATGACTATTCAGACAGTGAATCTTTAAAGACATACTATAACCCATCGTCCGGTAGGCATCGCACAGTCGTACCAAATGCCGAAAACGTGGCCAAAAATGAAAATGGAAAGTTGCTATCTGGTTAGTTATAAGTATCAGGTTCGCTACAGTAACAATTGGTCTTCTAAACTTCATCCATGGAAACAACCAACCGTTTATACTAAAGCTAGTATTGGAAGTCAAAACGAACCTACTTTTGTGTATCTCGTAATACCTAATGCGCGCGAAATATAGCTCAAGTTTCGTATGAAATAGTTCATTGTATAGTTTTCCGATCTATTTAAATCAAAATGGACGTTATTACGCGATGTATGTAAAGGATTCTAAGACCATATATCATCTAAAATACGTTAGTTATAATACATTTATTTTCATTCAGGTTTATATCAAAAGAATTTTTGAAATTGTTTCAAAGCGAATTAAAACCTGAACTCAAAAGTTATATATGACGCGACATTCCGTTAAATTTTGTAGTGGTGCATAATCCAAGATTGATTTACAAGAAGAATGTGAAAAAAAAACAGCTGCTCTTAGGAGCGCATTTTTGTACGTTACCATTTAATGAAAGGTGGCAATTAATGAATATTTAAGTATTTTGATAATGTTAAACAAAAATTAAAAGAAAAAAATTATTATAAAATAAGTGAAAACGATGTTTATAAGGTAATGCGAATAAGATAGTGAAAGGCAACAAATAAAAAATAGAAAAATATTTCAGTATAACATAGAAAATGATTGTCGATGTGTAGATATTTTGGTTTACATTATTTTATAATTCGTATGTAAAGTATGGAATAACTTGAACTGAATAAAGGTAAATCATTTAGTAATACAAAAGTGATGATTTGACAATATTAATTATATTAATTTTAGTTCCAAAAGATGAAATCATGCACATATCCAAAAAAGTTATTTGTTTTGATAAAATACTATTTGAAAGATTTTTAACAAGAATAATGAATGGCAAAGTATTATGTTATCGTTTTGTGTACATCGTAATACTGCTAACGAGGGAACCTATCGAAGTGTAACTCTGACTTCGAGTCGAGACTATGGCCGTTGGATACCTTGTCCCAAAAGAACATAACACAAAAAGGGATACATCATCGATCCCAACCGTTGCGAAGATATAAACGTGAAAAATTATAAATTGAGCTCTATACTATACATTACAAAGTTTAATTCCGAGTCAGATTTTTCGGAAACGTTCGAGTAATTAAACTCCGCGAGTACGTATGAAACTTGTGTGGGAAGGCAAGCAATTTTGAATGAAAAAGGTGTGTCCCGGGTAACTCGCAGGTTCCCAGGCGGGGTCAAACTCAAAATTTACAAATGGAACCGGGCTGAAGTAGCATATTGTATGAAAGCTATTGTTAAATAGAAGATAGAACAAATCACAACTCTCTACTATAACCCTCTGCAAACGGGCAACTCATGAAAATGTCAATACAAAAAATGAAATGAAATGAAATGAAATCTTTGAGTTTTACGTCCGACTTATGCCGGTTAGGCTAAAGGAGACGGTGATGATGAGTAGTGAATGAAATGGTGGAATGAACAAAGTGGGAGGAAACGGGAGAACCGCTAGGAAACCTACGCACTCTGTTTGTCCAACACAAAGTTCACTTGGTGGAAGCTGGGATCGAACCCACGACCCAAGCACCAGAGGTGAACGCTCTACCACTGAACCACATCGGCCCCCAAAATGACATCAGAAAATCTATGGCCACGCTTCTAAATCCGTTAAATTGCGACAATAACAGAACAGAAAAATACGTTTAAGAGTGGAAGGTATTGAAGTAAAGGAAATTGCTGCAGAGTTTTCCTCTCAAAAGCACCCTCAGATATATTTTATTTCTGAACCATTATTCGAGTTTTCTATAATCCCACTTCTCTCCAAATTGTCTCACAGTTTCGAGGTCACTCCCTTTCGTCTTTACGATCATGTTTCTCGTTCAGGAAATCCCCCGGTAGAAATTTCACAGTGCAATCTGTGATTTTGGAGTCCCGATGCGTTGCCTTTTGACCTTATCACCCTCCACGGCGGTTGCGATTAACAATGTATTCTTTCTCTTCTAGGACATGAAATCCAATGGTCATAGTTATTGTACGGTCCACTGATCATTCGAAGTCACACTTATACTTGGATATGATCCGTTATGCGACTCTATGAGAGACTCTGCAGTAATTTCCTTTACTTCAATACCTTGCACTTTTAAACGTGTTTTTCTGTTTTCTTATTGTCGCAACTGAACGGATTTAGAAGCGAGTCATAAATTTTCTGATTAAGGTTGTATTGGCATTTTGAACAGTTGCCCGTTTGCACAGGGTTACCGTAGAGAGTTGTGATTTGTTCTATCTTCTTTTATTTAACAATAGCTTTCATACAATATGCTACTTGAGCCCCAGTTTCATTTGCATATTTTGATTTATACCCCAGCTTGGGATCCTGCGAGTGCCCCGGGACACACATTTTTTATTCAAAAGGTGCTGTGCTCCCCACCAAAATTTCATATGTATTCGCTGAGTTTTTCTACCCGACCGTTTCCGAAAAACCTAACCCGGAATACGACTTTGTAATGTATAGTATGGATCTCAATTTCTAACTTTTCACGCTTATATATCCGGAACGGTTCCGATTGAGGATGTATCGCTTTCGCGTTATGTTCTTTTGGGACCAATTATCCAACGGCCATAGTCTCGACTCCAAGTCAGAGTTACACATGGATAGGTTCTCTTGTAAGACATGAGGGAAAGAAAAGGATCGACCACCTTCCTCGGAATTTTCATCTTTGAGTGAATGTTCAAATCGAAGAATATCTGAAGAAATTCGCAATTATCATGACGTTAAAACATTTTTTACGGTAAGCAAATCGCTCTTCCGGAAAATTCAATGTTTAAAAGTTCTCAAATACGTTTCATCTTCAAGTATATCGAGAGCAGAGAAGTATATGAAAACTGTGACATCAAAGTCTTCACACACGGATGTGTATACCAATGCTGGGGATATCAAGAAGAACATACCGAACGTTAAAAAGCAGGGCACTGGCAGAAGGTTCTAAATTGTACTAAAATGTCAATGTATTAATTTGATTCACCACATTGGATCCAACATATCCAGTTTCCATTTTGATACCAAAATTGTATTAAGTGATGTGAAAACTCCTGGTATACATTTTTGTTGCCATATTCTACTTTTTCTCAAAATTTGATCCGCCATGTTGGATCCGCAATTTTGAAGTTTTCAATTTGGATATGAAGTTCGTGATTATTGAGGTCAAAAACCACAGCATGCTTATTTTTGTAAACTTTGAAAGAGATTTTGATTTTTTCCGCGTTTTTAGCATTTTACACCATTGTGCATCGGTTAGGTCTTGAACCATTTCTTTAGAGTTTGGATACTGTTTTTCTAACGAGGAAATTTTCAGCAACTACACTAAATGCTTCATATGAAAATCTCTCAGTGCCTTCCAAGAGTTCCTAACATGTAATATCGTTCAGAAGTTCCCTAACTTGAGGACTAATGAATCAATGAATTCTTCCTTGATCTTCGCGCTACTAATACCATGAAATTTCCGCCCTATATATTCCAAATGTACGTAGGACCTGCCCTATGTACTGTTTTGACCCATTGCCATCAAAAACTTTTTCATTACCCCAAGTTTAATGTGTTTAAGTGTTAAGGTTTAGATGAGTATATCGGAGAAGGTTACTTACGTTTCATCGGGGAAGTTGTTATTTGTAGCAAATGCATTTCAAGGACGTAACTATATTCATGTTTATGTTTGTAATGAAAATTAAGTTGAGTTGGAAGAGTTGAGCCATATGTGGCTGAGATTTAGATAGTAGTTTTAAGTGATTTAAGAAATTTTAGTATGAATCATTTAATGAATAGTTAGCTTGTAGAAGCTACAAACCATAAAATAGAAGATTGCATTATTTGTAAAGTTGATGTCTCTGAACCTAAGGGTTGGCATGTTTATGTGTATTTACCCAGAGACTTGTATACATATTAAAGACTTAAACAGGTTTGCGGAGATTTTCGATATTCATTTTATTAGTAGTTACTAATACGGATAAGTTTAATTGTAAACAATCGGCGTTTAAGTACACGGCGTAGGACTCGAATAACCAAACAAAATGCAGCAGTTTCATGGAATGGAACCTACGAGCAAGGTTATGCTGGAAAAGATGATTGTGATTAACAGATAATAGTATTAATATTGATTAATGTAACCTTATCGTATCTATGTTAGACTAGTATTTATCTCCAGTAAATGAAAAGAAAATCTCTTACTGCTGCAAAGACTACTAGTCTTCAAAGGTCTTCAATATTCTAGTCTGTTTATTTAATACAATTCTGTGCCACATTGCTAACGAACGTACCGATCAAAGTAAGTATTTTTATTTCTTTATGTATCATGTTGAGCATAACTTCAGTTGACAGTATTTTAAAAGAATTAACTTGGGTAGCACTACAGAAAACCGCAAGCATGTCATATAGTACTTGCATGTTTATATATTTATTAGCTAATGTCTGGATGCAGTCATGTAATTAGTGGAATTGTCGTTACTATTCACAAGTTCTTATAAAATTTTTAGAAACATAAATCGAAGAATTTTTGAAACTAAATCTCGAAACTTGAATCTTGTATGATATGAATTCTCTTAAGGTCCTCGGATCCATTTTGACAACTTTTTGTTTTCAATGTTCAATAATTTCTAAGGTATAACACTTAAACTTCCCATACTGCATTGCATTTATTAATTTTACTACATTTGCATATATAATCGCCGTTGATGTATAAATTGGAGAGCTATAAAATTGTTTAAACTTAAATCCCGAAGAATGCATTTGAACTAATTAATTAACTACGTAAATAGTATGCTGTGTTCAGACCACTGCTGACTAAGATACATCTGCTTATTGTCACGCGTTTCTTTTTCTAACTTGCTTTGTCACTTTTGGATGTTGGCGGGAAATTCTTAAATTATACATATAAAGTGTATATTTAGTAGAATAAGCCTAATAAAAGTACAATTAAAGCTTAACGGACATTTGTAAAATATGCAATTAATATTTAGTACCTTGCGCTTGTACCTTCCGCTTTTTTTCGTATTTGTTTCTGATAAGCCATGCTTCATTTATATAGTGTCCTAAGTGTGTAGTTAGTGAAATTTCTATATATTAACAACTAGAATTTTGTGAAATGTTGGCAGCATAATTATATGTATTGTTTGAAACTTTCTTAGAACTCATTGTGAATGTATTTAAAACTTCTTCCACTCGACATGATGATATTCGTAAGCCACCATTATTTCCATCTCAAGGTATATCGCTGATTATACAATTATGACCTTTATATAAATGTGTGCTCATAGTAAATTCAAAATGAGTTTTGCTTGTTTTAATGGTATTGAAACACGTGAATTGTTTTTTAAAAAAACTAAAATATATTTGTAAAAAGTGTATTGAAAATTTCGCTGAATCATCTCTTACAATTTCTTCAGCAAGCGTGCAGATGTTAAATGATGTATTTTTGAGAAATTGCATGCCAACCATCGTCACCGTTAACCAAACTCGCGAATTACATCTTGTATTTAAAATGCGGCGACATTATAACTTGCGTGTTTATCTTCTTCATCGCATTCTGCTCTCTTAACTTATGTTTTCTTCCTTCTCGAAACTGTTATTTCTTACTTCATTGAAATTGTGAATTTAGTCATTTTGTTCATGTTTTATTGTTAATACTTTCACTGTACTTTCCATCTACCACTCCCACTTTGACGTACGCATTGAATCTTGTTATAGAGTAAGTATTTAAAGTATGATAGAGTGCCATACTATGCAATGATCTAGCACAGCTTGTTTCAAGCATTGCTTCCAGATTAGTCTTAAAGTTTTCATTTCGATTATAAGTTCTACCCCATAAACATTTTGCCAGCGTTTTATATGTGGAAACCTTAAATTAAGTTTGTATTTTCGTGTCTATTTGCACAGTATGATGTAAGTCATTCATTTCTAAAAATTTTTCAACATCAATAGTCCAGGAAATCTAGAGCAATTATACCCTTAACCTGGGCAAAATTGCAATAGAAGCTTTTAAAACAGCTTTTTATTCAGGAACTATTACTGAATAACGCATTCAAAATCCGACATAATCGGACCACGGGAACACTCCCAAAAACGGTTTTCAAAATGGCGGACCATGATTTAAAAACCTTGCGTCTATCTTGCATTTTTTTCTGTATCTCGGTTTCCTGTAATTCGATTATGACGACTGTTTTTTTAAACAAAGGTTATTTTACGTACTATATTTTTTTATTACGAGCACTGATGTCCTATCTCGCACAGTTTCTTGTGAAAAACGACATTTAATTTTAAAAATCATAATTTCTTACATTTACACCTTTTGTGTATTTTAGTATCGCATGAGCTAATTGAGACTTGTTATCTTTCCTCGTCACATTCTGAGATTCAAATAACGCGGGAGGGTAAGAACAAAGTTCATAACATATCACATCTTCAAGATTCATATCCCGACCAGCAGCAACAGTCATCATTCTCTGAAGGAGAAGTGCTGCATCTATTTGTTTATCATCATTAATTCGACTCACAATAGCAGCATCAGGTTCTAGAGTTTTCTCTTTGTCGGATCTTTTCCCAGAATGTTTGAATACATCATTGACCCTCATTTTTGAACGATGTCTGTACCAATGAAATTCAGTTCATCAACATTTACTCCAGGATCAGCTATTACACCTGTGACAATGTTAGAAAGATCTGGGCCAGAATTGAATGGGGATATTGATTCTAGTGGGTAAACAACATTTTTAATATCATTACTGTCCCTAGTTTGTCTACTTTCCCTCATTTCTTTGTGTTGTTCACTGCTTTTCAACAAAGGTTTAGTGTATTCCTGCATTGCTAAGTTATAGGTTGAAGACACAGGCATAGAAAGTAGCTATGTTGCTCTTTGAATCTCTGTAAATCCATTTCCTCGTGTCAGACCTCCTCTACTTTTCAGGGAACGCATTAATACTTGCTCTATCACTAGATCTGAACCTAATCCGGCAAATACCCTATCACTTCTTGTCACAAACTTGCCTTCCTGGAACATTTTGTAAACAACTGGATTTTCAGATTCCAAACTGAACATTTTCTGCAAATATAAATATAATGACTTGAGGTAATTGTGATGTCCAGCTGCTGCAACTATTCGGAGAATCTCCATCATAGATTGCAAATGCAAATCCCATGAGCCAGTCCTATCTGCTGTTATTAAGTTACGTGCAACGTTGATCATTTTCATATACTTTAGCCAAAGTTTACTTGTTCTTGAGAAAGATTCAAGGTGAGTTTTCTTCTCCTCCAAAGCTGTACTGATTTGAGATAATGCCCTAGACTGCTCCACATCCTGAACATGTTGTTTGCCATTTATGACGTTATCAAGTAAGATACAAGCTTCTTTAACTACATGATGAGGGGATCCATCTTCATTGCGAATGAAAACATCTGAAACCAATAAGGTACAAAGATCTACATCTACTATCATATGCCCTCGCATTGCTCGAGAAACAGCTTTTCCAGACATCATATGCAGGATAGCATTTGATCCATAGATTTCTTGAAGTACTTCAGATAATCCTGAACCATTCATCAAAATGCCAATTTAACCCAAAGGTTGATCAGAGTATGAAATGTTCCCACTATTAAAACAATATCTTGGAGATCTTGTTGCTCATGGATAATTTGGGAAGGATTCCAAAATAAAGGCTGATCAAAAGTAATGATACAAGGGATACGTTGATCATGTGTTAACTTGTTCAGGTATTGCAATGTTGAGAGTATACATGTCATGTCACTAGCTGCCATATCAATGATAGGAAGAAATGTGATTCATGCCACACCAGGATGTGAAACATTTGTTCCAGAATGAATTGTTTGCATAGCTCCTTCCCAACTTGGACCTGATCTTTCGGCTGCACGTATTTGCCACAGAATATTTAACCTACTTATAAAGGCAGTGGGCAATATTGGAAGTTTGCTGAATGAAATCTCCCTCAGCAGGCTTCTTGAATGTCTGTATTCCACAATTTCAACTGCTGCAACATTCTTAATGTCACTTTGAGCAATCTTACAGCGTTGAATGGATCTTGTTCTTTGGAGTTGTAGCTGCAATCATACCCATCCCATGAAAGGTGTTCTTTACATCCAAAGTACAAACATTGTGGTAAACATTATCAGCTGCTAGAAAAACTGCAGTGTTGTTGGGAGTATCTAGCGAGATATGGCTACCTGATACTGCAGCGTTTCTTTCAAATCTAATTACTTCGGAATATGATGAACAATAACCAAGACTGTGAAGCAAATCAACAAGGTACTTTGATCTAAAGTTGTGAAGCAGCTGGATAGCTAAACGAATCTGCAATGGACATAGTAATATTCTAGGACGTATACCTTGCATAATGCTCTGACCAATTGAACCAATTTTTATAGAGGGATCCTTTCCCAAAAATAGTTCTGACAAAAGTAATTTCAAACTCTTAGGTACGTATTGCAAAGTACTTTCTGCAGTAAGGTCACTTATAGATGGGTATACATCCACATTAGAAACGTTGAGGGATTTCACCTCACTTCTGATTATTTTGGCTGCTGCTTCTATTAAGTATATCTTCTGTAATTCAATATCACATTCTTTTGACTTTTGGTGATAATTTTGAAAAATTTTAGTGGCTGTATCAAGTAAAGTGACTACATCTGCCTTTCCACTTCCAACAGAAATAATAATTTTCTCTCCATAATATTCCAAATGTTTCCTCTCCATATGTCTCAGATCATATGCACAGGTTAGACTCCCTTTAAGATATTCTTCCATTTTTGAAATTAAATCTCCCATCAGCAGTTGTTCTTCATCATTATTTTCCAAGTACGAACAAGTCTGAAGGAATGCAAGGTACTGTTCTTCATTACTTGGCCGACCTTTCTTTTTGTACTTATTGGAGGAAGAGTATTCAGGGGGAATGTTCCTACCAGTTCCAAAATTGACACTCCAAGTGTTATGATAGATGAAGTCGTCACCAAGATGGTACTCTAAACGTCCTCGTACCTTAAATGACCATTCATCACAACGATTTTCCCAGCATCTTTTTAACACTTTCAAAAAATTCTGACGTACGTACTTTTACATGCTCTAATGACGAAGAAAAGTCCACAAATGTATCACAAAACAAGCAATGAGTGGCACTACGAATTGGGTCTTCATTTAAACGTACACTCTTTCTTGGTTTTGTTTCATCACTAGTCTGCCGTTTTTAGACACCAATAACCTTTGAATCTGTAAATCGTTTCCGACATGGACACTAATACCAGGAACAGCAACAACATCACTTCTGCGTCTGTGGCTTGCTTCATTTATGCCATCTGCTGCTTTCTGTTTAATTTTAACTATCTCTTGCTTACTGTCCAATTTTTCCTAACATATCACAGAATATTCAGACATCTCCATTTTTAAATTAAACAAGAAAAACAAATTATAAATAGTTGCATTTTAAAATATTAAAGCCATAAAAACAAAAATTAATAATAAAAACAAATTAAGAAAACAGGCAACTAACACACAAATTAAACATTATTTAAAAATTCAGGGTAGCCCAAACGGAGGTAAACACCCCTGCATTGATCAAGTATAACATTCTAGCTTTTATGTTTATTTGCTTCGGCTGTTCCGGGCTTAAGGTATAAGTAAAAATACATTAAGAACAAATAATAAAAAAAGCTAGGTAATAACAATAAAAACTGGTATGAAATACAGCAGTAGATAAGTACGGAACTGTATACCTACTTTTGGTCCACCCTGTATATAAGAACATTTGGAATAAATTTATACTATTTTTGGGAGGGTTATATTTTTTCCCTTTATGATTTAGGAAACCTTATGTAGTTATACAATGCCTCCGATGGATGAGTGGTTACGCTCGTCACTTTGTGGTGAAGATGTCCCGGGTTCGATTCCCGGTGGAATCATGTAGTTCATATCCCACGTTAAACTGTAGGAACCATCTTCAAACGAAATCATCAACAAAACCATCAAAATCGAAGAAATGAACCCGAGATACAGAAGAAAATTCCAAGATAGACGCAAGATTCTTTATCCATGGTCCGCCATTTCGAAAACCGTTTTAGGGGGCGTTCCCGTGGTCCGATTTCGTCGGGTTTTGAATATGTTATTCAGTAATGATTCCTGAATCAAAAACTGTTTGAAAAGCTTCTATTGCAATTTTCCCCAGGTCCAACTGTAAATTGCCTGGACTACAACTACAATTTTTCAACTTCATTCTTTTAAGTTCTTTATAGCAAAGAGCTGTAACTAATAATAACATAAAACTTTCAATGGAAAAGTGAAAACTTATAGATTTAATCATTTCTCTAAAGTTAGCAAACATTATATATCCCGAACCATATATATATATATATATATATATATATATATATATATATATATATATATATATATATATATATATATATATATATATATCTTCAACTCGATTCAACTTAGTATAGCTTTATCAGTTGGAAGTGTGGAACTGAAGTAAAGCCAGTTCTTTAAAAACATTGGAAACTCTGAAAATAAAAACAACTTTGTAGGCTTCAAAGTAAAATACGAAATAATTTTCCTCTAATATATGATGTTTTAATACATGAACATATGTCATATTTTCAATGCTGGTAGTTGAATTTATATGCAACTTTATCCATCACGACTCTGGAACTCACTGAAGGATTAATAAACACTTCTGAACAGAGTATATACACTAATTTATTAAAAAATAAATTACAGTGTAACGGTTTTGACTTAATGTTGTCTTCATCAGATACTAACTGAAAGATATATCTTAGTGCATAGACATTTAAACTAAAAGTGAAAGTACTAAAATTCGTTGTTTGAATGGGAATCCATCCGAGTCGTACTTCACCGGGCCTCTTCTGTCAGCCATCTGCCGTGGCTTAATTAACGTCCATCTGTGTTTATCTTTTCCAAACACCTGTAACACACCTGTTGTGTATACTTGACCAATTGCTTTCAAAACTTCTCTAAACCTTCCTTTTGTGCCTATTAGATATAATATGAAAGTAACTGAGTACACTAAATAGAAGTGATTAAAAATACAGCAATATAATACAATAGATTGTATAATAGACTTTGTTGATATATATATATATATAAATATATATATATATATATATCAACAAAATCTATTATACAATATTAAACTAGGGTAATGACAATAAATATCGAACGCCCCCTTAATACGAACACCTTGGTCATTTCATTAAAAAAGTAAGAATATCAAAACGTACACTATATGAAATTTGTGAACAAACCCTTCCAAATCTCGCGGTGTGAAAATCAATAGTTCCACATATTTCGAAATCAGCAAACACGGTAAAGTTTCCTGGTCTGTAATTTTTGCACAAGAAATAACTATGTGTTCTGTAAGGGACAGAGCCGCAGTAATTACCTTTTATCTCTTGTATGATGGTGTCATCATAAAGTGTCATCTTAATGATGGGAAGTGTTAATAACAATGTATGTATATTAATTACTTATAATGTTATTTTCGGCTATTATGTAATTTGAAGCAAAAAGAAAAATATGTTCGATATTCGAGACCCATTTCATAATACCGAAATACCGTTCGATAAATGAGGTTCCATTCAGCAAAAGTTATTTTTGTATCTAACACTGTTGTAGTTGGAAGGGATATTGGACATATCAATATTTATTTAAGTAAGTTGCTGATATCTTGTTCACTTCTGATACTGAATTTTAAGCCTTCTACCTTGTATCTGTTAGTGCAAACCAATATAAAGTATTTAGATTTTCGTTTTTAGTAATGTTCTGTGATAGAGTGTCTATCTAATCGAGGGCTTAACGTTGTGCTGATCGCATTATTTCAGACTTTTGCACCCGGTCTGTCATTCTCAATATATAAGCTAGTAAGTGCACTAGAAGGTAATCGTAAAGGATTTTTTAAAACCATTTGTTGTTCATCTTCCTTAACTACTGCTCAGAACTTGATAATGGTAAAATTAGAAACCTAAACAAGGAAAGTGTCTCCAAAGCAGAGCCAAGCATTCAAAATACTTTGAAACGAAGCCAGTATTCGTTATCTGTCTTAACGAAATCTGTTCAGCAGCTGAAGTTCCGTATGATGTCCCAAAAACAGGCTTCGAACTTCTTCCAATTTCCTCTAACAACTTAAATGATAAATTATCTGGGCATCAGAAGATTGAGATTGCTTTTGACCAGAAGTAGCTCTTGAGCCTTAAAGGAAATGACGGAATTTGGGTGTCAACGATGAGGATGATAAAGAGGGAATTTCCGTTGAAGAAAAGTAATTTATTAGGCACTGTTCAGCAAATTGTACAGTCTTCAGGAAGAAGCACACCTTTCAAGCATGGAATACCAGGGAAAACATAGTTCAGGTATTTTATTGAACAACACCTTGCCTGTCTCAGAAGAATGCTGAAACTACTGGCAAGGGCAGGGCTGCGGTTTCGAAGAAGAGAATACGCCCCTGGTTTGCTGCACTTTCGAGCTATCTTGATTTTTAGGGTTTAAGTGCAATATATGGAAAACCCAAGAAGGACTCTGAACGCAGACGAAACAAACTTCGCCTTTCACAATGTTCCAGGAAAGTACATTGGTGTGAGAGGAGAACAGCTTCAAATTACAGCAACATATAAAGAGAAATATTGCATATCAGTATTCGGCAACTTCTGTGCTGACGAGCGTCGCGCCCCAGCCATAATCGTCTTCGGCAACATACGACTTCATCAAATTAGAGGAAAGTGTACCTGAGTCATATAACTACGAGAAAACAGAAACGGTCTGAAAGAAGACTGTAGCGTTTTTTATTTACTTCCACTGGTTTTAATCGTGGCTAGAGACTGAGAAAATCATACTTCCTGTTATTTTTCTTGATGAGCAGAGGTGTCTCCTTTCACTTCAGGTCAGTGAATATTGTCACAATCATGAAATACTGTTCTATTGTCTCTTCACCCACGAAACTCATATTCTGCAAACAGCAGACGTACAGGGTTCATTATGAAAGTAATGAGCATAATGCTACCCTGGCTCAACAATCCACAGCAGGCGCGCTGCCGGAGCGGAAAAAGTAGTGGGTGGTCTGGGATAGTATTCGTTCCTTCTGTTCCTTCGTCAACACCTTCGGCACAAGCTTCGCACAAACCTTTCGCATTTGCAGGTCCTCGGTCACTATCCTATGTACCGCAAATATTGGCAGGTTGAGGATGTCCACGATTTGTTGAATGCTCACACGCCGGTCTGAGCGCAACACTTCACGCACACGGTTAACGTTGTCGTCGGTCCTGGCCTTTGTGGGGCATTCAGAACGTGGCTCGTCGGCGACTTCCTCCCGACCCTTCTTGAACGACTTGTGCCATTTTCCGACGTGGGATCTTCACAAATACTCCTGCTTGTAGGCCTCTTTCAGCATCTGGAAAGTTTCCGTAGTATTCAGCCCAACTTGGCGCAAAATTTCATGGCGTAGCGTTGTTCGAGCGAACCCTCCATCGCGCCGTGTTACAACTTGTAAAAATGTGATTCATGCGGATCGACATCAGCACGTTGTCGGAAGGACAGACCACCCACTACTTTTTTCCGCGCCGGCAGCGCGCGCTGCATCGGATTGTTGAGTCAGGGTAGCATCATGCTCATTACTTTCATAATGAACTCTAATTGTATTTTCACCCTTGAATCGAGCATTGAAGAATGTTCTTTAGGACCAGAAAATGAAAATCTCGGTGCTTTCGTAGCGAAAGGTAAATTTTGCACCCCAGTTGAAGAAACTTTAGGATGATGTTGTCAAACCACATACCGTGGTTAAGGCAATTCGTAAGTGTGATCTTTGTCCATTAATCCAGCTGCTGATCTGTGGAGTATAGCAAATGTGTTACGGATATTCGGAAGACCCCAGTGGGAAAACCACAGAAAAAAACTCGAGAGTACCAATTCATCTTTTTAACAACTGTTCCCTACTCCTCATCAGATAAGGAAGTTCGTGTTTGATGATTTGGAGGAACTTCTGCCTCCTCGTGTTCTTATTATCTGCCATATCAAACTAAAACATCATGAAGAGAAACATACTGATGGTGATCCAGATTTCGATACTTATTAGAAAAGTGTTAAAACCCGATGCAGTGCGACACATGAAACTAAATTGAATAATCAAACTAAACAAGTGGTTGAAGCTCAGAAGAAAAAATCGAAGAGCAAGAAAGTGATAATCGTGAATTGACATAGAATAATGAACGATAGAATAATGTTGTAACAAAAGCCGCCACTGAATCCCAGAATTGGAAGAAAATCGTCAGGAAGACTTTTATTACAAATACAGAAACAATTAGAAATAACGTATATTGTAAAACATCGATAGAAAGAAAGAAAATATTTGTAGTATTCTTTTTATTATTTTTTGAAAAAAGAAATAAACTTAAGATCTTGACGATTAAAAAGAAGTGTAAGAGAAAGGTGGAGAATTGTAATAGTATTTCCAGGCGGCAACACTGTTTTCTTCTTTCCTCCGAGCGAGGCGGACTCCCGGCCGGTGAGCTACGTTCGGCATTGCCACTGTGTGAAGATGTCTGCTTGAGGCTTGTGTGACCATGAGGAAGCGTGGATTCGCTACACGACCACGAGTTTGTTCTATCGGTGTATTAGTTACTTCGTTTTACCTTTGCATAGTGCCTTTAAAGGAGACCAAATTTAACAATTATCAATAACGAATATATCTGGAAGTATAAAAAAAGAATGAACCGAAACATTCTTGTAAATGTCAGAAAGTGGGGCAGGAAAGTGGAGCCGTTAAAAATTAAGAGATTGATTTTAATTTTCGGTGCAAATATTCGATCCTGGTATTAAAGAAGAAAGAATTGAAAGCGAATGATTTGTTGGCTAACTACAAAATTATCAGATCGTTGTTTTGCAGAAAGATCGATGAAAAATCGATCACTCCACTTTGTTTCGTCTACTTGGATACGTTATTAATTCTTTTCAGAGGATATTGTCTTCCTTCTTTCCTTTCGTGTATGGAGTGGTCTGAGTGAGTCAAATAGAAGGTTGATTTCCACCGAGAGGAGAGGGACAGAGAGATACCGTTGGTAAGAAAAGTATTAGACCGCCATTGAGAGGTAAGAACTATTTTATTTTTTGTACTTGCTGGCGACCCATGTTAGGGATATGTTTTCCACAGTTTTGGTGGTTGATATCTTAAAGGTTTGACGGGATCAATCCCAGTGCCATTTAATATAAGTGTGTGGCGTAGCCACTCATATATTTGTTTCTTAACGATATAATTGTAATCTGGTTTACAATTTTTCAAAAGAGAAAGAAATTAAAGAAATATAGTTACCTAAAACATAAGCTTAGGTGGAGGTCCCCCCCCCCATAATTTGTGAAACAGTAACATTTGAGAGTTGTTTGCGGTATTGTGTCCCTAGATACCTTTGATAATTTATAAGATTCGATATATACACGTAAGTAAAGAAAATATATTAAATTTCTAATTGAATTATTGTTGGTTAACGTCGCATTCAAATACAACGTTTTCTTTATATAGTTATTATTCGTTGCAACAGTATAGTTATTGTCATCCACTTTTTGGAATTTAATAAGAGCAACAAAACAAGGATTTTGGCGTGATTATTTCCAGATTATATGTGTGTATGTTTGTGTTATTTTATCTCAGCCGTATTTATTTGCTCGTTATTTTCACCTGAAGGTTGGAGAAAAGACACTGATTGAACCAATAAAATGTACGGGTTGTTTGGGGGGATTGAGCTGAGATATCACATACAAGAATCTTCAGATGTCCCGCACCCAAAGCGCCCGATTGATGAAGGCTGGTTTCATTTTTCCTTCTTTTTTTAACTCATCGGATTCTTTACGGGCGCGTTATAATGTACACACTTTCACCAAAGAAGGATTTTCCAGGTGTCGATTTCGGAATGTGAAGTAAAAATTTGTAAGACAAAATTATTCCATCAAGATAAGATCGCTTCGGAGTTAGCATGTTTGCCTTCCTCAAGTTATAGTGATGATTATTTCAAGGAGTTTCTCAAAATCGTGATGACCTGGAGAAAGCTCATCAATTTAGGTTCAAAAAAAACTGAAGCAATATCTTCCGAGCAATACCGGGAAGAACTGAGGAAGAAGAACAAACACCAAAAAATGATGTAAGATACATCTCTCTGGCTGAAGAGCGGTGGTATATTACAAATATTTTGTACCACAGAACATTTTAATATTTATTTATCTTTGCATTTGCTATCTGAGTTTATGTTTAAGAATTATTGCAATGTATTTCTAATGTTACTATATCCATATAACCCTTAAAGCGAACTTGTTTAAAATTTAAATATTCTGTTCGATATTTAAGCCTCGCTGTAAAATATATAAAACATCTTGTTCGATAATTAAATTATCATTGGTCGATATATAGCACAAACTCGTTCGGCTCAAGAAGTAAACTTTCCTATTAAAATGTATCTCAAATTTCAAAATTGTTAATTGTGATTATCATAATAGACTGGTTTCAATCAATAAACAGTATTTGAGAAATCGAAAAAAATAAATAGTATTTGAGAAATAGATTGAAATGTGATTTGCGATTTGAAAGTCACGTTGAACGTTAAGATTATGATTTCCTTCACTGTTGCGGGGTGTGTTCATATTTTCACTTCAGTTTGCACAGAACTTCCAATGTTAGCAAGTCTTGACGTTAGAGAGAAAGAACTTAGCCAGGAAAACTCAATTAAAGTATGTGATTTGACAGTCACATCAACTGTTTGCGACTTGTTTCAATATTTTTTGAATAAATATGTATATAGTATGTATGGGGCAACCAATAATTTACAGAATTCATTATGCTAAATATTCAGCTTTTTGTAATAGTAAGGCAAACGTTTGGGAAAATAGATTTATTACAACATATTAGTTTTTCAAAAGGATTTAGTTTCATTGAAATGTAAGCATTAGTTTAAAAAATAGTAATACTTTTTAATTTTATACATCAAAATACATGGTTACTGTCTAGAAAGACAAAGTAGAATTGTAATATTGTTTTCTAATTCTTTTTAAATACATTGTATACAGAGATAATATTGTTTATGTACGTGGATCGATTTCGTACAGTTTAGAACTCTCTTTCTTGCAGGTCTGTGACGTGGATCGTAAATATTTTTGTTGGGAAGTAGAAAGAAAAACATTACATGTACAAAGCGATGATTCCGATCTTTGAAAAAGATAATAGTGACGTTGACTCTGATTACAGTCCGGTGAAAGATACGAGTTCAGGTAAGATTCTTTACTGTCCTTTGCAATAATTGTCTTCTCTATTTAACTGCATGCCTTCTTTCTGTAACTTAATTTATTCAGATGTAATTCCCTCCTACCATTCTTGTAAAGATCTTCCAAATATTCATATTTATGTTACTTGCTTTATGTTTTAAAATGTATTCACACATCCAATATGGCAATGCATTCGAGCTACAGTAATACATTTTTGGCATTTTATTATATTTTATCACTCTCATTACACTTATCAGAACTAAAATGATTGAGTAAAACTTTTTTGATCTTCCGATACCTTATTTATCATACGATTAAACATTTCTGTTCTAGGGTAACATATATGAATTGCTTTCGATTACATAATATGACAAAGACTCATTGATCGGGTTGCATATTATCAACAATTGAAAATTAGGAATCTGTTATAATGTAGTTGTCTGTGGTATTCTTCTTCCAAAACTGAATTGAGTTTTCTATGAACAAGTTCATACACTTTCTATTCGAATGAAAAGTATAACTAGCTGTTCACTCATTATTGCAGATTCCGATAGTGAAAGTAATGCTCTCGGTCCTTCTGAAAAACAATTTCACAAGCCAGGAACTTCACCGCATCAATGAACATCATTCTAGTTGCCAGGAATATCAACCCTGCAACTAGGCACATCAACCCAGCAGCGAAGAACAACTCAGCTACCATTGAAATAGAGAAGCTCAATGTGCTGCTTCATGAACAAGAAGTCCTATTTGGCGAAGCACTTCTGGAAAATAGTTCTGAAATATATATAATACTAAATGATCCTGGAACATTTTGGAACATATTCCTTCTACAAATGAACAAAGAAGTTTTGTGGTGAGTCTGTGTGTTTCTATATTTTGTTGTTTCAGCATATAAAATCTGTATTTTTTCAAGCACAAGCGAAACTTTATGGAAATTCTATCTATAATTTACCTGTATATATAACCTTACCGTCCGGTTGGTTTTCAATACACGTAGCTATTTCTGCAAACTATGCATTCATTTTTTTTCAAAATTATTATTTCTTAGTTTCTAAGACAAAATTATATCCCGTAAACAAAAAATGATTTTTTGAGCACTGTCAAATAATTCGGCCCGTAGGTGTCTGTGTTCGATATATAGTGTTATAACCCTATATATAACATTAACTATATGGATAATATTATGTGTAAATCTGCTTCGTCTTGTTATTTTACATAAATTTGTTCCAATAATTTTTCCTATAGCTCATTTATTACCAGTCTGTTTGTCCAGTTCATTAATTTGTCACTTTTCTCTCTCTTTATCCTTTGAGATTCCTTTGATTTCCTTATCTATAATTCTCCCTTTCTAGCTCCTGTACACCTCCCGATCTATATCATGCCCCGTTTCTTTAACAGGTTTATATATTGCATTATTTTCTCTCCTAAGCAACACATCATCCCTATGTTGTTAAATTATCTCCTTATTTTTTTCCGTTTCTCCTGTGTATATCATATCACAATCCTCAAAGTTCACTTTATACACTTCATCTTTCTCACATGTTTACTTCGAACTACTTTTCACCTTCTTAACCACATCCAAATTTCATCGTCCTCCTTTTCTGTACCTCTTTACACCACCTCTTTTGAGTAAATTCTTTAGCACTTCTGTGTTCTCTCCAATGCTCTTTATCCCGTACAACCTGTTCTACTCCTCTTCCTTTCTCTGCTTTCTTCTTCTTTCCTTCTATTCTCTTCAATTCTGTTCTTCCTTAACTTCACTTTGTTGAACCCGTTCTGCTCTAGTAGGTTGTGGAATTTCTCTATGTCGTTCTTTTTCTTCCCTCAGTATCTATTTCTTCTATTCTCCAGTCCTTATGCCTTATGAAACTTCTTTTGGTGCTGTAATCCACATAACTCCTTTCGTGACAGTAAACTCCTGCGGCACATTCTTCCCTATACCATCTTTTTGTCAATCGACCGTCTTTTCTTTCTGTTGTCTGGTCCAGAAAGTTTATAATACTGTTCTTCTCCAATTCCATTTCCAGTCTTATTCCCATCTCTTCTTCTTCAATCTTCTTTACGAATTTTGAAAAGAAAACTGAAGGAGAATCAAACAACATATGGATGATGTGAGACTTAAAAGATAAAATAATATCATATATAAATATGTTAAATAAACGGGGCATCATATAGATTGGGAACATGTAAAAGGACTAGAAAAAGGAAAATAGAGCAATGATAAGGAAATGGAAGGAAGCACAAAGGATAAAGAAAGAGAAAAGTAACAAATTAATGAACTGTACATGTGGATTGTTAAACTATGAGGTATGAAATAAATTATTGGAAAATTTGAAGTACAATAACAAGACTCTCTGCCCATTTAGACTTAATATGTTTCTATATTTTATCCACATACTTAATATTGTATATAGTTTAATATTGTAAATAGTTATATTTGTATATAGTTTTATATATTCTAATGTTTCATAGTGTATTTTATGTCTATATTTTTACATTGATGTATTTATAATTAGTTGTATTTAATATAGTCTGTTGCTTTCAAAGTATATCCAATTTTCATCAAAGGAAGGTTAAGAGATAATTTTAAAGCAATTGGTGAAGTATAAACAAAAACAGGTGTGTTACAGATGTTTGGAAAAGATAAAGGCAAGTGGGAGGGTAATTAAGTCATAGCAGGTGGCCGACAGATGACGCACGAGGAAGTAAGGCTCGAATTGATTCCAATGCAAGCAATGAATTCGAATACTTCTACATTCAGTATAAATGTCTATGGTCTGGTCAGAAGTGTTTATTATTCCTTCAATATATATATCCTCAGGGCCTTGTGAAGGCTCTATATTTGTATTTTACATTCCAAATTGCAACCGGACGTTTCTGGCTGCCGTATACGGTTGTCCGATCATCACCCTTGTTCTTTGCGCGCACAGTCGTTCGAAGAACTGAAAACGTACTCTGTGCACAAACAGTTTATGATTGTGAACTCGGAAAGCCTGGTACTTCTGGTTGTCAAGGTGGGAGAAAAAACGATGTGCAGAATGTAAATAGGGTGCAACAGTGACTGATACTTGTAAGAAACATATTCATTTGTAGTTCCTGCACATTCCGCCTGTAGCGCTACTCTGACACAATGTATATTGTAACTGTATAATTCTTGTACACCGCTTGTAGGTCTATTGGCGTAAGTGACGACCAAAACTATGTTGTCAGCTCTGACTGCGATAAGGCACTGCTGTGCTGATCTTGCTTTTTTTCTCCTTTGTCATTTGTGAGACTCCAAACATATTGTTTTTGCTTGTTGCACGCGCTGAAGGGGTTCCTGCGGAGCGAAGTATTTTAGAAGTTAACTACATACTCTTATTTACGATAAAAATATGATAAGTACTTCGAATTATAATACGGTTTTAAATTGGTTAACTGTTGAAAAAAACACGAAAATAAAGCTGTACTTGTAAATGTATATTAGTGGAGGACGTAGATATTAACAGTGTTGCAGGCACGTAGTCAGGATTTCGTGAACGGGTGGGGGTGGGGGTAATTTACATCAAATACTGTGGTCATCACAAAAGGGGCTCGATTACTCTAAACTGTTTTACTGGAACATATATTGGTTCGTTTAGCCAGGATTTTGTAAAGGAGGGGGAGTGACATGAAATTCTGAAGGACCAGGAGCTCGATCAATCTAAACTAATTTACTACCAACATATATTGGTTTGTTAGGACAATAAAATGAGGATATGCTGGGAAGTATTTTAGTAACAAACTATGAAGAAATTTCGAGCAAAATAAAAAAAAGTGTTGAAAAAGATTTTGCATTATTTACGTCCTTCTCCTGTTTATTCAAATATAACAATTTTCCCATCGTTATGACCTCAATTATTATAAAAATACATACTGAATACTGTCTTGTAAATTACATTCAAATATAAAAAAATAAACAGTATATTTGTGTGTTGGTCTGTCTGTCTGTCTGTGTGCGACCTGGGGACCAGACGAGTGGACCGAGATTTACTAAATCTTGGTCAGGAGTACCTTAGCCCACGCCCCAGATCAAGTTGAATTTTTTTTTAATTTCGAAACAGTGGGGTCTCAGGAGGGCGTTTACCGGAACCGGCTTGGGAACCAGACAAATTGACCGAAAATTACGAAATTTTCGTCACGAAGACCTTGGTTCAGGTTCCAGACCAGAGTTAAACGTTTTTGTCGAAATTCGAATCAGAGGGATCTCAGGGGGGCGTTTACCGGGACATGTAAAAGTAGTAGAAAATGACCGGTAATTACTTATTTATTTAGCATTCACCACGTACAGCTTAGAGGCCATTTTACATTGGGTATCCAGCAACATTAACAATGGAAAGGATTTGGGTAGGTATCGGCCAGGATTTGCTTAGTAGGTGCCATCCCGGCATTTGCCTGTTAGGACAGAGGGAGACACTGGAACACCTCAGTCAGGATGGTAGGCAGCGGAATTCGAAGCCGCGACCTCCCGAATGCGAAGCCAACGCTCTACCACTATTAGTATCGAATTCATATTTTCGCGGTCGCTGAAATCAATGGTGAAACTCCAGTCGCATTAACTTCCAAATTCACGCTATTCGGCTCCGGGCCAAGGGTCACCGGAAGAGGAGTGAGATACCAAGACATAAAAGTAAACCAAAATGACCGAGTGTCAAATCCATAGTTTTCACGGTCGCTGAAATAAATGGTGACGAAAAGTTATGATTTAAAATGTCCACACTGTTACACAACGGCACTTACGCTTTCGAAAGCTTGAAATCTCTCTGACTAGTAGCAGGAATTCTAAGAATTCCATAACTTTTCTTGAAATTCCAAATTCCTTGACTCTTCTAGAATACCTCGCTTACCTCGCCACCATATTGCAAGTAATACAAATCTCCTCATAAGAAAAAGTAAGCAAAAGCTTCCTGTAGTTTTGTTTTTAATTTTTAACGCTGATCCTTCTTATTGTCATTTCATTTTTATCCTTCCTTATTTTTTTATTTCTGGTCTCGAAGGGGAGGGCAGATCCCGGACCCCCCTTGGCTACTTGCCTGAGTGTTGATTACAGATTTTCTCGTGGAAGAATTTCATTACACTAGAGGTGAAAAGCAGTATTTAAAAATACATGTAATTCATATTGAGCACGATTTGAGACAATGTTCATTTTATATTTTCCAGTGCGGGGATATTGAATAAACGATGAGTGAATATAGTACTGTGAAAATTCTGGTAACTCAGATTGAGCACGCTCGGGAAATGCCCTAGAAGGAATTTCGAAGCTCTAGGCCCAAGAGCCAGCTTTATAATCATCACTGACTGAAATTTCAATGATATGTTTTATGGTCTTATGTCCGTGTTCCCATCCTTTCACTCCCCTCCAAATGGAAACTTGATACGTTTTTCATTCCAAAGGTTTGTGCTAGTTTTCTGGCGAAACCTTGAGTTTTGCACTCTCATCGCTTTTGAGTTAGTTAATTATTTAAGTGTAGTAGGATTCCCTTCTGCATCGAGGTCATATGAGACGTAGACTCAAAGATTATTATGAAATTCAAACACAGTAATCGTCCAAATTTTGTAAGAGACTCCCACTGGGAATCGAACTTGTGACTACATGCACGAAAGGCGCGCGTGCTAGCTACTAGAACAACGTAAAGGGCGTCACCATTTTCAAGTCTCTTCAAAATTAATTTGTATTTACATCTTACAACTTGTGTGTACTTGCAATATAAGAAACAAACATAAATTAAAATTATTAGAAAATCTTAACGAAATCTTTATAAACGTTTAAGAATATGTTGAAAAGGCCAGAAATCTCTCACTCTCTCTCCCCCCATGTGGTGGTAGTATTTAAAATGTATACTTTAAAATTAATTATAATAAAAAACTCTACAGTCGCACTTACAACTTTGGATGGCAAATAGTCTATTTTTTTAATGCATACATTTACATTATTTAAATTCAAAAGTTGCATTCAAACTTTTTCAAAAATTGTATCAAATGTGTCACTATTCGTGTTAGCACTAATGAGAACTATGGATTCTTCTTTAATATCCGTCATTTTTGATTACTTTTAAAATGTCACTCTTCCCGATTATTCAAGGATAAACTTGAACGGCATGGAAACGTCATTACCCATATCAGCGACTGACCCGAGAACTATGGATTCAACACTAATATCGATTATTACAATTATTTTTAAAATGTCAGCTCTCCCATATCCACTCCTTGGGTTGCTAGGGTTTCTTACCCACCCGAGGAATTCTTTCCAGATTGTAAGATATATATGTATTAAGTTTAGTTGGAATTAAACCAAGTGTTACATTATTTTGTAAGACAAAAAATGTTTTAAAATTAATGGAGGTGACTCTTGACTGGAAGTGGCTGAAATCAACGACTTCCTGTTTAAGATTGACCACTGTAGAGCAAAAGACATTGGTAGAAAGCTAGAAGCTGTTTCCGAAAATCGATTAAGCGTCCTAAGAATGCATATTATCTCTGTTCTTAACCTACAACTAAAACAGAAAGTGATAGCGATTAACTATTTCCTGTTTTTAACGTCGATTGCTATGGAAGAAAAACTGTAAAAGATAACAAAACTCTGTTTTCCATAATCAATTAACCGTCCATTCTCATCTCCATCATTAACCCTATACTAAAACCGGAATGATAGACATCAACGCTTTCCGGTTTTAACGTTGATCACTGCAGACCAGAAACCGTAACCCGGTTTTCTACAATTGACTAAGAATACACTTCATCTTCGTCCTTAATCCTCTACTAAAACTGGAACTGGTAGATACCAACCTCTATACGGAAGTAGGTAGCAAGATGCAGTTTTCGGCAATGAATTAAGCATTCAAAAGAATATAATTGTGTCACCAATCCAATCCCTCTACTAACACCGGAAGTGGTATGAATCTACTATCACTTCCTATTTCCTTATTAATTAAGAAAATATTGTGTGAGCCTCCTTAGTGTTTCATCCGAGTTTATTTAATACAAGCTTTCGTGTCGCTGAAGGCTTTGCTCTCAGACCCGCAAATATGTTCGGTCTAACGCGTTGCATCTCAAACCTGCAATCATCAATGTTTGCTCGGCTTACAGCCTCGTACCTTATATACCTGTAAGTATACTGAATTTCAGTTGAAATACCTGGCGACATTGCTCCCAGGCCACCGTGTTTATTCGGCCTATGGCCTTGCACCTTATATATCTGGAAGCATACCAATTTCAGTTCGAAAACCACATTTCATGTCTTCAACTTTACGGGATCCCGAGAAATAAACATCTTAGTATAATGATAATTGTAATATCCACCTTTATTTTCTTCCAAATCATTTTCATCCCTTCTAGGTCACAATCAAAAACACTGAAATATGTATCTAATTATTGGGATGACAGAGTAAGATTTATAATAATATTGTAGAGTTAGTACTTTGGTCCAATCCGTCCGTTACTCCACACGAAACTTTTGAACGAACCTGAATTTGACGTCTGTTTTCTGGAATTGATAGGTACAGTAATTATCTCGAAAGAGTTCCTTTAACGTTTATCCTGTAAACCAAAAAGCGTAATAGATAGCAAGAAAAGGATCCGGCATTCGATTTAGCATCTCAGAAATACCTTTCAACTCCATCCCTAATACTTTATTCAAATAGAAAATGGTAGAAATAAACTACTTCCCGCTTTAACATTGAACGGGAAAAAACGGTAATAAATAGCGAGAAGCAGTTTTGGGAAATCGACTAAAAGATTCCAAGTACACCTTTCATTTCTATTCTTAACACTTCGATAAAACTAGAAGTAGTAGTAATCAACAATTTTCGTTTTAGTTTTCATTACTGAGGAGCAAAAGCTATTTTCGACAATCGACTGAGCATCTCAAGAACACATTTAGTCTATCCATAACACTCTAATAAAATCAGAAATGACAGGGTGTCTATTAAAATTCCAAAATGAAATTCATGACCTTTTCTTTAACAAACGAATAAATTTAGTAACATTCTCAAAAGCGAATTTGAGTGCGACTTTGCCAATTTTCATTCACGTGATAGAAGCGTGCTTTACTTGTGGTTTGGTAGCGTCTAAAACCATAGACGTTTTTGGTGGTGAATTTTGAGATTTTATAGAACAACATTTTCCAGTATGTATTTATATTTGTACACATAAAATGAATCGTCACCCAAAAACAAAATTTCGTAACATTTTCTTGGCTTTTATGACCGTTTTCTGATTTCGTGACTGTTTTTAATTCCTTTCGTGACTGATACACACCCTGGTAATTCAGTATGTCTTCCAGTTTCAATTTCTTATACATAGAACATGACCTATAAGAGATAGCGAGAAGAGTTTTTGTTAAAAAAGGAGTTAGCGTTCTTAAAATAGGTACCATTTCTTATTTTACCCTGTAATCAAAAGTAATTATTAGAAATCAATCACTTCCGGTTTTAACGTTCATCGTTGTACAGTCTTGTTCAAGAAATCTTGACCACTCACCCTACTATGAAAGATGATATTCTTGGAACTGAAAAAGGAAATTACAATGCTGTGACTCTAAATAAACTTCTTAATCGACCAAACAAAATTCACATTTATTTGATTTAATTCTAACTGTAGGTAATACTACAGGCCTTTTCTAAAACAGGTGAGTGGCAAAGTTTTCTTGAACAAGACTGTAAATGACAAACGGCAATAGATAGGCACGTGTTCTTATTCGATTAAGCGTCCCTAGAATATAATCCATCTCCACCATAATCACTATTCTATAACACTAAGTGTTAGATATCTACTACAACTTCTCGTTTCAATTTTAGTTGAAAAGTATTGGGTGGTCTTGTTTACTGCCTTTAAGAGATGCTGGTTTAAGTGAGAAATCCTAAAGTCAAATTTCATACTTGTAACTTTCAGGGATTTTGAGATACCGATATGCTATTATATGAGTAATAAATCCTAATCTCACCTTTTCCTTCCCCTTTATTACTAAGATATAAAAGAAATGTTGAAACACGTGTTAAATTATTTTAAATTGGAAATCCAAATACCAAATTTTAAGTTCCCAGTCCTATAGGTTTCGGCGATAAGGGTATTATATTAAAATAACTCTCACCCCAATTCCTATTCTTTTCGTGAATTTTCAAAAATGTTTCTTAGTGGTACCTATGTAGTTGTAAATCCACAAATCCTATGTAGTTGTAAATTCAAGGATTCTAGATAGTCCCTAGAGCAGTAGCTCCTAATCTAGGGGTGCGAGTCCCTGACAGAACTAAATTTAAAATTACAAATATTACGAATGATGTAACAAACACTAAATTAAATATCATTTAAACACGAAATAACTATTGTGTAAGTACTGTGGTTCCGTTAAGGGCAAAACTGATAAAATATAATATTCCACTGCACTACAATGTTATGCAGGAGTCTTGCTGGAAATAAATATACATTTGTGAGAATATGGCTATTATTATTTACTATTATTATATGAAAACCAGTTCTTCGTACGAATAGAATAGGTTTACGGGAAACATTTAAAATTTATATTTGATTACCATTTCCCCGTTACTTAGCTTATTTGAACAAAAGTGAAATAAAACCACTAGCTCGACCATGTTCAAAAATGTGTTTCATACAATGTAGTATTTACACTTTGCAGGAAATCTAAATTCTCTTCTGCTTTTACGATTCTTTTTTTTTTCAAAGTGAGTTGATAAAATAGAAATGTCCCAGGTGCTAAGTATGTTTAAAAATTCATTTCAGACCTTTCCAACATTTTGCCAGCCAGTAACCTCTTTTGGAAGCCGAATTTTCGAAAATGCTGGGGAATATCCACATGGTGACCTCGTTAACCAAAAAGTTTATATACCTAGTTTAATCTGCTTGACTTGGAAGATATTTAATTTTCGTCGTATATATTAACTCCTACACCCACTTAGGATAGGAATTCTAAGGAAACTGATATGGTTAAAAATGGCAATAGGCAAGTGCTAACTATGTTCTAAAACTCTAAATCATTTTGATTAGATAAGACGGAAATGGAATTTCCCAGAACGCTAGTTTGCGTGCCTACTCGGTTTTTATATTATATTTCATCTTTAAACATGAGAGATTTGTAGGATACTGTATTTTAGCAAATATTTTAGCCGTTGAACCCTTTTCTTAGGATGCGTATTTTAATGAAAATGATATGATGAAACCATGCTCCTATCCAGAGTAGTTCTGAATATGTTCAGTAATTCTCCTCGAACATTCTATGATGATGAGACAGCGAACGCTGATTTGAATGTCCAGAAATAAGTAAATTAATTCCTCCCTCCTTCTGCTTAAAAGGAGAATTTCGAAAACTCTGAAATACGTATTCCATTCTTTTTAGTTCAGAGTTTGTATACCAAATTTCGCATCTCGAATTAAAGCGAATTTCACATTTCATGACATTTTCTGAATAAATAGTGGTAAAATTTAATATTACAGAAATCGTCTCTTTTCTCCATCTTTAAAAGGGGAATTACTGGAAACATAAATTCAATTATTTTTAGTTAAGAAATCAAAGCCAAATTTCACACCTCAAACGTAAGTAAATGCAGAAATTTTACTAGGTAGACACTATCCTACATCCTCCTCTTAGGACAGAATTTTCGGAAAAGCTACACATGTATTCATTTGTTTTTAATTGAGATTAATTTTGAAATTTCGCGTCTCCGATATAAAGAATACTACCATTTATCATTTTTTAGAAATAAATGAAATAAAATATAGTTGAAAAATTAATCTTATACGAATTACTCCTATCTTGTTTAGGTGCGGAATTTTCAGAAACTTTAAGAAATATGTTCAGTTATTTTTAATGGTTAGTATATGCCTACTTTCATCTTCCTTACTTCAGGGATTAGCAAGATACGCTATGCTATTTACGCCCCTAAGAATACATATTTTCAAAAATCCTTCTTCATCCCTTGCTTTCGTCAAATTTGGTGGACTTGCCTCTCCTCGAACTGCGACGATACCCTTATCATTATTACAATAAGTTGCTGCTTTAGAGTAGTGAGAGGTAGCAAGATCTGGCCGAAAGAGAACAGAGTTACTGTGTGACATCACAAATGGATACCAGCGTTTTCTAAACACTCCTTCGTATAACTTTCGCCGTTAATTGTCCCTGTTGTGATGAACGCCTTGCTTTTTTTACCGCATGAACAAATAGCTTGCAAAATCAAATATTTTTTTTCATTTAGATGCCTTCTGTTGTTTAAGTTTATCCTCCACATCTCCCCTCTTCAGTGCCATGAAGTACTCCTTTCCGGGAATTTGACTGAAATCAGCGACGCAATAGGTTTCGTCGTCCATAATGCAACATTTATATTGAGTAAGGTACTGATCATAGAGTTTTCTTGCTCTGGATTTTGCCGTCAGTTATTGCTTTTCGCGTCGGTTAGGTACCTTTTGCACTTTGAAAATCGTAAAGCTTAACTTGCTTTAATTCTGTGCACTGTAGATTGGGACGCTTTGAGCACAACAGCATCTGCTCTTTACGATAAATTCGGATTCTGACGCAGTAATGCAGTAACCTTTTCTCCAGCTTCGGTTGGTTAGTCCCAAGTTTTCTACCTGAGTCAGGTTTTCTTTCAATAGTTAAATCTTGTGTGTACTTTTTAATTACATTTTGCAAAGAAGACCGAGTGTACTTTACGAGTGTGCTTAATTAATTTAAGGACATACCTGGATTTTCGAGGTATTTGTTCACAATTAGTTTTCGTTTTTCTAACTGACTCATCGTTCTGTACCACACCACGCGCACATCACAACTTACAATCTATTCGTGAGTAAGATCGGCAGTCTGTCCTTGCTTACGCACAGTGCTGACAATGTTCACCTTACATACTAGAAAATATAGCGGGAGGAAAGCGGCCAAGCTTTTTCTGATTCATTCTTTATACATATATATATATATATATATATATATATATATATATATATATATATATATATATATATATATATATATGTGTGTGTGTGTGTGTGTGTGTGTGTGTGTGTTTTGAAAACTCCCAGTGTTCATACGTTCTTCTTACGAACAAAAAATAAAAAAATCAATAAAGATTAAAATAATACCAACATCGCCTGAGGTACCTTTTTTCGTATCTAAAAAATGCTATAAGATATTAAATGCTGGTAACCCAATATATATTTTCTATGCTTTGTACGTCATAACGTTGCATATTTCAAACTTACATGTTAACCTAACATGTAAATATAAATAATTTATTTGCAAGAAATATATCTTCTCAGTTTAGCAGGCAGTAAAACTGTTTATATTGCAACGTTTCCAGGGCTGACATTGTCGATATCTTCAGGTAAGTAATTCGTCCGTTTTGCGCTGATCTCTGGAAAACTTCGCACTAAAAGTTACAATTAATATTTCAATTATATTCTGATCCTTACTAACAAAGGCGCAGCATTATAAATAATGAAACTTCGCAAGCTTGTAGAAAAAAATAACAACTCAAGTGGGATGGACGAGGATTTTGTAAACGGACATTAGTATCAAATAGTATGGGAGAGGCAGTTTCCTTAAAAATGTCAGGAAGAAAAATTCATGCTATATCACTCACGATTCATTTCCTTTCCACACCAGCAACAACAATTGTGACATGAAGCGCTACAACTGCGACAGAAAGAACAAACCAATTTTTCAATCTATGAAGTAAAGATTTAATATTTCACGTTATCCGTAAATATTTTATACCCACATTATAGAAAAATGCGGATATATTAAGGCTATGGGGAGCGTAGAAATGTCCACACTATGGAATTTTTAAAATATAAGTATATGTGTTACTCATATAAATCTCTCCTTTATTTGCACAAAAAAGGGATTAAAACACTTTTCAGAAGGATCGCCTATCTTAATCAACCAGTAGAAACTATCCGTGGCATAGCGATTAGCGATTCGCTTATTATACAAGAGTAGGGTATATATGTATGTTCTAGCGCACTTGAACCCCTCCACCCTCCTAACTACCAAAAATTACAAAATCCACCACTGTCCATTGAACTTTAAACAAAGAAGAATAACACAAAATGTTTACGCAATTTACAACTCCGAAGTAGATTGAGTATTGTACACTATGCATTAACTTTTATGACATTTAAAATCAGAAAACCTTACATCTAAAAACTACACTACACTTAGAACATACTTAAAATTACAAGTTTGGATATTGATAATGAAATCTTCTGTTAATCTCGTTTTCTATTGAAAACAATGACTTCTTAAACTCTATCCACTGATCATAATTCAAGCTAAATAGACAACCGTTTATATCAAAAACAACTTGAACTTCTGTTTGCACGTTTTTCACAATTACATTGAAATTATTAGTAAGTATAAATTTCTTTTTAGGATTCATAATAACCACTCGATTTTTTACTTTAGAAAAATTTTTATTCATTTTTGTATTGATCTTATCTCACTATATATAAAGTTAATTCTACCAACAATGTCTTTTATATGCTGGTCTGCTAATTCTCCATTCATTACTTTAATAACATTAAGCTCATCCTTAGACAGAGCAATTTGAGTAACCATATTTTTATAATATTCATTTTTTGAAGCTATATTAAATCGTGTTGATAAACCAGTGATAACAGCCGAAGCAGATGCAAATGCTGTTGTAATAATTGAATAGACTGTAACAGGAATAAATATATTGATAAACCCTGTTGAAAAAGAAAGCAATATTGAAAAAGAATAAAAGTAACATAAATACATTTTAACCTCTTAAATTTCCTCTTACTTTTTGCTAGTAAGTTTTGAAGTGTTAATATCGTATCCTCAATTAGCGTAATTAGATTCTCACGTGGAATGTTATCTGGAATGCTCATTTATTATATAAGCTTTTTATGATGATTACCACTTTACAAACTTAAACATCAAAACATTCATAGTAGCTTAAACATATCAGAAACAATCAACTTAAAACAATCATCTTACAGTCTATAAACCACTTGAACATACTACAACAGTCGCCCTAGCTTAAACACAAGTGCAACATTTCGTTCCAATTAAATAAGTTTTTTATGATGATTACCATAAAAACACTACATATAAATCAAATTTAATTTTTTTCAATCATCTTTTCTTTTTGCACATTGTATTCAAAGTTCTTCTTACCGATCATAACCACATAACAAATCCTATTATCAGGGACATCGCTTTCAAAATTAACAGTTAATTTGAAACTAGTTCTATCACTTAGTTACTGATTTATGCTTGCTTGTATTAATAATCAAAATTGGTCTATTTTCTAAAAATTCTTTTGGATAGTAATACATCTCAGTGTTTCCAATTGTGACTCTCTTATATACGGTATACATTTCGTAAGCTTTAAGATATTTGTCTTTTTCGAAATCTAAGTTCAAAGATTCTAAGGGGAAGCATTCATTTCTCCCATTTTTAAAGTGAATATTTTGAACCTTACAATGATCGAATTTCCTTGAGTCTTTTTCTTGATTTTCATTTCAATCCATTTGGAAAAAGGCAATCACGAAACTTTGATTATCACATTCATTAGAGTTACGTTGTGTAGTTAAATCGAGTTCTAAATATTTACCTGTAACTGTCTTCTGTAAACATTGGTATTTGTTGAAAGAAATAGGAATCTTGCCTTCTTTTAACATGTTATTTCTTAACAAGGTAGAATAGTTAGCTTCATAATTAACAACAGGAATTCTCAACTCCATATTTGTAATCTTAACTTTACCAGGATGTGGTTGATCATTCTCATATGTTCCATCTTGCTTCTTAGTTTTCCAAATGAAAAATTCACTATCATCAGATCCACTTCTTTTAAATATATATTTCATTCCTCCTTTCCACATAATGTCTTTATAATCAGAAAAAAATCCTGGTAAAAGTCTTAATAGAAATAATATTTCCTCATCTGTTCTCCACCATTTGATTCCTTCCCATCCACTTTCATCATAATGATTTGTTTCTGGTTTTGAAATCGTACATGTATTTACAAATGTTGAATTTAACCCAGGATGGTCTATAGTATCTAATATTTGTCCATGTTTACTGATTTGTATTTGAGAAAACAGATATGGAAAGAAATTTTTAATAAGTTAATGTTTGGTGTGCCAGTGTATTCACCATCTGCATCTCTACCCCTTATTTCAAAACTTACATACATATAAGCATAATAAGGGTGTACGAATCCGTATCCGACGTCAATATCAAACTCAATTGATCTGTTTGGCTTGTTTAGATTTTCTATTGTTATTTGATTAGGTTTAAAGGTTTGTAACTCATAAGACTCTATCTTATCCATATTTATTATAAAGAAAAAGTATTGAATTAAACTCATAAAACAACTTATATATAACTTCTCCAAATATCCTTATTCCTATTCACTTGATTAAAGTTTCTGAAAAATTATAACCATCTGTAAATACTACAATACACAAATGTCCACAGATTACTTCATTAAAATATTGTATTCGATTGTTACTGTACTCTATATTATGATCAAGATATTTTACGACTGCTTTAGATGGATTTCCCCCGAATGAATCAAACACATACTTTCTATTTCCTTCTTTCCAATAACAAAACCAGTGTGTTCCTATATTTTTAGATGTATCAAAGTTAACAATACCACACTCATTCTTCCTCGGCTGTTTAGGCAATTTATCACTCATAAACACACCTCTAAAGTTTCTTATCTTAAGCCGTTTAACAAGTTGTACAAGGTCTAAATTACTTAAAGGTTTGACTTCTTCTTTTTCTTTTCTTTTTGGGTTTATCGTTTTTTGAAATCTTACCACCTTGTTTTTCTTCCATTGCTAAGTTTTGTCTCTTTTGTTCTTCTAATTCCTGTTTACTCTTTTTTACATCATCTACAGCTTTTACAATAGTAGCCACACCTCCAGCAGCAGAACCAAGAGCACCTATTAAAGCTAAAATAGTTGGAATTGTAAATATAAAACCTCCATAATGAACCTTATTATCATTAGCCCTCATTTTTTTGTTTATTTTCTTAATTTGTGGTATAGAAAGAGTTAAAGACATATGTTTTCCTTTACATAGTTTCGCTTCCTTTTGTTTGATTTGCTTCTTACTTAAAATGTGATCAATATTTAATTGGTTAAGTTCTTCATTAGGAATTTTAATGTAAATCTAGTCAACTTCATATTCATATATTTATTATAAAACTTTTATGAAAAAAATAAAAACATAAAAATAAAACACAAATACTTATAAACCTAAACCAAATCTTACTTTTGTATTCATAACCAAAGCAGTTTTTAAAGCTGGTAATCGTTCTGTTAACAAATCTGCATCTTTAGCAAATATTCTTTCCCATGCTTTATTTTCTAATTCTTTGTCTGCAATATGTCTAGAAGCTGTATCTTTATTGGCTCTGTAGTAAATATCGTGTTCTTTACAAGCTTCATCTAATGGGTTAATACCTTTATCTCCTCTTTCTAATCTTTCTTGCAGCTTCGTAAAAGGTCCGCAAAATTCGTAGCCTGGAATATGTAACTTTGGTATACCCTTCATGTTTAAAATCCTATTCATTAATCCTTTTCCATACTTCTCACTATTCCACAACTTTGGTGGTAGCGTATTCAATATCTTAATCAAATAACTTATATCCTTTGGATCATTAGGAATAAATTGTATAAGTTTAGAATTAATCATATCCATTATGGATACTTTTTCATTGTAAAAGTTATCATTTCCAGCTTTTTCTTCTCATCTATAACTATCAACCTATCAATTAACTTTCTCACATCATCCATCCATATATATTCTTTAGATAATTCACTGTATATTTTGATTCCTTCTCCAGACTTTGGTGTTTTCTTTCTTGTTGGTGTTAGTCCTAATGTTGGCTTTATATATTCATCACAAATAGGTTTAATGATTTCTAGATATTTTTTGCCTCTGTTAGATCTTTGTTTTCTCCTACTTGGATCGCTATCTTGAAATGCAACATTAGAATCAATAACTATCTGTGTATATTTTTGCAAATCATCCTCATCATAATTTGTTGGATTGTTTTTTGTCAATAGTTCCCATAAACCTTCTGTTCCTGTATAATGTCGATTGGTTATTGTTAAATCATCACCATTTATTTTAACTTCTTTATCTCCAACCATCTTTATTATTCTCCCATCCTCATTATATGCTTGTATTCCGAAAACCTTATCATCTGTTGTTGTATAATATCTTGTAGCTACTTTACCAAATCGTGTTCCTTTTTCAATTGGTTCTATACCTTCTACTTTATCTTTGATTTGTTTTCTCATATACTTAATTTCTTTAGTTACAGGCGGATCATCATCTATTGAACTATCATAATTTGTTCTTGGAGGTGTTTCAAATAAATCAGAATCTATTCTTCCACTTTTCTTTACAACTGGAACTAACTCTTGAATTAGATTTTTGTTTACTTCTTGTACTTTTGCTATATTTTGTCCTAAGCCTTCAATCGTATCTATAACAGGCTGATCTTGTTCTTTATATTTCGTATATCTACCTGATTAGTTCTGACCTGATTAGTCTGTTTAATTTTCTTAAATCTTTTTACAAGTTCTTCTTTTAACTTTATATATTTCTTAGCTTCAGCAACATCTAACTCACTCATTTATTATATAAAGAAAAAATATTTGGTCTAGGAATTAATTCGTGCGGGTGGACAAGAGATGGCGCAACGAACGGAGCGTCCCACAGTTCCGTGTATCCACACATGTGTTGCAAACCCCTGTCATCGCGTATCGTTCGTAGTATAGGGCAGTGGATTAAAGCGTCAACAACACCAGTTTGTAGTTAAGTGAACATGGCGCAATTTGTGCCTGATAAAGTGTTTTTGCGGGGTGTCCTGCTGCATTACTTTAACATGCAGAAAAGTGCGACTGAAAGTCATCGTATTTTGGTGAAAGTGTATGGTGACCAT